>NW_024100508.1:1890961-2521281 GCF_016545835.1 Crotalus tigris
TATTTGCATATTGAATCCTACTAAGTTCATACCGTACATTTCTCTGGATTCTCCCATTGTGCCAAACACTATCCAATAATAAAACTAATCTTAGCCTATTGTGAGAATGCAGCTGCAGCTAAGTTTTTAATTGATTCACTTAAATATGTCTTACAAACCTAGTTATTTGGGGCACATTTCATCTGTTGGGAAGTTCACCCAAGGGGGAATAATTCAAGGGGAGGGGTGTATGCAGCTTGCTTTAGTTGTTGAATGCCAGCATGGAGCATGGGTAGTCCTTTACTCCTAACTGGCTGCTTAGTGAATGTTCATTTATGCCCTACCCCCCAAAAGGGATTTATGATCCAGATTTGAAATTTCTGACATCCAGCCCACCCCCACTCCAGCAGTCATGGCACCTATTTTGGGCACTCCACAGCTGATCTGCCTTTATGGCCATTTGCAGTGTCCTGTGATCCCATGACTGCAATTGATGATGTTTCTTCTGGAAACTGACATTTTTCTGGGGGAAAAAAATGTCCCATAGTGAACAAGAGTTCAACTTAATGACCAGGGTGATTGCGGCATTCCGTTAAAGACTGCTGCAAAAAGGGCTGTAAAATCGGTATGGGCCCATGATGACCTGCAATGACTTATGGCTGAAATTGCCAGATCAGTTCCAGTAGTAAGTTGATGACAACCTGTAATACTTCTAAAAGGGAAAGAGGCGAGCATCTTTTAGGAGAGAGAAAACATCCTTGTGGAGGAAGGGCAAGCAAAGAAAGCAAGGTACTGATGGCTTTGAATGGACATTGTGGATGGTGTAGGATGGACCAATAGCTAAGATCCACCCTGTGCCAGGGGATCATTGCTGATTCCTCCTTTGCTTCATCACTGTCTTGCTACTTCATCTGCCTTTTCTCTGTACATAGGCAGAGTTACAAGGGAGGGGAAGGAATAATGACTTCCACTTTTCTTGCCTTCTCCTTCTGTAGAGTGTTGCATTTACATATCATTAAAGAAAGAAGGAATGCTACTTTACATAACATTTACATGTGCAAATGTACAGAGATAAATGAATGTAAATAGAAGTCAACGTAGCTCCCTGTCATGGGAAAAAAAACACCCTACTGACTGTCTCAGTTTGCTGACCATGTATAAGCTACATTTGGTAGCTTGGACTGGATAGTTCTTCAAACAGAGGATGCTTTCATACTATTAATGGGCCCTTGCAAAGTAGGACCGACAAATCATAATGTCTTACTTTTAGGCTCTTTGATTGGTCCGCCCCTGTCTTGAGGCTTCAGACTCCTTGTTGGGCATCTAAGCTGATGGTCTTCTGCCTTTCAGAATGATAAAGTCATCTCTAGGAATTGGGAGACAAACGATGCCAACCAATTATCCCAAAGTTCCTTGAGCCTTAAAATCGCACCGGATGACAACATGGCTGTAGTGAGCTGTCAGGCCCTGAACCAAGTTTTATCTCTGCCCTTGCAATCCAGCATTGTTCTGAAAGTGACCTGTGAGTATAAACCAGTTTCTTTAGCAATGCAGTCCCTTCTTCTCCCTATGCCTATATCTAAGGCTTCTTCCCCAATTAATTTCTATAACTGGTGTCTCCTTTTCTTCTTCAATGTTTTGTTTCTGCATAGATCAGGGGGTTCCTAGATGCATTAGGCAGTCTTATAAGTGTGATTGTTCAAACAAGGAGATAGATACACTCTAAAGATGTGCCCCGGCAGTCATTTTAAAAGCAACAGCTTTGTTCTTTTTGTAGGGGAGAAAGATATACTTGGCATTGTGAAAAGGTCCATCCTGTGATGTGGGAGAGAGTTGGGGTGTCAACATCCAGCTCAAGAATCCAAATGGAACTCCAGGTTCATTCTGTTTCCGAAAATCTTACTGCTTATTGAATACACGGCATGGTAATGTCGAAGCAAAACTAACTCTGAGGTTCCCAGACACCAGTTCATAGAATTAAACAATAATTTCTCCAACCAAACTCCCACTATCTCATGTAGTCCATGTAAACAATTTCACTTTTTTATGGGAACTGTCTGCTTCCTCTCCACACCTTCTGCAGTGTCCTTGGAAAAGTTCCAGGTTCTCGCGGTCTTCAGCGGAATTGTAGAGGTTTCATTTCTCCATCTAACCCATTCTAAAGCAACACCTCCCCCTTCCCCCTTACTCTAGTGGCAAGTTGAAATGAAGAGACAGGCAGCTGCCAAAGTTTCATTCTTAACATGGGGTTTCTGTCTCATAACAACTGATTATTTTCTTCTTTTTCTCCCTCCCCTATTTCTGAATGATAGTTCCTCCTGAGCAGGTGAAAATCATAGGTTCTAGCAGCACTGAAGAAAACCAAGAGATCTTTCTGACCTGTTCCACTTCCACAAGCAATCCGCCTGTGATGCTACGTTGGTGGCTGGGATGGAGGGAGCTCAATGCTACCGAAACTGCCATTTCAGAGGTAGGCAATATCAAAAGTATGAAGGACCATGAGGCAGGTGGAATGATTCCCTTGGTAGAACTGACTCACCTGGAGGCCCATTTTTTTCTAGACACTGGGGATGGTTCAAGGACAGTGTTGGCTTGAAATAAGGCCCTCAAACAGCAGAATGGCTACATAGATACCTTTTTCTCCTTGGCAAATAATGATCACTGAGTAAAGTTTGCCTTCTTCTTGCAGGCAGAGTTTGGAGGAATGGTCACTGAGTCCAATCTGACGTATATAGCATATCGAGAGGACAATGATCTGCCCCTGATCTGTGAGGCCTTCAACGAAGCCATCATGTATACCAAGAGTGCTTCTGTTACTCTCAGAGTAACATGTAAGGATGAGGGTGGGAATATACAAGAACCAGCAGGGTTATGTTGTGTTTTAAGCCTCCCTTTGTCCTGCTAATTGTTTTTTCTTTCTATTTTTTTTTTAACTCCAGACCCACCTCAGAACATCTGGCTTAATGTGCCTCCACCGGAGACATATTTTCGAGCTGGCACTGAAATCAAACTCATTTGTTTTGCCAGTGGTGGGAAACCTTTGCCTCGTCTTGAGTGGTACAAGGTACAAAAGCACTTTAACCTCCTCTTCTCCTTGGTGGTCCATGAGACCACAGTAAGGGTCCTCAGTGAAGATACCCCAGTTCCCTTTCCTCTATCTTAACCTCTTGGTATCTGCACCACGGATTCCTTGCATATATAAGCCCCTCTCTATAATTTCAGACAAGCTACCAGGTCTTGCTAGATTTTGGCATTCTTACTTAAAACCTTCCAAGATTTCAACTCAGGATAGCAGAATCTCATGTGGTTAGTCTGATCTACAAGATTCTAGTCTTTCAGTCTGGTTATAGAATATATCAAATGCATAATAAGTTGTGAAATCCCACACATGTCATTTAGGCAATACCGGATATATTCCTACGGCTAACCTTTGGCTTACATCCCTGAGTGTAAACACTTCTGATGACAATTCACATAACAAAAAGAGGATAACTGCTGCTACCCTACTACTCTACTCAGACTACGCAGTCATTGCTTTTTGTAAGCCACGGTTTATAGTTTATGCCAGTGTTTTTCAGACTTGGCAACTTTAAGATATGTGGACTTCAACTCCCAGAATTCCCCAGCCAGCATTCTGGAGCTGAGATCCACACATCAAAGTTGCCAAGTTTGAAAAACACCAGTTTAGACCAATGAGCAATGAGGCGCTCTGGCTCATTTAACAAGTCATGCTTGGAGCAAACGAAGGCTTAAAGTGATGTTTGTGCGCTGTTCCATTCCAGAGTTGATTGGGTAATCCATCTCCTGTAAAGTACTCCAGATCAGACCTAGAATGACAATTATTGACCCAGTTTTTACATTTCAGGTCAGCTCTAATCAGTCTAAGGCAAAGTGGTGTGCCCGATTTGAAAAAGGGCCAGGAGTGAAAGTTGCAAACTTTCCTTTGCCTGGAGCTTATTTCCTATTATCAGCTCCTCCTGAAGGCATTTTTCTTTGAGACAGACTTAGATTTAAAAAAAAATTCTAGCAGAAGAAAATACAGGTAGTCCTCAATTTACAATCACAATTGGAACTGGAACTTTGTTAAGTGTTAAGGGCAGAGTCTTGTCCCCGCTGCCTGGCTGCCATGTCCTTGGCTGCGCTGCTCCACGCGGGCCACACTTGGGGGCGACACTCCTTCGGCAGTGCTGCTGGTGAGGAGGGGGCCACGGGGGAAAGGTGGGACTGAGGCGATGGCGCGTGCCCACAGAGAGGGCTCTGAGTGCCGCCTCTGGCATGCATGCCATAGATTAACCACCACTGATCTAAGTTTTATCCATCATTTACTCATAGCTTGACTTAGCATCAGTGTTAAAGGTAGAATCCACCGGTCTACTTTCTCTGGAGGTAATGCTTGCATTAACATAGACAAACATATTCAGTTTTCCTAAAACCTTATTCTTATAATTTGCAGGTGACATGCACACTTGCTGGAGGAATTCGAGTACAGCTGCAGCAATCTCATCAGAGTGGACTTTCGAAGCCTTGTCAGGGCAAGCAAGTGAGTGAAAAATCCAGGGATACACATAGCTGGGGCTGGAGACGAAATATGGCTTTGAAGGAGGCCCCTGTATTCTGGTCAGTTGTCTGGTAGTGGGGAGGGGAGGGGTGAGGGGGAAGGGAGAGAGTGTTAGTGCTCCTCCTTGTTAAGAAACCTCCTTTGATTGTTTCTTGTGACAGCCCCCCCCCCATACATTTAGTTTCTTTTGTTGCCTCCAATCATGCCAAACTTGAATTTGAGCACTCTCAGACTATTGACGGCCTTCCAGTTCTATTACTGAGATTCTCATATCTCCACTGTCCAAAATAAGTTTGGTTATGCACAGTAACCTCAATAAATGTATTCTGAACCAGAGCTGTTAAATAGTCAGCTCCTGGGAAATGATGTGACATGATACAGGATATGTCGAGGAATATCCCTCTCATCCTTGTCCAGGCAGTAGAGTTTTTCCTTCTTTTTTTCAGAGTTGGTTTATTTGATCTGAGCCTGCTAAGAGTCAGGTTAAGAGTGTCTTAACTGTTACATTTCCACTATGCTTACTGTAAAATGCATTGTTTCCACAGGATATCAAGTTAGTAAGGGAAGGAACGTCTTTAGCCTCATCCGGGAATATTATTTCCAAGGAGTTGGTCTTGACTACTACTCCCAGTGACAACATGGCAACCTACCGTTGCAATGCCACAGGTCCTCCCAGGACTCCTGCACTCACTGCATATACTAGTTTGCTGGTCCAGTGTAAGTTAAAACTCAGCATACAGTGTGCACATGCACAAACACACACACATACAGAAAGGGAAATGATAAGAGAGTGAGTGGAGGGAAGGAGGGGGAGAGAGAGAGAGAGAGAGAGGGAGGGAGGGATGGATGGATGGATAGATAGGTACAGAATTCTTAGTGCTCTCTGAGATTGGCTGTTTGCCGTAACATCATCAGTGTGAGGGTATGTAGGATTTTCTGGCTGGGGAATTCGTGCAATTTTTCACATACAAAATATCAATCAATTGAAATAAGGTAAGCAAGCAGTATTGCATTTTCTCCCCCCCCCGAATGTTTTGTCCCCAAGAGTTGTGCAGTGCACTGTAAGTGGAAAAATAAGAGCTGAATGTGAAACTGATGGGTGAGAAGTGACAACGCAAATACTCTTTCTTTCCATAGTCCCGCCTCTGCATGCAACCATTACAGTGACAGTTGACAAGGTGAGACGTGGCCAATCGGTGACACTGACCTGCAAATCGGGCAGCAGCAACCCTCCTGCTCATCTCACTTGGCTCAAAGATGGAAAAAGGTGAGTAACTCTTCCGATGACCACCTTCTTCAAGTTTCATGGAGGGTTCTCTGATTTTCTTTGTAGGTTTTGCCTCTTTCTACCAAGACTGCCTTAAATAACAATAACATTTAGACTTATATACCGCTTCACAATGCTTTATAGCCCTCTCTAAGCAGTTTACAGAGTCAGCCTATTGCCCCCAACGATCTGGGTCCTCATTTTGCTGACCTTGGAAGGATGGAAGGCTGAGTCAACCTTGAGCCAGTGAGAATCAAACTCCTGGCAGTGGGCAGAGTTAGCCTGCAATACTCATTCTAACCACTGCTGTTAAATCACTCAGGCATAGCAGATAAAGGTCATTCCTTTTGGGTTCTTTCAGTAACATCAATTCACTGGGTTTGGGGCTCTTTTCTGAATCAATATAATTATTGGATAGTCTTTGGAGCCCCAAGATTAATTTTGCATCTGGGGTTGTTCGCAGGATATGGCAGAAAGAAAGGTCAGGATGGCAGCTGCGTTGGTGTGATGGAAGCTGTGCCTGTTTTTTATGTGTGTTGTCGATGGAACTTCAGTTGTACTATCACAGTTGCCCTCTTGACTTTCTTGACCATACCCTGTGGACACCCTTGGTTGCATCAAATCAAAAATCTGTCCTCTCGTATTAATGTTGGTTTTAGAGGGAAAGCTTTTGCCTCCCCTCCAGATTAAGATTTGAGGACCCCTCAGATATGCCAGATGCTGGCTGCATACTGTGGACCCATTTGGGTCATGTGTCTTCCCACAATGTCATCAGAACAACAAATCCAAGAAGGAGAAGGAGATCGTCTTTGCTATAAATAACTAATACGGAAACATTCTTCAGCTGTCACTTTGTATTTCCACCATCATTCCTCAGTCCTTACCCATCAGGCTTCTGACTTCCCCAAGCTTAGGCTGTAACGTCAACATAAGAACTGGACAGCTGAATCAGTCCCAAACTTCATCCACTCCTGCTTTCTGTTTCTGACAGCAGCGTGATACAGGCCTGTCAGAAAACTTGCAAGCGAGGCTATAAAGGCATCAGGTCTTGTCTCTTGCTTATCCCCTGCAGCTGAGCTATGTCAGTAGATTGTCTCTGAATATAGAGGTTCATTTTTTGACTCTGTCAGAAACTTTAAGTTTGGCTGTGATAATCTTCATGCGTTCTCACCTTCAGGCTGGATGGCATTAATTTAGGGCAAAGGAAAGCAGAATATGGAGGCTTCTCCACTTCAGAAAGGGTGACTCTGGTGGTGTCATCTGCAGATCATGGGGAAAGGGTAGAATGCTATGCCTACAGCTCCGTTCTCTCGGAAGGTGTGAATACCTTCTACCAGCTTACAGTTCTATGTAAGTATGGAAACATCCCTTAACT
Source organism: Crotalus tigris (assembly GCF_016545835.1). NCBI lineage: Eukaryota > Metazoa > Chordata > Lepidosauria > Squamata > Viperidae > Crotalus > Crotalus tigris. Next base: position 1,898,141 of record NW_024100508.1, read on the forward strand.
ACTGTTTATTTCTTGTTGGAAGTTCAGCTCTGAAAATGAAGTTGATTTTTCAGTTGATTTGTTCAGCTGGAACAGAACACAGCAGTGCAGGCAGTTATGTGGGCTCCCAGAACAGCACATGTTACACCTCTGCTCCCCTGCATCTGTTGCCAGTTTGTTTCTGGGTCCAATCCAAAGTGCTGGTTTTAACCTTTAAAGCTCTTCATGGCATGGAAGTGGGCTATCTGAGGGTATCTCTCCAGGGTTACATCAGCCCACTCCATTAGATCTGGCAGACAAAGCACGCTGCATGCTAGGGACTTATGCCAGAGTCTTCTCTGCCATAGTGCCTGCCTTATGCAACATTCTTCCCCTCCGAGAATAGGTTAGCTCCATCCCTTTTGACATTTAAGCATCCATGGGTTGGCTTCCAAAAGGGTGCCTTCATTTCTTTTATACAGTTCCTCCAGAGTTCTCCCCTGAGCAGACCCACCTAGTGAAAGCTGTGGAGCATGGGTCTTCCCAGTTGCCCCTTTTGGTTTCTGCCAGTCCTCCTGAGATTACCTATCGCTGGAGTTTCCTTGGAGAGATGATCTTAACAGGTGGGTCTCACACCTTAGGATGAAACCCAAAGAACTTGGGTAAGGGAAGAGTCGATGTATGTCTTCTACTTCCTGCACTCTATAAAATAATTTACTCCCCCATTTCCTATAGCTCTTTGCTTTTTAAAAATACGCACGCTAATTGCCAAGCTGCATTTAACATCCTGTCTACTTGGACTTTCTGGGAGACCACGGAGGGAGAAGGAGACAATGAGAACAGGAAAAAAATGAGAAGAATAAGCTTTTAGTTCTGTTTATGTCAGCCTTGATTTAGTTCCAGCAGGGACTGAAGATGAAAGGTTTGTGTCAAGCATTTTGAAAGGATTGGAAGGAAAAGAAAAAGAATCAGGTGTAAGGGTGGAGCCATTAAAAAAGAGCCAGTGGGCCTTGAGACAGTCAAGATAAGTGGTGGACAGGAAGAAGGAAAGGGATCTGCAGAGATAAATCAAGATATGAAGATAGAATATGCAGGAGGAACTAAGATAATAGAATAGGACTAATAGTAGCCTTTGGGGGCTCCAACTCAAAAAAACCAGGCTGGGCTAGGGGAAACAACCAGATAGGATAGGGAAAAATCCAAATTTGATTTAATATAATTTGTATGTAAACTGAACCACAATTATATTATACTAATTTGATGCAAGTGTACTGTTCTTGTATTTAATATTTGCTCTTTCTGGTGGCAACATTTGGAGACCTGATGGGGTCCTGAGGTGTCAATTTAGTGTATCTTTGCCATAAAGTATTGTAAATGTTTCAAATGACAGGTTTCTTACTCTTAGATTTTATTTTATTTTATCTTGTCCCTCCATGTGTCAAAGTTCTTCATATTTACTGAAACAAAAAAATGGAGACTAGTAGCATGCGAGCTATGTAGGACCCTGAACTTTAGAACCCATGGTAGGGGAATCCCTCATTGGAGATCAGAATCAGAATAGAGCTGGAAGGGATCTTGGAGGTCTTCTAGTCCAGCCCCTGCTCAAGTAGGAGACCCCATATCATTTCAGACAGGTGAGTGGCAAGTCTTTTCTTAAAAACCTCCAATGATGAAGCACCTACAACTTCTGTAGGCAAGCTGTTCCATTGGTTATTTGTTCTCATTGTTAGGAAGTTTCTCCTTAACTGCAGGATGGAATTAAGAATTAGGATGGGAGCAAACCTGATGCAGAAGGAACATTTGAACATTGAATCATTGATCACGGTTGGCTTGGCCCATGAAATCCCTCCCCCCTCTTCGCCCTGGTGCTCCAAGTGCTTGTTTCTTTGGGGAGCTTGACTTGTGATGGATTGTCTCTGTTGTAGAGGGTTCCCCACGGTACCACTTGCGGGATGGTGGATCTCTGGAGATCTGGAATGTGACTCGAGCTGATGCTGGCAAGTACAGGATCCACTGTGAGAATGCAGAAGGACAAAATGAAACAATCATCACTCTAGACGTGCACTGTAAGTAACAGATTTGGAGGAATATATGCCCTGACTTCACACATCTATATAGACTCAACAAAGAAAGGTTTGGTTTAATCCATCCTTTCCCAAGCTGGTTTCATCCAGATGTGTCAGGCCAACTTACATCAGGCCAGCCATGGCTAGTGGCCATGGATTATGGGAATTTTGCCCCAACATTTCTTGAAGGACTCAGATTGAAGAAGAATGGCATTCTTTTTGCATGTCCTACTCAATTTTATTTTTTATAGTTTCTCCAAAGCTGTTCTGTGTAATCCATTGGCTTATATTATTGTGTTATGAGGATTTGTGCACTGGGCAGGGGGTTGGACTAGAAGTATCCTTGTTCCTTCCAACCCCAGGAAGCTATGATTTAGCAACATCCCATTTTGAGGCCAATGCTAGCTCACCCTCTTCCTCCCTACAGATTTCTCGATATGTGTGACTTTGCTAAGTTAACACAACTAAATGTGTTTACTTTATCTGCATAATACATTAAGCATTATACGCAAACAGACACCTCCAGCCAAAGCTAAAATTAATGGAGAGCTTAGCAGGTTGTAGAAATGCAGCTGTCAAATCGTTAACGCAGCTCGAATAGACAACAGTATGAACATAGTTATGCTTTTTTCTTCAAACAGATTCACCATCCATCCGCAGCATTGCAGATCCAACTTACGTGGACCTGGGGGACACAGCTGAAATTGTGTGCCAGGCTGATGCCAACCCCATACCAAATTTCCAGTGGAGGTGGCTGGTAAAGTTATAAGTCAGGAGAAAGCAGGGGAAGACGTGGCATTGATTTTGTATGCTAACTCTATAGTGGAGCCAGCAGGAGAATTTTCCTTACTCCAATTAAACGGATGTGATGTGGCCATACCAAGTGAGATGACCTTTTTTTTCCAACCTCCTTTACAACTTGATGGCTAATAAAGGTTCTTTAATGGCCACTGACAACTAAAAAATGCTTCCTTTAAAGGCTTTTGTAATGTAGCTCCTAACTATTAGCCATATTGCATGGACTGGGTGAGCCAGACATTAAAGAAAGCGTAAGAATGAGTTTTGTGTTTAACTGGCTGGCAGGAATCTTGCATTACTCCAAGATTATGAGGCTGTTTTACAGGAGCTTCTTCTTCTTTAGAGACGGACATTATGTGGTTTGCTCCACTTTACTTGATACATAACAATAAATAAGAGTTGGGGATTTCTTTTTTTGTCAGCCCAAGGGGTTCTTGGGATAATCTTCCAGGGCTATGTGCCAGTGGTGCCAAAGACAGGCATATTGCAAGACAAAAGGCACACATATACAGGCAAACATGAGACATGCTCTGTGCAGAAGCTGGTGGGCTGGACCGAAGGATGGGAAGGGAGGAAATTGCGAGAAAGAGTTCTTAATTCAACCTGGAATTAAGGACAAACTTCCTAACAATGAGGACAATTAACCAGTGGAACAGCTTGCCTTCATAAATCGTGGCTGCTCCATCACTGGAGATTTTTAAGAAGAGATTGGGCAGTCACTTGTCTGAGATGGTATAGGTTCTCCTGCTTGAGCAGTGGGCTGGACTAGAAGACCTCCAAGGTATCCTATCCTATCCTATCCTACCCTACCCTACCCTACCCTACCCTACCCTACCCTACCCTACCCTACCCTACTCTACTCTACTCTACTCTACTCTACTCTACTCTATTCTATTCTATTCTATTCTGTTTTTCTATTTTATAATTCTGTTCTGTTCTATTCTATTCTATATTTCTATTCTATAATTCTATTCTATTCTATTCTATTCTATTCTATTCTATTCTATTCTATTCTATTCTATTCTATTCTATTCTATTCTATTCTATTCTATTCTCAGGTAATCCTTTATCTACAACCATTTGTTTAGCAACCATTCAAAGTTACAATGGCACTGAAAAAACAGCACTGACCAGTCCTCAAACTTAGATGGTCGCAGTAGCCCATGGTTACTTGATCAAGATTTGACACTTGTTAACCGGCATGTATTGATGATGGGTCGCAGCATCCCAGGGTCATGTGATCACCATAGGTGATCTTCCCAATCGGCTTCTGATAAGCAAAGTCAACAGGGGAAGCTGAATTCCCTTAACCACTGCAATGAGTTGCTTAACAACCATGGTGAAAAAGATCATAAAATTGGGTGTGTCTAACCACTTTGCTTAGCAATGGACATTCTGGTCCCAATTGTGGTCCTAAGTCAAGGACTACCTGTACACTAGATGTTTTTTGAAACAGGCCATCACTTTAAGTCTCACCTGCTTTACTGCTTTGGACATAGTGCCTTATGTGAATGCAGCTACTACTACAGGGGTCTTCAAACTTGGCCCTTTTGTGGACTTCAAATCCCAGAATTCCTCAGCCAGGCACGCTGGCTGAGGAATACTGGGAGTTGAAGTCCACAAGTCATAAAAGGGCCAAGTTTGAAGACCCCTGTACTATTATATGTTGCATTGGTGGTTAGGTATGCTGTGCGAACACCATGCTTGTGTTTGGTGGATTGTAGCAGGTATCCCAAAGGTGCTTTTTTCCTGAGGCAACTTTTCACGAAGCTTCTTGGATGAGAAATGAAACGTCTTCAGAGAAAAAAAAAGAAAGTCCAGTTGCCTCATGAAAAAAGCATCTTTGGGATAACTATGACCTGAATGACTGAGAATCTCCAGAGACATTGTAGTAGGTAAATAATGCCTATGCAAAGAGTCTCCAGCTGCTGGTTGTCTGGCTTAATGACAATCTTCCTGTTATTCTGGCATCTTATGCAGGGTGATCTGGAGCGCAGCCTGGAGGATTTGGGCCTTGAACTATTGTCTGAAGGATTGGTGGGCACCCTGCGAATCCAGGGAGCCCAACGAACACATGCTGGACTGTATGAGTGTCAAGTAGATAATGGTATCTCCCCAGCAGCCAAGAGCAGTGCTCGTTTGATTGTGCGATGTAAGTATTACACTAGTCAACCTTTAATATGTCCTAGACTTAAAGACTCCTTTAAAATCTGATGTTTTACTTGTCATAATTGCTTGTCACCCACCCCTGGAGTGTTTCTCTGAGCTTCTTGATGTCATCCTTTTCTTTGCTTTGCTTTTCAGCCAGTAGCTTACAAATGCAACACAACTTTTAACCACACATGTCTCTTCTGCTCTAGACCCACCAGAAATCATCAAGGGCCCGGGGCAGAGGAAAGTGGCAGCTCCGGGTGATGGAAGAAGCCACGCTGTGCTTCAGTGCAGTGCTCAGGGCGTGCCCAGGGTGCTCTTCAGCTGGGCCAAGAACGGGGTCTCCCTCGATCTCCAAAGCCCCAGGTGAGATTCCCCATTAGGATGTGAAGTAGTAAAATAATAAAGATGTCCTTCAGTTGAGTTTGACTCTTAATGACTTCATGAACACAACCCTACAGGTTGCTTATGACCACAGTTGGGACTAGGATTTCCATTGCTAAGCACTAGCAATATACCGCTTCACTGTGCTTTACAGCCCTCTCTAAGCGGTTTACAGAGTCAGCCTATTGCCCCCAACAATCTGGGTCCTTATTTTACTGACCTTGGAAGGATGGAGTCAACCTTGAGCCGGTGAGAACCCAACTGCCAATCTGCAGTCAGCCGGCAGTCAGCAGAAGTAACCTGCAGTACTACACTCTAATCACTGTGCCGTCACGGCGCAAGTGGTTGTTAAGCGAGACATACCCAATTGTATGATCTTTTTTGTTGTTGCTATGATTGTTAAATGATTCACTGTGGTGGTTGAGTGAATCATACAATCATTAGCGAATCTGGCTTCCCCCGATTCTCCGCTTGTCGGAAACTGGCTTGGAAGGCCGCAAATAGCAATCACATGAGCCCAGGACATTGCAACCATTGTGAGTACATTTGGTTGCCAAGTGTCTGAATTTTAATCATGTGACCATGGGCATACTGCCATGGTTGTAAATGTGAGGACCGGATGCAAGTCACTTTTTTTCAGTTGCATTTTAGCCTTGAACGGTTGCTAAATGAATGGTTATAAATTGAACACTGCCTCTATGCAAACAGTTCTTCCAGTTCAGGCATGGTGCTCTGCTTTTCCTCCAAGTCCTACGCAAGCCTGACCCTGCTTAATTTCCGAGCCTGAGCAACGTTGCCCAAGTGCTACTACCTGTTGAGATCATTAGCCTCTAAGCAGTGAATTTTATTGCGGTCAACCTGTAGCACTTGGATTCTGAAGTCTTATCTCCTGGTCTCTTACCAGCTTCATTCTCGTTACTACCTATAAGCAGTGGTGGGATTCAGCCAGTTCGTACTAGTTTGGCACAACTGGTAGCTAATTTTTTGTTGCCCAGGCCCAGAATGGACTTCCAGAAGCAGCATCTACACAGAGAACAGGTTGTTCACATATTTGAATCCCAACACTCCTTCCTTCCTTCCTTCCTTCCTTCCTTCCTTCCTTCCTTCCTTCCTTCCTTCCTTCCTTCCTTCCTTCCTTCCTCCCTCCCTCCCTCCTCCCTCCCTCCCTCCCTCCCTCCCTCCTTCCTTCCTTCCTTCCTTCCTTCCTTCCTTCCTTCCTTCCTTCCTTCCTTCCTTCCTTCCTTCCTTCCTTCCTTCCTGTGGTTGGATTCAGCTGGTTCGCACCACTTCGGCAGAACCGGTAGCTAATTTTTTGTTGTCCAGGCCCAGAATGGACTTCCGGAAGTGGCATCCATACAGGGAACCGGTTGTAAGGCTCTGCAGGGGACAGAACACGGAAGATCAAATATATTGCAATATCACAATGCAAACCACTTAACTTATGTACTTGTATCTGACATTGGGACACAACTATGAAAGCCTGTTGTGATGCATGTCTTATCATTTTTTGGGGTTATGATGGTTTGTATCCAATATCTGTGTTATGATCCAATTCATTTTTAATTAAGTTTCCACAAGTCAAATATGGTTTGATTTCAGTTAGGCTACAAGGGCAGGAATTTATACATAAGTAAGCAACCCTGTAAATCTTTGCTGAATCTCCGGTCTCTCTCCATCAAATTAAGTTTCCCTGCCTTGGAAAAAGGGCAGTGGAAGTTCGCTGTTGCTTACGGACATTCCCAAAGATTTGCACTCAGCTTGCAAAGGCTTAACTCCTTTTTGGGCAAATGGAGTGGGGGTGGATTAAGCATCTCACAGGAGTTGAATGCTTACAGTATTCTTTTCAGTTCTATTTTGAATTAAATTTGTAAGTTGAAAGTTGAAAGCCGAAGTTTGATAATCAGTTTGACATTCATATGGATTCAGTTTAGTTCCAGTTGAATTGGGGAAATGTTACAAATGCATTTTTATCTGCAAGGGAAGAATGGGGAAAGGAAAGAATTTGCTATATTTAAATCTCAGAAATCACACATAAGAATAGTTATGATACTGAAAAGATTTGTTTGCTTTCTCCCAATCTTCCTCTCCTTTCCTCTCCTCTTCTCTCCCCCCTCCCCTCCCCTCCCCTCCCTTCCCCTGCTTTCTCTTGTTTCTCAGTTTGTCTCTGCAATTTCATTTGTCAAATATTTAAGGAAGACTGAGCTGTAGCCCTTATGACATAATTCATGGTATTATCTTTCCCCAGGTATAGTGTGGTCACAAGCTATGAGGATTCTTTACACACCAGCACTTTAACCATTGCCAATGTCAGCGCAATGCTTGACTATGCCATCTTCACCTGCACAGCCAACAATGATCTGGGCACAGATGCTCTTGACATACAGCTACTTAGCACCAGTAAGGAACAGCTGGAACCTGGATGTCTATCCAATGAAGTTGAAAGTCAAAAAGTCCTTGTACCTTTTGAATTAACTTTGATTATTTCTTGCCAGGTCGTCCTGACCCACCAACGGGATTCAAGGTTATCAGTGTAGCTCATAATTGGTTGGCTTTGGAATGGACCCCAGGTTTTGATGGAGGGCTCCAGCAAAGCTTTCGTGTCAGGTAGGGCTCATGGAGATAAAAGTCCCATCTATCAACACAGGGAAAGATGCTTTAAATCAGTGTAACTCTCATGGTCCCATATATGAACTGCTATCACTTGGTTGAATTGCTGTTCTTAGGAACTCTGAAAAGTGTCAGGCCCAAAAACAAGAATGACACATGACAGCAATAGCAATAGCGCTTAGACTTATATACTTCATAGTGCTTTACAGGGCTTTCCAAGCGGTTTACAAAGTCAACATATTGCCCACAACAATCTGGGTCCTCATTTTACCGACCTCGGAAGGATGGAGTCAACCTTGAGCCAGCAGTCAGCAGAAGTAACCTGCAGTACTGCACTCTAATCACTGTGCCACCATGGTGCAAGTGGTTGTTAAGTGAGACACGCCCAATTGTATGATCTTTTTTTTTTTGTTGCTATGATTGTTAAATGATTCACTGCAGTTGTTGAGTGAATCATACAATCATTAGCAAATCTGGCTTCCCCCGATTCTCTGCTTGTCGGAAGCTGGCTTGGAAGGATGGAAGGCCGAGTCAACCTTGAGCTGATCAGGATTGAACTCCTGTCTGTGGGCAGCGTTCGCCTGTAATACTGCATTCTAACTGCACTACCACGGCTCGGTATTCCAAACTGAATTCTTTATTGTTTCCACACCTATAGACAGAATCTTGCCAGACTAAGCACTCTGCTATCTGCATCTACCTACTCTGTGAACTGTTAGGGAGGGGTTGTCTTCACTCTCTTTCTCACACACAAAACATTGGACTGAATGGTCTCTTATTCCTCTGCAATGCATCCCCTCCCCCCTGGGAATCCAGTCTACTATATTCCATTACACTCATCAACTTTAAGAAGTATAGACTTGAATTTTCAGAATTCTGGGAATTGAAGACCATATACCTTAAAGATGCTAAGGTTGAGAAACACTGTCCTAGTGCACAAGCTTTGCTCTGTGAAATAAGTATATTCATATAATAACTCTGGAATGATCCTCCCCTCCCCCGAGATTTGTGTGATCCCACCCTTGTACCATTCCAGAAGTCACTGAAGGTCTGGTTGTTTCCTCAGGCCCTTAGGGTCAGGATGACCGTGAAACCCCTTTATGTTTTGTTCTATCTTGTGTTGATCTGTTCTGGTTTAACTTGGGTCTTCTTGTCCATCGCATGCATATTTTTTAGCTGTAATGCTACCCAGTGTTGCTTCTGCATTGGATGGCCCAGATGTTAAATATATAAAGAAATACTGAAATGTCCTTGCCTTCAAGTGACGCACGTAGACTAGACATTTAGGCGAAACCACCAGGGAAAAGCAGTTAGAAAAAGAGACAATGTCAGTGCAGAAACAGATGGAATTTATTAATTTGAATGATCCACATTCAGAAATTATCCATGCTTCCAAGATATACATGGATTAGGCAGTGTGGGCCTGATGCCCCTTCATGTCACACATTATGTGTTTAATGAATTTGTTCTTCTCAGTAGCTTTTATCTCCACTTCCTTTCATTCAGATATCATTGGCCCGGGGCTCCCAGCTTTCTGTACGTGGATGTCTTTCCACCACAATCTCCAACTTTTACACTGACTGGCCTGCAGCCAAACACCCCCTATAATGTCTCTGTCAATGCACGCAATGCTCTTGGAGAGAGTGATTTTGCAGATGAAGGTGCAGGGCTGAGCATCACCACAGAAGGTAAGGGATTTCAAGGTAATCCAGAGAAGAAGCACAACAATGAATATTAGTTCTATCTTGATTGCAAGGTTATATTGACAGAATCTTGCAAATCTGAAAAACGAGGGATGGTCCCTTTTGAAATGCTTCCCACATCCTCCCTCCTCCCACAGGTTTCGACATCTTTTGCATGATGTGTAGTCTGTAGATGATCTTCCTGACTTCCAAGGTCATCCACACATACCGTTACAGGAACAAGAGCAGGGCGCAGCAGAGGAGAATGAGGGCATAGCTGTATTTTAAGGAGCAAAAAGGCAGTAATTGTAGAGTAGACATAGTGCTGGACATGGACTATAGAGATCCAGTTCTGAAGTTGAATTGGATTGAATACTTTATTTGATCTAGTGTCATTTAGACACACAAGGAATTTGCCTCCAGTAAAGAAGCACTCGGTGTACTTGCAAGAGAACAGAGAAAAAAGTAATACCCATAAAAGAGAGAAGTAAAGAAAATAATACAAGGAATAAATAATAATACTACAGCCACACTCTATGGGTTGATAGTCATTCACATTAGAACTTCTGAGAATTAGATGTTCAGCAGAGTGATGGCATGAGGATAAAAAACTGTTCCTGTGTCTTGTTGTCTGGGCATTCAAGTTCTGTCAGCCCTGATTTTCACAAAATAGTGATAGTACTTAGACTTGTATACTGCTACATAGGGCTTTACAACACTGAGTGCTGTAAAATGTCAATATATTACTTCCAGTAATCTGGGTCCTCAGTGTACCAACCTTGGAAAGCTGGCTAAATCTTGAGCTGGTGAGGATTGAACTCCTGGCTGTGGGTAGAGTTTGCTTGCAATACTGCATTCTAACCACTGCGCCACCACAGTTCCTAAACTCCAAAAGTGATTTTGAGCTAGCTAGTCTCTTAGTTTAACATAACTGATGGGCTGGTTGTAAAAATAATAAAGATAGAGGCAAGTAAATATACTACTCATATTTTTAGAAGAAGGAAGGAATACGTGAAGAGTAGAATCAATCAAGTAGAAAAACCATCAGTGGAATCACATCTGGATTAAACACGACCACTGAGGTGGAATGAGGGAAGTGTTGTTGAACTGGCAATAGAGAGGCCCAGTTTCTAGTCCATTCTTATCCCACATAAGCTCCCTGGATGACTTGGAACCCGTTTGTCCCTCTCAGCCCAATTTTCCTCACAGGGTGGTTGTTGTGGGGAAAATAGGAGAAAGAAAGAGCCAGTTTGATCTAGCGGTTAAGGATCCAAGTTAGAAAGCAGGAGACGGTGAGTTCTAGTCCCATCTTAACCATGAAAGCCAGCTGGGCAAGTCCCTCTCTTTCAATCTCAGTTCATTTCACCTCATAGGATTGTTGTTTTGGGAAAAATAGGAGGATTATGTGTTGTGGGTTACAAACAAAAAAACAGATACGTTCGCTGCCTTGAGTTTATAAAAAAATAAATAAAAGTGGGATATAAATAAATTAATTTAAAAAAACCAAGATCCCATGTGGTGTCAAGGTGAAATCTGGATTAGGAGTGGGGAAACGTAGCTCTAGTTTTACACTCAGTCATGATCCGTGGGCCAATCACTCTTCTTGGCTCAACTTACTTCTTGGGGTTATTCCTGTAGGGAAAAGCAGGAGGGAGCACCACACAGTCACACTGAGGAGATGGTTATGCATGTTTTCACAATACTGAAAATTTCATGGAAAAAAAAAATCCACATTGTTCAAGTAATTGGTGAACGTTCCTGGCACTTTCTGTTCATTTCCCCTAAAGGCACAGGATTCTGCTTATGCTTTCTGAGCCTTCTTATAAGGAAGTAAAAAAAGGGAAGCAAAACTAAAAAAAAAAAAAAATGCACCAAGAAAAACGGCACTTTTAGCCCGATCCCTTTATCAGGCAACTTGTCTGCTATCTGTTGCTGTTAGAATTGGAATAATATGCTGTTGTAATTTTCCATATTTCTTTCCAGAGAGAATAGAAACACCAGTTGAGAAGGAGCCGGAGATTCCCTTCTCATCTGAACCAGGTGATCTATCCTAGTTAAACCCTGCTTTGTTATGATAAATATGGCCATGGTACCTTGGTTAAGCTAGCCACTATTTGTATTAGGGAGACTTAGGAGCCATTGATGCTTCTTTCAATGCTGTGAATACTTGGTTTTATATTGTCAAAAAAATAAATAAAGGCCCAAGCTGTCCATGCTACTCCATCTGATCAGCTGGGGACATTACTTATGGATGCCCACAATATTTGTGAGTGATATAATGAGGAACTGAGGTTTAAATTTGTAAAATTTGTGTACAGGCTCTACACAAGTGGAATCTTGCCCTGGGAGCAGGAAGTTGGACTAGATCAGGGGTAGGCAACCTTAGCTCTTTTATGACTCGTGGACTTCAACTCCCAGAATTCCTGAGCCAGCCATGCTGAGGGGAAAGGGAGAGGTTTCCATGCTGAGCCACGCTGGCTCAGGAATTCTGGGAGTTGAAGTCCACGAGTCATAAAAGAGCCAAGGTTGCCTACCCCTGGATTAGATGATCTCCAAGGTCTCTTCCCATGGTGACACATTGCAATTCTATGACAATAAGGAGCTGATACTGGGTTCTTTTCTGATTTGTGGCAAAAATGATAAGGGGGAGAAAGTTCATTTTATCGAGTTTCACTTTTTAAATCTTTCTTCCCCTAGAAAGCTCCATGTTGCCACTTCCCCTTGTTGTGCTCCTCGGTGGTCTAGGAGGGTTTCTGCTGGTTTCCAACTTGTTTTTGCTTGGCTGCTTAATCTTCAGAAAGAGAGCTCTGGATCCCAAAGGTAAGCATAGATCGTAACTTATAAATGGGTCACTGGTCGGGGGGAAATTCCAATACACTGCTCTGCTTTTTCTGTCTTGCCATAACTGTCTCACCATAAAAGCGATCATTCTACATAGATAAAGAAATCCTTTTGTCTCTTCTGTTCGATATAATTTATTTTGCTTGTTTTTCTCCTAACAGGAGATGGGATTGAAAGACCAACCAGGTGAGCCTAACTGGGCGAGAGGGCAAGACCCGTGTGGTAAAGTTTATAACTTGGGCATGCTTTCTTTTCTCTTTCTTTTTCGTATTGATGCATCTAACGCAGTGGTTCTCAACCTGTGGGTTGGGACCCCATTTGGGGTCGAATGACCATTTCACAGGGGTCGCCAAACAACGCAGTCCGCCATTTTTTCCCCTTTTCCTTAGCTGTGCTACTCCCTTTTCTTCTATTGGCTTTTGAAAGCCAATAGAATAGACTCTCTTGAATAGAGTCTAATTCTATTGGCTTTCCAAAGCCAATAGGAATTGTCCAGGCTGTCTCTGCCCTACTGAGCCTGCCAAAAGTCCCATTCTGCAAATGGTGCTGCACCAGTTGAGTAGTCCTCGACTTACAACCGGTTGAGTAGTCCTTGACTTATGACCGGTTGGGGTCACGGCATTAAAAAGGTTGAGAACCACTGGTCTAACATTTTGACGGAGTTGAATAATTTGAGAAGCTGACATTGTCAGTCAGGGAGAGATGGGGGCAATTTCCTTGGTCACTGAGAAACACTTGGTAAACACTTGGTAAATTCATCACTGTACTATAACCCAGTGTGGCGGTTAATTGCAGGGGGAAAGTGAGATTTGGGAACAGCTACACGGTGAGCAAATGGCTGAAAGTTGGTGGGCAACCAGCACAGCTGGAGGGGTGCAGTTCAGAGGTAAGTGCATCTATCTGGTCATGGGGACTGTGGGTGCAACATCTGAGTGACACAATGGTTGCCAAGCAAGGAGATAGGCACAGAGGTAGGCAACCTTGGCTCTTTTAGGACTCATGGACTTCAACTCCCAGAATTCCTGAGTCAGCATGGCTCAGCTTGGAAACCTCTCCCTTTCCCCTCAGCATGGCTGCCTCAGGAATTCTGGGAGTTGAAGTCCTCGAGTCATAAAAGAGCCAAGGTTGCCTACCCCTGAGTTAGAGGAATAACTGGTTTGTATATTAAGCAGCAGAGAATGTAATACTATTTTCAGAATGCACAGGAATTGGATACAGATAGTCCTCAATGTACAACTATTTGTTTAGTGATCATTTGAAATTACCACAGCACTGAAAAAAGGGACTTATGATCAGTCCTTGCACTTACAACCAACACAGCATCCATCTGGTCATACGATCAAAATTTGGATGCTAGGCATCTGGCACGATCGCCATTTGCAACCTTCTCAGCCAGCTTCCAACAAGCAAGATCAATGGAGGAAGCCTGATTTGCTTAATGACTAGGTGATTCACTTAATAACTGCAGTGATTTGCTTAACAAGGTAGCAAAAAAAATTGTAAAATTGGGCACGATTCATTCAGCCTTGCTTAGCAATGTAAATTTTGGTCCCAAGTGTGGTCCTAAGTTGAGAACTACCTGTAGTGTGTGGGATGGTGGTCGTGGAAGCATAAAACGTACTTGGTAGAGAGAGAAAAAAAATCCCTCTCTCTTTTTTTATTCCCCAAAGTTTTTTGAAACTTGCTGTTTCCTCCCAAGGAAACTTAAGTCAAAGCAGCTGGTTTCACTCACTGCTTCCTCCATTCAATGTCAAGATTGCATCCTTTGGAAATAAGGGTACATTTTGCAGTGCCTCTGGATTCAGTCCATCTCAGAGAGACCCACCGTTCTCTACAGTATCAGTCAATCCAATTTCAGCAATAGAGAGAAATTATGTCAGCTGGAGAAGATTAGTCAAACTGACTCACTTAGACTCCATCATAATGCAACTTAAGAATGTATTGTTACAGTTTTGGAGAGTGGGTGGGATTGGAGGTTGCTAGGGAGCAAGGAAACTTGGGGAAAGTATAGGGAAGTCCCCAGGAGCACTTTAGAGAATCTTTCTGCCTCTGTCTGGAAAACTTTATGCAGCTCTGCTTCTGTTTCTTATTAACAGAAAAGGGTATGAGGGTTTGGCCTAATGAGAAGTCCTTTTTCAAAAACAGAAAGCATAATCCTGACATTTTGAGGGAATCAGCCTATTTGAAAGGATTTTATTTGTCAATCCATGTTAGAAAAAAAAAAGCTTCTCCAGCAGAAGGTGAAGGGCTGGAAATTGTAATTAAACTCTCCTGGAAGAGATGGTGGGCAGACTTAGATGTACACACGATGGATGGATGGATGGATGGATACCATGAATAGGAGGCCCATGCAAGGCCTGGGGAAAAATGTTTTTAAAAGATTGCTTAAAGATGGGGGTTGTAAATGTCCCTGGGAGGGAATGCTGTTCCAAAGAGTAGAAGCAGTGATGGAGAAGGCTCACCTCCTGGGTCCTTAGATAATACTGCTTAATCAACAGGATCCAGAACAAACTGTCAGAATGCATGCAGTATGCTAGTACTAAAAGAGATGACTGGTCCTCAAAAAGCTAATCCCGGTGCTATATAAGACTTTATAAATAATAACTAGTGTATTAAATTGCATCCAGAAGCTGACTGGTAATCAGTGTAGATCATATACGATATTACATAGGCATAGGGACACTTCTCCATTACTGCTCATATTGCCACATTCTGGACTGGGGTAGTTTTTGAATGGTCTTCAAGACCAAATTTGTTTTCCTTGCTCCTGACATAGTTGGTTGGCTCTCTCTCCAGGGTAGTTCTACCAAGAAATCAGCCACTCTCTCCACAGCCACCACAGATACTAGTGTTACAGGTATGTAGGAGCTGATATATTTCCCCCCTCCTCTCCGTTGCAGTCCTAATTCCTGTGGCCTGAAGGAGAACGTTGGTTTTCTTTGCAGATCCCAACATCTCACTTCCTTGGATTGGCTCTCAAGAACTCCATGAATATGAGGAGGTAGGAGGTCCTAGGAGATTGGAGGAAATGGGACCACTCTATGATGAATGGAATGCCAACTATGAACCATGGATCAATGAATATGCAGTGAGTAGCTGGAGAGGGAGGTGATTTCTCAGACAGTCCTGTGGTGTTGCCGATCAAAAGTACAGTAGGTTGCTTTATCAAGGAAGTTTTGTTGATGGATACTTTAATGGAAGTATTTAATCAGTGGAACAACCTGCCTCCAGAAATTGTGAATGCTCCAACACTGGAAGTTTTTAAGAAGAGACTGGACAACCAGTCTGTCTGAAATGGTATAAGGTTTCCTGCCTGAGCAGGAAGTTGGACTAGAAGACCTCCAAGGTCCCTTCCAACTATTCTGTTCTGTTCTGTTGTTCTATTCTATTTATTCCATCCCATCCCATCCCATTCTCTATCTCAGAGGTCTTCAGACTTGACCCTTTTATGACTTGTGGACGTCAACTCCCAGAATTCCTCAGCCAGCATGCCTGGCTGAGGAATTCTGGGAGTTGAAGTCCACAAGTCATAAAAGGGCCAAGTTTGAAGACCCCTGCTCTATCTTAATACTTTAAAAATGACATGAAGTCTTACCAGATCTTATTCCTTGTGTTTAGCATGTCTACCAAGGGATTGGAAGATGGCCAGCTGCCTCCACAAAGACAGCACAGATCTATGACTCTGTGGCAAACTATCTGCCCCTGGATACAGAGCTGCCTTTTGAGCAACAAGGGGAACTAGTCTAAGTAACCTGCTTTGTATTTCTCTGACCCACCATCTAAGATTGTGTTGTCTCCTGGTAACTCTCAGCAACTTCATTTTATGCTATATTCCATAACATTGTGGAGAAACCAAATCCAGGTGTGCAGTCTTTGGATGGGCTCACACAATATAAGTAAGCCTGGATTAGCAACACACAATTGCTGAGGGTGCAAAAAATAAAAAAAATGGTGTACTCAACCTACAAAGGATAATGTGACAGCTTTGTTTTGACTGCTGACCCAGTGGTCGGATCCTTACAAATCAAGTGTGGAATGTTTGGCAAAACAGCCAAGAGTAAGCATTCTCCTTTTTCCCTATCGGAATCCGATGCCTTCGGCTCTCCCCAGCTGTTATTTTGCCTGGCTAATTGAACTGTTTTAATCTCAGTTGGGTTTAATAAAAACGTAACTTTAAGAATTGCTACCTAGGCTTGCGGTCCCCCCCTCCACTCCCCAACCCTCCCCAACCTTCCTCTTGCTTCGCTTGTGTGTGTTGTCTTTTGTAGCTAAACCTCCGAGCAAGGAGTTTTCTACCACTCAGCTGCTTGGGAGTGTCTTTTGGCTAAAAAGCTAGGTTCAAAATGCAAGAAATCCATAAAATATAAATAAGCCGAAGGCAGACCACACATGGCTCACTGGGGATGGAAAGGATACCAGGAACCAGAGTCACATGAAGAGTGTTAAAAAAAAAGGTTTATTACACTTCTGCTCCAATAGTATATGCTCTGTTGTAAAGCCTGCTCCATCTTTCCTCTGGTCATCTATCCTTGCAAGGTTTCATCATGTCGAACGCAGAGGGATGCATGTGAGCATAGCAGACCCCAAACAGACCAGGGGGAAAGCATTGACTCATCTGTTCCTAACCATGGTTAAAATGATGAAGCAGGCATCTTGAAACCTGCCTCGTGGGATCCCCTCTAAGGGCAGAGTTGGCAATACAACAGCATTTCATCCCTTGCCCTCCCCCTCTGTCGGAGGCCTATGGGTGAAAATCCCTGGTCTCATTTGCGTTTGTGGATGATGGTCACACAGCAGACTTAAGCTGGCTACTAAATGGACCCACATTGTGGGTTTGCATTGAGCCGGGTTTCTACGGTACATTTTAGGTATAAAGAACTAACCCTAGGTAAAAACTAACCAAGCATTGTATGTTTCCAAACACAGGTAGTTGTTGACTTATAGCAGTTCGTTTAGTGACCGTTCCAAGTTACAACGGCCAAGTTACAACGTTTTCATAGTTACGACCTCTGCAGCATCCCCATGATCCTGTGATCAAAATTCAGATGCTTCTTCAGTGCCGTTGTAACCTTAAATGGTCGCTAAGTGAATGATGATAAGTCGAGGACATACTTGTAATTCCTACCAGATACTTGGAGAACAGGAAGGGAGCTGGGGCTTGGAGAAGGGTACAAAGGAAAAAGGGGAATGGTTCTCCCACTTTGTGGAGGTACAGCTTTCCGAAATGGAAGGAAGTTAACGTAGTCTCGGAGAAGAGCTCAAGACTGCTTCTTTGGCCCATGTAGGGTTTTAAAGCAAGCCAGAGATCTGGCTACAGCTGTCTGGACACAGATGCTGTGAGAGGGTGCAATGCAGGCCAAAGCCTAAATCATAATCACAATAAAAAATAACATGGAAAGATATCCTGGCAGTTCTGAACACACCCATCTTCCTTGAGAGACCTTAGGACAGGGGTCCCCAACCGTGGCAACTTTAAGACCTGTGGACTTCAACTCCCAGAATTCCCCAGCCAGCATGGCTGAAGTCCACAGGTCTTAAAGTTGCCAAGGTTGGGGACCCCTGCCTTAGGATGCTCTTTACCAAGGATGGTAGTGCAAACTGCCTTTGCTCGCCTCTGGCTAATTTGAGGCATAATTAATAGCAGGGCCAGCACTTTCCTCTCTAAGAGGAATTTTTTGCCTTAAAAGGCTAACTTGTCATTAACACCAACTTAATAACGATGATATCCCCATCCTGGGAGAAATCCTGGGAATTTCAATTTGCTGGGCTTGCCAAGACTTTCTATTAGAAGTCCCAAACCTGCTCACCAAATAATGCTTCCTTGGATTCTCCACGTTACATGACTCTGGACTGAATCCCAATTTCATTTTGAATGAAATGCATTTGGTAGCACATTCTGCAAACACCGATGTGGTGAAAAGACTTTTCGCAGTAGTCATTTAGAGGGTGACATGTTTGAGTAATTCTTAAGAAACCCCACGAAACCCCTCTTAGGGGTCCGTTGTTGACAGGATTCAATGGGGTTAGTCTAAAATAGATTCTATCTTACATCTACTATTCAGGGGTAAGGCCAGTTGAACACAATGGGGATTCCCCCCCCCCTTCGAGTACTCGTATATAGAATTGCATTGTTGGTTTTGCCTTAAGCCAGGGGTCTACAAACTTGGCCCTTTTACGACTTGTGGACTTCAACTCCCAGAATTCCTCAGCCAGCGTGCCTGGCTGAGGAATTCTGGGAGTTGAAGTCCACAAGTCATAAAAGGGCCAAGTTTGAAGACCCCTGCCTTAAGTGATGGTTGAAGCTGGGCCCCTGCTATATGATCCAAGTAATCAATGAACCAATGTGGTTCAAGTAAAAAAAAAAAAACTTCAGAGGTTCAACAAACCAATATGATTCAGGAATAATAACAATAATAAAGATTCAAGTGTTCTACGAACCAATATGGTTCAAGTTAAAATCCATTTCACAGAAATGATTAAAGTGGAGTGGATAAGGAATATGGAGGGTTCCTAATTATACGGAATGTCAAGAGGACCAAATGAGGGAGGTAGCTGGATGCAAAAATTCAAATCAACTTTTCCTTCAGTGATGGATTCCAACCTGGAATGACCTAGAGGATGCCAGGTTGGAGAAGATGGACTCATGCTCAGATCATCACTCTCACTGATGATATGGAACCTCGTGGGATTATGTGGTGTGGGTTTGCATCTGGGATGCCACCAGCCTGTGGTAGAAGCGATGATGATGGCAGAGATAAACTCAGCTTCTCCATCAATGGTTCATGGTTACAGTGGGTCATCTCTGCAACTGACCCATGGCACCAGCATCTACTAAGTGAAGATGCTTTTTTGTGTAAAGCTTCAAGGTTCAGTTTGGTGTCCTAATCCTTATCCAATAACTTAATTAAATATAGCAAGCAGAAGACAACAGATTCCATTGGGGTGGGGAGAATAGAAAGGAGAAGAAAGAAACAAAGACGTTCATGCTTCCTCACTCTTCAAGGTGGAGAAAGAGAAAGGCTGGTCTATCCAGGATGGCTGTCAGGTGAAGGATGGAGGATAGACCAACCCAGGGCCTGAGCGACGGCTTCGTAGCAAAAGACGCAGCTAGAGAGTAAAGACAAAAGAGTTTGTCAAAGCTGCACATTGCTCTTCGAACTTTTGCCCTACCTGGATCATTCAAAAGCCCAACTCACCTGCTCGGCTGCTGGTCCTGAAGTCAATAGGTGAACTGGCTGCTCGTTCTCTGGGTTCCGGGCACTGGGATCGGCCCAGTGGTCTAGTAAGAGGCGGACAATCTGCTCTTGATAAGGATGGTCATGTAGACCTGCAGCCATGTGCAGAGCTGTGTTGCCATGGGCCTGAGGATAGAAAAGCCCTTGATCCTAAGGCAGTACTCAGCTTATCATCTCCTGATCAAGAGAGGCAGATCAGGCAAGGCAAACACTGGAAAGGCATATGCCAAGAGGCTTGGGTGATGATGCTGAACCTGCATACCACACCTTCTTTAGGTGGAAAGACTCCCATCCCGGTCTCAATTCCATATACAAAATTATGGCTCTTAAGGTACAGCAAGATGAGAAATTCATTCATGCATCTCCAATATGATTGCCAAGCCACCCACACAGTTCTCATCTGTTTGACTTCTGCACCACATGTTGTTACAGGCTTTCCTCCCCCTTGCAGCTGAGCAGGCAAATGGTTTTAAAAGGAGAAGTACCTTGTCCCAGACACCATGCCTCAGCAGTCATGCACTCTCTCTCCTTCGCTCCCTCTTCCTCTGTGGATTTCCCCCCCAAATCAAATGCCTTCCAGATATTCTTTACTTGCTGCTTCCAAGATCTGCAGCATTGACATGTGCTAACGGTAAGCAAGGGCAGTCCTCAATGTGCAAAGTTTAGCATCCATTCAAAGTTACAAGGGCACTGAAAAAAAGGGATTTGCAACTGGTCCTTGCACTTATGATTGTCACAGCATCCCGATGGTCCCATGATGAACGTTCGGCTGCTTTGCAACCGGCATGTGTTTACAAGGGTTACAGTATCCCGGGGTCATGCATGATCGCCATTTGTGACCTCCCCAGCCAGCTTCCAACAAGAAAAGTTAATGAGAGAAGCCAGATTTGTTTAATAACTACATGATTTATTTAACAACCATGGCAGAAAAGGTTATAAAGTTGGATGCAACTCACTGAACACACTGCCTTGCTCAGTGGCAGAAATTCTGGCCCCGGTTGTGGCTGTAAATTGAGGGCTTCCTGTAGTCCAAGGCACAGGTTGGAAGCTGTCAGAAAATGCACACCACTTTCTCTGTGCCCAGCCCCGGGGGCAATGCTTGTGAATAGCAATAGCCCTTAGACTTATATACCGCTTCACAGTGCTTTGCAGCCCTCTCTAAATGGTTTACGCAGTCAACACATTGTCCCCAACAATCTGGGTCCTCATTTTACTGACCTCGGAAGGATGGAAGGCTGAGCCAACCTTGAGCCCCATCAGGATCAAACTGCCGAACTGCTGGCAGCTGGCAGAATTAGCCTGCAGTACTGCATTCTAGCCACTGTGCCACCACAGCTCATGGGGGAATGGGGAACTCCTA
Organism: Crotalus tigris; assembly: GCF_016545835.1. Classification (NCBI taxonomy): domain Eukaryota; kingdom Metazoa; phylum Chordata; class Lepidosauria; order Squamata; family Viperidae; genus Crotalus; species Crotalus tigris. The sequence continues at coordinate 1,919,223 of NW_024100508.1, forward strand.
GTCGCATACCTTAATGTTTACAAAGTTCTGACGTTCTTGTCCAGGTAGTTTGAGGAGGAACTGGACCAAAGGCAGGTTTGCAGCCTGAACAGCCAAATGCAGGATGGTTTTACTGCTCTTCAACTCCTAACCAAAGTAAAGGGAAAACAAAGATCAGACATCCAGGCAGTGGTGAGTTTAGGTAATTCTCCAGTGTGGTCTAAGTGGGTTCTTTGTTTAGATGGCACTGTGTATTACTTCCAAATGGGAAAAGTCAAATCTGTTGCACTGATGTCCACCTTCTGATGGAGAGCCTGGATGTTTTGCCTTCCCACCTCCCTGGTGGTGCTAATACAGCCAGACAAGACACTCTTCCTGGAGAGTCAGGAATCCTACCTCGACATGACATGAACCCTTGATACAGCCTGCCCACTTACCTGGCTCTTGTAATCAGCTCCAAGTTGCAAAAGCCGCTGAATACAGAGCAGTAAGTTCTGCAAGTGATGTTGGGATGAGGGCTCCATGTTTTGTATCTGGAAGGCAGCATTGTGAGCAACGACGGCACAGTGCAAAGGAGTGAGACCTGTACAAATACCGCAGAAAAGGAATCAGACAGCACTCCTGCATTTTGTGTGTGTGTCTTTGAGTGAGTGTTGACTCCTGATATGTTGATTGACACCTAGTCCCTGCAGTTTTCTTGGCAAGATTTTGGAAGAGGTTTGCCACTGTCTTCTTCCTAGTGCTGGGAGAGGGGCTCTGGCTCAAGGTCATGTAACTAAGGCAGAACTACAACTCACAGTCTCCTGGGTCATTGGCCTAAAGTCCCCTAGCTAGTTTCCATGCCTAAGAGGGCACTAGAACTCACAATCTCCTGATTATTGGCCCAAGGTCACCCAGCTGGCTTTCATACCTAAGGTGGAACTAGAATGCATGTTCTGCTGGTTTGTATCCTGTTTTCTTAACCACTACACAAACATGGCTCTTAAACATACTTTTTGAGAAATATGTTTTGAGAAAAATCAGAAGCTTTTATCATCTTGATGTAATGGTTGGTTCCCAGAGAGCTACGAATTCCGGAAGCCATTATGTAGACAGCCAACTGCAAGCTTCTATATTATCAGTGAAGAGAGCTGCATCCTCACTAGATCAGAAGAAGACTGTTAGAAGGAAAATCAGAAAGCTCTCTGCCCTACCATCCAAGGAGGAAAAAATGGCTCTAAACATGAAGTGGTTCAGTGGCTGGAAGTTTTGTAACCCTGACTTCTTCTCAATGAATCTTGCTAAAGGAAAAAAATAGTATGAATCATACTTGGAAAAAAAATCACTTTTGGTTCAGGCAGTTGCCAAAGAACCTGACACTTACCTTCAAAATTTCTGGCTTCCACATTGACAAGAGCACCAGTCATCATGACAGCCTGGAAAAGAAGCCGGAGGTGGGGGAAATAATAAAGCCGATGTGTGTTTTGGAAAAGATTCGTTTGAGTCATGAGATTTTCCATGCTGGCTCAGGATATCTAGGAAATATAGGTCCAGTATATCAGGAGGTCCTGGAGGTTGTGCTAGGGCCAGTGTTTCTCAACCTTGACAATTTTAAGGCATGTGGACAGCCAATGCTGGCTGTGGAATTCTGGGAGTTGAAGTCCACATGCCTTAAAATTGTCAAGTTTGAGAAACACTGCTAGGCAAAGCTTTGATGGGATGACTTACTTGGAAAGAGATTCAACCCAATCACCGTGTCAAAACAGATACACAAAGTCAAGCAGGGTGGTAGTTTTACTATCCAGATTAGAACCACCCTGCCAGTTTACAGGTAGTCCTTGACTTATAGCTATTTGTATAGCGAGCAGAAGTCATAACAGCGCTGAAAAAAATGACTTATGACCAGTCCTCGCACTTATGACCATTGCAGCATCCACAGAGTCACATGATCCAAATTTAAGAGCTTGGTAATCAACATATATTTATGGTTGCAATGCCCCAGGATCATGTGATTGCCATTGTGGCTTTCCCAGCTGGTTTCCAACAAGCAAACTCAACAGAGGAGGCTGGATTAGCTTAACGGCCAATCATTCACTTAACAATGGCAATGGATTTGCTTAACAACCATGGTAAAAAAGGTTGTACAACTGGGCATGACCCACTTAACAACCACCTTGCTTAACAATGGAAATTGTCATAATTTGAAGGCTACTGCATCTCTTTTGCTGGCTTATCAGTGCCTTTCCAGGCATATCCCCAAACTACATGTCTCAAAGTGAAGCAGGTGGATTAGCAGATTAATACCTCTTCAGTGCTTCTCTGATGCTTTGCTTGGAGCATTGAGACAGGTAGTTTTGTCCCCACTAAAGAGGTATTGTGCCTACTTTGCACAAGGCTATTTTAATGGAGAAAATAGGCCAGTCTCACCTCAATGACACTGGGCAGCCCATAGGTGGCGCCAAGATGCAGCACTGTCTGCCCCTTTTGGTCCATGGCATTGACATCTGCTCCCAGCAAAACCAGGTCCTTCACGATCTTAGATTGATTGGCTGCAGCCGCCACTAATAATGGAGTCTGGGCAGAAAGAAAAAAAAATTGAACTGAAGAAGCTTCTTGGATGAGAAGTGAAACATTTTCAAAGAAAAAGCACCTTTGGGGCAACCATGACCTGGATGGCTGAGAATCTCCATAAACAATTGAACTGAAACTAAACTTGAGGGCACGGCCTAAACAGGTGATCCATATAAGGCAGTCACCCAAATGGCAGCTCATTATAGGGGTAGAAATGGATGGAAGGAATGATGCGCCAACATAAGTTTTCGTAGCCCCAGTATCAGTCTATCTCAGTGTTTTCAACTCCCCAAATTCAGTTCCCCCTAGATCCCCATCAAATCAACTCCCCCCATCTGCCTATCCTAGATCTGCCTGATCTGCCTATCCTAGATCCAAAACTATGAATATTGTAAGAATATATATATATACAACTCTAATGTTTGCATGTAGCTTCCCAGTGGCATTTTTTTTACATTGCAATCTCAGATTCTTGAAGGACAGTTGCTGATGCTTTCCCATTCCAGTCTAACATGGAACAGCAGATCATGCAAGATAAGCCACAGGGATGATGGGAAGAGACTTCTTTCAAGAAACAACAGCCCAAGATACCTTTAGCAATATCTGTGCAGAGAGAGAACTTCCAGCTAATTCATGGACCAGAGGTTTCTAAACTTGGCAACTTTAAGATTTGTGGACTTCAACTGCCAGATTACCCAGCCAGCCATGGAAGTTGAAGTCCACAAGTCTTAAAGTTGCTATGTTTGGAGACCCTTGTCATAGAGTGAACTTACCTTCCCCCTGTGTTCTTTGACATCCAACTGTCCACAATCTCGGAGCATTTCAGCTGCAGCATAGGACAATGGGCGGAGTCCTTGAGCAACAAAGAGATGGAGCAACCTGGAAAAGAAAGGGGCAGAATGATCAAATGTCTACCATACTTTTTGGATAGCCACTTCCCATGCCAATATCCTCATCTCATTTTTTTTTTAAAGTATTCTGACTTCAGAAAGTTTTGTGAGTTTACAACTAGCATCTTGTATTCTCTCATTTGCAAACTCTCTGGCTGCATCTCTTATTTTATCATTTGAATTTTGAAAGGTTGCCAAGTTTCAGTCTCTTTCCAGATAAAGAATCGTAGAAAGGAAAAACAAGATCACTCTTGAATTCATAAAGCCAACTCTGCAGGCGAGGACATTGCTTACCTTATCATAGCTTTCTCAGGTACAGTAAGTTATCTACTACATTTTTATTTATAGTATCATAATCAGTTCCTTGTGCAACATATATAGCAGTATCCAAAGGTAAGGGAAGCAAGGATGATTTGCAAAGATAGAAAGCTATAGATTATAATGAATGGAATAATTAGATTTAGCTATCTAACTTTTTCTTTGTTCTCTCATGTCATTAACTGACACAGTTTTGCTGCTCCTTATGCCAGTGTTTCTTAACCGTGACAACTTGAAGATGGGCGGCCTTCAACTCCCAGAATTCCCCACAGAGCATGACGTCTACCCATCTTGAAGTTGTCATGATTGAGAAATACTGACTTTTGTCTTTTCTGTGTGAGTATAACATCGTGTACATGGAATGGAATAGCGTGAGGGATATGATGATCCACTGTTAGGGATTAGCTAAGAGGTATGCATACCTATGCAAAGGAATTATCACAAAGACATCTACAAAGATTTAACATGTAACTATACAAACTGTAAACCTACTGGTTGCTTTTGTTTTTTTGCCAATACTTTATTGACCACCCAATTGCCATGTATTTTTCCTATCTGATTCACTCTAAGTGGCAAGAAAATGACACAGCTGCCACCGTTTAATCCTGTTTTATGCTGCAACCATGGATATTTTCCCAGTGTGATGCATTCCAGATGTGATACAACTGTGTAACACTTGGCATTTCTAGCTGGTATGGTCTTTGTTTTTTCCAAGCTGGAAATTACAGGCCTCACCTAACTGAAAAGCACCAGGCTGGCAACAGATCCCAGTCCCTTTCCCAGTTGGTTCCTATGTAGCCTGCTTGTTATCTGCTTTCCAAAATCTTTCCTTTTTTTCATCTTTTCCCATGACCATCCCAAACAAAAACACGGAATGACTTTCTCAGTGGGATGGTGCCCCAGTTGTACACTTACGTGTCGCCATCTTCATCCTGCTGTAAAAGGTGAGATAGATCTATATTCTGGATCTGTGCCCGAGCTTGAGTCAGTTCCCCTGGATCTACATCCACAGATAAGTCTGCATAACTCCCAGGGAGGAGGAAAGAAGCATTGTTTTGTTCCTGTCCCAGCCAGGAGTTCGCTGAGCTTGGATAAAGATGGACAGCTTCAGTGGCAACCTTCTGGGTGGAAATTAAAAAAAAAGGTAAACAGGTATTGGAGTGAAGCTGATCTAAAGATCGGTGGTTCTCCCTTCTCTATCTCTGCCCATGATCCTCTCTAACCTTTTATGCCTAAGGCAGGATTATAACTCACAAACGAGGGCAAATATATATGTCCCAGGATAATGTTGCAGGATCCAATCTGGGTTAGTCACCAGGACCAGAGGTTTGGTCTTCCAAGCTTTTGGACTCGTGCTGGAGCCTATCTCTCTAGATTAGACCTAGATTGGATTCTGCAGATTGGATCCTGCAGGATTAGAACTCACAGGCCCCTGGTTTGTAGGCCAGCACCTTAACTACGATGCCAAACTGGCTCTTCAGATGGGTGGTTCTCCCTTCTCTTCTTCTGCCCATGATCTCTGATAACCGTTCCGTCTTTATCAAATGATGCACCAAGGTTATTGAGATCCTCCACACAAAATAGCTACATGTAATACATGTAATAAGGATGCAATCTCCCATCACTCATGCTCATTGTAAGAAACAATTGTGCTTATAGTTGTAGCTATAGGTGAAATTTCTCCAAAGAGCTCTTCAGTAATGTGACCCAGGCACTATCTTGTATGGAAGCACAAATTGTTTATTATGGTACTGAAAGCATCTGAGGCTAAAGTGGGTGAAGATGCAACTCTTCTATATAGTAATGCAAATTAGAGTACGTCTCTGCTTGGATACAGCAAAGTAACTGGACATCATTGAGCTATGACTACTATAGCAACATCCTCTATGCCAGTGGGGTTAGGCAATGGGGTGGTTTCTATGGAATGATGGGGTGGAGCCACCAGAGCAGTGGTATATTGAGAAAGGGTTCCATGAAGTTGCTTTCTGTAGAGTTACAGTCGGAATGGGACAATTTGCTGCAGCCAACTCGCTATGGTATAATTCAACGTGGGATAACTCAAGACAGGGACAAGTGAATTACAGTGGGTTTTGTCTTGTTTTAGATTTGAACCTTGAACCTAAAGCAAGACCAAGGCCCTCTCCAATTATTTGTCCCTCTCTTGAGTTATCCTGCATTGAATTGTCCTGTGACAAGTCCCAAGTTGGCCATGGCAAATTGAGTTGGCCAGGGCAAGTCGGCTGCAGTGAGTTGTCCTACACCCAGTTACCATCATGGGTCTTGTCTTAAACTGGCCTTAGATACCAGATCCTATGCCTGCTGCTAGTATTTTCTGGAACTGCTATCTTCATGGAATGCCTCTTTGTTCTCTCAATGTATCTTCTAGTCTTATCAGCCTGCCTTTGCCTTCTAAATATTTTATGACTGATTCCATAGAGTTTATTTTTTTCTCTCTCAAGTTCCCGGGTAGGTATTGAGGAAAAGGAATGGATGATTTGCTCGATTTTACTTGTCCAAACCAGCACCATACTTTTTCCTACGTACAGTAGTTCAACTCATCTGGATAGCACCTGGATAGGGAAAGTGAGCCCAGACTCATCTACTTTGAAAATACATCTAGGCATTTTTTTTAAAATAACATACTGCTTTCTCATTGTCTTTTCCAAAGAAAAGATGTGAATTGCACTTTGGAGAGGCTCCTGGCATGCTTTGAAGATCTGCATGCAATTCTCAGGATTCCCTTTTGAGAAGCAAGTGGCTTTTATCAGCCAGCTTGAGACAGTAGTATGGATCCACTGCTAAATACCCCAGGGAGTTCATTCTATCCCACTTCCATCTCTGCTCATCTCACCTCATAATTTACTGCTGATGTTATCTTGGAAGTATACCCTTCCTCGGGACCTCCAGGGCCCACTGTTCCATAAATATTGGTTTCCAAGGGAGGGCAGGGGCTCATCACATCATACTGGCTCCCCTGAGGCTGGAGATGGAAATCGTTGCCAGGGTCCACACATGGGTAGTGAAAATCTGAAGAGAAAGCTCCATGGCTGGAGGCATCGGTTTGCCAGGCAGCAAAGGCAGCAACTGGATACTGAGGAGCTGCAGTCTGTCCTAGAGCAGGAACCCCCTTTTCTATTGTTCCATGGGGCTCTAAAAAAAGAGATTTGGGAACGTTCCAATCAGTGAATAAAGTTGATTTCTTCCGAGAAGCAGAAAATGCTCAGAGCACTGTACTCAGGTCTACATTTATGACATCAGTAACCTGCTGCAACTGTCTCAGTGTGAAAAATGATCATACTTGGCTAGCTGGCTAAGTATCTTTCTCCTGTGTATATTTAATCTGGACATTTTTAGTGTCATTGTTGTTTTCAGTATTTTTAATTGTAATATATTTTTTGAATTGTTAGCCGCCCAGAGTCTTTGACTAAGATGGGCAGCTATAGAATTTAAATACATACCTACATAGATAAAGTCCTAAGTCTACCTTACAGGGCTGTGGCAAGGTAAAAATGCGATAGAGAAAAACCTCTTTGAGTCAATTTGTACCCTTGAAGGAAATGCTAGTAAATACATGATAGTTAATCAATAATCTCAAGTAAAGACCTAACGAAATTTTGAATAATAAACCTATTTGAATAATAAATCTTGCCCTGTAAATGAGTAATACAGGATAATCCCTGTATTTTTATATGTATGTATGTATGTATGTATGTATGTATGTATGTATGTATGTATGTATGTATTTTATTTAATCCCTATTTATAAAAATATAAAAACTAATAGAAACTAATATTTAGAAGGAAGAAAAGAAGGAAGGAAAAACAAAGCCAGAAGTGCAAGAAAAAAAGTATAACTTCTGATTTTCTTTTACAGCAGTTATAAGTAGAAATTAACTTCTTACTTGATGGTTATAGCACGGCTTTCACTTTTTCTATAATCTATTTTTTAATCATCAAAACCATATATCAAAAGTGCATTTTTGTTCTGTTTCATGCACAAGGTCTATAAGGGTTTTCCAGTCAGCATTAGACTTAATGTTTTTTCTTTGATCGAAGATGTCAGTTTGGCCAATGACCTTAGTGCATGTGATAGACAGCGCAGGATTCACAAACATGAGGCTGAGATAGCTTTCTCCAATAAAGGATAATTAGTTTAACATTCAGAAGTGTGGTAACCACCAGAGACAATCTTGGTATTGTCTTCCAACTGAAAAAATCCCCCCTAGCAAAGCTTCCATCTTCACTTTTGAAGTTAGACGTGGCTACATCTGCCTAGGGCCCTTAACAGTCTAACCAGATCTTAAGAGGGCAGAACTTGGTCCTCAGTCCTCTCTGAGTTTGGTTGTTTTCTTGCAGGTGTTTCATTACCCAAACAAGATAACATTATCAGGGCTAGCAACACAAAAACAGCCAAACTCAGAGAGGATCAAGGACCCCTCATTTCAACCGTGAGCTACAAATATTCTTCTTTTATCCTCCATTCTCTACCTCTGCCCATGATCCCTGCGAATCTTTTATGCCTAAAGTAGAGTTAGAATTCCCCTGGTTTTTAGCCCAGCAACTTAACCACTCCCAAAGGTCCTTTTTTAGGAGGCAACTGGACTTTCTTGTTTTTCTTTGAAGACGTTTCACTTCTCAGCCAAGAAGCTTCTTCTGCTCTGACTGGATGGTGGGAAATGGAAGGATTTATATTACTTGCAGACAGCTGGTCATTTGCATTTTTAGAAAGTTGTTGAGGCCACCTGGAGGTTTATCTGTGTCCTGGGGTCACCTGAGCAGTGCTGTGTGTGGAGCCTTCTTGGCTGCAGGATGTTTTCTGCCCTGTGTCCCTTCACTGAAGATAGGTGCAGGCTGTTGGGGATGAGTTTGTGTTGTCTGCATCTCAGAAGCACAAATGGTTCCTTAAATGTTTTCTGGAAATCCATTCATACTCCTGCACCATTCGAAGGGTGTTCATCCCAGTGCATAGCTAAATGTCTATGGAGATTCTCCGTCATCCAGGTCATGGTTGTCCCATGCTTTTTCAAGAGGCATTTGGGGCAAGCATGACCTGGATGACTGAGAATTCCATAGACACCTTAAACACTCTACCAAACTAGGTAGCATTGGATTACTGAAAATTCGGGTAGTTGAAGGACACCCAAGCTGGAAAGTGTCCAAGTCCAGCAAGCCTTGCTGAAAGAATATCCTAACCTTACCATATTGTCCTAAAGTGGACAAAAAAACAAGACTGACTTGGAATATATTTCAAGAATGTATTTTTTTAAACAGGGGAAAGAACAGGTAGTCCTTGACTCAAACCACAATTGAGCCCCCCAATTTCTGTGGCTAAGTGGGTTTTGCCCCATTTTATGGCCTTTCTGCCACAATTGTTAAGCAAATCACTGCCGTTGTTAAGTGAATCGTGCAGTTATTATGCGAATCTGGCTTCCCTCATTGACTTTGCTTGTAGAAAGCTAGCTGGGAAGGTCACAAAAAGGGATCATAAGGCCCTGGGACAGTGCAACTGTCATAAATCCTTGCTAGTTGCCAAGCTCCCCTATTTAGATCAAATGACCATGGTCAGGGGTAGGCAACCTTGGCTCTTTTATGACTAGTGGACTTCAACTCCTCGAATTCTGGGAATTGAAGTCGAAGCTGGCTCAGGAATTTTGGGAGTTGAAGTCTACGAATCATAAAAGAGCCAAGGTTGCCTACCCCTGACCATGGGGATGCTGCAACAGTCATAAGTGTGAAAAACCAGTCATAAGTCACTTTTTTTTAGTGCCACTGTAACTTTGAATGGTCACTGAACAAATGGCTGTAAGCTGAGGATTACCTGTAGCGACAATGCAATTTTGAGAATTGGGCAATAATTCTGTAACAGTTAAGAACCAGGAAATTGATTAGATAGATTAAATAGATTGAGACTGAGAGATAAGAGATGGATAATGAATTAAATCTGAAACTGCTTGGAAGTTTATTAAGTGACCTAAGCCCAAAACAAATGATTCTTGCTGCAATTTAAGTGGAAAGCCTTAAGTACCTCAAATGCTTTCCATAATCTGTTCACCTCCAGATGCACTGGAAAATCTCTGCTCCATTAGAATTGCTGGAGTTGTAAGATGCCAGCTGGAGGGTACCATCTTTAGAAAAGCTGATGGAAAGCTAAATTCACAAGAGCATTTGTGACAGAGATAAAGCAATTACATTCCCAGATGTCTGAGTCTACTCACCTGGCCAGCTGGCTTCTAAAGCTCCTGGAGGGATCTGAAATGGGAATAGAAAAAAGAAAGAGAGAGAAAGTAATGAATCTGAGAAAGGCAATAAGACCAGGTTGGATCAACCATCTCTGATCAAATGCATTGGAGGAACAAGAAGAAGGAAGGCCCAGATAGTTCACTGATTCCACCAAGAACCTGGAAAGAAACTTGAGTTGTGTCGGTGAAGACTCTCAGGCAAAGGTGTCTGAAGGAGGAATGGGACAACTCACCGTGGCCAACTTCCATGGCCAACTTGCCATGGCCAACTTGCCATGGACAATTTACTACAACCAACTTGCCACAGCCAACTCCCCATGGGACAATTTGCCATAGGACAACTTGCTGTGGGACAATTCAACAATTCAATTGAATTATTTAAAAGAATTAAACATTATTTTAATTTTTGTCATTCATATTTCATTTTGTCCCTCCCTTGGCATCCTTTCTTTAATGATTCTATTCCACTATTTCTTCGATATTAATGTTACTCTTGTCCTGTGGTGAGTTGGCCAAGATGAGTTGGCAGGCAAGGTTGTCTGAAGGCTGAATCAAAATCCAACCAGCTGCCATGATTCAACCTTCAAACCACGTTGTGCTGCAGAGAAGTGTTTGGCTCTCTACATGTATAAGGGTGTTCAGCTCTATTCAGCAGGTGACTCACCAGGGGTCCAGTGCTGTGGTTTAGGGCAGCTTGTTGTTGTCGTCGTTGCTCCAGTAACTTCCGCACAGTCTGAGGTGGTGGCCCTTTGCAGCCTGTAAGTAGACAGAGAATCGGGGTATTAGAAGTGGGGTGTGGGTGGGGATCATCCATAATCTTCCCTTGAGATATATAGTCTTCTGGGCAACTGCTCCAATATCAGTCTATCTAGTGGTGGGATTCAGCCGGTTTGTACCACTTTGGCAGAACCGGTAGCTGATTTTTTGTTACCTAGGCCCAGAATGGACTTCTAGAAGCAGCATCCACACAGAGAGCCGGTTGTTCGCATATTTGAATCCCACCATTGAGTCTATCTGTTTGGGAGTAATCTTAGGGCAGCGGTTCTCAACCTATGGGTCGCGACCCCATTTGGGGTCGATCGACCATTTTTCAGGGGTCGCCAAAGGCGGCGATCCGCCATTTTCTCCCCTCCAGGGGCGGCGCCGCGCATGCGCGCCGCGCATGGGGGGCACCGCGCATGTGTGCCACGCCACGGATGCGCATAACGTTTGTGTGATGGGGGACGCCGTCACACAAACGTTGAGAACCGCTGTCTTAGGGTGAAGTTTTCCTACAAACAAACGTCTGTGGAGATTCTCAGTCATCCCGGTCACTGTCCCAAAGATGCCTTTTCAAGAGGCAACTGGACTTTCTTGTTTTTTCTTTGAAGACATTTCGCTTCTCATCCAAGAAGCTTCTTCAGCTCAGACCTACAAACGAACACGTGGAAAGGCTTGATACTCTTCTTCGCTCTTCAAGAAGTTTGGAAAAGAAGCTTCTCTTCACAGTGGTACAACTCGACTTACAACTATTCATTTAGTGACTGTTTGAAGTTACAATGGCACTGAAAAAGTGGCTTATGACCATTTTTTCACACTTATGATCGTTGCAGCATCTCCATTCGGAAGCTTGGCAACTGACTCATGCTTATGACGGTTGCCGTGTCCCGGGGGGCCATGCGATCACCTTTTGACAAGCCAAGTCAAAGGGGAAGCCAGATTCACTTAATAACCTTGTTACTAACTTAACAACTGTAGTGACTCAGTTGTAGCGCCTTAACCATTACTTTTATTGAAAATTTTAACAACCCTATAAGAACTAATACGAACTGAAATAGAATGAAAAAGAATAAAGAGAAAGGGTGAAATAAAAGAAAAGCTAAGGTTACAGAGAGAAAAATGTAGAAGAAAATTTGAGAAAAAGTAAAAAAATATAAAAAAGAGGCTTGCAATCTTCTTCACAGTAGTTATAGGTAGAATCATGTTTTAACCTCTCTCTAAAGTTACATCATAGCGTTCTTCTTTCTATAATCTATAATCTCATCTATAATGTATCCTGTCTAATCATCAAAATTATAAATTGCGAGATCACATTTTTTCTTTCTTACACAAACTGCCCATAAGGGGTTTTCAATCGCTGATAAAAGTTATCTTTTCGCTAATCAAACCAGTCAATGTAGCCATTTCAGCAAGTTCTGTCATCCTCGCCAACCATTCCTCTCTTGCAGCTATTGCCAAATTGTTTCCATCTTTGTGCGTGCCATAATCTTGCTTGCAGGTATCACATTTAAAAACAGTATTCCACATCTCTTTTCTAGCTGTTTTGATCCCAGGAGGAAAAGTTATGGTTTCAATTGAATGTTAATCTTTAAAATCGTCTGAATCATTCTATGTGTTTAAGCCTTCAGCAAAAGATGCTTTAAGACTTCCGTGCTTCCAGCCCTTGAAAAATGGTATCATCAGCAGGTTTGAGGCTGCCGAGGTCGCTCCTAGCAATTTTAATTCTGTTCCGATTGCTTTTATTCCAACCTTTCTCATGATATATTCTGCAGATTAGTAAAAACAAGCAGCGTGACCATGTACAATGTTAGATGTGCTCCATTCCCAATTTAGAACCATTTAATTGTTCCAATATTCTGTTCTAACTATTCCTTCCTGGTTCATCGTACCAATTCTTCAATAGACAGATTAGATAGCCTGATACTCCCATGTTTTCCAGGGCTATACACCATTCACTGTGGTGTTGTACACAATCAAAAGTCTTAATATAGTCAATGAAGCATGAAAATAATTTTGGGATTTTTTTTGTCTTTTCCATTAGCCATCAAATGATAGCAATATGATTTTAATTGCCCCAACCACTTTGTAATCCATATGTATAGCCGGTGATTCTCCTTCCAAATAGTGTTTGAATGTTTCATATGCTGCCCATTTCTTACACCCCACTTAATATTGCCATGCACACCATGTTTCTCCAAAAGGAGAGAACACGAAGGGGCAATCCTACCGGATATAGAACTCAGCTCCATTTGAGGTTAATGACATTAAGGGAATTAACATAGATGTGTTTGTTTGCCCAGGCAGAACCTGAGATATTAGAAGTTTAATTCCTTCTTGGCTTGTCTGAACTGCTAATTGCGTTTCAAGAAAGTTGATACTGGTGCTCTTGGGTGCTTCTTTGCTGTGCAAAGAACATTTTTCCTATGTCTCACTTTGCAAACAGCACTTTCTAGAGGGAGTTTGGATCCATATGGAGAGAAGATACAGTTAACAGGAAAAGAGGTAATGGTTATTTGGCTTCTTCACTCTCTTCTGTCAGAGGCAGCATCAAGGATGGGCTTTAGCTAACAGAATAACAAAGTTGGAAGGGACCTTGGAGGTCTTCTAGTCCAACCCCCTACCCAGGCAGGAAACCCTACACCATTTCAGACAAATGGCTGTCCAATCTCTTCTTAAAAGCCTCCAGTGTTGGAGCATCCACAACTTCTGGAGGCAAGTTGTTCCACTGATAGATTGTTCTAACAGTCAGGAAATTTCTCCTTAGTTCTTAGGTTGGCTCTCTTCTTGATTAGTTTTCATCCCTTGCTTCTTCTACTGCCTTCCGGTGCTTTGGAAAACAGGTTGACCCCCCCTTTCTTTGTGGCAGTCACTTAGATATTGGAACATTGCTATTATGTCACCCCTACTCCTTCTTTTCATTAAACTAGACATACCCAATTCTTGCAACCGTTCTTTGTATGTTTTAGCCTCCAGTCCCCGAATTATCTTTATTACTCTTCTCTTCACTCTTTCTAGAGTCTCAACAACTTTTTTATACTGTGGTGACCAAAACCGGATGCTGTATTCCAAGTGTGGCTATTTTGGTCAAGCTAAGCAATCTCTTAGCTTAGCTTGTAGTCATACAAGCAGAGAAAACTGACAGCCGAAAAAGACCTAGTGGTCCATCGAATTTGCCCTTTCAGTTTTTCTTTTCTGCTGTCAGTTTTCCTTTTAATTTAGGTATTTATTATTTTTATTTATGTTTATTTTTTATTCTTTTTGGATGACTTATGACCACCATCGAGGCCACAAAATTTTCATTCCTAAGCAACATAGTTGTTAAGTGAATTTTCCCCCATTTTACGACTTTTGTTGCCACAATTGTTAAGTGAATTGTTGTAGTTGTTAAGTTAGAAACACAATGGTTGCTCAGTGAATCTGGCCTCTCCATTGACTTGGCTTGTCAGAAGGGTGCAAAAGGGGATCATGTGAAACCGTCACGAGTACATGCCAGTTGCTAAACATCCTAATTTTGATCACATGAGCAGTGGGATGCTGCAATGGTGATAAATATGAAAAACAGGGATAAGTCCCTTTTTTTCAGTGCCATTGTAACTTTGAACGGTCACTAAACGAATTGTTGCAGGTTGAGGACTCCTTGTATTTGGTATTTGGGTGCCAATCTTGGAATTGCATTCAGAGTAGTGGACAGAACCAGGGCAAAGAAAGAAAGAAAGAAAAAAGACAGTGGGATTTTATGCACAACTAATTTGAAAGTATATTAAATGAATCGGATCTAGTAATGATGATATTAAATTTATCTCTGTGCGCTTAACTGTTCATTCCATATTAAATCCTAATTTCTCCATTATTAATTCCATCTTTATGATTTTATCATTGCCCTCTGGTGTCCCATGATAAACTGCAGTCTGGCAGCTGGGGGCATCTCTTAGGTTTACCAGAGATGCAGGACCTCAAAATGTGTACTTCGGATAGAGGGAAAAGATTTAGGATAGTGCTTTTGAAACACTGCTGGCTGGGGAATTCTGGGAGTTGAAGTCCACACATTTTAAAGCTGCCACGTTTGAAAAACACTGATTTAGGGTGACAAGTCAACAGGAGGAGTACTTCTGAATGAGCAGGACTGACTTACCATATTTTGAAGGGAGTGAATAATAGATTTTAGTGTAGGGTGCAAAGTCCATGGCTTACAGGCCACAATGGATCACCTGCAGGTGCGCTTTCTAGCAATTCTCAAAGCCTCCTCCCAAAATGTAGACAGGCACAAACCTTACAGTCCTTTCGTTTGCATTTCTGGAGTTTTGAGATTCTTAAGCGGTCAAGCAGTTGCTTTCGATCTTGCGTTCTTGCAATGCCTTACAGCATAATTTGAAACACCTTCAACACTCCCAGAAACCCTGAAACCCTGGTACCACCCACTTTGGGGAGGGGGGGTGGCCCTTTATTTGATGTGCAAAGCCTGGTGTGGCCTTTGAGCTGATAGGAGTTGTAAACCTCTTTTACTATTTCAAGAGGAGATCCTTCTACATCCAGTTTCTTCACTTCATCGTTTCCTACTGTCCCAAGATTAGGGTTTGACTTGTCTTGGGAGTTTGTCTGCCTGTTTATGGCAATTGATGGTATCTTTAAAATGTGAGCTTTAATGACAATTAAAGCAGCAGAAAAGAAATGGTGGGGAACTCCAAGACATATCTACAAGAACAGGCTGGGTATCTCAGCCCCAAGCAATCCATTCCCCCTCGAAACTGTTGATGGATGCCTCTTTGAGGCCCTTGCACACACTGACAAAAACAGCTGGTTTCAGTTTCTCAGACCCGCACCTGATTCTGCATCTGGAAGGTTCACCTTCTCCAAAAGCCCCTAGGTATCTCCTCTAAACATGATCTTATCAGGTCTTTCTGAAGAGCCCTGGATCCATCATGCAAATGGCCAGGCTAAGAATGGGTAGAGCAGCACCCTTCAGAAGACATCTTGGATCAAGTCGTAAAAGCCACGAAAAGTCTTGAACCAGCATTTATCCTCCCACCCCCACCCCCAGTTCAGATTTTTCCCTGCCTTTGTCAGAGTTCAATTCTGTTGGCAGAGAAGAAAAATCACCTTACTCTTCGTTCTGCTCATGAATCATGGTTGCCTTTAGTCTCATCCTCTGTAATGTTCCATCTCAGCACAAAAAAAAGATGCTTTCCAAAGCAGGTGATAACAATCCCCCCTCCCTCTTTATTTTTCCTAAAAGCAGACCGGGGCACGAATAGGGAAAGGAGGGCAGATCAAGAATAGCGAACCAGCTCACAGGGCAATGCTGTGGTTGCCTGGCTGCCTTAGCTAAATAACCCGGCAGCCAGGGCATTGCTTCCGTGATGGAAGACATGACAGCGTCTGGAGGAAGTGAGGTGGAAGAGAGACGTTCAGCCGTCAGGCTTATCTCTCCACTAAAACAAACATTTCCGAAGCCACAAGTTCAGGTTATTTCCGACTGCATGTGTTATGTAAGTCATTTCAAGAGCCAAGCGGGTGTCAAGCAGAAGGAAAGAGTAGCACCTACTCAGCCAGGTCCCCATACTAGCAAGGGGCTTGATGTAATGGGCAGAAGGAATAACCTTGAGGAGCAGAAAGTAGTGCCCCAAGCAAGACAATGGTCAGATCAAAGAAATAGGAGTCCAGAGCAGAAATGTTTAAGGGGCTGCCACAAAGATGAGGGGGTCAATCTATTTTCCAAGGTGCCTGAAGGCAGGACAAGATGGAAACTAATCAAGGAGAGAAACAACCTAGAACTAAGGAACTAAGGCTCTTTGTTTTGTTTCCTTCATTTCAAAAAGCAAAAATGAGAAGGAAGCCAGGGTAGTAGCTGACCCCCAACTTGCATTCAGTTTTGATCACAATATAAAAAAGACCTAGAATTATGGAAAATTTCCTGACTGTTAGAACAATCTATCAGTGGAACGACTTGCCTCCAGAAGTTGTGAGTGCTCCAACACTGGAGGTTTTTAAGAAGTGATTGGATAACCATTTGTCTGAAATGGTATAGGATTTCCTGCTTGAGCAGGGGGTTGGACTAGAAGACCTCTAAGGTCCCTTCCAACTCTGTTATTCTGTTAAAAAGTGTCTCAGATATGACCAACTTTAGAAATTAAAGGGAGGGGGGGGAAAGACATTCAGACGTGTGATATTCTATTACTATAGCCTTCCAATAAAAGTATTAGCTTGCATGTCTTTGCTTTCCAGGTTTAATCTATATTGGAGGTCTGACTCTTATATCCATCCCATGACGACCTGTGGCCTCAACAGCGCATGCGTCCTTTGGTTTAAATGCAAAGCCAGGCCCAATGGCAACTGGGATCTTTCCATCCTTAGCTGCTCAAAGGGCAGGGAAGAAGAAATTGGTTGGGATAGCAGGGAGAGAGAAGGGGGGAGCAAGAGAAACAACAACTGTAAATGTTATAAATGAATAGACAGACAAGCAGAAAAGGATGAAGTGGCAATAAAAAGAGGCAGTGCTGCTATATTCCCCCATGCTTTGACAGGAGAAGGAGGAGGAGGAGGAGGAGGAGGAGGAGAAGGAGAAGGAGAAGGAGAAGGGAATGTAGAGATAACTTTGGAAGAGAAGAATTCCTAAGGGAAGTGAAACAAGAACCTGGTTCTGGGAAAGTGGAAAGCATGAGAAAGACACTCAAAATAGTCTTGCTTTGATGTTCTTTGGTATAAGATGAAGAAACACTGACAGGCTTTCAAGGTTCTCCTATTATTTCCCAGAATTCCTGGAGTCCTTGTGATGTCTGTTTCCTGACCAGGTCTACAAAAAAAAAATCCTTAGAATAACATCCCCCTCCCCTTGGCATCTTCCTGGGGCACTGAGGCTTCACCTATCAGAATGGGCAATATTTTCAGGCACAGTTTCTGCAATGTTTGCTTGAAATCTTAGAGAGCCACTCCTGGTGTTTGCAAGCCAACAAACTTTGATCATAATTAGATTTGCTCATAAGACGGTATACACCATATGACCTTGGGGAGGGAGCAACTTGCAGTAAAATCCCCCTTGATCATTATTAGTGTGAAAGCAAGCCTGGATGAACAGGCATCTAATAATCACTTAGCCATCAGCGTCTTAAGACATGTGCCTCTCTACACAGCTGTAACTTTCACATCCTTGACAGTGTCTCCCTTTTCACTAAACCTGTCTGCAAATTTCACACAGAGAAGACACAGTATATCTCCCCTACACACACACACACACACACACACACCCCTAACCTACCAACACAGAAGAATGCAACAGGTTTCATTAGGCGTTTCATTTCTTTGGTATGCTCCTAGTTCCCTTAAAAAGCCAAGAAGCTGGCATACAACCCAGAACTATTACCTAGAAAATGACATTACAGGTAGTCCTTGTTTTACAACCGTTCTTGTTTTACAACCTCTCAAAATTACAACGGCATTGAAAAAAGCGATATGACTGTTTTTCACACGTAACAATCACAGCAGCATCCCCAGGGTCATGCAATCAAAATTCAGATGCTTGGCAATTGACTCATATTTATGACAGTAGCAGCATCCAGCAGGGTCATGTGATCCCCTTTTGCGACTTTCTGATAGGCAAAAGTCCATGGGGAAGCCAGATTCATTTAACAACCGTGTTACTAACTTAACAACTACAGCAATTTGCTTAACAAGTCTGGCAAGAAAGGTCATAAAATGGGGCAAATTTACTTAAATGTCTCACTTAGCAATGTACATTTTGGGCTCAATTGTGGTTGCAAGTCAAGGATTACTTGTACTCACAAACATAGGCATAATATAGAAACAAATGTTAAAACCGCTTCAAACTGCAGTTGAAGGAATACCCTTTTGTAGTATTTCTCAACCTTGGAAACTTGAGGACGTGTGGACTTCAACTCCCAGAATTCCTCAGCCAGCTTTGCTTCTGGGAATTGAAGTCCATCACCTCATCAAGTTGTCAAGGTTGAGAAGCGCTGCCCTTTGGGATTTTCTCTTGTCTGTATAAAACAAACTGTTGGGCAAGGAGAACATTTTATCCTCCTTGCAAGCAGAAAATCATCCTTGCAGAAGGATTTCAGCATTAGGGTCCTCCAACCTGCAGATCAACATGTTTACCCCCCCACATTTCTTTAATCCATGTTTTTTTTTTTTTTTTGCAAGGCCCCATCCTTCCTACATCCTAGGCTGCATCTTACCCCTTTCTGGAGATGGCTGCAAGCTGGGAGCCGTTGAGGGATAAACAAATAGCCAAATGGCAAGAAATCAAAGTGACATCTGAGCTAGAGTTACATTCCCGGTAATAACTTGCTGTAAATCATGCTGGGTGTGGAGGGCCATCATTCTTTTTCGCTAACGTGTTCTGCTGTGATACTGGAATTTGGAGTCATGAAGGAGATGGATTGGAAAGGTGGGGACAGATGCTCAGGAATATTTCATACAGGTGAGGATGAACATGGAAGGAACGGCAAGTGTTCTGCAGACCCAGCCTTATGGATCCAGGGTTCTAGGAAAGCCTTAGTTGGTGCTTTACAGGTAGTCCTCGACTTACACCAATTCATTTAGTGACTGTTTAAAGTTATGATCATTTTCCACAGCATCCCCATGGTCATATGGTCAAAATTCAGACGTTTGGCAACTGACTCACATTTATGACGGTTGCAGGATCCCAGAGTTATGTGATCCCCTTTTATGACCTTCTGGCAAGCCAAGTCAATGGGGAAGCCAGATTCACTTAACAACCATGTTACTCACTTAACAATTGCAGGGATTCACTTAACAACTGTGGCAAGAAAGATCGTAAAATGGGGGAAAATTTACTTAACAAACGTTTCGCTTAGCAACAGAAATGTTGGTCTCCATTGTGGCCGTTAAGTCGAGGACTACCTGCCCTTTCTTGCATCATTGGATTTGTTTCACCCCCTTTTTTTTCTTGCGAGGGGAAAATTTCAACCACAATTCAATGATTTTTATCATTCTTACAAGGCATCCTTCAAGCCGTGCCCAGGCTCCAATGTCTGACTCTGTGCAAAAGCTAAGTGTTCCTCAGGGATCTTAGGAATCTGGTCTGTTGGAATTCTAAATTGGGAAGGGGAGGGGAGGGGGGACCCCTGGCCCTGCTAGCTGAGAATGATGGGGATGGTAGTCCAATTCACCAGGAAGACACCTGGAGGGAGACGGCTGCATCCGAAAGACATTTATTTGGTTCTGTTTTCAGCAGGGGGTTAAAGCCTTTCTGACTGAAAGAGCTCAGCTGCAGAAGCCAGAGGGACTTTTTAGCGCTGTAAATGTCATGATGGTAAGTAAAAATAAAGCAGTCCTGCGGCTCCTAAAAGACCAGATCATTTTAAGACTCCTTAAAGCAGTGCTTTTCAACCGTGGCCACTTGAAGAGGTATGGACTTCAAGTCCCAGAATTCCCCAGCAGCATATTAAAGGACATCCCGCATATGCTGGCTGGGGAATTTTGGGAGCTGAAGTCCACACATATTTGAACTGCCAAGGTTGAGAACATAGCCTAAAGGCTTATTTCCAATGTCCTTTAATTTTCTTTGCATTTTTTTTTTGCTTAGTAAAGTCAAGGGACAAATAAAGGGTTACAAAATCACAATTTTTTTCATCCCTCTTGGGACACTAATTTAACTGATGAGCTTTGCTGCCTGGGATGAAAAGCAGCCATCTCTGTGATCTTTTCAAGTGCTGGACCACACTTTCCATGGGTAGAGCCTGAGGCATTATCCTCTAAGGCACTCTAGATAATCAGTCAATTATAGATATATATTTTATTTAAAAAAAGGCTCACTTATAATTTTACAGAGGGTGCTTTGATGCCCGTGGAAAGACAGGTTAGAACATTTTTCCTAAATAACAGGGATGGCTCCTTGTTCAGAGACACAGTAGCTAAGTGAGCTATAGATAGTTCTTGACTTACAACCATTTGTTTAGTGGCCATTTGAAGTTACAACAGAACTGAAAAAAGTGACTTATGGCTGCTCTTTGTACTTATGACCTCTGCAGCATCCACACCACCAGGTGATCCAAATCCAGGCACTTGGCCAAAGGAATGTATTTACAACGGTTGTGGTATCTCAGGGTTATGTGATCACCATTTGTGACCTTCTCAGCCGGCTTCCGACAAGCAAAGTCAATGGGGGAAGCTGGTTTCACTTAACAACTGTGTGGTTCACTTAACAACCATGGCAAGACAGGTTGCAAAATGGGGCACGACTCACTTAGCAACCGCCATGCTTGACAAGGGATCTTCTGCTCCCAATTATGGTCATAAGCCGAGGACTATCTGGTTCTGTGCAGTAATCGACAATCCACTTGATTGAATCAAGAAGAACCTCTTTTGCTCAGCTCGACAGGCCCTTGGCTTTATCAGCCAAGAATGAACCTTTCTCCAGTTTCATACTTCTGGAGGAGATCAAAGCGGATCTCCTAAGATAGAGGTCCCCAACTTTTTGGACACCAGGGACTGGTTCCATGGAGAGAGGTTTTTCCATAGATCGGAGGGTGGTGGTGGTTTTGTGTGCTGCCTGCATCCCGCGGATGTGTGGCCCGGTTGCTGGCATGCCACAGCCCGGTACCGGTCCACAGACCAGGGGTTGGGGACCCCTGTCCTAAGACACTGTATCAATAGAAATCACAGCTGTCATAGGGACCATCCCATCAGAGATGCGCTACTTCCAGTATTTTATGAACGCTTCTGGAAGTAGAAGTGGAGAAGCGTCTCCGCCCTTGAGCAGATTTCACAAAAGAGCCCCGCAAGTGTATTCATCTTCCTGGGGATGGTGGAGAGGAGAAGGCAGACTGCGAACCGCAGCACATCACATTAGATCTCCTAAAAGAGGATTCAGTTACTTAAGAAGGATAAGAAAAGCTGAGCTCAGGACGTAAAATCCCAGCTGGCGGAGGGGGTAAGTTAGCCGAGTCTTATAAAACCAACCGTAGTTTGCAGTAAGCGCCTGGTGCTTCCCCCCCTTCCCCTCCCAACCCCCCAATTCAGGAATCCCACGGAAATCACCGGCCGGCTGTCCGCAAGCCGCACTGCAAAGCCCCTCGCGTGGGCCGCGACAAGAGTCCCCGGAGATGCAGGGTTGCCCCTAAGAGCAACTCGGGGCATTCCTGGGCAAGCCGTGGGGTGGGGTTGATGGGGATTCCGCTTAGCCAGCAAAGCACGACCGCCAGGGAAACGCCGGTTGGCCCGGTGCCTTGGCCTCTCGTCCGACACGGAGGGTGCACATGCGCTCCCCCTCCACCCCCGACAGCCCTCTGAGACGCGAGCCAGACCAAGCGTGGCCCGCCCACGCCGCGCGTAGCATGGAATCCCCAGCGACGCGTCAGTGGGAAACCCCCTCGGATATTTCCTTGCTTGAGGGTAGAGGCAGCAGCCCGGCGGTTGCCAAACTTTGGACCTCGCCAGAGTTAGGATCTTGGGGGGTAGGTGGGGAGGGATGGGGGTGGGATAAGGATAACTCTCTCCCTCTGCCCCCCAGCCCTTCCCGATCACTGGTTCCCCCTAGGTCTATGGAGGTTCTCAGTCATCCAGATCGCGGTTGTCTCAGAGGTACTTTTTCAAAAGGGAAAAAAAAAAAAAAAGGTTTCAAAAAGTTTTTTTCTTTTTCCAAGGGGGGAAAAATAGTCCAGTTGTCTTTGAAAAAGCACCTTTGAATGAACCTCGGGACCACCTCTGCTTTCACCTCCCCTTTTCTCTCTCCCCCCCCCTCCAGGTTCGCGGGTCCTTTTTCTGTATCTCGTCCTGTCCTAACAGTTGCCAACTGATCAAGAAATAAAAGGGGAAATGCTCCTGTGGCAGCGAGGGTCTTTTCTGACCCTACTAGCAACACTTATACGCAGATTCCCGGAGGCGAGGCGAGGCAGTGTTTTCCAGTCTGCCAACAGCACATAGTTTAATTCTAGCGTTAGGAACCAAGGGGTGAGATATGGAGACCGGTTATTACTAACCAAAAGAAAAGTCAATTTGCTCAATTTCCTGACTTCTACTGAGACAAATGAAGTGTCCCCCTCCCTACATGAGCTCTGCAGAGGCACTAGGAAAAGAAGGGGATAAATTAATAATTTCTGTTTTAAGATGGACGGGAAACAACAATAAGCACATAAATATGATTCATCCTAATCTGAGCCTGGCAGGACAATTGCTTTGCTTCAGGTTCCAATCAAAAACTGGGCAGCTATGACCAACTAATCATTTTAGGCAATGATCACTTAGATTGTGCACTTATGAGAGCATTTACATTTTTGAGCATAGAAGTGTTCTCTCAGGGCATTTAAAAAAATTCTGTAGCAGCATGACATTAAAAAAAAAAGAGCCTGGATCTAAATAACAATTTCTCCTTCTGATTTCTGGAGAGCAGTGGGCTGTGGTTCCAAAATTATTTCTTTGTTCCTTTGGGGCTGACAAGTGCACTGGGCACAGCAATTAATGATGGGCATTGGGATGAGTGCAGGTTGGGAGGCGTGCAGATGACTAGAATCCAAGCTAAGCAACAGCTGGCAGTGGAGAAAAAAAAAATCCACGTTCCTGTTGCCCAAAGCAAAAATCAATGAACCTCTCTGCAGATTGGAGAACTCTATTGCCAGCGTATATTTTTTGGCCCGCTGTTTTGATCTTAAACAAAATTCTCATTTGCAGGAGGTTAGCCTATTCAAACTGCAACGTTCAATGCACTTATGGATAAGTAAATCCAACTGGAACAGAATGGGCTTGGCTCCAGATTATTATATATGTTTGACACTGTGCGGTAGAATTTCACTATCTCCAGGTCAGAGAGAGTGGAAAAAAACCCCTTTTCACCAGATGATTAATATTTGATAGGCTGATATTAAAGGCAGAGGACTGAATCCATTAAAAAGATATTTCAGCCTTGGATGAAATTCCTTTAGACCTGTCTTTGGAGGCCAGGAGTTGCTTTAGGAAAAATAAAATTGGAATATCATATAAAACCCCAAAGGCATTTGACCAAGATGTATGTTTAGCAACTCTCTTCTCTGCTCTCCATCACAATTTTGTGAAAGCATTCCGTGGGAGACTTCTTGTAATCTGCCTGTAGACCAGGATCCACTAGTGCAATGTTTTTCAAACCTGGCAACTTTAGAGAGGACTTCAACTCCCAGAATTCTCCAGCCAGCATATTGCTTGGGGAATTTTGGGAATCGAAGTCTGCACATCTTAAAGTTGCCAAGTTTGAAAAACACTGCACTAGTGATTCAAACCAAATGCTCATGATAATGACTTTTTCTTCTACAAACAGGCCTAAAGTTGAGCTAAAAGGACTCTTGGCTGATGCTAGACAAATCTGTTTGTATTGCAGCTGCACCCAGACAGAAACACCACCAGGAAATAAAACAAAACAACTACATAACTACAGAGAGAACTTTAGCTGCAGCTCAGAAAGAGACTGAATTCTTTCTCTGCTCCATTCTAATGGAGAACCAGACATTTCCATCTCTTAGGACAGCCAACAGTTGCATACGAATCCAGCAAGGCATTTTGGGGAAAACCAACATCTTTTGCCTACCTTTCTGAAATCTCATTCCCATCTCTAGCCCTCGTGGGGCACCAGAGTTGTTGCTGTTCTCCGCCACCTTCCTCCACGGCGTCTTAAGTCAGTGTGCTGTTCTGACAAAAGCACGCTTGAATTTTATCAGGAGGAAGCCGAGCGGTCGTTTATACCAGAGAGAGGAAGTACTTGTACAACCCTTTGGGAAGACCCATGCCCCTCCCACTACTAATCAGCTACTTGGAACCGTAGACTGCAGAGCAGGTGAATCACCAAAGCATCTTTGGCACAGATGCAATACTGTGCATGGGTCGGTGGGGAATTAAAAGTCCAGCTTCCAGAATTTCAAAACAAGTTGCTTCATTTCAGTTTGTAGTTTTGAGGTGAGTAAAGTCAAGGTTTGTATTCTGAGAAGAATCTCACCGGTATGGATTCTACTGGTTGGAGGTGATGCGATTAGTCATAACGTAACTGGAGGACACTGGGTGGAGGCAGAAGTAGTAGCAGTGATAAATCATGATTAAAGCAGGAGATCTGCTTCTCCTTGTAAGGATGCTATGCCAGAGTGTCTCTCTTGCTTCCAAATTGCTCTATTAAATATTTCCCAATGCACAGAGATCTTCAACCATCTTCTAACTTAACAGTTTTCAAACTTTTTTTTCTCCTGTGGGGAAAATAAACTTAGGGTCTCATGGGATTCTTCTCTTCCAAATGTCTTTGTTGGATATTTTGTTCACAAGCACAGGAGATTTTAAACCATTTTCCCGCTCAACAGCTTTCCCATCTTTTTCCTCCTGGGAGGAAATAAACTGGGGAGTCGCTTTAGACTCCTTTCCAAATGGTCCAGTTGGATATTTTGTTTGCATGGACAAGCCGTTCTGAGCCTTGTTCTACTTCAACAGCTGTGAAACTTTCTTCCACAGTGGGGAAAATAAACCAAAGGTTGTCTTGGAGTATTCAGTCAGCTTCTTTGCTGTTCCATAAATGAGTAAAAAAAGAATGGTGGGAATAATACCTTATGCTAAAACAATGGCTGGGTCCTACAGCCTTTTCTTATATTAAGAATGGCTGGGAGACTCACTAGAGTCTAGACCTAATTCTTTATGGTTAGAGTACAGGTAATCCTCAACTTTAGTAATCATTCAAAGTTACAACAGCACTGTAAAAAGTGACCTATGCTCATTTTTCATACTTATGACCATTGCAGTATCTCACTGGTCACATGATCAAAATTCAGATGCTTGGCAACTGGCTCATATTTATGACAGTTGCATAGGATCAACTTTTGCAACCTTCTGGCAAGCCACATCAATGGGGAACCCAGATTCACTTAACAACTAACTTAGCAACTGCAGCAACTGACTTAATAATTATGGCAAGAAAGGTCGTAAAATGGGGCAAAACTCACTTAACAACTCAACAATGGAAATTTTGGGCTCAGTTGTGGTCATACGTTGAGGACTACCTGTGCTTATAAAAAGAATGCCTATGGAGAAGCAATTCAAAAACAGCAGTTGAAAGAAAAATCTTCATCGGGGTCCAGTCCAAGCTGGGAATAAACAAACACGGAGACTGCTTTAGAAAGAAGGTTGCAGTTTATTGAAGAGAGCCAGACAGAAAAATGGCTCTGGAAAAGACTGACCAGATGGAGCAGAGTGGTTTTTTATACCTTCTTGGACTTTTTTTGGGAGTTGTTCCTGTGACATGAACTTTGACCTGAGTCTGAGTGTGCCTTTCTGGTATTCTGATGGTGGTGGGTTAATCCTATTATGTCCCAAAAATCATATCCTGCTTCCCTGGGGTTGTGGCTGATGACTGTTGGATTTTTTTTGGTGTGAGGGATTGTTGATTCTAGGGATCTTTGTCTTTCTAATCCCAGCCTTCTGACTCTAATCTTTCTGACAAGATTATCACATCTGCATTTCTGCAGACCTGGTTTTTGTTTGGGGCAGAGAGACTTGGGGAGAGGGTTCTGCCTTTAAGATCCTTTGGGGAAATATAATATTCTGCCTTTTAATATTCCCAATAATATTTCTTTCTCGGGGGGGGGGTGTTACTTCCCACGCAGCATATGGGATCCTGGTTAATTTGTTAGATTATGACTGGGGAGACTAAGGTTCAAGTCCAACCTCAGCTATGAAAGTTGGCTGTTTATCTCTCATAGCTCCTGAAGTGATTACCCTGGGGAAAAAGTAGACAAGGGGGTATTGTGTACATTTCTCTGATCTCCTGGAGGAAAAGAGATCTAACAAATTAACCCGTGACCTTTTAGCAAACTTTCTGCTCCTGGATGTGAAGCTGCCTTTGGGGCAACAAGGAGAACAAACCCGAGCAAAGTTATAGGACACAAAGCAACTCTTGCTAAATTAACTCTAGGCTCTCTTTTTGAACGTCTGTATTCCTTAATAGTCTGGGACTAAATCGGTTGGCAGATATTTTGACTAAGTGTAAAGTCTATAGATGGATTCATGAAAGGGTTGACAAAAGACATTTGTTGAGCTCGTACAGCATGTAATCTCAACAAAGAGAACCTGTGATGGCTTATCAGAAGGTCTTAGTTTAGTCATGCTTTGATGATGGCTGAAATATCAGAACACACTCGAATAATAAATCCCTCAACCCCGTTTTAGCCTAGCCTGGCATGTGGTAGAAACCCAGCCTAATGTATTTCATTTTAATAATATTTATTTCCTCCTCTTGAGCAGAGATATCAGCTAGAAACCTAGAGCTGTTTTTATGAAATGGCTTTTCTTCTCAGGAAACAGAACATCAAGAACAAATGAAACACAGACGTTTCCAACTATTCCGTACCATTTAATGTTACTCCTAATGGAACCGATGAATTACAGTTCGAACCACTCTAATCTTATTTTAGGCTGCAAGAGCTGAGCTGTAAAAGTTTAGATGTGCATTGGGGAAGGTTAAGTGATATTTGCTGTCCTCTGCCAATCTACCTGGGGCTTTGTAGCCCTGACAAAATTTTGGTACCCTTATTTATTTGTGGGAGCACCTCTGGACCTGACAAAGACCTCACTGGGAGGGTGGCCAACATCCTTGGGAATATTCAACTTCCGCTGAATGGATGCTTATGACTGGACAATATTAGGAAAGCCTCCCAAAGTCCTCTAATGAGGAGGAAGAGAAGGGAGGAAGAAATTGTGACTCCAAGATGAGGACCTAAGGGAGGCTAAAGAATCTCAGCCACCTGTTGTGGATGATCTGGAGGTAAAAGCAAGTGGAGAAGAACAGGATCTGAGCCTCTCTGGGCTTAAGAAAAGATAGCTATAAGGCTCAAAGAACTACATCACAGCAAATGGCCCAATGAAAGAGTTAGCAGGAGCAGAATTCCATTAGCAGTTTGAGCTGAGATCTTCCAACTTTGCAAGAATCTGAGTCGGTTACCGGGACCAGAGATTTAGTCTTCCGAGCTTTTGGACTCATGCTGGAGCCCGTCTCAGGGAACTTCTCTCTACTGGAATATGTGCTTTGGGCTGTTCTGTGAATTGTACTTATGTGTGTCTTCCTATTGGTTGACTGGTGTGTTGATGGCCGGTGATTGGCTGGTGTTTCCTTGTGCTCCCAAGCCCTCAGCTCCTAAGCACCTGATAAGCTGGTGGCAAATCAGTCAAATCCTGTTGACTGACAAGGGGCCTGTTTCCCAGGCTTCAATCATTTCCATGGCTATCTTTGTACCTGCTCGGCCAACAATCTTAGTAGCTGCAAATTGAATGTATATCCTTGTTCATTGCAATGTGCAAAATCTTCCAACTTTTCTCATTATTTTTATCCTGAAGGAACCCTTGAAATAGTTTTCAAATCTTAGGGAACCCTTGCAAAAAATGTGTTTACAGTTCATGGTACATCAGTAAATTGCAGATGTAATAATTCAGTAATAATTGTCGGTGTTCTTTTGATTAGCGAATATTTCATATTCTTATTTCTCTGTGGATCGGTTTGTTTATTAACCTATCTTTAACCTATTCTTTTTGAAGAATACCTAAACATTTCTACCGTGGTGAGCACTACCATTGTGTGGTGCATGAAGATTAAATACTGATGGTGGGGGGCTTTTTTCTGAAGATCTTTGTTTGAAGATGTGGGCAGGTTTTGAAGAACTTTTTTCTCAGAGACTTCCTGCCCACAGATATAGCCTGGATCCTACTAAGAAAGATTTTGGGATCCCTCTCACTCAGAAATATACCTGGTAGGTAAAATTGTGTTGAATGGGAAATATTTCTTCCAACAATAAAAACATCAAATTGGCAGTGTACAGGCCGTCCATGTCTTACAACAGCGCATTTAGTGACTGTTCAAAGTTGCAACAGCACTGAAAAAAATGACTGATGTCCTTTTCTCACCCTTATGACCGATGCAGCATCCCCCTGGTCACGTGATCCAAATTCTGACACTTGGCAACTGACTCATATTTATGACGGTTTCAATGTCCCGGGGTCAAGTGATCCCCTTTTGTGACCTTCTGACAAGCAAAGTCAATGGGAAGCCAGATTCACTTAAGAAGCATGTGACTAACTTAACAACTTCAGTGATTCACTTAACAACTGTGGCAAGAAAGGTCATAAAATGGGGTAAAATTTGCTTAGCAACTGTCTCACTTAGCAACAGAAATTTTGGGCTTAATTGTGGTCATAAGTTGAGGACTACCTGTATGTATATTTTTTCCCCTTGCATTGAATATTTTCCCAAGTGATTGGAAAACTAAATGGCAAATCTTGAAATCTGGCAGATCTTGAAATCCAGTTAGCATTTTAAGGTCAACCGGGTGGAGATAAAAGCTGCCATCGTTGTATTAATGGCTTCTGTGGAAATGAAAGCTTTGCTTAATCCAGCATTCACCTTTGCAACATATGAAGGTCCACCAAAAATGTTTTTAAGGCTTTCTAATGCGTTGCTTCTCACAAGGAACAGCGTTCTCTTTTATCTGCCCTAGAGAACAGCTTAGCAAATGTCACAACTGGAGACTGAAAAAAGCAGTCATTAAAAAAAACAAAAAAGACTGCAGGAATATTCTGGGGGCAGTCACAATGAATAAATTCTACAAAGCACAGTCTTGAAGTTGGCACTCAGTGAAGTTAGCGGGAGCTGACAGACCCATGCCCATAAGGGGGCAAAAACGTTTATTTACAGTATTTGTTTTTTTTTAAATCCTGCCTTTATTGTTTATAAATAACTCAAGGCAGCAAATGTATCTAATACTCTTTTCTCCTCCTATTTTCCCCACAATGATAACCCTATGAGGTGGGTTGGGGAGGAAGGGGGAGAGGCAGAAGGGGGGAGAGAGAGAAAAAGAGAAAGAAAGAAAGAGAGAGAGAGAGAGAGAGAGAGAGGAGAGAGAGAAAGAGAGAGAGAAAGAGAGAGAGAAAAAGAGAGAGAGAGGAAGAGAGAGAGAGAGAGAGGTTGGCTCAAAGTATCTGTGCTTATGGGAGGACTAGAACTTGGAATCTCCCAGTTTCTAGCGCAGCACTTTCCCCGCTACCAGCTCTCAGTGTGGAAATGAATTTACATCACATTAGTAATTTCCTCAGTCTCCCATCTAAGTTTTAACTGGGCCTGACCCTGCTTAGCTTAGGCCACAAAAAATAGCAAGGACCTGCTTGACTTTAAGAAAAAAAGCCAAAACCAAAACCCCCAAAGAATAAAGCAATGCTCAATACTGCCACCCTGTGGACATGGATGTGAACTTCTAACACAGTTCCAAATCAGTAGATATTAATGTTCTGCCAGATTCTTCTCTGCAGTATTTCAAAGAGGCTTCTGTTTTTCTGCTTTACTCTCAGCGTGTTTGAAAGTTTCTTTGGGATTTCTCTTGGGGGTGCTTCTGAGCATCACTGCTGGAAGGCGTGGAAAGATGTTATGGATGCTGGCATGGCTGCCTTCCGTTACCCTGTACGATAGCACACGTAGTCCTCAACGTACGGCCACAACTGAGCCCAAAATTTCTGTTGTTCAGCAAGACATTGTTGAGAGAGTTTTGCCCCATTTTACAACCTTTTTTGCCACAGTTGTTAAATGAAGCACTGCAGTTGTTGCGTTACAACAGCTAACTAAATGCATCTGACTTCCCCATCGACTTTGTTTGTCAGAAGGACATAAAATGTGATCACATGACCCCCGGGAGATTACAACCGTCATAAATATGAACCAGTTGCCCAGCGTCCGAATTTTAATCACGTGACCATGGGGGTGCTGCAATGGCCATAAGTGTGAAAAAGGGTCATCATTCCCCCTTTTTCAGGGCTGTTGTAACCTGGAACGGTCACTAAATGAACTGTTGTAAACTGAGGACTACTTGTACCAGGGTTTCTCAATTACAGTTTCATGAGAGATCACGAGGAGTTATCTGGGAGACCATGATTTGTTTTTGGAAGCTCAGAGATCAAACAAAAGCCCTCCAAACTCCAGCGATGGGTTGGCCTGCTGGAACATGCACAGACCCTGGGCGGGAGTGAAGATTGTGTGTGTGCATTATTACTATTTATCAAATTTATATCAGGTTCAGAATACTTTATTTGGCCAAGTGTGATTAGACACATAAGGAATAGGCCTCCAGTGCAGAAGCTCTCAGTGTATGTGCAAAGCAACAGTGGAACAACTTGCCTCCAGAAGTTGTGGGTGCTCCAACAACTGGAAGTTTTTAACAAGAGATTGGATAATCATTTGTCTGAAATGGTGTAGGGTTTCCTGTTTGAACAGGGGGTTGGACTAGAAGACCCCCAAGGTCCCTTCCAATTATAGAATATAGAAGATAATAATATAGAATATTATTCTATTCTAGATACAGAAGAAGATAGTATCTTTTCTTATAGATAAAAGGAAGACAATGCATGCTGCCATCTCACTGTCAAGCATGTGCAAGCAGGGAGTGGCCGAAGCACGAGCTGAAGAGTGAGGCGGAGAGGAAGGAGGAGTAGCAGATGGTGAGGGAGCAGGCATGAGAGAGAGAAAGAAGCTGCTGGGATCCTTGTGCCAAGCCTTTCCTTGCTGGCACTGCCCACCTTTCTGCAGAAGTAGCAGCCTGGGGGACTCCATCTCAGGAGATACAAGGCTGGCCTGGCCCGGGTACCAGTGGCAGCAGGAACCACCCACACAAGGGTTTATTGGGGAAAGGAGGCAGGAGAAAAGAGAAAGTCTCATTCTTTACTTTTAGTTTAAGAACACTGTTGTTAATGCATGTTTACAGGTCTACAGGTGAAGCGAATATAATAATCTTGTAACTTCTGACCTATATTTGAATGTGACTATGCAGGGGTTCCCCAGGGCCTGAAAAACATTTAAAGGGTTGCTCCAGGCTCAAAGGATGGAGAAAGGCTGGTCTAGTCTTCCGAAGCTGCCCTGAGAAGCCTCGAAGGCTACTGACGAGTAGAGGGAGGATTTACATTGAAAAACAGGCCACGGGTATCTGGTGTGTGTGTGTGTGTGTGTGTGTGTGTGTGTGTATGTAGTGATACATGCATGTTAACATACTCCTGCAAATACTACAGCTTATATGTCTCGAAGGTGCTTTTTCAAAAGGCAACTGGACAATGTTTTTTTCCTTGAGGAAGAAAGCATGTTGCTTCACATCCAAGAAGCTTCATCAGTTTTGACTGGAATGGTGGAGGCCACTTGGGGTTGTATCTGTGCCCGCAGGGCCACCTGAATCAGAGTGCAAATGGATCTGGAATTGTCAAGCACCAGGGAAATCAAGAGATCCAGGCAGTTCAAATGGGCATAAAGATTTATGGCAAACTTAAGCATTGTACAAAAGAATCTGAACTACTAATGGCCAAGCAAATTGGCAGTAGGTAAGAGTAGAAGGAATTCAAGGTGGGCTGGACATGGATCTCTTGTGGGCGCGAAGGGACTCATGACTGATGATGCATTTGACCCCTCCCTTAGACTCAGCTTGGTCATCTCCTACAGGAGATGATGAAAGAATTGCGTTGTAGACAGGAGATAGGTGGTGTTGTATTCCTTCCCCTTCTGTTGAGGGAAGGCAGTTCAATCCCAATATGACATATGCTTGCTTTGGTGGTCCCAATGCAGATCCTTGCAGTTTGTGACCAACGCTGCTGTAATGAGCTTTCACCTAGCCATACCATGTATCCACCTCCTCACTCACTATGTAGTGTACAAAAGAACACACTCTGTCTGCATACAGTTGTTTCCAGGGTTTTTTTTCTCATAGAATGCCCAGAACGGAGTTCCGGCATCTTTTTGGGATGGAACCTTGTAGGGTAGGCAAAGCGGGTTGTATGACATGTGTGAGTTCTGGCACCTTTTTTTTTTTTTTTTTAGAAAAAAAAAGCACTGGTTGTTTCTCTAGGGCTCTTTGCTCCTTTGAAATAAAGGAAATGCTTTCAGCAAATGAACTGAGGACTTGTAGAGGAGGAAAATGAAGGATTTGTCTTTGTGGTATTCCTATGAATACATATAGAATTGATTAAAGTGATGACACATTCAATGCTACAGTGAAAGCATGCTCTGCTTTTAATTTCTAATAAACAATATCATTTGGACTTTTTTCCCCCTGCCTGGCAATAACAACTGGGCTGGGTGAAGGTATATATTCAAATTTACAAGTGGGCATCCGCGTTTACTAAGAAACCAGTGACCTAAGCCATTGTGTTTCACGCTCATTAATTTCCCTTTTTTAGTTCCTTTCCTTTGTCTCATCTCTGCAAGGTAGATGCCTATATTAAAGCTGAGCAAAATGTCACAAATGTACAAAGTTTCTTTAGAACCAGGGAAATATAGGACTCAAACAAAGGGGAAATATTTTGGTCTGTAGATCCAAGCCAGTCTTAAAAAAACAACAACAACTTATGGTTAGGTGTGGTTTGTTACATCTAACATTCAAGGACAGGGAAAATGTTTGATCCTCCAGTGAGTATCCTTATCCCCAAACACAATTAGCTTTTCTATGTAAACATGTAGATTGAAACCTCTTGGGGCAGTGTTTGTTGACCTCAGCAACTTTAAAGTATGTGGACTTCAATTCCCAGAATTCTCCAGCCATAGCGGCTGGGGAATTCTGGGAGTTGGTCCACACAGCTTATCATTGCTGAGGTTAAGAAAGTCTGCCTTAGAGACTAGAAAGTGCTACTCACACCATTTCTAAAACTTGCGATTAATGTATTAAGAATTCATCATGCTGTTGAGCGTGTGCTAAAGAAAAAAGGACTTGCCTTCTCCATTTCTTGGAAAGCTGGGACTTTTCCTACCCGTTATTTTGCACGAGGGAAAGTAACTTCTGAAGTGTTGCATTATCATATCAAGAAAGACAGAACAATCCCCTGTGACAGCTGTGGTGAATTAATCACTCTTGTTTTCTTGAACCATTTTGGATTCTACATAACCATCTGCGAGTTTACCACTGTCTTTCATGACCTTTAAATGAAAATATTCTTTAGAACTACCACACGTACAAACCTTTAGGTCCCAAGGAGATGTAAATACTGTGCCATCTTTCCCATGCATAGAGGCACGTATGAACACATGTGCAGTTTGTCACCAAAAGATTCTGATCATGAAAAACATGCCATGAAACTTGTAATACATAAAGAGTTTGAGGTTGTCTTTTTATATTTTTCTCTGCTCTATTCCAGAGTTTTTCTTCCTTTCTCCTAAATTGTTTTCTTCCCTTCCCCCTAATTTCCCCATCTCCTAAATCTCCGGCTCCAATTTTAACATGACTGGTTGCTTTTCTATTTCTTTTCTTCTTCTTCTTCTTCTTTTTTTTTT
Source organism: Crotalus tigris (assembly GCF_016545835.1). Lineage (NCBI taxonomy): Eukaryota > Metazoa > Chordata > Lepidosauria > Squamata > Viperidae > Crotalus > Crotalus tigris. The sequence goes on from NW_024100508.1 coordinate 1,953,211, forward strand.
TTTTTACAATAAAAGCCCCATGTCTTTAATTAGAAAATTTCCCTCTAGAAATTGTCCTAATCCCATATGAAGAAAAGCATATATTCTGTGTCACATGCAAAAAATGAAATGGAACTTTGGGTTGACTCACCCTCTTGATTTATTATAGACTCCCCACTGCCTTAATTGTCTCTGATTGCAATGAAGTAGAATCTAGTGAATTTCTTTAGAAGCTTCTATGGAAATATCTGCTAGTAAGGATCCCTTAGTTGTTGACTCAGTCCAGCTGCCTAGCAAGGACTAGGGGCAGTATTCTAAAAATCATCACTGACATAGTAGGCCTTGCAAACAGGACATGGGTTGCTGTTAAAGGACCGTATCTGAGCTTCTTTATTATAAGATTTATTTTGTACAACTCAAAGCATTGTACATAGTGCTCCAGCTCCCTGTTTTTTCCCCTGTGCAGTGGATTGGGCTGAGGGAAACTGGCTGGTCCAAAGTCCCCCAGCCAACTTTCATACCTATGTGAAGATTAGAATTCATAATCTCCAGGTTTTTAGGTCAGCACCTTCATCATCCAACGAGATCTCATGACACAATTAAAGATGAGGGGTGAGATGGAGGCAATCTGGAAACATAACTGAGGTAAGTGGTTGCCAAGGCCTGTCTGTGTTATGGTGAGGTTCAGAGGGGGAAAGGCTCTTTGTGAACGGAAGTAGCCTCTTCACTTGTGAATAATGGCTTTTGGATCAAACAAAGCCTGCACAGAAGCTTTTTGATAGCACAGGATTTCCCAACGTTGGCCACTGGAAGATATGTGGACTTTAACTCCCAGACGCTTCTGATAGTACAGAATTTCCCAACTTTGGCAACTGGAAAATATGTGGACTTCAACTCCCAGAAATTTCTGATAGCACAGGATTTCCCAACCTTGGCCACTGGAAGATATGTGGACTGCAACTCAGTTCCCCAGGACTGTCTGGTAATTCTGGGAGTTGAAGTCCACATATCTTCTAGTGGCCAAGGTTGGGAAATCCTGTGCTAGTGAAAAGTTGAGCATCCAGTTGAAGTAGATTAGATTCATTTCTTGGTGAGAGGGAGAAGACACGTCTGCCAGAGCAAAATACCTCATTGAGACAGATGGTAGACAGCCTGCACAGCTCTTCCAAACAATATTCTTGGATTCCTGATGGATTTCTCTAGAACATGGATGCACAATTTTTTTTTTTCTGGGCTGAGAGCCATGTTTGGCCTTGGCAAAGAGGGCCAGAGAAAACCTGCCCTCCAAAAAAGTAGTGAGCGAGACAAGGACAAACGCTAGACTTGGATCAGTTTCATTTTAATAATGTTGGCAGTTAATTGAAATTAAATATATAAACCTGATCCTTCTCTGGTCGTGCCCTGAAGAATTTTTCTCCACTGTCACATTCGACATTTCAATTTGGTAACAACTGTGGGAGATCTCTGGTGGCCACGTTCAAAATATTGAGGACCACCGTTGGTTGAAGAAGACTCCTGCCACAGCGTTCTCTCTTGGCAAGGGTGGAAAACAGCACTGAATATATATGCCGGGGAATTGTGAGCTTCATGCCATTTTAATTAACCATAATTGTCTCTGCATATGTATGCCCTGAGGTATTTGCAGAAAACCCAAACAGAGAGTAGTGCTAACTTCTACACAGTTTTGGAAATCTGAGTTGGCTACTGGTTCCATCTGGGCTGTGTGGCTCTGACTGTTCACACTGGCTCTGATTCTCCTCTATATGGTGGTTTTAACAATGGCCAATTGGACAGACTCAGCCTTTTTAATGGCTGTCCATACTGTGAGGCAGGATGAGATGTTATCTCATGCAGTGAAGGATGAATATGATGAGAGCACAGCGAATGGGAAGTATTTCATTATTCCAGTGATGCATTTTTATAGGCCAGATAAGGGTGAGATTGCTTAACTTAGTTCTGAGAAAATGTGATTAGCCTTAGAAGAGCAAGCCTTTTTGTAAGGAGGAACAGCGGTAGAGTTTGTCTCTGCCTCACACAGCAAAGTGCCCTGGATTGTCATTGCCTGCTGTGCAAACAGATTTGGATGGAGTGACTGGCCCCTAACTAGATCAGCCAAATTTTATACGAAGGATAATTATAGTGCGTGCCGAAAACAGAGGGAAGTGATGTGTCAGTGGTGAGATGAATAGGAAATGGGAGTGGTGAGTGCATCTGGTGGTCTCTCACATTGTGATTGTGGGGGCACAGAGCAGGAGGTGGGGGTGGAGGGGAATGACGCAATGTCAAATGTAGGAAGGGTTGCACAGTCACCGAAGTGTTGCAAAGAGGTTGGGCAGAGGGAACATGAAAGCAGGAACGGGCTATTCAATTTGGAAACAGAAACTTGCTAGTCATTTTTTTCTTTCACTGACCTCCCAAATTCGGAGAAGAAATGATTCTTCTTTTTTTTCCAGTGAATCTTGGTCTGGGTGTAGAATGGATCATCAGAGTGGACTTTCCTGGCCTCCAGATTCTTTGAAGCAGAGAAATGAACAAATCCTTCTCACTGGTGCCTTGAACCAAAAGAGCTACAATCCAATGGACATAACTTCCACGTTGTAAATTGGCCCAGAAAGCTCCTTTAGTTTGTATCTACTCTAAGGTAGCTTGCTTGGGTTTAAAATGAGATGAATAACAGAATAGCAGAGTTGGAAGGGACCATGGAGGTCTTCTAGTCCAACCCCCTGCTTAAGCAGGAAACCCTATACCATTTCAGATAAATGGCTGCCCAGTCTCTTCTTGAAAGCCTCCAGTGATGGGGCAAGCCATTCCACTGGTTAATTGTTCTCATCAGGAAATTTCTCCTTAATTTCTCCTTAAGGTTGCTTCTCTTCTTGATTAGTTTCCACCCATTGCTTCTTGTCCTGCCTTCTGGTGCTTTGGAGAATAGCTTGACCCCCTCATCTTTGTGGCAGCCCCTCAGACATTGGAACACTGCTCTCATGTCCCCCCCTTGTCCTTCTCTTCATTAGACCAGTGGTTCTCAACCTTCCTAATGCCGTGACCCTTTAATACAGTTCCTCATGTTGTGGTGACCCCCAACCCCCCATCCAGCTGGCTGGGGTATCAAAAACTTGACCAAAAGAAAGAAGAAAAAAAGGGAACGTATAGGTAGTCCTCGACTTACAACAATTCACTTAGTGACTGTTTAAGTTACAACAGAACTGAAAAAGTGAATTATGATCATTTTTCACACTTATGATTGTTACAGCATCCCCAGGGTCATGTGATTTACATTCAGATGCTTGACAACTGATTCATACTTATGACATTCACAGTGTCCCAGGGTCACGTGATGAATGGGGGTGTGGCCAGCTGATCACTCAGGTTGCAGAGTGCCTGTGTGTGTGTGTGGGGGGGAAATCTGTGGATCTCTGGGATGGGACTGGGGTGGGTGCCTGTCTGCCTTCCCTCCCTTCTCTCCCCTTGTCCCTTCCTTCCTTCTTTTCTCCCTTTCTTTCACCTCCCTTAGTCTCTTCCTCCTTCCCTCCCTCTTTCCCATTGTCCCTTCCTTCTTTCCTTCCTTTCCTTCACCTCCCTTAGTCTCTTCCTCCTTCCCTTCCTCTTTCCCATTGTCCCTTCCTTCTTTCGTTCCTTTCCTTCTTCCTCTTAGTCCCTCCCTCACTCCCTCCCTCCCTCCGTTCCTTCCTTCCTTCCTTCCTTCCTTCCTTCCTTCCTTCCTTCCTTCCTTCCTTCCCTCTTTGTCCCTTCCTTCCTTTCCTCCCTTCTATTGTTCCTTCCTTCCTTCCCTCTCTCATTGTCCCTTACTTCCCTCCCTCTTTGTCTCTTCCTTCCTCCCCCCCTCCATGCCCAGGAAGGGACAAGGGGAGGGGGACAGGCTGCCAGAGGCAGAGGAGAGCTCCGCCCAGCTCACTTGCTCAGCTTCACCAGAAAACATGCCACTTGCTAAGTTAGCAGAAGCCCCAGGATCAGCGCCGGGCTACAGCTGATTCGTGCTTCTGCTAAATTAGCAAGCAGCATGTTTTCTAGCAAAGCTCGAGCAAGTTTGCTGGGTAGGAGCCAAGGAGAGCTGCTACAGCTGACCTGCTTCTTGGCTGCTCTGCAGAAGTGCGGATCAGCTGTAGAGGTTCGCCCCAATCCTGGACAAGAGGGAAGGAAGGAAGGATGGAAGGGACAAGGGGAAAGAGGGAGGGAAGGAGGGACAAAGAGGGAGGCGAAGGAAGAAAGGAAGGAAGGGACAAGGGGAGAGAGGGAGGGAAGGAGGGACAAAGAGGGAGGCGAAGGAAGGAAGGAAGGGACAAGGGGAGAGAGGGAGGGAAGGAGGGACAAAGAGGGAGGCAAAGGAAGGAAGGAAGGAAGGGACAATGGGAGAGGGAGGGAAGGAGGAAGAGACCAATAGGGAGGGAAGGAAAGGAAGTTCCAGCCAGCAGAGGCTTGGCAGCTCAGCTGCCAAGGAACAGAAGAGCGCAAAGCCAAGGAGAAGAAGGTGGTGGTTTCTTCCCAAAGGGGGCTCCTTTTCTCCATCCCTTCCCTGGGTTTGTGGGGAATTTCTCATCACCAACGCTGACAGGTGCTCCTTCGAGTCCGCTGCGAGCTTTCTTGCCCCCTTTGCTTCTTACCCCCACTTTCGTGAAGATTGTGGCGCCCTTGGGAAGCCGATCGTGCTTTGAAGCTTAGGAGAGGAGGAGGAGTCCCTTCCTCCTTCCCTCCCTCTCTCCCTGTCAAGCCCCAGCGGGCTCAACCTGAATGGTGGAGGAGGAGTCGAGGACGGGCGGGGTGGCAAAGGAGATCGGCGGCCGTCGCCAGACCTCCCGGCTGACAAGCGCAAGTTCAGGGGTTGTCAGCTGATGGGCGTAGGAGTTAGGTGCTGCGGCGGCCTCCCCTTCGCTGACCTGCATGCAGGAGAAGAAGTCAATCCGGTTGCTGCACAATGAGTCTCTGGGGAGGGCGGGGCCTTGCTCTGCGCCTGCGCTCTTCATGCACCCCATGCAGGGCACCTTTGGTAGAGTTCGTGCAGACTGCTGCCAAGCAGCATATTTTCCATAAACAAGTGAGGTGGAGTGGAGGGGGGGGAGGGAGAGAAGGCGGTTGACAAGCCCTGCCTAAAACCATCGGAAATATGTGTTTTCCGATGGTCTTAGGCGACCCCTGTGAAAGGCTCATGCGACCCCCAAAAGGGTCACAACCCACAGGTTGAGAACCGCTGCACTAGACTCTTTTCTGCATTCTTTCCAGAGTCTCAACATCTATTTTAAAATATGGTGGCCAAAATTGGATGCTGTATTCTAAGTGTGGTCTATCTGTCTGGAGCTGGTCAGTTTAATTGAAGTTTCAAGTTGGCATGAACAATAAACTTTGCCTGTTTACTCCAACTTCTGTGAACCATTTCATGGGTAATGTGTGAGCAGCACTCCAGAGGGTCTGCTGAGATAAATTTGTTCACCCTCTTTTGCATGCTTATTGATTGTGACTCTTTTACAGTTTATGTTACTGGACTGTTTGAATTTCTGGTTTGTTTTTTTTCTAACCAGTGAACTACATGTCGTATCTGGCCCGGGAGTGGCTGCTCTTAATTATACCAGCTCCAGATCTCATTACAGATACTTTGAAAAAGAAATCCTTAGTTTAGAATCTCTGGACCAAAACTTTAGTTCTGCCCTATAGCATAAGATGGTGCAGTTATCCAAGACAATCCTGGACTACTAATACATCTTCTTTATTCACAGGAAGAGCTGCCAGTTGAGCAGAAATAAAATCAGCTTGCCTTGCTTCTTTGCCTTCTCCACCAACTTAAAAAACTCACAAAGCAGAAGGCAAACTGCTTTGCAGCACAGAAAAAATACCACAACTTGCTGATGTGTGCAAATCTAGCTGCAGTGAAAAACACAGGCCCTGAGATGGTGGGCCCCAGTGGGAGCACCGCCCTCTTTGCAATGTTTTCTAAGTTTATTGTAGAGTAGACACTCATCTTTGGGCACTACCGTTCAAATTCATGGAAACTAGGAGGAACTAAAGTTTCAGGGTTTTGGGGAAGTCAACGGGATATGCTTCAGAGTCTAACCTTCTCAATTTGGTCCAGAGACTACGACATATGACTCCAGATACCACCTCACATCCTGCTGAGGGAGTCGGAGGAAGCAGGCTTTTGAAAGTTCTTAGTTGAGAAGCCTGGCTAGGGAAAAACCATGTGGAGTTTTGCTGTGTCCATATTCTGCCTCTTAACTGGTAAGTGTATTTTTTAGAGGTTTTCTCAAGAGCTGGTGAATAAATCTGGGGATTCTGATGTTCTAGATTTAGATTTTTAGATTTATTATTTTTATAGATACCTCAAGGCAGCAAACAGCTAATATTCCTTCCTCCTTCTATTGTCTCTATGACAATAACTCGTTAGGTAGTTTTAGCTCAGAGAGAATGACTGGTCCAAAATCACCCAACTGGCTTTCATGCCTAAGGTGGGACTACAACTCACAGTCTCCTGGTGATTGGCCCAAGATCACCCAACTGGCTTTCATGCCTAAGGTGGGATTAAAACTCACAGTCTCATGTGATTGGCCCAAGGTCACCCAACTGGCTTTCATGCCTAAGGTGGGACTAAAACGCACAAACTCCTGGTTTCTAGCCTGGTGTCTTTTCCACCAGACCAAATGGCTTTCTCTTTGGTCTAGGGTGCCACCCACATGACTATAGAAGAGGGGTCTTCTAGATGAGTTGGAACCACTTTCACCCTTTCCAGACAATGGTGGACTTGTATTTCCAATGTCTCTCCCTCCAGATTGGAGGGAAGGTATTATAGAATCCTCTTTCATGGACTTTATTTGAGGGGTGGGGTGGAAGGATTGGTTCCCCAGTGTCAGCCTCTAGCACATAATGTGAAATTGAGGGACTCATTTAACTGGGGTAGCAGCTCTTCGTTTAGCTGTATCTTTTTATTTCAAATCTTTCATACTGGATCACAAGCTGCTCTGCACTGGCTCTCCACATTGAGTCTCCAAATGGTGGACTATAAATCTCATCACTTATGCCTAATATTGAAACCAGTTGTCGATCATAGAATGTAGTCTAGCAAATTCTGGGAATCACATCCAATGAATTAGGAGGCTCTGGGGGAATAAAATCTGAAAAGAGTTTAATTAGTGCTTTAGAGATTGGTCTGTCTAGTCGATGGAGGCTAAATTCTACTTGCTGTAGTAATGCTGTTTCCTTTGGTCAGTTCCTTTCCAACCCTTTGTTGGTTACAGTCCCTGTATTTACACAAAGTGCTGAACCAGATCAGTTGCAAACATAATATACCAAGCTTGGTTAGCTCTTATGTGGGATTGTGTTGAATGTATAAGGGCTATGATTTGTGCAAACCCAACGCATGGGCTCAGTAGTAACTAGCTGAAGTGTGTGGTTGTGAAGCTAACTTTTATGCCAAAGAAGATTCAGTGGAAATCTATTTAGAGTGCTATAATGAGGTTAGTCCAAGTCATATGTTGATCTCCATATGAAGATCACATGTTGTGATTAGTTGTGTAATTCCCTGGGTATATATGTCTTCACTGATACAGAATTGTTAATGCTTCTTCCAGATAATGGCCATGTTCACATCATCACAGACTATGTACCTACAAAATAACCCAACCATTGTATGTTTCCATGCAGAACATCAGTCCCCTAAAATGATAAATGAATTTGTGTGACCCTTCATAAATAAAACAAATCCTTTCCCTTGGATTCTGTTCAGGCAAAAGCTAAATATAACCACTGCCTATTAATCATATTTTTTATCTGTATCAGAAATGTTTCACTATCACAAATGTCCGCTGGGACTTTGAAAGACAAAGGGAGGAGGCAGTTTTGATAGTGTTCTCATTCTGCCTGTGCGAAACTGATCCATTCTTTTTTGAATAATAATAATAATAAAATTGTCTCCCCCCTTGAATTTGGTCATGACCATTTGAGGGGTCTTCACCCATAATTTCAGAACACTTGGCTTCATATGGTGGCCTGAACACCACAACATTGAGGAATTATCAATTCAGTGTATCCATTGTGGTGGCCATGATTATAAATGCTGAGCTTCCAGCAATCACCCAGAATTACTGATATTATTTTATGTCTTCCTGCTGCTAATCATAGAACAATTTATATCTTTTCAATAGGACCCCTTTGAGTAATGAGTACAATCTGGTTTGGTGTAACGTAAGAGAGCTGCTTTTGATGCTAGTATAACCAACCTGTCTTCAAAATGAGCATTTTTGTTATAATCTGGAATGATAAAAGACAGAATAATCTTCAGCCATATGCTCCTTTGAAACATTACTGCAGATGCCTGGGATATGGTCAACCTAATAAATGTATGCATGCTTCTATTTATGTACGTTATTAACTTCTCAATATAATTCTGAGCTGTTAATTCTTGTGTATTTAATGTAATATATCAATATTCAGCAAAAGAATTAGCTCTGATGTTGAGCAAAGGGCTGCTTCCCATCTATTTAGGATATTGGTGAGATGAAGGAGAAGTTGCTTAATCAGTACGTTTACCTGGGATCTCAGAGGTGAGGTAGCTGAAAGCATAAGAAAATCCACTTGCTTAAATCTCAACCCTCCCTTGTATTGCTTGTGATGTGGCACCATCAGGAAAGTGTTTCTAGGCGGAGGATCACAATTCAGTAAAGGAAAATAGGAGATTTGTTCCAATATCTAAGGGGCTGCCACAAACAAGAAGAGGTCAACGTGTTCTCCAAAGCACCTGAAGGCAGGACAAGAAACAATGGATGGAAACCAGTCAAGGAGAAAAGCAACCTAGAAGTAAGGAGAAATTTCCTGACAGTTAGAACAATTAATCAGTGGAACAGCTTGCCTCCAGAAGTTGTGGGTGCTCCAACACTGGAGATTTTTAAGAAGAGATTGGATAGCCATTTGTCTGAAATGGTATAGGGTTTCCTGCCTGAGCAGGGAGTTGGACTAGAAGACCTCCAAGGTCCCTTCCAGCTCTATTCTATTCTATTCTATTCTATTCTATTCTATTCTATTCTATTCTGTTCTGTTCTGTTCTGTTCTGTTCTGTTCTGTTCTGTTCTGTTCTGTTCCATTCCATTCCATTCTGAACAAAGTCATGCATTCTAAGATCTCGAATGATCAATTTTATAATTGCCTAAGTCAGCTTTCCACTTGGCGCTCCCCAGATGTGTAGATATCACCTTGCAAAATTTGTAGTAATAGCCACACTAGCTGGGGAATCCTGGGACTTCAAGTTCACACATCATCTGGGTTAGCAAATCCCAGGTGGACCATTATCTTCTGAGCTGACCCCAACCAATTTGTTGTTCTTTCAGCTTTCTTCATGTCTCTTTCTCCCCTTTAGCTCTCTGTAATCTGGAAGTATTATTGATAATTGCATTTTGTGTGGTCTTCGGGGACCCCCATAATGCTTCCTCATTTATCCAAGTGCCAACCTAGTGTGGGAGGCTCAGCAGAGGAAGCCTGGCCAGATCATGGTGCCCAGATGGGCTTTACATGAGGGAGTAAGTGGGTATTCAAAACCTGATTGGCCCTTTTCTGAGTATTTCACTTACTCTTAATTCCTTTGCTCCTAATTACTGCTAATTTTCTCCAGCCAATGAATGCAAACACCCTCTGAACTCTCTGGCATGCTATTCTATATGGCAGTGATTATTGATGTGATTGTGGGCACAACTTGTGCAAACCCCTGATGTAGCTTGAAAGAAGAGGGAGAAGGGAGGGGAGGGAGTCTTCTGTTATTTCAGAGGACAGAAAGTTTTCTGTTTTCTCCAGAACATGAGAGGGCTTGAATGAGGCTCAGAGGAACCGAAAATGCTGGCAGCCAAGTGCATGTGTTAAGGGGCAGGAAAAGCTGTGGGAGGCGTGCAAGAGGAACTAGTAGTATGAACGTATCTGCAGGGGTGTATACTATAACCACAACCCCCCCAAGTCTTAACAAAGTTCAATAGAGACACAGGTAACTCCTTCTCTTATTTCATGCCTTTTCAGCCGTAAGCCCTCATCTCCGTAATTCACATTAAAGCTTTCCCGTTCATCAAATGGCAATAAAAATGGGCAAGTCAAGCTGAACTCTTGGTGACTGCATGGATGCATCCATTTGTTTCTCTTAAATACTGCATGAAATTGGGTTCGGAATAACCTTTTCTGGGATTTATTTTTTTAATTTTCCAATCTAACTTAAGCCTGACTAAGTGATGGTAGGTGGGAATAGCCTTGGGGGACAAGATGGAAGTCTGCAGATTAGATTACTGTCCTGCAAAAGATGTCTCAGCCCACAGATGGAGGGAGGGTGTGAGAGCTTTTCAGAAGGGACCCTCCCTAGTTTTCCAGAGAGTAAAAAGGCTAGCAAGATTTCATTAATGTATCTTTACAATAAAGATGGGGATGGTGTGGTGGCTCAGTGGTTAAGACGCAGGGCGTGTCATCTGGAAAAGCTGGCAGCCCAGGTTTGAGAACCGAGCATCACAGAGTGAGCTCCCATCTTCGCTCCAGCTCCTGCCAACTTAGCATTTTGAAAGCACGCGAATGTGAGTAGATAAATAGGTACCACTTCAGTGGGAAGGTAACAGCGCTCCATGAGGTCATACTAGCCACATGACCATGGAAATCTCTTCAGACACCACTGGCTTAATGGTCAGTGAAATGGAGATGAGTACTGCCCCCTGTAGTCAGCAACAACTATTGGAGTAAAATCCTCAGGGATTACTTTACCTTTACAATAAAGGTAGTGCTAATATTCATGGTTGTGCTTTCTGTCTGGACTACCTTGAAGAGCTAACAGGTTTCCACCCAAGGACTAACCACTCAGCCTTCACTTAGCTATTTTCAAGGTCAGCCAAATGTGTTGAGGTGCCGCCATTTAGCTGGTTGTTAAGACTTCATAGTTAATCCATGTAGAGTTGTTGTGTTTTGCTCGTAATATGGACATGATTTACCACTGCCTACCCAGTTTTGTTAGTTTTGCCAGGTTGATCAGACTAAGAAAGTAATGCCCTAAAAGTCAGCCTTACTTTTATTGGAACAACATTAGTAACAGAATCTTGCAAATTTAAATGTTTTGCTTCTACTCTGTCCTTGTGTAAATTAAGGAGGGACCTATCTGAGGTGCTTTCTAAAGTTACTTTCTTGACCTTTGGCTCAGACCATTCATATCTGACCATTGCCCTGATAGCAGCTTTTCCTCCTGTTCTACGAGGCCATTCCATCTGCCCTCTATCCTTTTATAGCCCTTAGATCTCCTGGTAGTCTCCTTTCCAAGTACAAAGATGTACTTTGCTTAGATTTTGGACATAATGTTGTCCAAATGCTGCCATCTTTTGAGAAATAGATATGCTGTTTTATTACATGGCACCGTCTGGACTATCTTAGTTTGTCCTCTGTTTTTTTATGACCTTTATCCCTTAATTCCAGGTAGAGTTGGGGATGACTGGATGGAACTGAGCATTTACCGGCTGGATGCTTTTCCTGATGCCACATGGAGTTTGCAGCAGATGTTTTTTTCTTTGCCTCCTAGGAGAGAAATATCTGCTTAGGATTGAACTCTCAACCTTCCAAACGGGAGGCGAGTGTTTTCTCCACTAGGCCACCCTGATGCTCAGTTGTCCTTTTATTGAAAGCATTAAAAAAACTGATAGTCACTTACAATATGGCACCGACCTCACACTTTTAGCAATTCACAGAATTCTCCCAGAATTCTCAGGGCAAAATTTTACATAGCTTGAGAAGTCTGCCCAACACATTGGGAGGGTTGCACAATAGTGGCTTTTTTTGAGAGGGGGAGAATCCATCATGAGAATTCGGACTCCTAGAGATTATATCGCAATTTGTAATAAATGTGAATTTCTAAATGATTTTTGTTGTAAAACCACGTGTGTGTTTCAGAGCATTGCTTAACACCTTGGCATGTGTCCATTTATAACTCTATTTCATTCAGTTCCTATATTCACTTTATGGTTTGTTTGTTTTTTTTAAAAAAGAAGCACTTCAATATTTTTGGGCATCTTTAAACCAAAATTATAATATCATTTTTTAAGTGAAGTTGCTCTCCAATAATGACTCTTCTAAAATATGCACTCCTAAAATTATTTTTGCTTTTGAAAAAGTTTGTTTTTTTCTATTTTCTAATCATCACTTACGTTATATATTACAAAATGCAGCGCAGCGGGAAGTCTAGAGTTAACACCCAACAGCAGAGAGTGTGCTGATTCAATTAGTTGACTTCAACTTGGGGGGGGTCCCCCATGATACCACTTCCCCAAATGCAAACTTACTAACTTCAGAGATTTCAACCCTCTAACCTTTCCCCTCCAACTATGGTAGGTTGGACTACAATTCTCATCACTCGTAGCCTCTCCAGTCATGCAGCCGGAAATATTGCAAGGGAACCAGATAGAAGAAAACGGATTTTTTTATGCAGACTTTTAGAGCCTGTTTGTAACTGAGCTGTTGTTTCCTTTCTTTGCAGGATTCACTGTTGCTGAGGGACCAGGTGAGGCATGCAAATTGCACTGATTGTTTTTTTAAAAATGATTTTTTTTAGCAAATGATTCATGAGTATTGAAATATCTGCCTGTTTAACCATGCATACGAAACAGCCCCATTTATTTCTGAATTTACTCTCCAAAACCTATGTATTTTTCCACTCAGTAACACGTAAGGCAAATACGTATTTGTGTCTACACTTCAGAATTGGGAAGAGTCATTCTGATTTGCATTTAAGCAAATATTCCAGGGTCATTTATCACTCTGCACAATGAGTCTTTGGATTTTACAAGTGTGCCAGCTTTCGTTTTCATTTTCAAATATTTAAATTCGCAGCAAGATTCAGTCAAGCTTGCGAGCAAAACAATACATACATACATACATACATACATACATACATACATACATACATATATATATATATATATATATATATATATATATATATAGAGAGAGAGAGAGAGAGAGAGAGAGAGATTAGATAGATAGATAGATAGCTGATAAAGATAAAGATGAGATAGAGATAGAGATATATAAAACCAATGAAATGGCTCATTCCAGTTCTGGATGGGACCCCTTTTCAGTTAAAAATTAAATGTTATTTCAACTGTATTTTGTTGAATTATCTTCAATTGGATGGCTTTGCATGGCAGGCTAAGCCTCATGTCAAGGATTTATAAGCTTTTGGGCCTGATGGGTACATATGGAAAATATTTGCCAGGATAGGCTTGGCTATTGGAAATGCCCAGTTATAGAAAGCAAGCTGACAAAAGTGCTCCACACCACATCTTCTGTAGCCTCCATGGAAGCAAGTGATGATGTGGATCCAGTATTGAGCATGGGGACCTGGCTTGCATGACTAAGTTTGGTGCCAAAGCACACTCCGGTTTGCCTGGATAAGCTGTGGTTGTTTGTCCAGGCAGAACAGAAATCCTGTCTCAGGGCAGCCTGATAATTTTATCTATTTGGAGGCGCGGACCCACACAAATCCATTAATGACTTTAGAGGGTCCTGGCATTGCATAACCTGAGAACGCTCCCGCTTACCACCATGAATGAACCCGGCCACATGTTCGCTGCTAAAGGTGAATGGATTAGTACATTGGCCACCTTCACATAGCTATTGAAGGGATTTTATTGTGTTTATGGTTTTATTATGCTTCAGCTTGATATTAGTAGTATTATTTTATAACCACTTTATATTGATGTTGGTAGTGATACTTTGTAATCATTTTATATATAACTTTGTTCATGTGTAAGCAGCTTTGTAGGTGTCTTATACTGGGAAATTATTTACATAAAAACAAATGTCTCAAACTCTAAATACAGGTGATTGCTTACATAAAAGGAGCAAAATGAAATTCAATAATCCAGGAAATAGGGAGGGGGAAGGTGAGCTAGCCTGGAGTGATGTAGCCTTGGAATTTGTTTTTCTGTACCTTCTTGCTCCTGATATTGAGACTTGAGCCTCTTTGTTCTGAAGGGTTATAGGAAGTGGAAGAAATCTTTTTTGTGTGTGCCTTCATCCCTTTTAAGCAGCCACGAAAGGGGAGGAGGACACCCCTTTATTTTGATCAAAATAAAAGTTGCTTGCTTGCTGAAACCTCAGCTCAGGAGTTTCTTTGGCTTTCTAAAGTTCCCGAGTAGCCCAGAGAAGTTTGTGAGGTTAAAAAGGAGAACCTTAGACTATGATATATAGGGTGTGACCAGATATTGGGATCCACATCTCAGGACTGTAGCTGTAACTGCAGCAGTTGTAGAAATGTTACTCCCACTGGATGCCTAAGCAACATCTGAAGTTTCCTATAAAATGAATAGTCAACTTCAAGGGAAGCTTCTGTGTAGCCTGCTCTAAACGTAAATGCTGCATTCCCAAGCGTTCCTTTTGTTTGAGCTAAACTAAACTCCGGAAGTCTCGGACTTGTTAATGGTTGGTGAAATTGGGAGCAGGACCTTTTACTGAATATTCTTCAGGGGGAGGTGAAATGGACAAAACCGTTAGCAGTGGGGGCTGCACTTTCCCACTTCTTTTCTGAGGTATTTTGTTGTTTTATTCTTTGTTGACATGGTCCGTGTGTGTGTATATTGATTCACAGTGCAACGGAAGAGATTCTGAGCTGGGAGCCCAGCTCTTATTTTGTAGTTCTCACAATGCCTTAGACCAGAGCTTTTTAACCTTTTCATCCATTGTACCACTTTTAGGATATGGCAATATCCGAGTACCACCAGTCGCCTAGCAAGGGGTCAAAAACTTGATGACAAAAAAAGGAAAAAAATTATAAAGTAGAGGTAGTCCTCGACTTAGAACAGTTCGCTTAGTGACTCTTAGAAGTTACAATGGCACTGAAAAAAGTGCTCCCAAGCCTCAGTCTAGCAAGACACCTGCCTGCCTGCCCGGCGGTGCTCTTCCTCCTGTCCGAGGTTTTCATTGTTGTGAGCATTTCTGTTGAGGATTGGTAACGGGGTGGGGGGGTGTTTGGTTTTTATTCCCCCCGTCGGATGAGTGGTTGCAGCAGGTTTTGGTCACTTCACATGACCCTGGGACACTGTGACCATCATAAATATGAATCAGTTGCCAAGCATCTGAATGTAAATCACAGGACCCAGGAGATGCTGCAACATTCCAGCTGATCGGCGCTTCTTCTGGGCTCAGCTCAGCAGAAGCACCAGGATCAGTGCTGATTTCCAGCTGATTGGTGCTTCTTCAGGGCTCAGCAGAAGCACCAGGATCAGCACCGAGCTCCAGCTGGAACCTGGCGCTGATCCTGGTGCTTCCACTGAGCTCTGACAGTCCTGAAGAAGCGCTGATCCTGGTGCTTCCGCTGAGCCCTGACAGCCCTGCAGCTCCAGCCATCACTCGCTCAGGCTTGTGCGGTGCTGCCACTGGTTCAGCTCATTCCCCTCCCCCGCTACCACTTTTCGAGGATGGTTGCGTACCACCTGCCAGCTGCCAATGTACCACAGGTGGTACCGGTACCACTGGTTGAAAAGCCCTGCCTTAGACAAAATAAATTCTTTGCAAGCTTGCTCCTTGTGACATTGATAGGAGGTTGAAACATTCCTATGATTTCTCTAATTGTCCTAAATAAATGTCTTGTTCTTTCCATTTTGTTATTTTCTTCTAGTTGTTTACACACCTGTTGATGTATGCCTCCTTAATCTCAGTTTTATCTTTGGAAGACTGCATTATGCTCTCTAGCTTTAAGATCTCCTCAACTTTCTCCCATCTTTTTCTCATAGCTCTTTCTATTGCTTTGCTGATAGCCAGTGTGTTTTACATTTCTTTCAGGCTTGGTAGTCATCAAAACAAAGGTTAGAAAATATTTATAGTATGTTTGACAAAATGGCTTTTTTCAGGGTGGAGGAAGTTGAAATATGAATATCTGCAGGTTCCTTTCTACAGAAAAAAAGCCTTTAAAAATTATTCTTAGGTAATATATCGGCCCAGGAGTAAGCAAACTTTTTTTCTCATTGCTACTCTTAAGAGATCCTAATCTAAGTCAGCATTTATCTATCCAGTTAGTTAGAAATTCTGGAATTACAATGTAGAGGCCTCTAGAGGGAGAAAGCTGATCTACTAGAAGTGTGGGGATATACATTTAAAAACCCATCCGCGAGAGGCAGTGTAAAGCTTCAGTTTAGAGTTTCAAATTTAATCAGTTTCACTTTCTGAACCCAGTGATCAGATCAGAAGCCTCCAAATTGGAAGAACTTTTTCAGGTTTGCAAAATTTTGGAAACTGATTCATATTGTCAGATAGGATCACATCAGGGATTCAGATCAATTCAGCAATTGAATGTATTCTGAGGGATGAACCAAGCTGCTATCTGAACTAAAACTGAATATGGATCAGGGTATGGATTTTCTTTAGATGCATTCTACTCTCTGTTCCAAGCAGAGTGACGCAGGAAAGGAATAGAGACCTGGACTGATATTCTGCAAAATTGTGTTGTAATAATGGCAGGTCACGTGGAATTAGCCCTAGGTCAGTGGTGGCAAACCTATGGCACGCGCGCCATGCCCTGGAGATGGCAACTATCCTTCTTCAGCCAGCCGCCCACTAACTCACTGAGGTCCCATATGGCCGGATGCATCCCAGCACCCATGCGCTCTCTAGCCTCTGTGTGCAGGGGCCGATGGTGTCAGGCAGTAGCTGCCCCGGCCTCACCTTGCCCTGTGACAATGGTACCACCACCCTGCCTCGCCTCATCCAGCAGAACGAGCCTCCTGCCCACCACCCCACCTGCCAGAGACCTCCTGGATCTCCCCCAACCCTGCCTGGCCCCCACAGGTGTCCCTCCCCATAAGCAACATCGAGGTGACCACGCCCACCTTGGCCACACCCACCCAGTCTGCCATGACCACCACAGCCACACCTACCCAATGGCCACGCCCACCCAGCACCCAATGATACATAAGTGGGTTTTGGATTGCAGTTTGGGCACTCGGTCTCTAAAAGGTTCACCATCACTGCCCTAGGTTGCACATCCCGTACTGAAGGGCCCTGTCCAGTGGTGGGATTCAGCCAGTTCATACCACTTCGGCAGAACCAGTAGCTAATTTATTATTATTTATTATTCTGCCCAGACCCAGAATGGACTTCCGGAAGCGGCATCCACACAGAGAACCGGTTGTTCACCTATTTGAATCCCACCACTGCCCCCGTCCCTTTGACAAGTAATGATAGAAAGGTGCCCTCTCTATATTTCATACTTGTATCAAACTGAGGAGACCAACTGCCCTTACTTCTCTTATTCAGGGAATTATGGAGGCTGTTACCATATTAATACAGGCATCATGATTGGGATTGCAGCTGGAGATCTTCTTCTTACCCTCCTCCTCCTCCTCCCTGTTTATTGCTGCATCCACCGAAAGGGGTTGGAGAAGAAGAAGAAGAAAAAGGGTAAGTGAACCATACTTTAGAATCTTATGGGGCCATCAAAAAGGGAAATGAAGAAGAAGGACTGGGGAGAATGGCCAACTGGACTCAAGTACTATTTCTGTCTGCCTAACCCAGCCTTCCTCAACCTGGTGCCCACCCAATATGTAAGGTTATAAGTCACAACATCTCCTCTTCTCAGTGATCTTAAAGAACACCCATTATTTGATAAGTCACATAAATGAGGGGTCCTTGGTGTCCTCTGAGCTTCGTTGTTTTCTTGCAGATGTTTCATTACTCAAACTAGGTAACGTCCTCAGTGCTAGTAAGGAGTGGGATTTCTCTCAGTTTATATTCTAGTGCAGGGGTAGGCAATCTTGGCTCTTTTATGACTCGTGGACTTCATCTCCCAGAATTCCTGAGCCAGCCATGCTCTGGGAGTTGAAGTCCACGAGTCATAAAAGAGCCAAGGTTGCCTACCCCTGTTCTAGTGGCACATAAATTCTTAATTCTAACTTAATTCACATAAAGTGTGATACGGCAAGTCATATCCTAATTATCCCAGTTACTAACAGCAGGTCTAAAGTCAGGAGTGTTCAAGGGAGATCAAGATGTTGGCTGTGGTCACCTGATAGAAGCCCCACCTCTTTTTAGGTACATGGGGAAAAGGGCGATCCTTCGGTGGCATTGTAGCCACTATGTGAACATTATTTTGTCCCATTGAAAATGTTCTTCCTTTCATTGCATATTCAGGGAGCATATGTGGGCATTTCCAGAACCCCTGACCTTAACTCTCTATCTGTGAAATTGGCCTAGCAGCTATTGCTTTTACCGCAAATATGAACGAGCTTGCAAGTTTTTATTATAATTCCTCTCCTAAACTCTAACCCCTGCCTATCATACAGTTACGTGTTCTTTGGTGAGAAAATGCCAACCCTGTTGTTTTGTTCAAAATTATTTTCAATTCATTTAAGTGCAGGCCATTACGACACTGTCCTTTGCATCGAGGTGTTTTTTTCTAATTAAAGGCAGAATATTAAAAATAAAAAAGCCCTATCAAACCTAATTAACCACCCTTCCTTCTCTCGACAGATGAACCAAGGAATTATGTGAACATGATTGGAGTACAGAAATAATAACCCTTCCGGTTGGAGCTGCATCGGATACGATCAGATCTGTGCTTCTGCAGAATTAAATATCAGGAAATCCGAAACCGGTCCCCAGGATCGAGGATGAAATCTGCAATTGCCTCTACAGCAAAGTCTCTGAGTCTTCTAAATCTCTGGCTCGCCTTGCCCCTCGGAAATAGTTTGCAAATTCTCTAGCAGGACATTTTCTTCCCCTTTTTGCCTTCTTTTCTCTTGACAGAACCGCCCATCAGGGAATTCCAAAGCCAGAGAGGAGGTGACCTCTCATTAGATTACAGATCCGGCTGGCCATTAAACCTTCAATACTGATTTGGCCTTTGGAACAGCATTGCTTCTTTTTTTCTTTCTTTTTAATTTATTTTTTTTATTGCCTTTATTAAAATAATAGCAGAAAAAGGAGAAACAACGAAGCAAAACACAAAGATAATTGTAATACAAATACAGGTAGCCCTCAACTTACCGTCGCAACTGAGCTCAAAGCCAGACATTTGTTAAGTGAGTTTTATGAACTTTCTTGCCACAGGTGTTCAGTAAATCACTGCAGGTTTTAAGCTGGTAACACGGTTGTAAAGTGAATCTGGTTTCCCCACTGACTTTGCTTATCAGAAGGCCGCAAAAGGGGATCACGTGACCCTGGGAGGCTGTGACCATCATAAATATGAGCCAGTTGCCAAGCGTCTGAATTTTGATCGCGTAGCCCTGGGGATGCTGCAATGGTCATCAGTGTGAAAAACAATCATAAATCACTTTTTTCAGTGCTGCTGTAATTTTGAACGGTCACTAAATGAACTATTGCAAATACTTCCTATATGTACAAACAAAGGAAAACAAGACAAAACATAAGAAGTGTCTTAAAAATGAAAAAAATATAGAAGAGGAAAAAAGAAAAAGTATAATATACTGTTACAATAATGAACTGTTAAAATTGTATATCTATATATGTATCTAATGTAAATATTATTCAAGTACTTATATGTTAATTTCTTAGATAAGAAAGATATCATTCTTTTTAACTTGCTGTACTTTGTATAAACGAGTTCTATATTTCATTATACTTGTCCACACAAAATCTATATCTATAAATCACTTCTGGAAGATTTGGAATTGGCTATTTTGAGATCTGAACAATGGGACATTTTCATCTCTGTTTCTGAACTGGAGAGGATTGAAGGATCTGGGTAGTTAGAAAGTGTGATTTCCATTTTAAAATGGGGCCCCTGGATGTTGCTTGGGAGGGAAACATAATTGATAGAGTTGGAAGGGACCTTGGGAGGTCTTCTAGTCCAAGCAGGTCCCTTCCAACGAGGCAGGAAACCCTAATACCATTTCCGACAAATGTTTGTCCAATGTCTTCTTAAAAACCTCCAGTGTTGGAGCACTCACAACTTCTGGAGGCAAGTTGTTTCACTGATTGTTCTAACTGTTAGGAAATTTATCCTTAGTTTTAGGTTAGACCAGTGGTTCTCAACTTTTCTAATGCCGCGACCCCATAATACAGTTCCCCATGTTGTGGTGACCCCCAACCACTTATACATCACTGGGTGCCAGGGGCATGGCCAAAGAACAGGGGGAAAAAATGGTGGACAGCCTTGTTTGGCGACCCCCGTGAAATGGCCGTTCGACCCCAAATGGGGTCCCGACCCACAGGTTGAGAACCACTGGGTTAGACAGAAAAGGTCTAAGGGAGGATTCTGGGAAAATGGGCTGTGGGAATTCTTACTTTATTGCTAAATATGTGTATATCAAATCAAGCAACAGATGGAAATTCTGCCCCAAAGAAAGGACCATATGGCTTGCTGCATCCTCCATATGGCATATAGATCTGAACTCTGAACTCTGTATCTTGAATTAAATACATAGGAATAGATGGATGTTTGCTGTAATGGCATCTTAGACTTTCTACAGTAAAAATTACTCATCAGAAGTTCCTGGATATTTGTATACTGTATACTTGTTTCATAGGGTCCTGTCTAGCCTGTGAGAAGAGAAGCCTGACCTGTATCAATTTGGTTAATAAAAAAATGCTTCTCTAAATCAGTTGAAGTTCACTGGCTTTTCAGATCTCCTAGCCTAGCTCTCTGTATAGAATATAACTGTATTGCTCAGCCCAATCAACAATAAGGGTGCAGTTAGGTTCACAATGTACAGTAAGTACCAACTGTGGGGCAATTCAGTGTGTTGGTTATCACCTTTAAAGCCAAGGGCCTGGTATCTTCAAGACTGCTTACAATTAGCCCTCAACTTACAACGATTTGTTTAGCAACTGTTCAATGCTACAATGGCACTAAAAAAAAGTGATTCACAACAGGTCCTCACGCTTCCATCTCTGGAAGAGCTCTATGCACAGAGATGCCATAGCACATTGTCTCACTGATGTCTCCCGGACTTTTATTTGAAGCACATTGCCTTTGTCGATAAGTACTCACTCTTCTCCAATCTCTTTTCACTAGCAAGAAAAAGGTGATCTCTGGTAAAGCTCTGGTTTTGGGGAGGTATTAAAATTTGATTTCTATCCCTGTTGATCAGTGCCATTATATATTATTAGCATCCTGATTTTAATAGCCTGGTTTTTCCCCCCCTGCATATACTGCTCTGAACATTGAGAATAGAGGGCCATGGAAATGTTAATTATCTGTAATAAAATAAAAGCTACTTTCAGGGCAAAGCACGGGTAGCCCATACAAAGGCCAGATTGTTGTAAGTCATGTGTGAATAGTGACACTCTTGTTTTGCAACGAAAGCAGAACTTTGGATACAGATAGTCCCAGGGCAGACAACCCACAACCCCACCTCCCATTAAAATATCTAAAGCATCACCCTGCATGCAGGTTGATAACACTTTCAAAATTTGGTTGCATAATGGCCAAATGCCCTCCCTTGTTGTTCTTCTTAGAAGCCTAAAAAATAAAAGGGAGATGGAAAAAAATTAGTTCTCTCCTGATCGTGTGCCCAGCCAAAAGACTGGAAGGTTGAGTTATAGTTAGAGTAACAGAGTTGGAAGGGACCTCTTCTATTCCTGCTCAAGCAGGAGATCCTATACAATTTCAGACAAATCTAATCTCTTCTTTAAAATCTCCAATGATGGAGCATCCACAACTTCTGGAGAGAAGCTGTTCACTGAATAAATCTCTCACTGTCAGGAAATCTCTTAGTTCCAGGTTGGTTCTCTCCTTGATTAATTTCCATCCATTGCTTCTTATCCCGCCCTCAGTGCTTCGGAAAATAGGTTGACCCCCTCTTCTCTGTGGCAGCCCCTCAGATATTGGCAGATTGCTACCATGTTACCCCTAGTCCTTCTCTACATAAGACTGGACATGCTCAGTTCCTGCAACCGTTCTTTATATGTTTCTCCTCCAGCCCCCTAATCATCTTTGTTGCTCTTATCACTGAATAATATACATGATAACAGTATACATTATTGTTTATGCCCCTCATTGTCAAGGCTATCTATCCCTGCTCTAACCCCAACGGAAAAAAAGCTGTATTAAAGATGGTCACATTTTGTTAAGGCAGGCTGTTTAAACAAAAGGCTCTCTTTTATTGGATCTGTGATAACGTTTCCATGACTTTTTTCTAATGGAGGAGTAGTGCAGAAATATTTAAGAGGAAAGAACCAACCGCATTTGCCCTTCCCTTTAACTCCAGCAGGGGGAGAATTGAGTTAGAAGAACCTTGGAGCTAAGGGTAGGTACCATTGCCACATCTGTGTAGGACTTGACTTCCTCTCTTAAGTTGTCTTTTGGGTATCCATTCCAATTACTTGTGCAATCATGAATGATCCGTGCATTTTTTTTTGTCCCTCCTCCTTTCCCCCCACCTTTCGCATCGCAATCATTCAGTTCTAAATCCGCAGCCTATGATTTTGTTGCCTTGGGTCTTTGCACAGATGACAACCAGTGAATTATAATTAAAAGTTTTTTTCCATATGGGAATGTTAGAAGGGTTTCCTTTACTTTCCAAAGTCAATGTTCTGTCGAGGATAATCTGGGGCGAGTCCTGTGCTTGATGGGAAGGGCTGAAAAAAGGTCAGTCCTAAATGGTAGTCCAGACTAAGAAAGGAATGCCATAGAGGTCAGGACTATTTTTACTGGAATGGCTCTAGTAGCAGAACTTTGCAAGGCTGAATGTGCTTCCCTTCTCCCTCTCTTTGTGTGAACTAGGGAGGGGCTTATATCAGGTATTTTCTCAAGTTGCTTTCTTGGTCTGGGCTTAGGCCCTTCTTATCTGATCACTGCAATGATAGCAGCTGGTTTTTTAAAATTTTATTTATTTGTACCCCACTTTATTATTTTTTATAAATAACTCAAGCTGGCAAATATTTTCAGGACACCTTCCTCCTGCTACAACAATCCTGTGAGGTGGGTTGGGTTGAGAGAGATTGACTGGCCCAATGTCATCCAGTTGGCTTTCATGGCTAGGATGGGACTCACAGTTTCCCGTTTTCTAGGCTGGTGCCTTCACTACTAGACCAAATCGGCTCTTGGAAATAGTTATTCCTCCTGTCCTCCAAGGCCATCCGCTATACCAGGGGTAGGCAACCTTGGCTCTTTTATGACTCGTGGACTTCAACTCCCAGAATTCCTGAGCCAGCCATGCTGAGGGGAAAGGGAGAGGTTTCCAAACTGAGCCACGCTGGCTCAGGAATTCTGGGAGTTGAAGTCACGAGTCATAAAAGGGCCAAGGTTGTCTACCCCTGCCCTATACCCTTTCAATAGGGCCAGAGGAAGAGAGGTGTCTGGGGCATCTGCAGTGGGGAAACAAATAGTCAGGATACTTTCCTCAAGCATGTGATGAAAAACCTATGTGTCGTACCCCATAAACTGAGAACGACATGATATGTGGAATTACTTCTGTTTAGTTTCTTTATTTTTTTGTTCTTCACCTACAGACAGAGCCTTGCCAGACTAAACAATGATCTGCATAACTATAGATATACTCTGTGAGGGAGGGTCCATCTTTGCCTTCATCCCACCTACCAGGCATTCCAGGTTCCTCTGCTTCTTTGCCTTCTGGCAAGCAGCCCCTCCCTCCTGGGACTCCAGAATATCATCCACCACAGTGTTTCTCAACCTTGACAATTTTAAGGCATGTGGACTTCAACTCCCAGAATTCCATAGCCAGCAATGCTGGCTGTGGAATTCTGGGAGTTGAAGTCCACATGCCTTAAAATTGTCAAGGTTGAGAAACACTGATCCACCACATCACTGCTTTTTAAAGGGGGTCGACCTATGTCCCAAAGATGCTTTTTTCAAAAGGCAACTGGATTTTTTTTTTGTTTCTTTGAAAACATTTAGCTTCTCAATCAAGAAGCTTCTTTAGTTCTGACCTACGTTGACCTATGTTAAAAAAAAGCAGAGCTTCAGTGGTGCCATTGCAGCAGCCATCTTGATTTTTTTTTTTTTTGATCCACTTACAGATATCCTTGGTGGAGATAGATCCACCCATCCAGACTCTCTCTACCTGATTTTCTATCTTCTTCTTCCTCCCTATAGGTCAGATTTCCAGGAAAAACGTGTATTGCTTTTAGTAGTGAGTATTGATCATTCACAATGAACTTTTTAAATGAGATTAAGGCCTCATTAAAGTTGCACATGGCATCTAAGGTTGCACATTGCTTGTCTATACCTTAGAGAGTCACTGAATCTCTCTCCCCCCAGGGGCCCAGCTAGGCTTTTTAATCTTTAGCTTTACTGTTTCTTTTCTCATACAATCCCGTTTTATGAGATTGCATAATGCAGCAAATCATAAAGAGGCTCTAATTTATAACCCACCCTAGTGCTTGCATGCATGTTCATTATTAACCAATCAGTCCCAGAGGAGATAAACCCTGACTACTCTTTAGAAGGCCAAATCCTGAAATTGAAACTCAAGTACTTTGGCCACCTAATGAGAAGGAAGGACTCACTGGAGAAGGGCCTAATGCTGGGAAAGATTGAGGGCAAGAGAAGAAGGGGACGACAGAGAATGAGGTGGCTGGATGGAGTCCCTGAAGCAGGAGGCGTGAGCTTAAATGGACTACAGAAGATGGTAGAGGACAGGAAGGCCTGGAGGAACGTTGTCCATGGGGTCGCGATGGGGTGGACATGACTTCGCAACTAACAACAACAACAACAGCAACAATTTATAATCCACCCTAGTGCTTGCATGCATGTTCATTATTAACCAATTCATAATCACACTTATGCTAAACCTTTTGCAGCAATGCAGCTAAATTGCAGATTATATTGTTCTAATACTGATAGACTCTATTAGTGTGGTTCCAGAGAAATAACCGGAGAGCCAGTTTAGGCATGAACCCAGCTGGGTGGCTTTGGGCCAGTCCTGATCACTTAGTCCAGTGGTTCTCAACCTTCATAATGCCGTGACCCTTTAATACAGTTCCTCGTGTTGTGGTGACCCCCAACCCCCCATCCAGCTGGCCGGGGGGGTATCAAAAACTTGACCAAAAAAAAAAGAGGAAAAAAATGGGAAAGTATAGGTAGTCCTCGACTTACAACAATTCGCTTAGTGACTGTCTGAAGTTACAACAGCACTGAAAAAGTGTATTATGATCAGTTTTCACACTTATGATTGTTGCAGCACCCCTAGGGTCATGTGATTTACATTCGGATGCTTGACAACTGATTCATACTTATGACGTTCACAGTGTCCCAGGGTCACGTGATCAATGGCCAGAGGGCGTGGCCAGCTGATCACTCAGGTTGCAGAGTGCCTGTGGGGGGGGGAATCTGTGGGTCTCTGGGATGGGACTAGGGTGGGTGCCTGCCTTCCTTCCCTCCCTTCTCTCCCCTTGTCCCTTACTTCCTTCTTTTCTCCCTTTCCTTCACTTCCCTCTTAGTCTCTTTCTCCTTCCCTCCCTCTCCCATTGTCCCTTCTTTCCTTTTTTCTTCCTTTCCTTCACCTCCCTTAGTCTCTTCTGCCTTCCCTCCCTGTTTCCCACAGTCCCTTCCTTCTTTCCTTCCTTTCCTTCATCTCCTTCTTTGTGTCTTCCTCCTTCCCTCCCTCTTTCCCATTGTCCCTTCTTTCCTTCCTTTCCTTCACCTCCTTCTTAGTCTCTTCCTCCTTCCCTTCCTCTTTCCCATTGTCCCCTCCTTCCTTCTTTCCTTCCTTTCCTTCATCTCCTTCTTAGTCTCTTCCTCCTTCCCTCCCTCTCTCCCATTGTCCCTTCCTTCCTTCTTTCCTTCCTTTCCTTCACCTCCCTTAGTCTCTTCCTTCTTCTCTTCCTCTTTCCCATTGTCCCTTCCTTCTTTCTTTTCTTTCCTCCCCCTCCCTCTTAGTCCCTTCCTTCCTTCCTTCCTTCCTTCCTTCCTTCCTTCCTTCCTTCCTTCCTTCCCTCCCTTCCATTGTTCGTTCCTTCCTTCCTTCCCTCTCTCATTGTCCCTTACTTCCCTCATTCTTCGTCCCTTCCTTCTCCCCACCCCCTGTGCCCAGGAAGGGACAAGGGGAGGGGGACAGGCTGCCAGAGGCAGAGGAGAGCTCTGCCCAGCTCACTTGCTCAGCTTCACCAGCAAACATGCCCTTTGCTAAGTTAGCAGAAGCCCCAGGATCAGCGCCGGGCTACAGCTGCTTCGCGCTTCTGCTAAATTAGCAAGCGGCATGTTTTCTAATAAAGCTCGAGCAAGTTTGCTGGGCAGGAGCCAAGGAGAGCTGCTATAGCTGACCTGCTTCTTGGCTGCTCTGCAGAAGCACGGATCAGCTGTAGAGGTTCACCTTGATCCTGGACAAGAGAGAAGGAAGGAAAGATGGAAGGGACAAGGGGAAAGAGGGAGGGAAGGAGGAACAAAGAGGGAGGCGAAGGAAGGATGGAAGGAAGGAAGGAAGGACAATGGGAGAGGGAGGGAAGGAGGAAGAGACCAAGAGGGAGGGAAGGAAAGGAAGTTCCAGCCAGCAGAGGCTTGGCGGCCCGGCTGCTGAGGAACAGAAGAGTGCAAAGCCAAGGAGAAGAAGGTGGCGGTTTCCTCCCAAAGGGGGCTCCTTTTCTCTACCCCTTCTCTGGGTTTGTGGGGAATTTCTCATCACCAACGCTAACAGTTGATCCTTCAAGCCCGCCACGAGCTTTCTCACCCCCTTGGCTTCCCCCCCCACTTTCGTGAGGATTGTGGCGCCCTTGGGAAGCCGATCGTGCTTTGAAGCTTAGGATAGGAGGAGTCCCTTACTCCTTCCCTCCCTCTCTCACTGTCAAGCCCCAGCAGGCTCGACATGAATGGGCGGAGGAGGAGTCGAGGATGGGCAGGGTGGCAAAGGAGACTGGCAGCCATCGCCAGGCCTCCTGGCTGACAAGCGCAAGTTCAGTGGTTGCCAGCTGACGGTGCAGGAGTTGGATGCTGAGGCGGCCTCCCCTTCGCTGACCTGCGTGCATGAGAAGAAGTCAATCCGGTTGCTGCACAATGAGTCTCTGGGGAGGGCGGGGCCTTGCTCTGCGCCTGCGCTCTTCATGCGCCCCTTGCAGGGCACATTTGGTAGAGTTCGTGCAGACTGCTGCCAAGCAGCATATTTTCCACAAACAAGTGAGGTGGAGCGGAGGGTGGGGAAGGAGAGAAGGCGGTTGACAAGCCCTGCCTAAGACCATCAGAAATATGTGTTTTCCGATGGTCTTAGGCGACCCCTGTGAAAGGCTTGTGCGACCCCAAAAGGGTTGCGATCCACAGGTTGAGAACCGCTTAGTCCAACTCACCTCACAGTTTTGGTGTTGTAGGGACAATAGGAGGCAGAAAGTGTGCTGGATATGTTTGGATATCAATTGTCTATGGGGATTCTCAGTTATCCAGGTCATGATTGTCCCAAAGGTGCTTTTTTTCAGTAACTGAAGAAGCTTCTTGGATGAGAAGTGAAACGTCTTAAGAGAAAAGCAAAGTCCAGTTGCCCTTTGAAAAAAAAAAGCACCTTTGGATACATTAATTGCGCCTTCAATTATTTGCAAAAATCATAAAGGCAGGATACAAGTAATAAATGAATAATCAATGTTCAGTTAAAGTTCTTTGCAGTTGGCTGTGCCAATTTGTGAATATAGTTGCTAGATTTATAACTTTACAGTCACGTGACATTCTTTCTATGACATTCAAACTGCAGGGGGAAATGATGTTGCTTCTTCATAGGAGTGATAGATGCATCTACCTAATGGAAGAAGGTCAGATGGAGGAAAAGTTCTGACTTGTTTGAGATCCCCAAATATTTCTGAGTAGCCTTGAGTTTCTATGAGCCACCGACATCCTGCTTTCATAACAAAAATTGTGGTGTGCTCATGAATGCTTAAGAAAGCAGAACCCACTGCTCTGACCCATTTTATCTAAAATGGTCCAGCCTCCCCTTCAGTTTTCAGTGGGAAATATAAAGCAAATTTTGAATCAAACATGATCTTAAAACAGACTGAATATTAAGTAATGGAATTCGTTTAACTGACTGCTGAGTTCAGCAGAAAAATAAAAGGAAGATTAGCTATAGAACGTAGCCAGTAGACATTTACATCTCTCTCTCTCTCTCTCTCTCCCTCTCTCCCTCTCTCCCTCTCTCTCTCTCTCTCTCTCTCTCTCTCTCTCTCTCTCTCTCTCTCTCTCTCTCTCAACAGTTGAACTGGATAACTGCCTTTCTTTTATTCTTATCAGAGGTTGATGTTGTTGTAAGAGAAAGAATGGCAACTTTAGAAAAAGAAGAAAATTGAAAATCAGTTGGTCTTCCTGACTCATCTCATGTGCCTATTGCAGGCTGAGCTTTTTGCAAGTAGGGCAGAACCAATGACACTGCATTTCAAAATGACACCGGAAATGTGGCAATATTGCAGCTTCAGGACACAATAAAGTGTCTTTAATAAACTGTATAATAAGTCAATAAACTGTCTTACTAACTTGGCAACTGCAGTGATTCACTGAAAAACTATGGTTGGAAAGGACGTAAAATTGGCCAAAATTCACTTAACATCTTGCTGAGCAAATTTTGGGCTGGCTGTAATAAGAGATGAAATGGTCTGGTTTTTGTATGCAATTGAGAGAAAAAAAAGTGCAAAAAAGAGCAACACAGATGATTAGGGGACTGGAGGTTAAAACATATGAAGAACAGTTGCAGGAATTGGGGATGTCTAGTTTAATGAAGAGAAGGACGAGGGGGGACATGATAGCAGTTGTCAGAATCCAATTATATTTCATTATAATTATAATTATAATTATAATCGTCCATTATTGGACAATCCATTCCAAGACGTCCACTGTTGGAGGTGAAATTCAAAGGGGAGCCAACACGCTTGGGGTTTTTCCTAACCCAAGTCCTCAGCTACATGGAGGAATACGGGCAGGACATTC
Organism: Crotalus tigris; assembly: GCF_016545835.1. Taxonomy (NCBI): domain Eukaryota; kingdom Metazoa; phylum Chordata; class Lepidosauria; order Squamata; family Viperidae; genus Crotalus; species Crotalus tigris. The sequence continues at coordinate 1,982,000 of NW_024100508.1, forward strand.
CCAGCGACAAAGCCCGCATCCGGATCGTGCAATCTGCCCTGGATGGACCGGCTGCAGATTGGGTGGTGAACTTGCATGACTCCAATGCCCCAGAACTCAGTAACTTCAACCGTTTCATGTCCTCTTTGAGAAGACGATTTGAAGACCCCCTGGCTGATCGCAAAGCCCGTGAAAGGATAAAAACGATGAGGCAAGGCAAATGCCTGGTGGCTGAATATACACAAAAATTCCGGGCCATTGCCAGCAAACTGAATTGGCCAGAAGACATCCTCCTTAGCCGTTTCAAAGACGGACTAAACTATGATCTATATGACGCTTGCCTGCCCCGAGGGGACCCACATCGACTTGAGGAATGGTACATCTTGGCAGAGGAAGCAGAGATCGACATATTGAAGAGGCACCGCCGAGGAAAACAATGGAGCTGCCCCCCACCTGAGCTGACGCACGAACCGGTGAAATCATCGGCTACAGCCAAGAAGCAAATGGGGTGTTTCAAGTGCGGAAGAGAAGGGCATCGAGCTGTAGAATGCCGCTCAAAGGCCCCCCAGCACAACCCAGACAGATCCCCAATCAACAAACCCGGAAAGTCTTCAGCTAAGCCAAAAGAAACGGCCATGAGAATGATGGAAATTGCAGAACCCCCCACCTCTGCTCACCAAGGGGAAAGAACTCCAGCCTACACCACAGGGCCGGTGGATGCCTCAGATGACAGCTCGGAGGGCGAACCCCTGGTAAGTGGACACATCACACCCATCTTCAAAACAGTGACTATATTAATCCCCCCCATGCCCGAAGCTGTGAAGGTGAAAGCCTTAATAGACTCTGGCTGCACCCGCTGCCTCATTAGCCCAACACTAGTGGGTCATCTGGGCATCCCATCGAGGAGACTGGAACAACCAATCTCATTTGGCCAGTTAGATGGATCCATAGCAGGGGGGGTGCCAGCTACCCTAGCCACTCTACCAATACACCTCTCCCTGGGCAAACATGAAGAGGACATAATGTTTGTGGTGACCCCAGGTATGGAATGCCCAATGATTCTAGGGATGGAATGGTTGAAAAAATGGAACCCCTGGGTAAATTGGAGGACGACAGAAATCAAATTCCCGAAGGGGGACCCTATGGACTTAAAACCCCAAGGGAGGCTACCAGAATCAAGAATAGAAAAAGCATCCATAGGAGAGGAAAAAAGATTAACAGAAATACCAGAGGAATATAGAGACCTTGCTGAAGTTTCAGTGAGGAGAGGGCGAATGAGCTCCCCCCCCCGACCCACAGACTGTGCCATTGAATTCAAGCCTGGGGCAAAACTCCCGAAGCCCAGATTATACTCCATGAGCCCAAAGGAGAAGGAGGAAATGGAAAGATTTATAAAAAAAAACCTAGAGAGAGGTTTCATTGAGCCAGCCAAGCCTAAAGTGGCTGCCCCGGTCCTTTTTAGAGAGAAGAAGGATGGCTCTTTACGCTGATGCGTGGATTATAGGGCCCTGAATACAATCAGTGAAAGCAACCTATACCCTCTGCCCCTCATGAAAGACATGCTGTCACACCTATCGAAAGGGAAAATTTTTTCTAAACTAGAACTAAGGGAAGCTTACTATCGCGTGAGAATTAAGGAAGGGGACGAATGGAAGACTGCATTTAACTGCCCATGGGGTGCTATCAATTCAAAGTCTTGCCATTTGGATTACAAGGGGGCCCTGCAGTCTTTATGCAATTAATCAATGACGTTCTAAGGGAGCACCTGTTTAAGGGGGTCCTTGTTTACTTGGACGACATTCTTATCTTTACTGAAACAAAAGATGAACACGTCAACCTTGTCAGAGCGGTTTTAAAGAAGCTGCGAGCCGCCCACCTATATGCCAAACTCTCAAAATGCGAATTCCACCAGGAAAGGATAGACTACCTAGGTTATCGCATATCCCCCCAGGGCATTGAAATGGACCCAGAGAAAGTCAAAGCAGTATTAAATTGGGCACCACCCCGCACAAGAAAGCAACTACAAAGCTTCCTGGGTTTTGCAAACTTTTACCGCCAATTCATCCCCTCATTTGCCCAGATAGCCTTGCCCCTCACTAACTTGCTAAAAACGAAGGGAGCATCCTCAGTAAAACCTAGCCAGCCACTAACATGGACAATGGAGTGCCAAGCAGCGTTTGAGAGACTAAAGAGACTTTTTTCTGCCGAACCAGTACTAAGACACCCAGACATGGACAAGCCCTTCGTAATACAGGCAGATGCAAGTGATGTGGCAGTGGGGGCTGTGCTATTACAAGAAAATGATGATGCAGTATTGCAACCCTGTGCATATACATCCAAGAAACTCACGGAAACAGAACAGCGCTGGCCCGTATGGGAGAAGGAGGCTTATGGGATACATTGGGCATTACTCACGTGGCGACAGTTCCTGGAAGGCAACAAAATCCCCTTCCAGGTGTGGATGATCACAAAAATTTAGAAGCCCTGAAAACTTCCAGGAAACTCAATCCCAAACAAGCCCGCTGGTCCCAGCATTTTCACCCGTTCCAATTTAAGCTCAAACATTTACCAGGAAGAAAGAACTTCCTGGCAGATGCACTATCTCGCATGCCCCAATATAACAGTGCACGAACCACAGACTCTAGACCAATAATGGCAGAGTCACAACTGGCAGCACCAGTAACCACAAGAACCCAAGCCAAATTAAACCACAACTGGACAGCCAAACTGGAATTGAATTCAGAAAAAGTTTGGAAATAGATGAATGGTTCCAGAAAAACAAAAATGTGTGCACAATGAAAGACGGGTTGCCTTGGGTAGGGGAAAAATTATATATACCAACAACTCAAAGAGTCACTTTCATGCAGCTTTGCCATGACACAAAATCAGCAGGGCATTTTGGATTTGTAAAAACTTTACATTTAATTAAACGACAATTTTGGTGGCCATCCATGAAAAAGGACATAGAAAGTTATGTAGCCAGTTGTCCAAAATGTGCCACGGCAAAGAGGTTGCAAGGGAAATTGCCAGGACTATTGCAAACAGTGGCAAGTCCCTCAGCCCCCTGGAGAGAAATAGCCATGGATTTTATAGTGGAATTGCCAGAAAGCAATGGGAATACTGTGGTCTGGACGGTCACGGACTTGTTTTCCAAACAGGTGCACTTTATCCCTTGCCAAAAGATTCCCACTGCAAAAGCCTTAGCAAAACTTTTCATCCAGCACATTTACAGATTGCATGGGGCACCCCAACGCATCATCTCTGACGGGGGGTGCAATTTACGTCTGCATTTTGGAAGGAATTTTTGTCCCTCTTAGGAACCACTCAGGGACTGACATCTAGCCACCACCCACAAGGAAATGGGGGGGGGGCTGAAAAAATGAACTCCGTACTTAAGCAATATTTAAGATGTTTTCTTAGTTTCCAGCCAACCGAGTATGCAGACTTACTCCCTTTTGCAGAAGTTGCCTACAATAATGCAGTCCACTCCAGCACAGGTTACACTCCTTTTCAAGTAGCCACCGGTCAAAGTTTCAACCCCATGCCAGAGTTAACCCCAAACGAACCAACGATCCCTTCACTGAAAGAATGGATGAAAAATTTACAAAACACCTGGCCAATAGTTAGAAAAGCACTAGATGAAGCTAGGCAGGCATACAAAGCACAAGCCGATAAAAAAAAGGTTGAGCCTACACCATTCATTATAGGAGAAATGGTGTACTTATCTACAAAATACCTAAAGTCCCTACAGCCCTGTAAAAAACTTGGACCAAAATATATAGGACCTTTTCCAATTAAAAGAATCATAAATCCAGTAACAGTAGAATTAGAATTACCCAAAAATCTCAGGCAAATACACCCAATTTTTCATTGCAGCTTGCTGAAAAGAGAGCATCAGTCACCTCTACGGCCAAAAATCCCCCCCCACCACCTCCACTCATGGTGGAGGGTGAACAACACTTCGAAATAAAGGAAATCCTTGATTCTAGGAGATATCATGGAGCAACTCAGTACCTAGTTGCCTGGAAACACCTCCCTCCCTCACAAAACGAGTGGGTCCATAAACGTCATGTCAGAGCCCCGAAGCTATTGAAGAAGTTTCACACAGAGTATCCTAACAAGCCTGACTAAATTTTATACTTGTTTTGTTTTCTTTCAGGTGGATCTCTCTTATTTTTAAGAGGGGCCGGATGTCAGAATCCAATTATATTTCATCTTTAATTATCAAATATAGAAACTCCCAATTCTGCCTTCTCTGGATTCTGCCATAAGAGGGAGAGAAGGGGGAGAACAAAGGGGCTTTATGGCCCTCACTTCCTTCAGTACACTTCTAAGGAGCTGAATGCTGAATGTGTGTTTATTGTAACCTCAAAGCGTTAGCACCAAAGAACCTTACCATAACAAAGAAGGGTATTTGCCTTTCATGTAGTTTATCTGAAGTCTCCATCCAGACGGAAGAAAGAAAAAAGGGGGTGGAATTGTGATACCTGAAACTATCACTGGAAGGGGGGTTGATTGGGTGGGACTACTGGGGAACCCCTTAAAACCTTGAATGGGAGGGCTTGGACCCCAAGTCCTGTCTAGCACGCCTGCAACCACTTCTTCTTAATAAAGGATTCCTGTTGGAAGAATTATTCCAAGAGTTCTGTCTTCTTAAGATGCAAAGTGGGGTGGGTCCTTACAGCAGTCTTCCAATATCTCGGGCTGCCACAAAGAAGAGGAAGTCAAGCTATTCTCCAAAGCACCTGAAGGCAGGACCAGAAGCAATGGATGAAAACTAATCAAGGAGAGAAGCAACCTAGAACTAAAGAGAAATTTCCTGACAGTAAGAACAATTAATCAGTGGAACAACCTGCCTCCAGAAATTGTGGATGCTCCAACACTGGAAGTTTTAAGAAGAGACTGGACAACCATTTGTCTGAAATGGTGTAGGGTTTCCTGCCTAAGCAGGGGATTAGACTAGAAGACCTCCAAGGTCCCTTCCAACTCTGTTACTGTATTCTAAAGTTGTCTATAGCTCTGCTTATAGATTTGCCAATTTAACTATGGTTTATACAGTTAAAGGAGTTTGCTGCAGTTGCATGAAATATTGAAGCCTCATTTAGCAAATCAGGGAAATTTACTCTAAGACCTTTTCACACGATCATTGGCTTTGGTGCAGCCCCACAACCCTTCAGGATTTTTATAAGTTAGTGTGACTGTCCTCACTGGTGTGATTCACTCCATGCACCATGTTCCCTTTGATCTTTCCCATTCTCCTCTGGGCAATGGGCAGAGGCAGAAGAAAACAAAGATGGTGGTCAGGAGCTCCTGACTATTTCCTTGTCTTGTATGCTTTTTGCAGAGAAAAAAACCCAAAACAAATAGCCACTCAATTGGCAAAAACCATTTCTCAGAACTGTCCAAAATTGCAAAAAAACTAGTTGCAAGGCCCACGGTATCTGATTTCAAGAGGAAGGAAGGAAGGAACCCCAGAGAACACAGTGGTAGGATGAGGCAAGCATTTTCATGAAGGAGAAACTGTTCACCACCCAGTCCCAGGTGAAATCTTGCACAAATGCCCTCCAGTTTTTTAGTGCAGCTGCTGAGCTAGAAATCCATTGACCCATCTTGTGAAAGACATCGGTCTTATGGCATATGTCCTTGGCCACTGGTGTGCATGTTCAACCGCAGAATGGAACACGGTCAGCCAAGGAACAGCTGATGTTAGCAAGCCTCTGGAAGATTCCGTCTTAATTGCTTTGCCTTCTTTTTGAAATGCATTTTCTTTCTGAAGCGGTTTACACCTGATTCAGACCCCCCCCCCCGCAAAGGGTTGCTTTAAAAAGTGGATCAAAGCATTCATTATTCCATTGTTTAAAATATGCAAAATACAATGAGCAACAAAATACATAAGAAAGAACCCCGTAAAAACAAAAAAAGCACAGAGGAATGAGCCCATTGGGAGAAATAAAGTCTTTAAGCCCTGGTGTCTTAAAGTTCCAAAGCTGAGAAACCCTGATTTAAATTTATTACCCCCCCCCAGCTCCAATGCCCGTCTTTATTTGGCACAGGGCAGACAGTAAGGATGCTAGTGGCATATCAGTTGGGATATAATTTCTAAATCAGGGAGTTACCACTGAAAAAGCCTACTTCTGAGTCATCCAAAAGGTGCTTTTCTAAAAGGCAACTGCAATTTCTTCTTTTTTCTTTGCAAACATTTAACTTCTCATCCAAGATTTAGTTCTAACTGACTAGTGGGGAATCCTTAGAATAGAATAGAGAATAGAACAGAATGGAGCAGGAAGGGACCTTGGAGGTCTTCTAGTCCAGCCCCCTGCTCAAGCAGGAGAACCTATACCATCTCAGACAGGTGATTGTCCAGTCTCTTCTTGAAAATCTCCAGTGATGGAGCGCCCATGATTTCTGGTGGCAAGCTCTTCCACTGGTTGATTGTCCTCACTGTCAGGAGGTTTCTCCTTAATTCCAGGTTGCTTCTATCTTTGATCAGTTTCCAACCATTGTTTCTTGTCCTTCCCTCTGGTGCACTGGTGAACAACCTGACCTCGTCTTCCTGGTGGCAGCCCCTCCTTCTTGGGTGAGAAGCGAGTTTTCAAAGAAAAAAAATCAAGAAAGTCAAGTTGCCGTTTGGAAAAGCACCTTTGGGACAACCATGATTTGGATGACTGAGAATCTCCATAGACATCTATTTCTGAGTAATCCCTTGCTGCATTTTAGCATAGAAGGGAACTTAGAACGGGTCCTCTAAGCCAGAGGCCCCCAACCGTTTGGGCACCAGGGACTGGTTCCACGGAGAGAGGCGTGTTTTTCTGTGCTGCCTGCATCCCATGGATGGGGCTTTGCTTGTTTGTGTGGACCGGATGCTGCCGTGCTATGGACTGGTACCGGTCCACGGACTGGGGATTGGGGACCCCTGCCCTAAGTCTAAAACAGTGGTTCTCAACCTTTCTAATGCTGGCCGGGGGATATCAAAAACTTGACACCCCAGCAAAAAAAAAGGGAAAAAAATGGGAAATTATAGGTAGTCCTCGACTTACAAAAATTCGCTTAGTGACTGTTTGAAGTTAAAACAGCACTGAAAAAGTGAATTATGATCATTTTTCACACTTATGATTGTTGCAGCATCCCCAGGGTCATGTGATTTACATTCGGATGCTTGACAACTGATTCATTCTTATGACGTTCACAGTGTCCCAGGGTGACGTGATCAATGGCCAGGGGGAGTGGCCAGCTGATCACTCAGGTTGCAGAGTGCCTGTGGGGGGGAATCTGTGGGTCTCTGGGATGGGACTAGGGTGGGTGCCTGCCTTCCTTCCCTCCCTTCTTTCCCCTTGTCCCTTCCTTCCTTCTTTTCTCACTTTCTTTCACCTCCCTCTTAGTCTCTTCCTCCTTCCCTCCCTCTCCCATTGTCCATTTCTTCCTTCTTTCCTTCCTTTCCTTCACCTCCCTTAGTCTCTTCCTCCTTCCCTCCCTCTCTCCCATTGTCCCTTCCTTCTTTCCTTCCTTTCCTTCACCTCCTTCTTAGTCTCTTCCTCCTTCCCTCCCTCTCTCCCATTGTCCCTTCCTTCCTTCTTTCCTTCCTTTCCTTCACTTCCCTTAGTTTCTTCCTCCTTCCCTTCCTCTTTCCCATTGTCCCTTCCTTCTTTCTTTCCTTTCCTTCCCTTCCCTCTTAGTTCCTTCCTTCCTTCCTTCCTTCCTTCCTTCCTTCCTTCCTTCCTTCCTTCCTTCCTTCCTTCCTTCTTTGTCCCTTCCTTCCTTCCCTCCCTTCCATTGTTTCTTCCTTCCTTCCCTCTCTCATTGTCCCTTACTTCCCTCCATCTTCGTCCCTTCCTTTCTCCCCCCCCTCCATGCCCAGGAAGGGACAAGGGGATGGGGACAGGCTGCCAGAGGCAGAGTAGAGCTCCGTCCAGCTCACTTGCTCAGCTTCACCAGAAAACATGCCGCTTGCTAATTAGCAGAAGCCCCAGGATTAGCGCAGGGCTACAGCTGATTTGCGCTTCTGCTAAATTAGCAAGCAGCATGTTTTCTAGCAAAGCTCGAGCAAGTTTGCTGGGCAGGAGCCAAGGAGAGCTGCTACAGCTGACCTGCTTCTTGGCTGCTCTGCAGAAGTGCAGATCAGCTGTAGAGGTTCACCCCGATCCTGGACAAGAGGGAAGGAAGGAAGGACAGAAGGGACAAGGGGAAAGAGGGAGGGAAGGAGGGACAAAAAGGGAGGCAAAGGAAGGAAGGAAGGAAGGAAGGAAGGAAGGAAGGGACAATGGGAGAGGGAAAGAAGGAAGAAGAGACCAAAAGGGAGGGAAGGAAAGGAAGTTCCAGCCAGCAGAGGCTTGACAGCCCGGCTGCCAAGGAGCAGAAGAGTGTAAAGCCAAGGAGAAGAAGGTGGCAGTTTCCTCCCAAAGGGGGCTCCTTTTCTCCACCCCTTCTCTGGGTTTGTGGGGAATTTCTCATCACCAATGCTGACAGGTGCTCCTTCGAGCCCGCCACGAGCGTTCTCGCCCCCTTTGCTTCTCCCCCCTGCTTTCATGAGTATTGTGGCACCCTTGGGAAGCCGATCGTGCTTTGAAGCTTAGGCGAGGAGGAGGAGTCCCTTCCTCCTTCCCTCTCTCTCTCCCTGTCAAGCCCCGGCGGGCTCAACATGAACGGGCGGAGGAGGAGTCGAGGACGGGCGGGGTGGCAAAGGAGACCAGCAGCCATTGCCAGACCTCCCGTCTGACAAGTGCAAGTTCGGGGGTTGCCAACTGACGGGCGCCGGAGTTGGGTGCTGCAGCGGCCTCCCCTTCGCTGACCTGCGTGCACGAGAAGAAGTCAATCCGGTTGCTGCACAATGAGTCTCTGGGGAGGGCGGGGCCTTGCTCTGCACCTGTGCTCTTCATGCGCCCCCTGCAGGGCTCATTTGGTAGAGTTCGTGCAGACTGCTGCCAAGCAGCATATTTTCCACAAACAAGTGAGGTGGAGCGGAGGGGGGGGAGGGAGAGAAGGCGGTTGACAAGCCCTGCCTAAAACCATCGGAAATATGTGTTTTCCGATGGTCTTAAGTGACCCCTGTGAAAGGCTCGTGCGACCCCCAAAAGGGTCGCGACCCACAGGTTGAGAACCGCTGATCTAAAACAAGGGTGTTCAACCTTGGCAACTTTAGGACTTGTGGACTTCAACTCCCAGAATTCCCCAGCCAGATGGCTGGCTGAGGAATTCTGGAAGATAAAGTCCACAAGTCTTAAAATTGCCAAGGTTGGATGTCCCTGATGTAAGAGATCCTCATTTTCTTTGTTTCCTATTTATAATTTGATATAACAGTTTTATTACCTTTGTTGGATATAATTTGTGTATATTTTTTCACTGGGTTTTTTTTTCATTCAATAAAATTTGCTTTGCTATAATACAGAGAAAACTCCATGTCTCTGATTGCTGTAAAGAGAATGGCTGGATTCCCATCTCATGCTAAACTAAGGATTACCACACAGGACCACTCCACCTGTGAGAGTCTCCTAGAGGGCACAGCTTGATTTCTTAAATGAAAAATGAAAAATAAAAGTAAAGAAATAGCTGACATTTCAGGAGCTCTCTGATCTTGTGAGATCATTCAACAATTATGCAGATATTTTGCACCATGGCTACATTCAGTGATTTAATTGCCAGGTTCCTAATGACCTTCAGTGTGGAAAAACATTAAAAAGTTAAGAAACTCTAAGCAGGTTTACTGGTGACCAGGCTCTATTGTGCCCAGGACTATGTCTGCAGAAGAGATTTCTTCATCATTTCTGGAATTAATCCATCTCAAAACCCCAGTGCAAGCACTGATGGTGTTACCTAGTTTGGGTAACGAAATGTCTTCAGGAAAACAACCAAGCTCAGAGAGCACCAAGGGCCCCCCATTTCAATCCTGAGCTATAAATATTTTCCTTTATTGGAACCCCGGTTCATTTTGGGTACAAGCTTGACATTTCTTTTAGCCTTAGTGAACTCCATCAAGATCAATGCAGCAGTGGAAAAACTATTAATCAAGATCACTTCAAGGTATTGGCTATAACTTTGCCCCTCCCTTGCAAAGATCAGATTCATCAACTGTGCAGGGACAAAAAAAATAAAAATAAAAAATGGGCAGGGCATGCAAACCGCAGTGAAATTCATGTGCCGTCTGCATGATTTTAGCCACCTTGTTAATTACAAAACGGACCAATCTGCATTCAGGAGTTAGGCAGCTGTTTGCTATGTGCTTGTATTCTTTCTAATTAGCTGCTTTTCACCATCGCCATTGTCAGGTCCCCAAACCCTTATTGTCTCCCTTCTATGTATATATTCTTGTGCTTTGCTTTGGGGGGCCTGCCATTTTGCTGGGGGGAGGAGGAGATGTTTGCTTTTGCCTGGGATAACTTTTGCTTTCTGCTTTCCTTCTTCCACCTCTATCCACTTGAGAAAGGAATATGTCTCCCTTATCAGAAAAACGAAAGCCGGAGAAGACCTTGAGATGTGCACCAACTGTGCCAGTTACCCGCTCAATGTGCCACCTGTGGATTGGCTGGATTTCAAATGGACATTATGACTTTGGGCCTGGTGACTGGTCCCAACGTAGGCATGACAGCCAGCTGGGTGACTTTGCAACAATTACCAGGAGATGATGAGTTTTAGACGATGAGATGAAGGCTGGCTGGGTGACTTTGGGACAATCACCAGCAGACTAGATGCTAAAACAAATGAAGACTGCTGGAAGGAATTGGGCATGTCTAGTCTAACAAAGAGAAGGACAAGGGGTGACATGATAGCAGTCTTCCACATCAAAGGGGCTGCCCCAAAGAAGAGGGAGTCAAGCTATTCTCCAAAGCGCCTGAAGGCAGGACAAGAAGCAACGGATGGAAACTAATCAATGAGAGAAGCAACCTAGAACTAAGGAGAAAATTTCCTGACAGAACAATTAACCAGTAGAACAACCTGCCTCCAAAAGCTGTGAATGCTCCAACACTGGAAGTCTTTAAGAAGAGATTGGACAGCCATTTGTCTGAAATGGTATAGGGTTTTCTGCCTGAGCAGGGGGTTAGACTAGAAGACCTCCAAGGTCCCTTCCAACTCTGTTATTCTGTTATTTTTTTCACTTCAGCATTTCACCCCACCATAGGCTTGTGGAATCAACCTTCAAAACCCTAGTTCAATTGGGGTACAAACTTAAAATCTCTTCTAGCCTTCATGAGCTCAATCAAGGCCACTGTAGCAGTGGGAGAACTATTAATCACAATCACTTAGGTTATTGGCATTAACTTTGCCCCTCCCCAGAGATCCGAGATCAGTTCCCCCATCAGGGGTTCAGCCTGGTTCCTAGGAAAGACCAGATTGGGTCTGGACTCTATTTGTAGCGAAAAGGTTACTTTTACTAAAAGCCAAGTGGTTAGAGTAGTGAAACCCGATCTACAGGTTTGCACACAAAGAATCTAGGAATCCTAATTAACTTCCCCTTCTCTGTTCCACCCCCCCTTATCTTCCTATTGTCCAGTGACATTCAAAGAAGCTATCCTTGCAATGGTTGGGTAGATGGATAGATGTTACATTCCATTTCCAGGTCTGCTGCCATGGGATGTCTCCAGATGGTACGAAGATCACTTTTGGTTTCCCCCTCATCTTCCCACATGGCTTATGGCAGGCTGGCATTTAGCGACGCATATGGTAAGTGTGAGTGAAGGACAGCAGCTCTCACATCTGCACTGTCCAGTTATCCAGTCATTCATCAACCAGGCCCGGGCAAAAACTGGGCATGGCAATGCAAAGCATAGTGAAATCCACGTGCCATCTGCATGACCTTAGCCAACTAGTTAATTACAAAATGGACCAATCTGTACTACAGCATTGGGCAATGATTGGGTACATCCTCACATTTTTTTTTATTAGTGGCCTTGCAACATAGCCCCCCACACACAGTGCAAAGCCGCAAGCTACTTCCTCCTGGCTTGCTGCAGAGAGATGGGTATCTGAAGACAGAACTTTTTTTTTGTTCCTTCTGTGTTGCAGAACACAGGTATACAAACTTAAGGAAAGGTTTTAAATTTGGGAAATCACTGAACCATTGACGGAGCGCAGACCACACACGTGCAATTGGCTAGTCTGTGGTGCAGTGCATCATGTGCACACAAAAATACAGGGAGCATATATGGAAACGTCAAGTACCTAAAACAGAACATTTGAGATGCTTCTTAATATCATCCCATTAATGGATGCTATAAAAGCCACTTTGAAAAGAGTACTGTATTTATTCAAGAACTCTTTAAAAAGAAAAAGTATTAAAATCAATTTATAAAGAATCTGGATCAAGGGTAAAATATAAAAATGGATACAAAAGAAAAGAAAAATCTTGAAGACAGCCCACCAATTTAATTTATACAAAGCAGACATTATTATGAGCATGGGAATAAAAGCTCAAGACAATAGCAAATGGATTTTTTAAAAAAAAGTAAACAGAGAGCCATGTATGTAGGTAAAGATGCTAATGGTATTAGAATAATTTAGCGACAAGAATTCTGTAACACTTTTGTTGGTTTTCTTCTGCCTTATATATCCCATACTTTGAATATTTAAGAAATTAGACATCATTTATATTGTTCTGATATTTCACCTTTACAATCATTATACTTTCTCCAACACAGAGAATAAAATTGCTTATTATAAATTTATATATTCATTACAAATCTATTCCTTCTTTCATTAATTTAAATCAGGATTTCTCAGTCCTCAACCTTAAGACATGTGGACATCAGCATCCAGAATTTCCCAGACAGCAATTACCTGAGGAATTCTGGAAGTTGAAGTCCACATGTCTGAAAGCTGCCAAGGTTAAGAAACTCTGATTTAAATGTATTGCCCACCCAACTCCTATGGACTCTAGAAATAAACATAAAAGCAGCAAAAGCATTAAATCAGATGAACAATCCAGACTAAAATGAACTAATAAACAGCAAAATCAACAAAACAAAACAGGTGCCTTGGACAATTAATAAATTTCAGATCCATGCCTAGGAGACAGCCATGTCTTAATGGGGGGTATGAATGGGGGGCACAACAAAAAAGTCATGCTTCCTTGATCTCACAAAACGACAACATTTAACAGAGAGAAAAAAGAATAAACCCACTCTGCTGGAACATACTGGGTGGGTGAAATTATTGGAGACAGCAGCCTCCAGATTAATTAAACTCTTCCTTTATGAAAGATGAAGTATACTGTAAAAAGTTATCTCAAATTTAAAAAGTCATAAATCACATTCACACACACACACACACATGCACACACACGCCATCCAGGTGGCTGCACAGCCAAGAAATTCAGAGGCTTACTACTTTCTTAAATCAGTGATTCTTTTAAACTCTGTCTTAAGAGTAAGAGTCATGGATTTCACCTTGAGATCAACCATGCTTCTTAAACTCAGCACTAGTAGAATCGTATTGTCTGGTTGCCCAGCTTGTTTGGTAAGAAGACTAAAAACTCTTTCATAAAGGATTATATAAATCCTGACCAAGCAGGTTATTCTTAAAGACAGGCAGATTGCAGATCCAATTCATCACAGTCTGAATGGCCTGTATTACAGCAGAAACTCTGAAATGCCATTTGCTATCCACACTTTAGATATTTTTTAAGGCTTTGGATTAGCTGCAATGGATCTGCAATGGATCTCTCTCTCTCTCTCTCTCTCTCTCTGTGTGTGTGTGTGTGTATGTGTGTGTGTGTGTGTGTGTGTGTGTGTTTGCCCACCACTCGCATGGAACCCCCTCTCTCCCCCTCTGCCAGTCCTCTAAGTGGGAAAGGTTGTTTTAGAGTGATGTTCTCTTTCCCCAGTTGGAAGACAGTGATAGAACAACTGCTTGCAATGCTGGCAGTCCAAGGTTGACTCTTTAGCCCAGTGTTTCTCAACCTTGACAATTTTAAGGCATGTGGACTTCAACTCTCAGAATTCCAATGCTGGCTGTGGAATTCTGGGAGTTGAAGTCCACATGCCTTAAAATTGTCAAGGTTGAGAAACACTGCGCTTTCTGATTAAAAGAAGGTTATGGGAAATGCCTCTCCCTGAAACTCAGTGTCTACTAGAAGAAGTTAATAAACAAATAGCTCTAGTAAAAGCAATTTACACATCTTCCATAACTACCATGCATTTAAGGTTGAGATGGGCTTTCCAGAGGACCACACCTTGAAAAATAGTGCAAATTATTGGATTGGAAGTGAATTGAATGAACTTCATTGAAATCAAATTCATCAGGTTTTAAGACCCTATTAATTTCAATTCATGTAATGTCCATTGATTTAAAGGCAGCTGCGTCTGAATTCGAACCTTTTATTTTTGAGCACAAAAAAAGGGGGGGGGGTACCGAGAGGACCTCCATGAAAAAAAAATCTAATAAATAGATATCCATAATCTTCTAGGCAGCCTTTTTTGTATATATGGTTATGGGGGCAACACAGATTCAGTTAGGTCTGTGCGTCTGATGACACATGACCTGGATTGCTATACCAGAATCTGTCTACTTTGAAATTTTTTTATTATTTATTTATTAATTTTTTATGCCGTTCATCTCCCCTTTAAGGCGACTCTGGGCAGAAATAATGTCTCTGTTTGGAGAACAGTGAGTTCACACTTCCTGAAGAACTCTTTCAACAGTATGACCACCAATGAGTAGAACGGATGGTGATTCAGGTAATATTGTCCTGAATGTGTCTATTTTAATTTACTTATCTGTTCAATTTCTAAGCCACTTTCATTGCCCAAGCGACCCTAGATACCCATGTATTAAAACAATAGCAAATAGGGGGGTAGTGGGAGACAACAATAGCTTTGAAAATAGACTAAATGTTGATTGAAATGCAAGATACTATATAGGGAAAGTCATCAGGTAGAAGTTCACAGTGGAAAGCTTGCACACAGTAGTGGAGCTGATCTGCTGAAAATGACTTCAATCTCGGAATTTCTTATTTAATGTTGGAAGGTCAAGGAAGTGGAGGAAGGTTATCTGTAAGAAATTCGGGGACCTGGATTTTTCAAGTCACTGTATATATCCATTCGCTGCCCTTGAAGTTCCTGCAGGGAAAGAGGATATATATATATATTATCATTGGCTTTTCCCAAAGAACCTTAAGCTCTGATAAATTAGTAACTAGTCCAAAATTTTCTTTTGAGTCTGACCAAATGTCTTCAGGAAATCTGCAAATCAGGTATAACTTCAACCACTTACTTTCCTGTTATATTGCTCCAAAATCTATACTCTTCAGAATATAGATTATTTGAGAATGTATAAAAGTTCTATTTAGCCAAGAGATGATAAAAGACCTATTTACGAATTAGCTGCATTCCCCTTCTTAGTAACATTGACAGGTACCGGAACTAAATTCTCAGAGTTTCCAGCAAATTTATGATAAAATTCCTATTTATTGGGAATGCCTGCTTGACACCAACTTGATAGCAGAGAATCAATGATACACATTTAACAAACCATCATGATTGGGTTCACGTCAAGTCAAAACCCAACAAATCACATAGTACTCTCTCTGACTCAGTTCCCACAACTAAATTCTAAACCTGGCTTGACAAAGCACAACTGCTCTGTTCAAAATAACCTATCAAAATTATGGATGGTGTATCACAACAAGCTATCCCACAAACTGGGTGAATGCAGCTGGCCTCTTATAGTAAAGCCAACATTGTGTGTGTGCATACAATGTTAGATGTCAACCTCTCCTTGTTTCCCCTACCAGACTAGTACTAAAGCTGCAACTGTCACTCTACACCCAACAGGAAAGACCTCAGGAAGAAAAGTAAATATAGTACTTATATGTTATACTTACCTCATAGGGAGATTCATGCTGAGCCTTGTCTGCTAAGAAGAAAGAGAAGACTATCAGTATATGAAAGATATTTTTTAGATTCCATCTGAAGAGAGTTAGGAGGAGGGAGTGAGGTTGTTTTCTCTCATGCTGAAAGGATGTGACACAGAAACTGTGGTTAATGGTTTACTGAAAGGCTGCGGCTGCAAGCTAGGATTGCCCAACTTGAATCTTCAGACCAAGTTACCTGACCTTCTTTGAGCTTAAAAATAAAAAGAGGTTCTTATGACCACATATTTCTGTATATACTTACTTCCTTACAAAGGTGATTTTCTGAAGAATTCTAGCTTGTTCCTGTACTACCTTCCTCCATTTTAATGCTTCTTTTATAATATTTTAGATAGATAGTTAGATAGATAGATAGATAGATAGACACAGAGAGAGAGAGAAGTACAGATAAATAAATATAGATACAAATATAGATTACAGATATAGCCCTCTCTATATCAGTGGTTCTCAACCTGTGGGTCGGGACCCCATTTGGGGTCGAACGACCATTTCACGGGGGTTGCCAAACAACGCAGTCCGCCATTTTTTTCCCCTTTTCCTTAGCTGTGCTACTCCTTTTTATTCTATTGGCTTTTGAAAGCCAATAGAATAGACTCTCTTGAATAGAGTCTAATTCTATTAGCTTTCAAAAGCCAATAGGAATTGTCCAGGCTGTCTCTGCCCTGCTGAGCCCGCCAAAAGTCCCATTCTGCAAACGGTGCTGCACCAGTTGAGTAGTCCTCAACTTACAACCGGTGGGGGGTCACGGCATTAAAAAGGTTGAGAACCACTGCTCTATATAGAAGATTTTTAACCTGTTATCTTCCTTTTTGTCTGCTAAAAATCAGAAAAAGAAAGCATAGGCTCTTCATTTTTTTCAAATGCACCAGGCTTGCATTACAATCTAGAATAGTGTTTTTCAAACTTGGCAACTTTAAGGTGAGTGAGCTGACTCCTAGAAGTCCCCCCCAGCCACTCTAGCTGGGGAATTTTGGAAGTTGAAGTCCACCCATCTTAAAGTTGCCAAGTTTGAAAAATGCCAGTTCTATGACCTTGTCTTAGAGAGGGTGTGCAGATTGTACTTGGCACAGATGGTATGCTAAACAGTCAGGGTCAAGTCCATCAAATGCCATCTATTCTGCCAAGTGCACATTCAGCAACACAGCCATTTGCTGTGGGCACACAGGCATCCCGTCTCTTTCACTTAGATCCATGCACCATCAAGCACTGACATTTCTTCCAAGGGGAAAGTGTGCACCGGGGACATGGGATCTGCCTCCTCACCTTTGCTGGTGGCTTGCTGTTTATAGATACAGCTGACCACATAGTAGACTCCCAGAGCAATGAGCAAAGTCAGGAACAAATCTCCCAGCACAACTCCTGCAATGGTGCCGGGATCAATCTTGTAGCAATGACCACAATCTGGGGATTAAAAAGGATAGAATTGTGAGAAGCATAGAGATATACTTTATGGGGCTTCACATGTCCTAATTTCTTGGCAATTAGAATCTGGTCCTACCATGGAGTCCTAAGTGTTCTCTGAGCTTAGTTGTTTGCTTGCAGATGTTTTATTATCTGATCAGGTAACATTGTTAGTGCACTGATGATGTTACCTAATCAGGTAATGAAATGTCTGCAGCCAAACAACCAAGCTCAGAAATCACCAAGGATTCCATAGTTCATTCCTCAGCTACAGATATTCTCTTCCATTGGGCTGGTCCTCCCATTAAGCCAAAGTAACTTTCTCTGCAGAAGCATCCCCAATTTAGGGCAGATGCAAAGTTAGCAGCAATATTCACATTTTCTATTTTCTGTTAGGCCCTGCTACTCACTCTGTTTTTTGCCTGCATTTGCAGCCTGGAATAGTTGGAGCAGGTTTGGGGAAAGGGACAGACAATTGGATCAGGGAACAAACAGTTTTCAGTTTTAATTTATTATAATCAAAGATCAGGAATCAAAAAACAGGAAAAGCGAGTTGCGGCTGCTTTGCCTATTGGTAAATTGGAGTTTTAAAAGTTCAGCTTGTTTCCTTCAGCTTGTAATTTTTATTTATAATTCCAGAGATTGGATGTAGGAGAGAGCATTCTTTCATTTTTATAGAATTATAAAGCATCGGTAAAGTATAACACTGGCTGCATGTTAAACAAGCACCTTTGTACACAATTCTCCACATCTTGCTATCTTTTTCAGGTTTTCAGGTTTTCATTTCAGCAAGCTATTTTCCCCTACACAATGCATTTTTCTTCTATGTGAGTTTCATCATTAGGGACGCTTCCCCATTAATAGGACAGCAGCACAGCAAAAATTCAAAAATGAGTGAATTTCATTGTACCCATACATTTCAATTGGCCTATCAGTTTAAGAGCAAGGAATGAAGAAATTGCAAATTGCATATTCTGCCTTTAATAAGGACCAGACTGAATCTATAAATAACTACAATAGAATGCAGAACTTGGAGACTAGATGGAAAACACCAGATGCTATGCCATTGCTGACAGTAAGCAGATGTTGGGTTTGTTCAACAATCTGGAGAAGTCACTAGAACAGTGATATGATATGCATATCAAAGGTGACACACCAAAATGTTTTGGGGGACACACCGGTATTCATCAACCCTCGACTACAATTTTTCTTGAAAGCACAACCCCTTTCTCACACCATTTTCAAAGGCCGTATGAGAATGAGGTGTGTTCTCATGCAGCTTCTGAGCCTTCCAGAGTTATAAAACTCTCGTGAGAATGGGGTGTGCTTTTGTGCAGTTTTTGGAGGCTGTGGAAGAGCATTCTTTGGAGCTGCTTCAAGAAGATTAGGGAGATACAATTCCCCAAATTTCACATGCCTTGAAGAATGACACAAGGTGGCCTTTCTGAGGGACAATGTTGGCACTAGGGTTGAAGTTGAGGTCTGCGGAGTTGAGAATTGTTTCTATTTTGTACAGTGTATGTGTGTGTGTATGTGACATGCAAGCAGAATCAAGTTAGGCATTTTCAAATTTTTTGACACGCTAAGTCCAAAAGGTTTGCCATCCCTGCTATAGAGAAATCTACATGAGAATAGGGTGTACACTTAAGAAATGCATACCTACGGACTATATTAATTACAAATCAGTAGTTTTCCAGCAGAGAAGTGGAGAAAAAATTGGTGCAGCACTAAAATTTTAAACAGCATTTGTATACCAGAGGACAAGTTGCATTGTCTAAATCATCTTTCTGCAAAATAATTCTTTACGGATATGACTGGATTTTAATTCCAGATCTAGTATGGTAAAGCCGTGACAAATGCTACACAAGGATTTGCACCCCCCCTCTCTCTCCCTCCCTCCCTCCCTCCCTCCCTCCCTCCCTCTGTCTCTCTCAACCCACTTCACAAAATTTGCTCTTGTGGGTCAAAAATGAGAGCAGCCAATGCCATCTTCAGCTGTTGAAACAACAGTATGATATAAATCTGATTGATTTATTATGTGCTATCAAGTCAGTGTTTGACTTCTAGTGACCACATAGATTTTTCTCCATGAAAAAGAAGTCTGATAAATAAACTCCCAGGCAGCAAACATTTGGAGGGGACACGTAGTTCAAAACCTTTGTACGGCACCAGACTTGCAAAGTGTGTTCCCAAGACACATTTATTTTTGTGGCACTTCCCTGTTTTCACTCTGCGTCATTGACAGGCTAGGCAACTATTTATGAACAGAGATGTGAAATGGCTCTTACCATTTGCAACTTGAGCAGCTCCTGTGGAAAAAATAAAGTGGAGGCTATGTCTGTTATTTAGTTTGCAGCACCATTTTAAAAAGCCCCCTCCCCAATTCATTTCTCTCAGAGACAACTTTGATAGGAAAAGATTCCAGATCTTCCAGCCATCTTGTAGCACCTTTTCTACCAGAAAGCAAATTTTATTCAAAGGCATCGGTTTTTGTGAGTTGCAGCTCACTTCATCTGATGCATAAACTAGATTAGTGTTTCTCAACCTCGGCAACTTTAAGATGTGTGGGTTTCAACTCTCAGGACTCCCCAGCCAGCATGTTATACATATAGCAAGCTGGGGAATTCTGGAAATTGAGGTTCACACATCTTAAAGGCTGAAAAACAGTGAGTTAGATCAATATAGGATTTCAGTGGTGAGGCTGGGAGAAAGGAAAGGGAGACACACTGGTTATGCAGATGGAAGTTACATGTGAGATAAATTACAAGTACCTAATCAATTAACAAATGTAATGTGCTAAAACATCATTGGGTTGGAGGCCTTCTGAGATTGTCTCATTTTTTGGATGTTATGTGAGTTCAGCAATGGCTCCCACTTCGCCCCAATTGAATCCTACGTCAATCTAGCTACTTGGATGACGTGAACTGTAGCTCATGAAAGCATCTGCCATTTATTAGTCAGTAAAGATTCTGCCACACTCCGCCTATTATTATTATTTTTTTGCTACCATCAATTATCCAGAGAGGGACTATAATGGAGGGTTAATATTTATGGGTGAATTTTAGGTTTGTAAAGCCATCAGAGAGGCAAAAAACAATTGGCTCATTTTTGTTTCTTTTACCCATTGCTTTAATCTACAGACGTCAACCAAGTAAAGATTCTACATTAGTGAAAATGAGCAGGACCACATTGTTTAATTTTTCCAAGGTTTTTTTTTCAAGAAGGGGAAAAAGAAATACTCCCTTTGGAAGTGTTGAGAGTCGATTGTGCTGCATCAATCAGCATTGGAGCTGGCTGCTCTTGTTAGTATAAACCTTCCATTTCACTCGGCATAATTAACTCACTTACCAAATCAATACCTTTTCTGTGATTGCGCAATGTGTTGAGTTATATATTGACCAAGTGAGTGGATGGCACACTAGGCTGCAAAAACTTAACCAAGATTAAAATTATGCAACCTTTGCCAGTTGTATAAATACAGGTATTGCTTAATCGGGTATTTTGTGAGGGAACACCCTGCCATCAGTGATATTTCAGGCCCAAAGACGCTGGGTAGAATGTCTTGGGGGTGGGGGTATCCATCTCCCATTTTATGTCTCTTCCCCCCAGTTCTCTCGTGTTTTAGAAGAGAAAGGGTAAGAGAAAAACATGGTGTTTTAAATGTTTAAAATAAAAGATGTAGGGGAGGTGGATTTATACTTGCTGAGCTGATTGTAGCTGCAGTGTTATACAAAATAAGCCATAACGCATTTCCTCCGAGAATGTATCACAGGACTATTATATCATGCAGAAGCCTCAACTTCTGGGCTGGCCCTTCCCTCCTTTCCCCCAGATCAGATTCTTTGCAATAGATATGAAGGATTGTACATTTTTGACATAATAGAACAGGAATACAAAGTCCACTACTGAGAGCGGAACAGAATAGCAGACCCAAGAAACCATTTTATATTCATATTCTCATGTTGCATTTCCTTGGTCTTGACATCCAAAACATTTTCAGATATTTCTTTTTCCTGAAAATGTTTTTTAAAGTGTTCTATAAGATTATAGGTTTTAGAGAAGCCATCAGTCCTTCAGAGATATAACAAACTGTGGTTTAAAAAGATGATCTGAGAGGCTGTAGCTAGAAAAGGGCCAACAGAAGAAGAAGAAGAAGAAGAAGAAGAAGAAGAAGAAGAAGAAGAAGAAGAAGAAGAAGAAGAAGAAGAAGAAGAAGAGGAGGAGGAGGAGGAGGAGGAAGAAAGAATTCCTAAATCCATCTCCTGATGTGGCTTTGGGAGGCCACCACCATCCCCAGAAGACTAGTGAGAAGGACCTTGTGCTTTAACACATTTTTCCTCTTAAAATACAGTCTGAGAAAATGTCTAGATGTTATATTCATCAAGGGGTAGTCAATAAAAGGTGAATTCTTTTTAAACCAGAAAGTCAAAGGAGATAAAAATGGGACCCCAAGATCCAAAGGAGGCCAAGATAGAGAAGGAGACTAAAAATGGTTGATCCAACTCACCCAACTGAGGCCAGGTCAAACCCAGGAGAATGGGGAGGATTGGGAATCCTAACTGAGCCATATTAGATGTTCCCAAGTTGGGGGATGCCGTTGACACTGAAGACTTTCTGGTTGGGAATCAAGGTCCAAGACTCAAGGCGTTGGGACTAGAGGGGCAGTGGTGACATCTGTCTGAAGAGTGAGAGAACAGGAAAAGAAGTAGCTCTAGGCAGGAAACCTCAAAAAAGGGAAGAGGCTGTCATTGCGGTGGGATCAAGTCAGCGCGAACCCTCCTGCTCACCCTCCCTCCTCCGGAAGTAACTCCAACTTAAAAAGAAGAGGCCGAGATCACAGCATTGCTTCTGACTTGAAGCAGCTTCAGTCACGTTGCCTGTATGTTTATCCTTGTTTTTTCCTCTTCTCCTTTGCCCTTTGGGATTTTTGCTTAGTTCTGTTTTTTTTTGTTTTTCCTTTTTAATTCTTCAGATTTCATTTCTGAGTTATTGTATGCCACCCAGACTCTTTTGGGAATTGAGTGGCATAGAAATAATAGAAATATAAAAGTATGCCCTGATGTCTGTCTGTCTGTCTGCTGTCTGTCTGTCTGTCTGTCTGTCTGTCTATCTATCTATCTATCTATCTATCTATCTATCTATCTATCTATCTATCCCCCCCTCTCTCATTTATATGCTGCCTATCCTACCGTTGGGCAACCTAGACGATTTTTCACCTCAGAAATGGAAAGAGATGGATATGAAAGGACGGATATAAGCGTAGCACCCCTTCCCAGTGTTTTGATTTCTGATTTTCTACAACCCTTGCCAATGATCACTTTGAACATAGAACTAAGAATAACAGAGATGGAAAGGACCTTGAAGGTCTTCTAGTCCAACCAAGCTGGAAGGAAATGATGTCCAATATAGTAGGCAGGAATCGGTTTGCTTGACTCATAATCTTAATAGTTGGAACCTCTGTAAGGATTATGCCTGGAGTTCCTAGCACAAAAGCTCTTCAAACCAAGGGGACATAGAAAGGAGAGTATAGTATATTGAGGTCCAGTTGATAACCACAGTTGCCAAAGGTAGAATGCAAGAATTAGTAATCTTGCTTAATAAGAATAGAATAGAATAGAATAGAATAGAATAGAATAGAATAGAATAGAATAGAATAGCGAATGGAGTGGAGTGGAGTAGAGTAGAGTATAGTAGAATAGAATAGAATAGAATAGAATAGAATAGAATAGAATAGAATAGAATAGAATAGAATAGAATAGAAGAGTTGGAAGGGACCTTAGAGGTCTTCTAGTCCAACCCTCTTCTAGGGTAGAAAACCCTGTACAATTTCAGACAAATGGTTGTCCAATCTCTTCTTTAAAACTTCCAGTGTTACAGCATTCACAACTTCTGGAGGCAAGCTGTTCCACTGATTAATTTTTCTGTCAGGAAATTTCTTCTTAGTTCTAGGTTGCCTCTCTCCTTGATTAGTTTAGAATTAGAACTGGAGAAGGAAGGAAGGAAGGAAGGAAGGAAGGAAGGAAGGAAGGAAGGAAGGAAGGAAGGGCTATGGAAAGTATTAAGAAGACAAGTATTTTAAAGGTGGGTTGGAAGGTAGGCAGCAGGAAAACAGCTCAATAAATAACTTATTAAAGCTTCTGTCCACTTTTGTTGTTCCTAGGCAAATTAAGAACATCAAGACAACAAGCAATTAAAAGTGCATTCAAAAGGTAAGAGCTACTGTTGCAAATGCATATTCACTTTTTATATGAAAAGGTTTTCTCGGTGGGACTAAAGGACTTGAGTCTGGAAAGTATGAATGAAAAAAAAAAGAATGCTTCCTATTCTGCCTAAAATTAATGTACCCTAAAACATGAAACTAGGGAAAGATGTTTTCAAAAGCTCTGCACCTTGGGCAGAATTCATGCAAAACTTCACATGTGGGAAGTGTGAATGTTAAGACAAACATTCTATTTATTTATTAGAATGTTTAAACACAATGCAAATATGAAGAATCAAAGGAAACATAAGAAAAAGTAAATGATTTTTGTCCTTCTTTCCACTGAATAGTGACCATCTTACTCTTTCCTCTCCTTCTCTTTTCATTTATCAATTAATCAATTAAATTTATATGCCGCTCATCTCACTCTGCAAAGAGACTCTGGACTTCTTCATCTTACTTTATAAATTCCCCCCGTTTAATTCTTTTTAATCCCCAAATCTATAAACCATCAATTCAGTCTTTTCTTGTTTCAGCAAAAAGTGTGTATAAGGTTTCTAGTCTGTCAGAAAAAGTGTTTATCGTTTTTCCCCCTGACTAAACTGGTTAGCTTCACCATTTCTGCAAGTTCTGTAAAGTTTATAATCTAATCTTCCACTGTGGGTATTTCATTATTCTCCTGTCTTTGTACATACGGTGATCTTGCTGCAGTTCCTACATATAATATTAATTTCCTATATTGCTTTTCTACTTCAATATTCATAAAACCCAACAGAAACAAGTTAAGACATTCTCGAAGTTACAATGACATACAGACATCTTTGCAGTAATGAAAAAAATGAAATAAATTCAAATGGACAAGTTTACTCATTGCTAACATTCATCGCTGGGAGGTGGATAAAATTAAAAGAAGCCTCTCGTCTTCAAACTATGAAGCAAGAAGTGTTGCCAGGCTTTATTTCATAGATCCAGATCCCAGCGTGCACTTCTGCTATTGCCAAGGCAGCCATTCTCTAGATGTTTGAGTGGTCTTCTCAATTTGGGGAAGTCCCTGATTTTCTTACTTCCTTGCTCAATAATCAAGGAGATTTATTAGCTAGCCAAACTGGTTTCAGAGGTGGAAACCAGTTGCTTTAAGCCACAGATGGCATTTTGCCCCTTAAGGGTTGCGATAACCTGCAAAGTGACCCTGTAGAAAATCATTCAAATGCACTCGTAGACTTTTGTCAAGTCAATAATCCATTTTTCCTGGATTATATTGTATATTTTGGTGCCCTTGAGTCACTCTTGACTCCTGACAACAGCCTGGACTTTTCTTGGCAAGGATTTTCAGAAGTGGTTTGCCATTGCCTTCTTCCTCAGGCTCAGAGAGAATGACTGGCCCAAGGTCACCCAGCTGGCTTTGTGCCTAAAACTCATGCCTTCCTGGTTTGTAGCCTGATGCCTTAACTACTAGATTAAATGTCTCTTTTGGATTTTATAACCCCTTTGTCTTATCCAGTGGAATTGTTTTGAATGAGGTGGTGAAGTTGAGTTTAAAGGAGTTTAGCAGTTAAAGTTGAGTTTAGCATGCCACTCCTGAACTAAAGTGGACATAAAGATGATACTACTGTAGTAACCTGAGATTTAAACATCCAGACTCCTGCCAGATGACCAGTTGGCCTTTTCTTTATCTCTTTGTTGCCATTTAGTGGACCTCCCAATTATTATAACCCAGATGTAGTAACATGTGAAGTCAGCTGGGTCCTTAGGCAGTGCCATCAAAGAGTTCCCTTTAGGGAGGATGGGTGGCTATATGACATTGATGAATGAATGAATGAATGAATGAAATAAACCATATTGCTTGGCAACTTGAAGAGGTGTGGGCTTCAACTCCCAGGATTCCCCAGACAGTTTAGAATAGATAATCAAATGTGAGTTTTATTGCAGTGTCTCACTTTGCAGTAGGATTTTGCTTAATGTGCTCTCTAGTGGTCAAGGAGAGTCTTATAGAAGCTAAGCAAAGGGATTTGAATAGATCAGGGGTTCCCAACCGGGGATGCTTGCACCCCCTAGGGGTGCAAGATAATATTCCAGGGAGTGCAAAAACTTGGGTTTAGCAGTTTCAAAATTATAGTGTATATGCATAATTCGCTGCTGTTATTTCGAACTTTTGTAAGGGGTGCGAGAATATATCAGAAGCGTTCTAGGAGTGCGGGGTATAGAAAAGGTTGGGAACCGCTGGAATAGATGGTTCTGCGAGAGCTCACTGGGTATTAGAGACAGAAAAGACAGGAGGATTGTGTGCACCAACATATTTGTCTAAGGCTGCAATGTTGAGTCTCATCTGACTTTGATGGAAACCTTGGTGCTCTCTAAACTTGGTTGTCTGCTTGGAGACATTTCGTTACCAGATTAAGTAACATTTTCAAGGCTAGAAGGAAGTGGGGTCTCATTTGGCTTACTTTAAATGCTGTTTGGGCCAAAGGTCCATTAAAAACACATCTGAAAATGCTTTTGGAAGTTGTGTGCCTGCAAACAACAGCAACCAATAAACCAATACATTAAAAAAAACAGTTTACATCAGGAACATGAATGTTTAAAAAACTGCCTTAGGGATATTCATACAAAGTGATGCTGTAAAAATATGCATAAAGAAAAGGGCCCTGAGTCATTTACACAAGTAGTTATGAACATGGAGAAGATTGCACAAAAGCTCCATGGGTAGGATGAAGTTGTATGCATAAGTGGTGTGGTTATAATTTTTTTCCCCAGGGATTTGTTTCAAAACAGACTATGGATCCTGCCTCATTGCATAAACAAGAAATAGGCTAGAATTGCAATAGTGGTGAATGTCTGTAGCTTGGGTGTGGGATGAGGGCGAAATTTTGTTGTCTGAGCTTGCAGGTTGATTTCTGAATGTTTCGTTACCAGGCTAGGTAACACCTTCAGCGGAGTTTATAAGATGTCCAGTGTCAATGTTATTCTGTTCATAAGTGCTTCAGATGTAGGTGTGTTTCAAGTGAGGGTCTTGTGAAGCCTTGAAGCCCTTATAAACAGAAGAACACTGATACAGACATCCCCTAAACTCCACTGAAGAGATTACCTAGCTTGGTAATGAAACATTCAGAAACCAACCAATAAGCTTGGGGACCAGATCTTCACCCTCATAGACTAGAAT
Organism: Crotalus tigris; assembly: GCF_016545835.1. NCBI lineage: Eukaryota > Metazoa > Chordata > Lepidosauria > Squamata > Viperidae > Crotalus > Crotalus tigris. The sequence continues at coordinate 2,008,595 of NW_024100508.1, forward strand.
TTTACTGATTTGCAGTTCTTAGTCTCCATGCAAGTTGCCTATCCTAATTTGGATAACTGGTCTATCAAAGATGGCAACTTGTTCTCTGAATAAGGCCTTTGACAATTTTTTTTTAGTTTTTTGGGGGTGGGGGGGTGGGAAGGTGGGTGGAAATAGGATATTTTCAGAATACCTCCAGAAGACCTGTCCCGTAGGTGGGACTCAGGCATACAGATCTGCTTACATGATCCATTTGCAGATCCAACATTTGGAAAACACTCCATTGCCAGAATTCATGTAAAAACTCAGTTAGTTTGATGACAAGATAGCCTTAATGCATATGGATGGGCTGGGGAGTTGGAGGCTACAATAATCTTTCCCCGGCGGCTAGATTTCCATTTTTCTGTGTCCAGAAGAGTTGCCTTCTAGATCAGCCTTTTTGGTGCAAAAATGAGATTGATCCTATCTGAAGGCTATGTCTTTCTCAGAAATTAAAACTACAGCTTCATGTAGAGGGAAATTCTGAATGACTAGTTAAATCAGCTTTGATTGTGCTAAGTCTCAAGATAATATAGGTCAATCTCTGCTCCAGGACGTCTGGCCCCATCAAACCAAAACACCCAGACTTTACTTGGTCCCTTTGAAGATTCCACAGAACCTCAGGCTGATCAGTGTGCTTGTATGCCTGCTCTAACAGTGTTGATGGTACTTTCTGTCCCATTAATTTTGGGTAATAGGACATCAGAATTCATTTGTGGAAAGCCTGAGAAATGACTAGTACATCTGTAGAATGCAAGAAGCGCATAAATTAATTGCACATGATCTAGCTGGGTACTGATAAAAAAAAGGCAGAACTTTTTTTTGAATCACATGTATTAAAATAATTATAATTAAAATCTAAAGGCTAGGGGATTTGGATATTTTTTATGACATGGCAGATAACATTCCACCCACATTCCACTAGGAACTCATTAACTTGATGTTTATATGACAACTGACATGAGCGTTTGTAAAATAAAGGTAGGATAGCAGGTTGAACTGGCTGTTTCCTCCAAGTAGGGGGGAATACAAATAATTTCAGATGGAGGATAAGGAGAAGCTAGGCTTCACTACTCAAACTATATAAATGGGTGACAAGAATTCAGCATTGGGATCCACAGAACCCATCTGCAGGCGAGAGGACGGACGAGTGAAGGTATAATGGAAGAGGACATTATACCTTGTTCCATTGGGTGGGATTGCCATGTTTCTAGATGGGTTGAGTAAGGCTTCTGGCAACAAGCTGGAAGTCATGTTTGATCATAATGAGTAGATCAAGAGCAAACTGCAACAAGCTGCCACGAGCCTACGGTTTTCCTTCTCTCAAATTGTGTAATCTCAAGAAGGAGTTTGGAAGCTGCTAGTTTTACTTAGCCTAGTTTTGTCACATTATCTGGCTAGCTTTGGTCAGTGCTAACTTTGGTTTCTTGGCATTTCCAACAAAACAGGTTTCTTTGAATGCACCATTGTGGCTTGAACCAAATCAAGGATGCAGTTGAAATGCTGAATGCTAATGGTGCTAAATGCAAACAAAAGTCAAATTGCTAACTCTTCTTTAAAGTCACTGGCAGAGAGAGGAGAGAAGAGGGGGCACTAGAGCCCCCAGCTAATTGTGACTTCTGCTCCTCAGGCTCAACAGTGTACAACTGTTATCCTGAGGAGTGTGCAACTTCCATTAGTTTGTAAAGAACATTATGCTTTGCATGTCATGCTGAAGGTTGCATTACTGTATTGTGTATGGCCAGGATTCAAGACTGGTCCAGTGATTGAGTGGAGATGGATGCCTGAAACCTCTGTAAGACTCAAACACCTATTTTGTCTCTTTGGCATCCTATGAAAAGGTCTATTGAAGGATGCAAAAGGGGAGCTTGTGGTTTGTATAAAGTACATGAACTTTGCTCCTGTGCTAAACTATGGTTGGGCATGATAACTTAATGTGTCTATTATTCTGATTCACACTACAAAGCCAGAGTGTAATGAATGTGTAAATGGAGGTGAAAATTCAAATCTTTCTTTGCTGAGATGGTGATGAGTGCTCTTTGCAAGTTGCTTATTTAAAGGCTGTATTCTTACAAGGAGCATAAAATAAATACAGCTTCTTCTGTTCCTTCAATATGCTGCATACATAAAGTAAGATCCTCAGCTTAAGATAAAGATGTCCTTTCCAGGCCAGGTTTGAAAATAAAGAGCCACACAAAGAAAAGCAGATGACTTAAAATTATCCATCACTTGGACAGGAGTTTGATAGCAGAGACTTAAATGTCACCCGGTTCCTCTTTTCCTGTTATAGAGAAAAATGGTATTCCTATTTAAATGATTGCTGTTATTTCAAAATGTGTATGTATGCGTATGCATAAAATATACAAATCTGTGCCCTTTTTAAAAATTATGCATGCCTTCTCCTTTCCCATAAGTTTGTTTTATAACCATTGTGACAATCTAGTTAATTTTTAAGGAGTTATAGGACTGTTTTGTTTTCTGTGATGGTACCAGTAGATTCTTCTAAACTAAGTTCTCAGGAATGCTTTGGAAGATTGCAGCAATGGAACCATGACAGATACTCACATCTGCTTTAACCTTGTTGGCATTTCAAATATCGCCTCCAAGAACCGTTGATCTGAAGGCTTTCTTTTTCTTCTTTTTAAGCAGCTATGGGGAGGATAAAAGACCTCCTCCTCTGCTTCTGGCTCTGCAGCTTCTGGGGTGAGTAACACCAAGGCTTTAAAAACGCCCTCCTCTCCTGTCCCCTCCACTCTCCCTCCTCCCATCCCATCCTATCTCCTCTCCTTTCCCCTCCCTGTATTTCCTTGAGATGCCTGCAGAAAAATATTGCATTTTTTATAAATGTTTTATTAATTTTCTATTTTCACAAACAAGTGCTCAATAGACAACGTGATGACTGTGTCTATTAGTAATTCTGTGGTACATATAAGCTTCTTTCAACTAAGTCCAATATTACACCCGCCAGTACATCTTCTCTTCTAGCAATAGTTTTTCCGCATTAAGCAAATACAATTCTTATTATGGTTAGTAAGCATACAATTGCATATCCACATTTGTTACATTTTTCTAATAATATCAGTTTAAAATATCTTTTCTAGCCAAAGCATATTTTAATTGCCTTTGCACTCAATTTCCCCTTATTTAATCCATATCCTATTTTTGCTTTTTTCAAAAATATTGCATTATGATGTTCTTCGGTGGTGTCTTCCCATATAGAGCCTCAAGGAAGAATGCCAGAATTATGACCGAGGCTTCAAAAAGGCATAAAGATTATCTGCAATAATTTTATGCAACCCAGCATTACTGGCTTCTTTAGCTAGTGTTTTCCCATCTTTATCCTAATTTCTGGATTTTATTTCTATCCTTCTTTCAGCCTCTGAGCCCAGGAATAGCCATAATTCAGATCAGGACTTGGGGACACATAATGAAATTACATTAGTTCCTTTGAATCCTAGTTGAGGGTGATTAATAATGGGGGATGAGGGATCTGTTCCTAATTCTTCCTTTTCTCTGTGGAGAACAGTCATCCAGGTCAGGATTGTCCCAAAGTTACTTTTTCAAGAAGCAACTAGACTTTCTTTGTTTTTCCTCGAAGGCATTTTGCTTCTCGTCCAAGAAACTTCTTCAGTTCTGATTGAATGGTCAGTCCCCATTCAGTCAGAACTGAAGAAGCTTCTTGGATGAGAAGCGAAATGTCTTCAAGGAAAAACAAAGACATTCCCTTGAAAAAGTACCTTTGGGACAATTCTTCCTTTTGAACAGAAGCTAAAAGGAGGTTAAAGCTGCAACTAAAACAGAAGTTGGAATTTGAGCAGATCCAATGTAACCATCTCTCCCCATCTGTTCTTTTCATCTTCCCCTCCCAGCGACCTGCCTGAGTCAAAGCATAGGAAGAGATTTTATCACCTCTTACATGCAAAATTTCGGGACACAGACCCCCAAGTTACAGCTTCAAATTACTGGCGTCTTTGACCAGACTACCGTCACCGTTTCTGTCCCGTGCAACGTCTGTGAGAAGGAATTTACGAAGACCGTTATTGTGCATAAAGGAAAGCTGGAGTCCATCGTCCTCCCTCCCTCTATTGAAATCACGGGTAGCAAAGTGTTCCCCAACGTGGTTCGCGTCTCTGCAGACAAAGATATTTCAGTGGTATCTTTCAGCTCCAAGCCTCTGAGCACTGAAATTTCACAACTCTTCCCTAGAAGTGCCTCAGGAACTGAGCATTATGTTGTCACCCCAACGGGAGGTCCTAGGGGGGCTTTCCCACAGTTTGCAGCCTTATCTTACGAAGAATCTAATGTGGTAGAGATCTATCTGACAGCACAGGTGGTCTTCGAAGGCAAAACTTACTCTGCTGGAAGTAAACTTACAGTAACACTGGCTGCTTTTCAAGGAATCCAGTTGCAAGCGACAGGGGACTTTTCTGGCACCAGAATTGTCTCTCAGAAGCCAGTGGTAGTCCTAGTGGGTCATATCTGTTCATGGAAATACACCAAATGCAACTTTGTCTTTGAGCAGCTCAGGCCAGTGAAAGAATGGAGGAAGAACTACATAGTCCCACCCATATCTTGGCAGACAAAGAGTGACATAGTGTTTATTTCCGCCTCCCGAACCACAGCCATACAATACCAAATGGGTGCACAAAGGCAGGCAGTAAATCTGAACGGTGGGCAAGTCCTGTCAATTAGTCTCTTGCCTAAAACACCATTATTTGTGCAAGCCGATGTGCCTGTGCAAGTACTTTTCTATAGCACAGGTGCTACTTACCAATCCTTTTCGTACGACACCTTTTTGATGGGGATTCCTGATACAGACTCATACAGCCAAATCTACAGTGTGGCTGGGCAGCCTAATTTTGCGAACTTTGCCATTTTGGTGGTAGAGACTTTGCAGATCAATGGTCTCCTAGTGGGAGGCCAGGCCCTACCTAAGTTGGAATGGAATCCGATTCCCGGCACAGTTTTCTCTTGGGCCTTGTATCAGTTGCAGGTGGTGCTTTTCCCCTATAGAGTGGAACATCCGAATTTACCATTTGGCCTCCTCATTGTGGGTGTGGCAAGCATGGACTGCTATGGGACTTTTGGTGGTAATTTGCAAGGTGAGTAGAATGTCCTCTGACTTATACTCAAGTTTTGGGGAATGGGAAGATATCTGGAATATTTAAGAGCCATGGTGGCACAGTGGTAAGAATACAGTATTGCAGGCTAACTCTGCTCATGCTGCCAGGAGTTTGATTCCTTTGAGCCTGATAGGCTCAAGGTTGACTCATCCTTCTATCCTTCTGAAGTCAGTAAAATGAGGACCCAGATTGTTGGGGACAATATGCTGACTCTGTAGAACCACCCAGAGAGAGCTGTAAAATACTGTGAATAGGTATATAAAATCTAAATGCTAGCGCTAAGTGCTATTGGAAGGGAACATTGTGTCTTCCAAATTTTTTTAATGAAAGAGCAAAGAATATTGTAGTAATACCAGTGCTGATTTCAGCCATTTGGCTATGGGCCTGGATAAGGGGAGCTTGCAATCCTTCTCAATAGCATCCTAATGGCCAATTTATTTGCCCTTTACTGCAACATCGGGGGGGTAAGGAAACCTAGGGAGTGGGGGCACTTCTTTGCAATGGCCTTAGTTTTGAATTGTCTTCCCATGATGTCTAACAAAATGCCAACATCTCAAAACAGTCATCTCCCTTCAAATGACATTGAATGGCATTTAAGATTAAGTGCATGGCATTTAGTGCCACAGTGAGTAACAGCCATTAAAAATCTTGTCTGATTATTGATGTAATCCTCTTTTAAAGCCTTCTAAGGATGGCTGTCACTGAGCTTAGTGACTGCCCTTTCTACTCTGTAAACATGCATTGTGTCTCCAGAAGTTTTGGGTGCTCCAACACTAGAAGTTTTAAAGAAGAGAGTGGACAACCATTTGTCTAAAATGGTGTAAGGTTTCTTGCTTGAGCAGTGGATTGGACCAGAAGAATTCCAAGGTCCCTTCTGTTGTTCTGTTATTCTGCCTTAATAGTCCACCATTCAACTTCATGGGATGATTTGATGTCCCATTATTATTTCCCCCTCTATTCACTTCTTCTCCTTGAATTACTGCTGTGACCAAGAGCTCCAAGTTGGAGACACGGTCTTGAGATGAGATGGATGGGACACGTCTTCAGAATGGATGACCTCTAGAGAACTGGTAGATGTCCATAAACAAGCTAGGTGTTTACTGAACCCAGATTATAGTTTATGTCTACTCTGGGCTCCCAAGGGTGAACTTTGGAGCTTTCTAAATTGCCATTAAGATACAAGTAGTCCTCAACTTACGACAACAATAAGCCCAAGTCTGTTGCTAAGTGAGACATTTGTTAAGTGAATTTTGCTCCATTTTACAGTACAATCTTTCTTGCCACATTTGTTAAGTGAATCACTTCAGCTGTTAATTTAGTAACCTGGTTGTTAAACGAATCTGACTTCCCCATTGACTTTACTGGTCAGAAGGTTGCAAAAGGGGATCACGTGACTGTAGGACACTGCAATTGTCATAAATACAAGTCAGTTGCCAAGCATCTGAGTTTGGATCATGTGACCAGGGAGATGCTGCAATGGTCGTAAGTGTGAAAAACGGTCATAAGTCACTTTTTTCAGTATGATCACTAAATGAACTATTGTAAGTCATCACCCTGAGGCATTGTGACACATTAAAATAGCACCAAAAGCAACATATCTTTGACCTAGGGAGCTATGACTATTATAGTCAGCTGAGCTTACTTGGGGACATGTGTGGGCTGAAGGAAGAAGGAAGCCCGTCAAGAGGAGTGTTCCATGATTCTCTGAAACTTTTGAAATCCAAAGCCAGGTTTGATCAACTGCTGAAAATAGCAATGCATTTTTGCTTTGAATCTGATTCTTCCATTAACATAGGACTAATGATTAAAATTGCATATCCGGTCCTTAGGTCCTCTCAGTTGCAGCCATGTCCTGTGCGAAAAAGGCCTTGAATGCAAGATGATCAACGGTCAGCCGCATTGTGTGCCAACTTCAAACGCTACCTGCGAGATATGGGGTGACCCTCACTACACTACATTTGATAAGTTTAAGTATGATTTCCAAGGGACCTGCACCTATACAATTGCCAAGACATGTGGCGATATCTTTGGACTCCCGTCTTTCCACATCTATGCCAAGAATGAAAACAGGGGGAGTAAACGTGTCTCCTATGTTGGGATGGTGACTGCTAAGATTTATGGATACACTATCACAATATCCAGATCAGAAAATGGTTTTGTGAAGGTAAGAGATGATTCAGAATTGATCTCAACTGCTTGAAGAATTGCTTCCCAACACCATTTAGATCAGTGTTTCACCTTAACCATTTTAAGATGCGTGGACCAACTCCCAGAATATCCCAGCTTAAGCAAGAAAAACCAAATGCACAAGTACAGAGTAGGTGGTACATGACTCAAAAGCCATAACTGTGAATCCTAGGAGTCCTAGTGAACAACCATTGAAGTATGAGCCAGCAATGGATGTAGCTGACCCAAAAATCAATGCAGTCAAGAGAGGGATAGGTATCAAGGTCATGTGAAGTGATGGTGATGCTTTATGCTGCTTTGGTAAGACCACATTTGGAATACTGTGTTCAGTTTTGGTCACCACAACACAAAAAAGATGTTGAGACTCTAGAGAGGGTGCAGAGAAGAGCAACAAAGATGATTAGGCAGCTGGAGACTAAGACATATACTGTAGTGCAGACATGTCAGACACAAGGCCTGGGGGCCGGATGCGGCCTGGGAAGTGTTTTCATGTGGCCTGCAAAGCCATCCTGGAAACAGTGAGGGAATGGGCCCCGCTGCCTTGGCCCTGGCCCAGGCCAGCCGGGAGCCAATGTACAATTTTGTCGTGGCCATCTATGTTGAAATGCATTCAGTCTTAGCTCCATAACTCCCCCCCCCCCGGCATGGCCTGAGAGGAACAGTGAGGCTCCTCCAGTGGACCATGCCTTGGCACTTGCCCTGGTCCCACCCTGTTCTGCCAGAGACCCTCAGATCTATCCCACTCCTGCCTAAACTCCCACAGGCACCTTTGATGCAAATGATGTAGAGCTGGCCACACCCACCCAGTAGGCCACACCCACTCCATCCACACCTACCCAGTAGGCCGCACCCACCCTGGCCACACCCACCTGGCCCCCTGAGGGCAACTGCAATGCTGATGCGGCCCTCAATGAAATTGAGTTTGACACCCCTGCTGTAGTGTATGGTTGATGGAACTGGGTATATCTAGCCTAATGAAGAGAAGGACTAGTGGGGACATGATGGCCATCTCCCAATATTTGAGGGGCTGCCACAGAGAAGAGAGGGTCAATCTATTCTCCAAATCACCTGAGGGCAGAACAAGAAGTAATGGATGGAAATTTATCAAGGAGAGAGCAACCTAGAACTAAGGAGAAATTTCCTGACAGAGAACAGTTAACCGGTGAAATGGCTTGCTTCAAAAGTTATGGGTGGAAAACCTTCCATCACTGGAGGTTTTTAAAGAAGGGATTGGACAGCCATTTGCCTGGAATGGTATAGGGTCTCCTGCTTGAGCAGGGGTTGGACAAGAAGATCTCCAAGGTCCCTCCCAACTCTGTTATTCTGTATTCTGTAAGTCCATATATCTTAAAATGCTAAAATTGAGAAGCACTGATTTAGATGGCCTTACGCCACTCATTCAAATTTGTAAAATGACTTTAGTGATACTCGGGGGGGGGGGCAATGCTGTATTTATTTGTACTGTTCCTCAAAAATCAGAGCGTGAACATTTTGTCAGCTAACATAAAATCTAGAGATGGAGTAAAAGACAACTCCAGGGTTAAGGTGGCCCTGGGAAAACACTACCTGATTTCCAAGACTTATTTCGGATTCAAAGGAAACCTGATGAAAGTGAATTCAAAAATAGTTTTTATTACTTGCCCTAAGCCCTTGTTAGAACAATGACAACTGGCCTATTTTTGTAGATTTAACTTAATGGCTACAGATGTTGGTTTAATTTTTGGAGTAGGAGTCAAGAAAAGAAGCTAAAAAAGGAAAACAGCATCTCATTAAATATAGTAATTAAATACATACATAGAAATAACTTTAAAGGGAAAGCAGAATAGGCAAAGCAAGCAGAATAAGAATCAAAGCTCATATTTATTTATTTAAAATAATGTTAGACTGACTTTCAAGGCAAAATCTTCTCTGTATCAAAACAAAAAAGCTTTTCATTGTTGATGGAATGCTATTTTGCATATAATGTGTCATAAAAGATTCATTTAAAAGTACAACATAGGTTTAAATTAATCATAATGAAGCTCTTTTTAAGTTGATTTCACACAATATGCTGCTTTAACAAAATGCAATGGCTGTCTTCACAAAAATACTAATACAGAAAAATAAATCAGAACATGGGACAATCTTGTGTTTACGTCACAGAATAGTTGGGGTCTTTCAATGTGCTGAAATATCAGCTACCAAACTGTGTTTTAGGGTAGTATGCTAGAACAAAAAAAAATTCTCATAGCTGAATGCCCAGCATACTTCAGGCTTCCCTGGAAAATAATTCCTTCCTATCTTAAGAAGTAATATTCAACTGAAATTATAACTTTTCTTGCTGAGATTAATTGACAACCAATTGGAAAAGAGCCATGGAAGCTTATATTTATCTATGATTACTGCTATGAGATTGTAACATGCACAAACATGGAAAGATTTCGAAATATCTACAATTGAGGAATAGTTGGTGAAGATGAAAGAATTAGCAGAGATAACAAAATTGACTTGTCTCTTCAGGGAAAGGAGATTAATTTATTTGTGACTGGAAACCCTTTATGGACTTTTTACCGAAAAAAGAAAAAAAATGACCTTGTGATTTCTAGGTTTGAAGGAAACTATGTTGTAACCTTAGAGAGAGGATAAAATATAAATGAACTTGTAACTGCTGTGAAGATCAAAAGCTGTTTCTTTGCATCTATTTTCTTCATTTGTCTTTTTTCTCTAATTTCTTTTCTTTTACTTGTCTTTACTTCCTTTTTCTTTCAATTTTATATCATAAAAACTATTTAATAAAAAATAAATATAAATATAAAACTCAGATTCTTAGATTCCCCTCCTTATTAGTTTGATAGTCTCTTATTTTATTTTATTTTTTTTTAACCTGCCTCCAACCCTGGGCCAGGAGCAGGGAAAATATATAAGCAATCGCTTCCTTTCCAGTTGGGGATCCAGATTACAATTGCTTCTGTTTATTGTTGCAATGCTGCAACCTTTGTGACTGTCCTTTCTTGCAATGCAGGTAAATGGCATGAAGGCACAGCTCCCCATCTACCTAAATGGTGGGTCTCTCCAAATCTTGCAAAGTGGAGGCTCTGCCTTAGTGATTACTGACTATGATCTCCGGCTATCTTATGACTGGAATCAACTCCTGCGTGTCACCATCAGCAACGCTTTCTATGGAAGTCTCTGTGGCCTCTGCGGGAACTATAATAAGGATCCTGGTGATGACTTCCAAACCCCAGCAGGAACAAAGGCCCCAGATGCCAATGCCTTTGGAAAAAGTTGGAAGGTGGATGTTGGTGACCAAGACACCTGTTGGGATGATTGCCACGGGCCTTGTGTGCCTTGCCAACCTGACCAGGCCCAGAAATACCAGTCTGAGCAATATTGTGGTCTAATAACCAAGGCTTCTGGTGGTCCCTTCTCTTCTTGCCATTCTAAAGTGGACCCCAACTTCTACTTTGAAGGTTGTGTTTATGACGTTTGCGCCAATGAAGGGCACAGACAATCTGTATGTGATGCCCTGGAGTCCTATGCAGATGCCTGCCAGAAAGAAGGGGTTCAGATTGGTGAATGGAGAAAATTGGCCGGATGCTGTAAGTATGCAAGGAATGTGGGAATGCGTCCCCTAGCCCCGAAATGAATTAGACCTGGATGCCAAGTGAGGGATTCAAGGCACGATGTAAAATGCTACCTTGAGGCTGCTTAGAGTGCCCAGATGAGGATTCAGGAGCTAATTTTGTAGAGTGCTAGCTGCAAGCTCCTCCATTATCAGTGAAAAGAACCTTGCCCCAAAAGCTGTTAGAAAGAAACTAAGAAAATACCACAAGTACAGGCAGTCCTAGCAATTTGTTTAGTTACAACAACACAAAAAGTGACTTGTGAACGTTTTTCACACTTACAACCATTGCAGCATCCCTATGGTCACGTGATCAAAATTTAGACGCTTGGCTACTGACTCATATTCATAACAGTTTCCGGTGTCTTCAGGGTCATGTGATTCCCTTTTGCAACCTTCTGACAAGCCAAGTCAATGGGGAAGCCAGATCCACTTAACAATCATGTGATTAACAACCTAACAACTGCAGTGCTTCACTTAACAAGTGTTGCAAGGAAGGTCCTGAATGGGGCAAAATTCACTTAACTAATGTCTCGCTTAGTAACAGAAATTTTGGGCTCAGTTGTGGTCGTAAGTTGAGGACTACCTGTATTATGAGTAAAATGGTCATAAATAGGAGCTAGTTGAGGGGCTGATCCCTTTCATCTCAATAAATCTTATTAAAGGCGTTTGCTTGACAATCTTGAATCGAAATAATTACTTTCAATTTGAACTCGCTTCAAAAGACACTCTGCATGTCTTAATTCTCCACTGGATTCCATGCTATTCTTAAAAATCAATCAGTCAGCACTTTGTGTTTATAATCACGTTCAGCTCTCATGAGCTGTCTTCCTTTTCTTTCCTCCTTTGGTTCTTTTCTCTAAAGAATAAGTGTACTTCCGCAAATTTCAGGGCATGCGTAAGCCAGGGGAGCCTCTTTGTATATAAATACTGATATCTGGAGAATTAGATTTCTACGAGTGTATTCTGAATAAATCATATTTCTTAAAATCCAGCTATCCTTTTTTTTCATATCGGTTCCTCTGTCTTTATCTCTCTTATCCTACCCAGTTTTAAATATGCCTTTAATTTACTAAAACTTGGTAAATAGCTGAAAATGGATTTAGGAACAATATAAAAACCACAGTGAGGATTTTATGCTGTTCCTTGGCCATATGCCGCATGCCCATCATTTTGATCAGGAAAACTCAAATGTTTTCCATGCAGGTTGAGGATCACTTTGACTTGGATTTGGATCTGTATTCCAAGGAAGGCAAATTCTAAACTGCAGTTAATTTAGAATGGATTCATGAACATTCCCCTATTATTTCCATATTTAAAAAAAACTGTGATTTGGCAGCCACCTTTGAAAGGAGTCCTGCAAGACGAATTAAGTCTTGAGATGGACAAATGCCACCCTGGTGGCCTCAAATTGTGCTATCCTTTTTAGGGATCGCTTGTTTTACATTGTGACCTTGTGATTCCCCACCAAATTCTCGATAAACTTGTGAAACAAATGCTCTTACTAATGGACCGGGTGATGAATTTGCATGAAGTGGATTGGCACCGAGGTGACAAAAATAAGGAACACCCCCCACATCAATACAACGGATTGAGTGACAATTGATTGATATATTTAGACATATTCAAACTTATAAAATGTGATGCACTTTCAAAGAGCTGAAGTCAGAGCTAACACAAAGTGGTTTCCAAAATTTACCAGCCCTTTTTGCAGCTGGCCATTTGGGAGTGTGTTATGTCTAATTATGGGGAATGAGGATTAATTTGATTTTTAAATGGTTTCAACAGGTGAGGATCTTATTACAGTAATGTGCTCTCTAGACAGCAGCCACTTATCAATCTGGGATAAATATAGTCCTGTCACTGCATATTAGCACATCTCTAAAGAGACACCGTCCATTCTTGCCCCTTCGGTTGCACAGGAAGGAAGAAAATATTGACCATTTTCTTTCTTTTCTTCACACAGTATCGGAATGTCCTCCCAACAGTGAGTACCAGCAATGTGGAACAGCCTGCCCAGCCACCTGCCTGGATGCCCAAACTCAGCAGCAACTCCTCTGCCCAGCGGTGTGCATAGCAGGATGTCAATGCCTGCCAGGTTATGTGCTGAGCCAGGGGAAATGCATCCCCAAGAGCAGTTGTGGATGTTGGCACAAAGGCTACCTCTTTGCCCCCAATGAGGGTTTCTGGGCCGATGATAAATGCACAAAGCGATGTGTGTGCAACCCAGCCATGAATCGGGTTGAGTGCACCCAACAAGCTTGCAAATCCACAGAAAAATGCCTAGTTGTAAAAGGTGTGAGGGAATGCTACCCTATTGACTTCGTTGACTGCAAAGTTCATGGCGATCCCCACTATATTTCCTTCGACAACTATAAATTTGATTTCCAAGGGCCCTGTGCCTATGTCCTCACTGAAGTGTGTGAAAAACCCATGGATCTGATTTGGTTTGGTGTCTATGTCCAGAATGAGTATCGGGGAAACCGTGCTGTGTCCTGGACCCGGAGTATACAAGTCAATGTCTATGGTATAGAGATCATAATCAGTAGGCAATATCCTGGGAAAGTCTTGGTAAGTTTGGGTAGTATCTGGTTATTACAATCTTGATCCCTCTTTGATGCTTATTAGATAAACAGAGCCCTACAATAGACTGATACTACATGAGGTCTCTAAAATGGGACAGCTTGCCATTTCTCTTTTTCATTCAAACCAAAATATAACTACTGGATGCCATACAAAGCTATCTGGCTGTTAATAAACTACTGAGTTTCATTGGATACAACTAATCCAGGTCTGCTGGAGACAAGCAACATTTTGGTCTTGAGGACCATATAAATTGCCACATTGGGGAACCTATAGAAAGTGGTCCACATTTATATGTACCTCTACAAATGTATATCTCTATACAAGCATTTCATACTTATACCTGTCCTCACATATACACATCCCATCCCTCTTGTGGTGAATAACTCATTTCTGATTTCTTGTGACAATATACTCTTGTAACACAACAGCTTCAGATAGGAATCTAGCTGGTTGCTGTTTTCCTATTAATAATATTAGAATGCCATTATTATTTTTTCTGCAGGCCAGCTGATTGTATATATCATTTGAGTATTTAAAAAGTGGGGTAAAATTTCCTATAGGATCCCAAGATGGATACTTGGCTTCTGTGCTATAGGTGTGTCTTCCTGTTAGTGGGTATTCTAAGACTCTGGCTACAAGGAGATTCCATGTCCTTTTTTTGAAGGCCCCATCGCCAGGCAATAGAGGCAAACATACGCACATTAATGCGGAATAGATGTACATAAAGATGTGTCTGTAGGAGAAGACCAGTCTGAGCTGGAGGGAGGGATCAAAAACATCATCAGTCATGAGTCCCTTCATGCCCAGAAGAGATCTATGTCCAGCTCAACTTGAATTCCTCCTCTTCTTATCTCCTGCTAATTCTCCTTGGCCGTTAGTAGTTCAAATTCTTGTAGAGAGCTCAAGCTTACAATAGAGCTCAAGCTTGCAATACCCATTTGAACTGCTTGGATCTCCAGATGTTCCTGGTATTTAACAATGGAAAAAAAATCAGTCCCATGATCTCACCTAGTTTTTGTTCCAACCGTTGTCCCCTTCAGCTACTGTAGAATAATGTCAAACATTTTATGATATCTGGTCAAAAAAAAAAAAAGTTCCCTATTTTTGCTATTGGTCTCAGGCAGGCAGACCCTGAGATGGACTAAAGAAATGAGAGGTAACTTGGATATGATTGGGTTTTGTTTTTCCCCCACCATTGCTCCTTTTCACTTGCTTAACGTAAGCATCCTATTTCTCCTTCATAGGTTGGGGGTATATTGACCTGCCTGCCTTATAATGCTGTTGGAAAAAAAGTCAAGATATATCGGAAAGGCTCAAGTGCTGTGATTGATACTGACTTTGGTCTCTCGGTCAGCTTTAATTGGGACCACCAACTCACGGTCACTGTACCCGGCACATATAGAAATACGCTCTGTGGCCTATGTGGGAATTTCAACAACCAACGTGCGGATGATGCTCTTGTGCCTGGGGGGATCCTTGTTCCCCAAATCCCCGTGTTTGGTGCTAAAGGCACAAAGACATATGACCCCAGCTGCAAAGAGGTCGTAGATCCCACCTGCCCAGGAGTTGACATCTTAGCAAAACAGCAGCGGGCTTCAGGACAGGATTGCGGGCTCATCGTAGCCACGAATGGGCCTTTCAGAGAATGCTATGGCCATGTGGATCAAGAAGCTGCCTTTGAGGACTGCATTTATGACTCCTGCTTCCTCAAGGGACACTACGCTTTTGTCTGTGCAGCAGTTGCCAATTATGCGAAGGCCTGTCAAGCTGCTGGCATCACCATCTACCCCTGGAGAATGTCAACCTTTTGCCGTGAGTCTCTGGGATGTAAACTGGGGGTTTTGACTTGGGGAAGACAAGTCCGTTTCTAGTAGGATTGGGAACACCAGACACAGAGAAAGGAGTCAGTGTAGATAAGAGAAGAAATGGAAAAGATGCTTCATGCTTAGCTTTCAAATAATCAAAGCACTTTAGTCATCGGAAAGTTGCAATTGTACTGGAGTAGAGATATCAAGGATAGCTTATCTTTCAATCAATCAGAATAGAGCTGGAAGGGACCTTGGAGGTCTTCTAGTCCAACCCCCTGCTCAAGCAGGAGACCCTATACTATTTCACAGTGCTTTTTTTGTAAAAAAAAAAAAAAGGTGCCAGAAATCACACACGTCATACAACCTGCCTTGCCTATCCTACAAGGTTCCATCCAAAAAAGGTGCTGGAACTCCGTTCTGGGCATTTTATGATAAAAAAAGCCCTGCTATTTCAGACAAGTGGCTGTCCAGTCTCTTCTTAAAAACCTCCAATATTGGAGCACCCACAACTTCTGGAGGCAAGTCATTCCACTGATTATTTGTTTTAACTGTCAGAAAATTCCTCCTTAGTTCTAGGTTGGTTCTCTCCTTTATTAGTTTCCATCTGTTGCTTTTTGTCCTGCCTTCAGGTGCTTTGGAGAATAGCTCATCCATTCTGTTTTCCTTTTCAGCTCCACGTTGTTCTGCCAATAGCCATTATGAATTGTGTGCTAAAGAATGTGACCAGGCATGTAGCAGCCTTTATTTCCCAACTCCTTGCCCCACCAAGTGTCAAGAGAATTGTGTCTGCAATGAAGGCTTTATTCGGAGTAACGATGCTTGTGTACCTTTGGCTAACTGTGGCTGCCTCCATCAAGGGCGCTATTATCCAGTTTCTGAAGTTTTCTATCCAACTTGCCAAGAACGTTGCATCTGCCAGGCTGGTGGGAGCGTGGCATGTGAAGTGACCCCTTGTGGTACCAACGAACAATGCCAACTACAAGATGGACACCAGAAATGCTACCCAACTGGAAGTGCCACTTGTTCTCTTGTTGGAGGTCTCTACCTTACTTTTGATGGGCTGCCCTATGACTTCCAGGGCACCTGCTCCTATATCCTAACCAAGCTGATCACAAAGAATGTGAACCTGCACCCTTTCACTGTAGTGGTACAGAATGAGGCCTCGGGGAATGGAAACATTGCAGTGCCCAAGGTGGTCACGGTGGAGGTCTCGGACTTAGTGCTTTCTCTGTTGAAAGACAAATGGGGATATGCCCAGGTGAGTTTCTCAACCCTGTTCATTGGATGTGCATGTGGAGTAGTGATGGTAGTGGTTTTCTCTGCCCTCTGGAGAAATTCCATCCCATGTAGAATAATAGTAGATGTAATTACAGTAATTAGGTGAATTACAGAGTAAATGTCCAGTGTCCCATTCCATCTGAAGGAAAGGTCTCAAAATGTATATGGTGATTTTCAGTTATCCAGGTCCCCAAAGGTGCTTTTCCAAAGGCAACTCAAATCAACCACATAGCCAACCAGAGACAGCACTGACCCTCAACCAACTAACCAACTCTTACCTCTCTCCAAACTGGAGCAAAATCATCACTTCCATTTCTAGGAATGTTTCTACTTTCACATCCCCTTGGTCAAGGGGAATGAAAAAAAAATCTCCTCCTCCTCCTCCTCCTCCTCTTCCTCCTCCTCCTCCTCCTCCTCCTCCTCCCTGTTACAGTTTTTCAGGAAGATATAATTTTACTCTGACAGGTAAATGGTATACTCCATCGCCTCCCTGTAAAACTTTTGGATGGAAAACTCCGAATCTACCAGCACGGCTTATATCAGAGGATTGAGGCTTCCTTTGGTTTGACGCTGACCTTTGATCTCTTCTACAATGTGAGAACCACTGTTCCCAACAACTACCAGGGTCATCTGGGTGGCTTATGTGGAAACTACAATGGACAGCCGAAAGATGATCTTCAGCTACCAGATGGCATGGTGACCTCAGATGTGATTGTGTTTGCTGCTGCCTGGAAAATCCTGACCCCTGGCATTCCCTGCTCAGATGGGTGCTCTGGGAAGAACTGCCCAATTTGCACAGAGGAAAAGATAAATTTTTTAAAGCAGCGCTCCTTCTGTGGGCTCCTCACAGCTTCTGATGGGCCGTTCGCCTCTTGCCATGGTGTTGTGAATCCCATTTCCTACCTAAACCATTGTGTCTTTGATATGTGCATTGGGGGTGGGGACAGACAAATCTTGTGTCATAGCATCCAGAGCTACGTGGCAGCCTGTCAAGAAGCCAAGGTCACCATCCAGCCTTGGAGGAGCCCAGACTTCTGTCGTGAGTAGCGATCAAGAAGCATTACTAATTGGAACACAGATAGAAAAAGATGGATATCCCCAATATAAAGACTAGGGGGTTGTGTGAACCAGCTAGGATTCTGTGATTCGGTTCCAAAAGTTGATGCAAAATTAAAAAGTCAGTGCAATCTGAAGAGTTGATCTGACCAACGTATATGCACACATAGATAAAAAAAATCCACCAAATCTTCAGAGGTGCCCACTTCTGTTTGCTGCATTGAATTGTTGGAAGATTGGTGTGAAGATTCAATTCAAACGATGATTTGACCACATTGGCTCTAAATAGAATCTTTGATGCTTTGCACAGCCTTAATTAAGAACCCTGAAGAGAGAAAGAGAATTAAGTAGATAATTAGAAGGTAGTCAGCACTTAACACCCCTGTCTTTTCACTTGGCCACAGCTCAAGAAAGTTCATTGCTTTGGCTAGTATGACACCTTGCATTCCCAAATAGGAAATATTGCTATCTATTATCTCTACAATAATCATTAGGGTAAATGTAGAGAAGATAGAGGAGGAAGCCAGCCTGGGGTGTCCAGCCCAGGGTTGTCCCACCAGGAACCACCTTCTGTCTATTCCTACCCTTGTTTCCCTGAAAATAAGACCCAACCGGAAAAATAAGCCTAGCATGATTTTTCAGGATGCTGGTAATATAAGCCCCACCTCCAAAATAATCCCCAATTAAGATTGTCAGCCAGCCAGACACATTTAGTATCACATTTCCCCAAATATAAGCCCTAACTGGAAAATAAGCCCTAATGCATCTTTTGCTGGCTGAGGAATTCTGGGAGTTGAAGTCCACAAGTCTTAAAGTTGCTAAGGTTAGAGACCCCCTGATCTAGATGTTTGTAAGAAAATACAAACAATGCTAACTGTTGCCACCTACTAGTTGTTGCACTTCAGCCCACCCTTGGCAACTCCTGCCTGCTGGAGAATTCTCTGAGTTGAAGCCCACACATCTTAAAGTTGCCGAGGTTGAGAAACATTGCTTTAGCTGATTAGTTCCTCTTACCTGTTCTTCTGCAGCGATCACCTGTCCAGCCAATAGCCATTTCGCCATCTGTTCTAATATCTGTGAAGTCACCTGTGCTGGGCTTACGGATCACCTTGAATGCCCAATGACTTGTGTTGAAGGTTGTCAGTGTGATGACGGCTTCTTCTGGGACAGCCTCAAATGCATCTCCCTGGATGAATGTGGCTGCTTTGAACACAACACATACTATCCGGTAGGTTGAAAAGGAAGGCAGTGGTGGACCTCAGTTTGTTTCTTGGATTGGTCTGCAAAAATCACATTGGTATTAAACATTTAGTTATGTTTGTTATTTACTTTTTCAGCTGGAATCAAGATAACATTGTTAATTTGCTGCAGGCCCTGGGACTTTTTTTTTTTGAGACCAGGTTTTGGAGGTTTTCCTCCCATTCACCCCAATCTGATGCATTGGTAGCCTATCTTTGCTAGACTGTTACTGTGCTTGTAATCAGAAACTAATTTCATTTGTTAACTGCTTATAATAGCTTTTGTGTTAAGTGCAGCTCAGTTTTATAGGAGAATTACTGTACTCCTTAATTAGTCAGTTCCTGTTCCCTGTAGAGTGTTTTATTAATCTCTTGATGTCACTCGCTGTGCAGATGGTCAGATGGATGAATTAATCCAGGAACTGGTAAATTGCTCTATTGTTTTAGATGGTACAAAAGAACCTCACAGCAAAAGCAAACCATTCAAGGTGTCTTCAGGGGATTGTTGTCCTTTTATGAATGGCTCCATTGTAAATTAATGCAGTGGAATGAAAAACTCAGTATGATAACGTTTCATAAAGCCCTGGAAGATCATGAGACAAGTGGCCCTAATTGCTTAGATCCAATCCGATGCAATCCAATGCAATCTAGAGGCTTTTAAGAAGAGAAAGGACAGCCACTTGTCTGAAATGATACAAGTCTG
The DNA here is from genome assembly GCF_016545835.1 of Crotalus tigris. Taxonomy (NCBI): domain Eukaryota; kingdom Metazoa; phylum Chordata; class Lepidosauria; order Squamata; family Viperidae; genus Crotalus; species Crotalus tigris. The sequence goes on from NW_024100508.1 coordinate 2,028,193, forward strand.
CTGCTCGAGCAGGGGGTTGGATTAGAAGACCTCCAAGGTCCCTTCCAATTCTGTGTTCTGAGTTCTAATCCCATCCCTCTATAGATTCTTAATATGTATCTAAGACGATCTAGCATTCCATTCCTCTCCCTCAATCCAGTAAGGAATTACAGCTTCAAGACAATTAGTATTTCCAAGAACCAATGAGGATCTTCTATAGGAACCTTCCATGTAGCTGCAAAGCATTTTCTAAATAAGCTTTGTTCTTTCCACAAAGCTGGTGGAAGCATTGCAGAAGTACATGAACCTGTTCCTGAATGAGATTGGCCTTGCTGTTTATAACTTTCTCCCAATACGATTGTTTAAAAAAATGTGGCTTTGGATCGTTTTCTCTTACCTGTGGTTGTTTTTCCTAACGCTCAGCCTGATGTGCCCATCTTGCAAAACAATTGCAAGGAGAAGTGTGTCTGCAGTCCAGCTGGAGGATTCTTCTGCGAAGACCATGCTTGCGCGGCCAATGAAGCCTGTGTGGTGAAGGATGGGATTATGCAGTGCCAGAACATAGGTAGCGGATGATACCACCTCACTTGTCAGTACTTGATGGATGGAGAAAGAAGGATATGATTTTACATCCATCAGGGTATCTTGAGAGTAACCAGTAGTTCAGCCATGCTGGACAATGATCCTGTGGGTATAGATTAAAGCTGCATGCAGTGTTGTGTGAAATGCATGTATTTCAATTTTAGTAGCTGCTATGGGAGTCCCAAAAGTGCTTTTTCACGAGGCAACTGGATTTCTTGTTTTTCTTTGAAGATGTTTCGCTTCTCATCCAAGAAGCTTCTTCAGCTCTGACTGGATGGAGGGGAATGGTCATTTGCATTCTTTTTAAAAGAGGGATCAAAGAAGCCATCTGTGTCAAAATTAAACAGCCCTCTCTCAACAAAGGGGGAGGGATACGACATCATCTATCTCCAGTCTATAACGCAGTCCTTTCAGCAGTTCCAAGTAGGCTCCACACCCATTTGCACTACTCAGGTGACCCTGATGATAAACCTCCAGGTGGCCTCAATGACTCTCTAAAAGAATGCAAATGACTAACTGTCTGCAAGCAGTATAAGTCCTTCCATTCCCCACCATCCAGTCAGAGCTGAAGAAGCTCCTTGGATGAGAAATGAAATGTCTTCAAAGGAAAAACAAGAAAGTCCAGTGGCCTCGTGAAAAAGCACCTTTGGAATAATTATGATCCAGATGACTGTGAAAATCTACATAGACATTCTACTGTGGGAGGGACTCTAATTCTTTCTATTTCCCAGAATGCCTTTCTGAGCATTTATATACCTGGGAGGATTTTATACATAGGTCTAATACAACATCTACTTAATCTGTATTTGTTCAACATGCTTAACCAAGTCACTAACCAACATCATGGCTATATTTGCTCAACTTGCTAAACCTGGTTAGTTTTAATCTGTGGTAGATTTTGTGTGTGGTTTCACATGGGGTGCAAGTCTTGGTTATTTGAACCCAGGCTAATTTATGCTTCAATATATTCTGCAACCTAGAAAATGGCCTATCTGTGAAATCAGATTAAGCATGTTGTATGAGAATAACCACAGGGTTATCCCAGCTGCAGATGTATATACATTTCAAGACATACTGATCCTCTTCTAGACTTACTTTCTACTTTTTGCAGTCTATCAAAGAGAAGGATTGGGGGGGGGGACACATGCTAACTGTCTTCCAGTACTTGAAGGGCTATCACAGAGAAGAGGGGATTGACATATTCCCCAAAGAGCCAGAAGTAATGGGTGAAATCTTGTTAAAGAGAGATCCACCCTAGAAGTAAGGAGAAATTTTCTGACAGCAAGAACAATTAAACTATGGAAGAATTTGCCTAGCAGAGTGTAAGTGCCCAATCACTGGACGTTTTCAAAAGTAGACTGGAGAGCCATTTGACTGGGATAGTATAAGGTCTCTTCCTTGGACCGGAAGACCTCTGAGCTCCCTTTCAGATCGATGATTCTATGTTCTATCTTTTTTCCCCCCAGATCCTTGCAAAGTTAAGATTTGCCGTCCCAAGGAGACATGTAAGGTCAAGGATGGACAGGCTGTTTGTGTCCCGGACTATCAGGGACACTGTTGGTGCTGGGGGGACCCACATTGTCATACCTTTGATGGTTACAGCTATGACTTCCAAGGCACTTGTTCCTATGTGCTCACTCAGTCGACAGACATCGATCAAAGCCTTGTACCCTTTTTAGTGGTGATAAAGAATGAAAACCGAGGGGGTAACAACGCTGTCTCTTACGTGCGACATGTCCAAATGCGTGTGTATGAGCAAGAGATAGCCATCTATAAACAAGAAAATGGCAGAGTCTGGGTAAGAGCAGTTTTATCAATTGCTATGTTGAAAATTCACTTTATATTTCCGCCCCTACCCTATTTATTTAAAACATTTATATAGCTAGCCATCTTTTAGCCACCTCTGGGCAGTTCTCAATCAAATTGATAGGAGGAAAATGTTTCCAAATTCTTAACTGTCATTTTTAAGTACAGATAGTCCTCGACTTACAATAGTTTATTTAGTAACCGTTCAAAGTTACAATGGCACTGAAAAAAGTGACATGACCATTTTTCACATGCCTGTTGCAGCATCCCCATGGTCCTGTGATCAAAATTCAGATGCTTGGCCACTGACTCATATTTATGACGGTTGCAGAGTCCCGGGGTCATGTAATCCCCTTTTGCAACCTTTGGACAAGCAAAATCAATGGGGAAGCCAGATCCACTTAACAACCGTGTCACTAACTTAACAACTGCAGTGATTCACGGAACTGTGGCAAGAAAGATCCTAAATTGGGGCAAAATTCACTTAACAACTGTCTCACTTAGCAATGTTGGGCTCAGTTGTGGTCGTAAGTCAAGGGCTATAATGCTTTTCACTTAAGGAGGGAGTAATTGAGGGCAGTATCTGAATGTCGTATCTTTCTTGCAGTCTGTCCTTCCTTGCTTTGCTGATGGGAAATCCAACTCAGATTGATCTGTCTCTCTCTTCTTGCTTCCTAAAAGCACACTTATTTGCAAATTTCTTTTCCAATCCTTCTGACACAGGTTAACGGGGTGATCTTCAACCTGCCAGTAACTCTTCTGGGAGGTCAAATCCGGATCTTCTCAAGTGGCAACTCTGCCAATGTGCAGACCGACTTTGGCCTATTGATGGCCTTTGACTATAAGTGGCAAGTAGACGTCCACCTGTCTAGTAGCTATTATGGAAACACCGAGGGACTTTGCGGTAATTTCAACCAGCTGCCAGGGGATGAACTAAGGAGCCCCAATGGTTTTCTGTTGCCCACTGTGATCAGCTGGGCTACTTCCTGGACAGTGGAGGACGGGGATCCACTTTGTTTCCATGAGTGCAAAGGTGTATGCCCCGTATGTGAACCGCAACAGCTGGCAAAATACAAAACAGATGGATATTGTGGGATCGTCTCTGTCTCAAATGGACCCTTCCAGGATTGTCATGCTGTTTTAGATCCTAACATTATCTTAGACAACTGTGGTTTAGATGTTTGTATGAATGGAGGAGACCATGACATTCTGTGCCAAGCTGTGAGCTCTTATGCTCAAGCGTGTCATCAGAAAGGCCGCCGAGTTGGTGATTGGAGAACCCCCATCAATTGCCGTAAGTGCTGAACATTTGGTCGTCTGCAGTGTTCTAGCTTAATATCCATACTAACAACAATTAAAGCTAGTACAAGACCAACACGATGTAAGTAAGGAGCAAAAACCAAAATAATTTTTTTTAAAAAATCTAATTGTGTTAAATAAATAAATAACAGAAGAGCAGAGTTGGAAGGGACCTTGAAGGTCTTCTAGTCCAGCCCCCTGCTCAAACAGGAATTCTCTATACCATTTCAGACAAATGATGGATAACACATTTAAGCAACTTTTGTTCTCCTTCTGGAAGGAATACAGGTAGTTCTCAACTTAGTGACGACAACGGAGCCCAAAATTTTTGTTGTTAAAGTGAGACGTTTGTTAAGCGAGTTTGGCCCCATTTTACGACATTTCTTGCCACAGTTGTTAAGGGAAACACTGCAATTGTTAAGTGAATCTGGATTCCCCCATACTTGGCTTCTCAGAAATTCGCAAAAGGGGATCACATGACCCCGCCCCCAGGACACTGAAACCATCATAAATATGAGTCAGTTGCCAAGCATCTGAATTTTGATCCCATGACCATGGGGATGCTGTAACGGTCATGTGAAAATTGGTCATAAGTCACTTTTTTCAGTGCCGTTGTAACTTGGAATGGTCACTAAGTGAACTAAGTCAAGGACTACTGTATCTTCTTAAATAGGAGATCTTAACAAGGCTGATGAGATCAATAGTTGGCTGCCTTGCTTTCTGAAGCAGGAAGTCCTAGGTTTTAGGGACACAGGTGGGTATGTATCAATGAAGACGAGCATAGAAGCTCATGAAGATAACTGCCTGAAGTGTGGAAGGTGTATAGAAAAGGTGGTCGGCTACGTGGAATTTAGACAATGAGAAAATCATAGTTATTCCTTTCACTTCCTTTCACAGCTGTCCCTTGTCCTGAAAATAGCCACCATGTGTCTTGTGGAAGTAGATGTCCAGCGACTTGTTCCTCCCTCAACGCACCCGTGTTTTGCACATTGGAATGTGTGGAAACCTGCCAGTGTAACGACGGCTACGTCCTTAGCATTGACAAATGTGTGCCCATAGAGAGCTGTGGTTGCTCTCACAATGGCATCTACTACAAGCCAGGAGAAGAATTCTGGAACAAGGACTGCACTTCACATTGTAAGTGTGATCCCAGGTTTGGTGTCGTGGTGTGCACCCCAGCTTCCTGCCAGACTGGGGAGCAGTGCAAAGTGGTCAATGGAATACGCGGATGCTATGCTAGCTCTTCTACCTGCATCTCCACGGGAAACTATGAATATATCACCTTTGATGGGCACAGCTATAGATTTGAGGGCAGGTGCATCTATCAATTGTCTAAAGTCTGCCTTCCCAAGCTTGGTCTCACACCGTTTGACCTCTCAGCTCAAAACAGCCCAGCTCCTGATGGCCGTGCGGTTACATTAAAAGTGTATGGAAAAACCATTACTGTCCGTACCGATCAGGTGGAGGTAAGACCTTTTTACTCAATATGTTGAACCAGGCCAATTTAAGATTTAACTTCTGCATTTGCATGACATGCTAATCTAGGTTTGTTTTAACTTTGAATAGTAGTTAAAGTCATAGAATAGTAGAAAAGTCAAATTCAGAAAACCTGAATTTGGTTTCCGATTTAATGTTTCCTTTTGGGCTTTCTATGAAACCAGACTATTGGGTTAATTTCCAGATCAACATATCACATAGATCTAGGAAAAATGATTAATTCAGTAATCAGATTGACTGTCGATAAAAAAAAAAGGCAGGGTAAAAATTTAAAATAATTATTAAACGTAACATTTCTTGCCCTTTTAGGGTTTGCAAATTTTGCAGTAGGTGTTAATTATTACTATTATATTTTTTTGGCTTCGGTTAGCATGGCTTATGATATGATTATATTGCCAGATAGGCACAGCTGATATTGTAGTTGGGTTTTTTTAATAACAGAAAAGTGGTTTATTGATCCTCCCAGAATATTAACATGCTTATTTGGGGTTTCATTCTTTACAAATGGGTCACATATTATGTTGCTGAAAATTACTATTTTATAGAATTGAATTTCAGCAATATGATCCTAACGGGCCCACTGGGGACTACAACACTTAATCTGAGGCGGCACATGTGATCTTCAGGCAATTATGTATCTACCCATATTTAATGGCAGTGTGTGTTTAGAAATACAGTATATGCAATCTTAAGTTTAAAAGTGTTCTGATTCTGTAGCAAGAAAGGCTGGATTTTTCAACCTGTGGGAGTTGACGTCCACAAGTCATAAAAGGGCCAAGTCTGAAGACCCCTGGTTTAGAGTGTATTTCCAAACATTTCTTTTTCCCAGCACTAAAAGAGCTGGGAATTTGGGGTTTTGTTTAGTTTAATTTGAAGAGAAACAAAATTAAATTATCTCTTTTATTCAGCTGGATGGCAACCCAGTGAATCTGCCTTTCAATTATGAGGAAAAAATTAAGGTTAATTTTGACGGGAGTCATTTTGTCCTTGTCACAAATTTTGCCCTGGTGGTCAAACTCACCAAGGGAAACCTCAACATTGAAACAACCGTGCCCGGGAACTATGCAGGACATTTGTGCGGGATGTGTGGAAACGCCAATGGAAACCTTGCTGATGACACATTGCAAGAATACGGGGAAAATTGGTTTGTAGGCTGCTCTCCAGGCTGTTCCCCAAATTGTCCTCCCTGCTCATCCGCTGAACTAGAAAGATATCAAACAGATTCATTCTGTGGGTTGTTGAGCCGGCCCGATGGACCCTTCGCTTCCTGCTATGAGGCCATTCCAGCTGCACCCTTCTTTGATGAGTGTGTCAAAAAGACCTGTGAAGTTCGGGGACAGATGAATGTTTGGTGTGACGTTATTACTTCTTATGTAGCAGCCTGTCAATCCAGAAGTTTCCCTTTGAAGAACTGGAGGACTGAAAGCGTCTGCCGTAAGTTCGAACTTGAAGCGTTGGAGGGTTTGGCTGAAGGGGGTGAGTCAAAGAGAGCAACTGAATAACAGAATAACAGAGTTGGAAGGGACCTTGGAGGTCATCTAGTCCAAGCTCCTGCTCAGGCAGGAAACCCTATACCATTTCAGACAAATGGCTGTCCAGTCTCTTCTTAAAAACTTCCAGTGTTAGAGCATTCACCGCTTCTGGAGGCAGATTGTTCCACTGATTAATTGTTCTTAACTGTCAGGAAGTTTCTCCTTAGTTCTAGGTTGCTTCTCTCCTTGATTAGTTTCCATCTGTTGCGTCTTGTCCTGCCTTCAGACGCTTTGGAGAATAGCTTGACTCCCTCTTCTTTGTGGCAGCCCCTGAGATATTGGAAGACTGTTCTCATGTCCTCCCTCGTCCTTCTCTTCCTTAACCTAGACTTACCCAATTCCAGCAACCGTTCTTCATATGTTTTAGCCTCCAGTCCCTTAATCAACTTTGTTGCTCTTCTCTGCAATCTTTCTAGAATCTCAACATCTTTTTTATATCATGGCGACCAAAAGTGAATGCAATATTCCCAGCATGATCTTACTAAAGCACTATAAAGTGGTATTAACTCTTTGTGTGATCTATTTCTCTGCACACTGCTGGCCTGGCTCACATTTCAATGATTGTCCACTAGGACTCCAAGATGCCTCTCACAGTTACTACTGTTGAGCTAAAGGGCCTTGAGAAACTTCATTAGTTAATGCAGCTCGTGTATTTCAGCTGAATTGGATTGGAGCTGCTATATATACTGATCACCTGACCTAGCAGTTATGATAACTACAATTATGCCAAAGATTATTTTTGTGATATTTCTGTTCATCATTAAACTGCAAGCTGAGTAGCTAAAGCTGCAGGTGAGCTTCCTGTTCTTTAAACATATTTATTATAATACAAAACTATCTCATAGAGGCAATGAACATGATTAATTAATCTTCTGCCAACATTAATCCCTCCCATAGTGCTTGATGGAAGAATCTTCTCTCTTTCTAATCTAACCACCTCATCTATGCTGGATTAAATGTTGATCCAGGAGCTGCACATGGCTGTAGTTTCCAGACTTCACGTTGAATTCTTTGTCACAAAATGAAGAATATTTCAGCGTCATTTCTTTGTACCTGTTGAGCACAATCCATTTATAATTTTGGTGTTGACATCGGTTGTAAGGACTAGGTTCACCTAATATAGGTAGTCCTTGACTTATAAGAGTCCATTTAGTGACTGTTCAAAGTTACAATGGCACTGAAAAAAGTAATTTATTTTTCACACTTAACAACCACTGCAGCATCCCCATGGTCACGTGATCAAAATTCAGATGCTTGACAACTGACTCATATTTATAACGGTTGCATTGCCCTGGGGTCATGTGATCTGCTTTTGCGACCTTCCCACAAGCAGAGTCAATGGGGAAGCCAGATTCACTTAACAACCATGGTACTAATTTAAGAAGTGCAGTGATTCACTTAACAGCTATGGAAAGAAAAGTCGTAAAATGGGGCAAAATTCACTTAGCAAATATTTTGCTTAGTGACAGAAATTTTGGGCTCAGTTGTGGTCCTACGTTGAGGACTACCTGTACAGTTCTGCTGTGGACAGCATAGTAGCTCAAATGTTCTGGTCCTTTGCTTGATCATCTCTTTATTTTTCCTTATCTAGCTCATCCCTGCCCAGCTAACTCTCAGTATGAACTTTGTGGGACCCGTTGCGCTGCGACCTGTGAAAACCCCCAGCTTCCTCTGATGTGCAGGGCACCTTGTGGTGAAGGTTGCATCTGTAACCTGGGGTTCATCTTGAGCGGGAACCAGTGTGTCCCACTCCAGGAATGTGTCTGTGAATTTGAGGGCGTCTACTACAAAAAAGGAGAGGAATTCTTCTCCAACGTTTTCTGCCGGAAACGCTGCCGATGTATGGAAGATGGAACAGTTCAGTGTCACGACTTCTGCTCCGATGAGGACTTCTGCAAAGTGGTGAACGCTGTCTCAGTTTGTTTCCCCAGAGAACCAGGCACCTGTTATGTACTGGACGGCTGGAATTATGTCACCTTTGATGGTGTACATTATTTGCTGCCAGCTCTTTGTTCCTACATACTTGCCCAAAGTGACGAGCAGCACAAATTCTCCATCGTCCTGTCAGCTGGATCCACTGGCATTGAGGAAGTCAAGATTCAGGTTTCTGGATATCATGTAGTTCTTCAAAGAGGCAAGGCCTGGGAAATTTTGGTGAGTCTTTCCCATGCCAAATATACAGGAAAGGGTCCAGTCAATCTTCCATTGAGGTTCAATTTTTTTTATTAGTTTATCAAAATATAAAACACACAAATACAAAGAAAAATGAAAACAATGGGAAAAGAGAAGGGAAAGAGGGAAAAAGTATAGGAAAAGGGGCAAAGAAAGGCAAAATCACTGACTTTTGACTTTTTTTGCCTCGGTGGAATAATGTAATAACATACAACTAATAATATATACTAGCCATTTTTTATAATAACAAACCTATCAAATCAGCAAAACCAAAAATGGGTCCTCATCAATCTTCCTGATCGTGAGGAGGAATGATCCCAATGGATTTCTCTCATAAGGTTTTTATTGAATGAAACAAACTTTGATATCTTATAAAAACAAACTCCTCTTTCTCTTTCTAACTGGGTGCATAACATACTGTATATTAACCCTGCCATCCTTTATCTCAACAAGGTGCTTCTCACGGAGACACTGAGTTCCTTGTTGTGGAGATGGTTGCGTTTGCTTCAACAAGCTGCTTCTTGTGCTTCTGGGACTTCTTCTGGCTCCTGGCATGCTGGATGAGTCCTTGGAACAATCTGGAGCGAAGTGACATGCCAAAGGACCCCCCATTTTAGAAGCATGTGCGTGGGAGGGAGGGGAGAATAGCACATTGTATCACAAAGTGTCTTTCAGTGGGTACTTTGTGCAAACTTTCTTTCAAGCAAAGCACTCCACACACCTTTCAGAAGTTAGCACATCTTTATTCTAAATGCAGATTTGTTTTACCCATGTTGGCTTGACCCCTAAAGGAGAAAAGGATGGGCAGTCATATATAAGTCATGTGTCACAGCCTAACTCCATCCAGCTTCGCCTTTCCTTGCTATTAGCTCTGAGATAATGACATTAGTTTCAACGGATCTACTGTACAGATAATCCTCAACTTACAACAGTTTTCAAAGTTACAACGGCATTGAAAAAAATGACTTATGGCTCTTTTTCACACTTACGACATTGCAGCATCCTCATGTTCAGACCCTTGGCAACTGACTCATATTTATGACAGTTTGCAGTGTCCCGGGGTCACGTGATCCCCTTTTGCGACCTTCTGACAAGCAAAGTCAGTGGGGAAACCAGATTCACTTGACAACCAGGTTACTAACTTAACAACTGCATTGAGTCACTTAACAAGTAAGAAGTAAGAAAGGTTATAAAATGGGGCCAAAGTCACTTAACAAATTTCTCATTTAGCAACAGAAATTTTGGGCTCAGTTGTGGTTGTATGTTGAGGATTACCTGTAGTTCATTCATTCCAGTTGTGTGGTGGCCTAGTGGTGAAGATGCTCTCCTTCCACATGGAAGATTCAGAGTTCAATCCTAGTAGAGGCAGATGTTTCCCTGCTTGGGCGCAAAGAAAAAATATCTACTGCAAACTCTGCATAGGCATCTGGAAGGGCATCTGGCTAGTAAATTCTTAGCTCCATCCAATCACACCAACTCTACCCTGAATAGAGACTACGGGGTGGTAAAAAGAAAAAAACCTTCAGTTCATTTATTCCTCTGATATTCATTAAGAGATGAAATGCAAATAGATACACCGGATTCAGTCTTGTTTCTTGCATCTTGTTGCCCAGGTCAATGGAGAACGTCTTCACTTGCCAGCTAACTTTGGAGATGTCTCGGCGAGACAAGAGGGAAAAGTTGTGCTAATTCGTAGCAATTATGGCCTGCGGGTTTATTATGACCATAATGATTGGGTTGCAGCATCTGTACCTGGTACCTACCAGGGCCTCTTGAAAGGTCTTTGTGGCAACTTCAACAAGGACAAGAATGATGAATTCTTCTTGCCCAATGGGAAGCCAGCCCAAGATTTGACTGAGTTTGGAAACTTTTGGAAAATTGAAGGTGGCAAATGCTTGGAAGGCTGCAAAGATAAATGCTATCTCTGTGATAAAAGTACTGAAGCAACATTCCAAGGCAAAGACTACTGTGGGTTGATCCAAGCTGTTCCAGGTCCATTCAGTAGATGTCACACCATCGTTAACCCAGAGCACTTCTTCAAGTACTGCGTGGCCAGGCTGTGTTCCAGTAATGGAGCGACAGAATCTCTCTGCCAAAGTCTCCAGGCCTATGCAACGGCTTGTCAAGTGGCTGGGACCACCATTGATGAATGGAGACCATTTACCCGTTGTTGTAAGTCAAGATGGAGGGTTTTGACACGGTGCTTACCTACCCCTAATGTTTAATCCGATCTACTAAAGAGCCAGAGGCTTTATTTGCCCAGCATGATAATCTAGTACTTTCCAATTTAGTAGGATTTTTTTTTTTTAAAAAAAGGCTTAGCGTGTAATATGAACCTTGCCCATTGATTTATTTATGATTTTATTTGGCATAAGTCTAGTAAATGAGTAAATTCAGTAATCAGCCTTGGAGAGCTGTAAAATGGAGATAGAGAGTTGGTTTCCTCCTTTAAAACATGGTGATGTCATTGGATAGATGAGTTCCAGGGATTGTAGGGAGAAGTTTTGTACACCATGCTAATATTGGGTTGTTGGTTTTTTTGCTATAAAGAGAAGACTTTTTAAACTCCATTTCTTGGTAGTTTATCTCTGAAATTTGGCAAGGTGGTTTGAGAGAGTAGGGTGGGGATAATAAAAAGGGGGGATCTGAGAGCAATCTGTGGATCCCAGGGCTGAAAAATGGCCATAAAATATGCGAAGAAGCAAACCAGTATGCATGTGTATGTTTGTGTGTACCTTCAGATCAGTGCTGACTTCTGGCAGCTGTCTGACTAAGCCCTGCAGTTTTCTTGGGAAGGTTTTTCAAAAGTGATTTGCCATTGCCTACTTCCTAGGGTTGGGAATGTATGACTGGCCCAAGCTCACCTAGCTGGCTTTGTGCCGAAGGCAAAACTGAAATTCATGGTCTCCTGGTTTCTAGCCTTATGTACTAAATACTGCACCAAACTGACTCTCTATAACTAGCTGTGAGATTATGGGAAAAGTGTAAAAAGCAGCTTTCAGTGTTGGAAACGGCTCTCCAGAAGCGTTTTGCTAATAGCTTCCAAAGGGCAGCTTTTGCTCATACCAAAGAGAGACCTTTTCTGAGGCTAATTTCCTTGGGGGAGGTAATGATCCTATTCATCCAAGCATAAAGAGACAACTCTGCATGCCACAATCCTAAGCTCGGACACGCAGGTACATGTATACCTGTGCTTTAAAGTTCTTAAAATAGGCATATTTTAAATTGCTGTTTTAGGACTGCATACCCAAAACAAAGGATGCTTTCTTTTCTGGATTATGGTAAATTCACACTGGTTTTACTTGCCATGGGAACCCTACTACTATGGATGGTGTATTGAACTATTATGGTATGTATGTCATGGTTTATGGATGATTCTATGGCTTATTCAACAAGCTAAAGTTAGCTACAGTATGTAAACTCTGCCTAAATGAAGATTTCTGAGTTAAATGATATGGGAGTGAGGGGCAGAGGGAGACTACAAGGAAATGATCAAACAACTCATTCTGCATGAATGGTGTCAACATTTAGGTCAGTGTTTCTCATCTGTGGCAACCTGAGGATGTGCGGACTTCCACTCCCAAGATTCCCCAACCAGCCATGCTGCTTGGAAGTCCATCTTCAAGTTGCCAAGTTTAAAAATATTGATTTGCACTAAGCAGACATTATTTTCAACACAAGCTGTGGTGGCGCAGTGGCTAGAATGCAGCCCTGCAGGCTACTTCTGCTGACTGCCTGCTGACTGAAGTTTGGTAGTTCGATCCTGACCGGCTCAAGGTTGGCTCAGCCTTCCATCCTTCCGAGGTCGGTAAAATGAAGACCCAGATTGTTGGGGGCAATAGGTTGACTCTGTAAACCGCTTAGAGAGGGCTGTAAAGCAGTATGAAGCGGTATATAAGTGCTATTGCTATTATGGGACTGTCCAGAAGGCACATACTCTAACTCAGTGTTTCCCAAACTTGACAATTTTAAGGCATGTGGACTTCAACTCCCAGAATTCCACAGCCAGCGTTGCTGGCTGTGGAATTCTGGGAGTTGAAGTCCTCATGCCTTAAAATTGTCAAGTTTGGGAAACACTGCTCTAACTGATGTCTCCTAAGTGGGATTCCTGAAGAAAATAAGGAACAAGAAGCCTATACAGTTGGATGATGGTGATGATGATGATTGTGGTGGTGCTGGTGGTGATGGTGATGATGATAATGATTTCATGCCACAGCAAATTAGGAGATGTTAGCTGGAAAAATTCATTCCTCATTTTTGGTTTCTGCTCTGACCCTAACACTAACTCTCCATAGGAAAAAAAGGCTTCAAATCTCAAATCTCTTCTACTAGCTTCCTCATATAATTGACCTTTACTCCACAGCTGCTCTGAACTGCCTGCCTGGCACCCATTATGAGCCTTGTGTGCGGAACTGCCAGGGCACCTGTGCAGGAAATCTCGTGTGTGTGGATCCGTGCGTCGAAGGCTGCGTCTGCAACGTGGGAACATGGGCAAATGGAGCAGCCTGTGTGAACCCAGAACAGTGTGGATGCTGGTATGATGGGAGATTCATCCTGGTGAGAAGGCTTTTCTTTTAAAACAACGTGGACTACTCTCTTTTCCAGAAATGAACTACTGTCCTTAAATGGAGAGTTCCAGAGATATGGTGGAAATATTAAAATGTCAATCATGATGGGGTGATTGAAGCTTTGACTGTTTTTTTAAATGGGCAATAGATAATAAAATAACAGAATAACAGAGCTGAGTCCAACTCCCTGCTCAAGCAGGAGACCCTGTACCAGGGGTGTCAAAGCGCCAGCCTTTGGGCCGGATGCATCATAGCAAAACCGCGCCCGCCCCATTGCCAGCAATGGCAAAAAAGTCACAATATGTCACGACGTGTCATGTGACATTGCGAGTTTGACACCCCTGCCCTATACCATTTCAGACAAATGATTGCCCAGTCTCTTTTTGAAAGCCTCCAATAATGGAACACCCACAATTTCTGAAGGCAAGCCGTTCCACTGGTTAATTGGTCTCACTGTCAGGAAATTTCTCCTTAATTTCTCCTTAAGGTTGATTCTCTCCTTGATTAGTTTCCATCTATTGCTTCTTGTCCTGCCTTCAGGTGCTTTGGAGAATAGATTGACCCCCTCTTCTTTGTGGCAGCCCCTGAGATATTTGAAATGCACATGGAATATGTATTTTCAAAATGGATGGAGATTGGTTCACATCATGGTGACCTTATCTGGACACTTTTACCCATATCCTGTACCCAATCCTGGCCAGAAGTGTCTGGAAGGTATAGTTAAAAAAACAAAAAAGACCAAATAGTGGCCAGCATGGTATGATCAATATAAGACCCAGCTTTAACTTTTGTTAAACCGTTCCCTGAGTTAAATCATATAGCAATCTAAAGATTTCCATGTCTGGGTTAAGGAAGGAAACTGTCTGTCCATCTTGGTTAACTGATTGGCAGGTAACCCATTTTCTTCTCTCGCTACTAAGCATAATTGAGTTAATTCAGATTTGTTTGTTTGTTTGTTTGTTTGTTTATTCCTTCCTTCCTTCCTTCCTTCCTTCCTTCCTTCCTTCCTTCCTTCCTTCCTTCCTTCCTTCCTTCATTTATTTAGATGGGGGTTGGGGGAAGGACCAAGGGTTTTATTCCATTCTTAAGCTTTTTCAGCTCTGCGTTTCTCCACGCATGTAACCACCACAGCAGCCTCATTTTGGCTTGATTCCTCTCGTAACTCACCACCTGAATTTGCTATTTTAGGAAATGATACTACACTCTGCTGGTTATATTGCCCTTGGAGCAGTTTCATAGCAGAGCAATAAAAGAACTGAGCCACAAACAACTCTTATGAATGATGGTGGTGATCATGCTGTACAACAGCCAAAGTATATGGACTCCATAAATGGAATTCAGTCTTTTTGCTCTGATTTCAATCCTAAGCACATTTTTTATCCCTCATGTGCAGAATAAAAGCTACAAATGTGTGAATGGAGGCATGCATGCGCGCACGCGCGCGCGCACACACACATACACAGACAGACATTTTGCTTAAAATGTAATGGAAAATTCAGTTCCCTGGATAGGAATATTCAGCCCAAAACATTGGTGCTTTGCAGCCATCTGCATATCCAACCCTGATAGTTTTTCTGCACTGCCGTTATATCTTCATTTTTCTTTCTTCTTTTGGTCTCTTTCCAAATTGGCTGAACCCATAATTTTGAGTAATGCATGAAATAATAACGCTGCCCCAATTGCCTCGCTTTTATTAAATTACATATTGCAGATGGTGTTTGATGTTTGCAATTGTTTTCTGGTTGATGTCAACCATGTGATTTGGTAACATCTTGAACTTCACCCCCTCCATTTATTGCTGCTCATAATCTTATTATTCTTTTGGCGATGCTCTTTCTTGAATTTTAGAAAACAAAACTAAACCTTGCTTTTTAAATAATAATATTAATAATAATAAAAGCTCATAAAACAAAAGCTATGCAACCCGTGTGATAGAAGACTGCATATATTCTCCTCGCTGAAGAATACGAAGCTCCAATTTCTAAATCATGGGATGCTGTTTTCATGAGATGTCTTTTTCTCTTTCTCCAGCAAGGGGAGACATACATCATTACAGACTGTAAGATGCGCTGCACATGCCAGCGCCCTGGCCAGGTGGGCTGTCTCCTCCACAGCTGTGGCAATGGTGAAGCTTGCGGAGTGAGAGATGGGCTGCGTGGTTGCTTCCCCACTGAAGGCCGCTGCATAATGATACCAGGTCAACATTTCTCTTCCTTCGATGGCCTGTCTGGAGATGTAGTTGCTCCTGGAGCCTATCAGTTGGCCTCCCTTTGCAACACCCTCTCCGACGATTGGTTCCGCATCATACTTAAAGTCACGTTGTGTCTGCCTGCCCAAACGACCACGGCCACCTTGTACATCTTCTTCAAAAATGTATTCATTACGATGAATGACCAGAAAGAAGTTTGGGTAAGTGGAAACCAAACCAAGGAAGGCGCTCTCTTAATGACCTATTAAAAATTACCTGTTACAGGTAATCCTCAACTTATGACCACAGCTCAACCCAAAATTTATGTTGCTAAGAAGGACAAATGAGTTTTGCTCATTTTACGACTTTTCTTGTCACAGTTGTTAAGTGAATCACTGCAGTTGTTAAGTTGGTAACATGGTTGTTAAGTGAACCTGGCTTCCCCATTGACTTTGGTTGTCAGAAGGACGCAAAAGATGACCACGTGCTTCTAAGGCACTGCAGCCATCATAAATATGAGTCAGTTGCCAAGGGTCTGAATTTTGATCATGTGACCATGGGGATGCTACAACGGTCATAAGTAGGAGAAACAGTCCTAAGTTACTTTTATCAGTGCTGTTGTTGTAAGTCAAGGATTACCTGTACTTTAGCCCTTCATGGGAATTCCTGCAAGGGTAGTTGTGTAATCTAAGACATTGTCACAGGTTTACCTTATCTCAGAACACAACTGAGTTCTTTCTACTGTGCAATTCAAACCCACATTGCATTGTGGGGAAGGGGGAGGGGGTGGTTTGCTACTATAGAAATCATGGTAGCCTGGGGGTCAGGTAAGATGATGCTAATGTTTGTTTATGGGGTTCAGAAAATAGCACTAGCAATACCACTTAGACTTTTATATCACCCCATAGCACTTTACAGCCCTCTCTGGACCATTTACAGAGTCAGCCTCTTGCCCCCAACAATCTGGATCCTCATTTTACCGACCTCGGAAGGATGGAAGGCTGAGTCAACCTTGAGCCCCATCAGGATTGAACTCCTGGCTGTGCGCAGAGTTTGCCTGCAGTACTGCATTCTAACCACTGTGCCACCACAGTTCCTGGTGTATAGGGTAGCATAAGAGGATAGGAAGATGCAGCTAAATGCCTTGTTCTCCCTTTTGGCTGGACATATTGTAATGAGCAGTGGAGGGAGATTGTCGGGTGACTAGGCAATGGTTGGTGTGGAAAAAAAACTGGCTCTCTTTTGTCTCTGATCCCTTGGGTCTGGTTCTGCCCAACATTACTGCAGTCATTTGCAGGAGTCAAGGCCCTCTCCAGAGCACCCGTTTTGTGAGAATGCTGTAGCACACGGATGTCAAACTCTTCACGTGATGTGTCATGACGTATCATGACTTTTTTTTGCATTACTGGAGCTGGGCTGGGTGCGGCCTCCGTGTGATGCAACTGGCAGTTTGACACCCCCGGTGTAGCATGTGCTAAACATCCCAAATGTGCCCACTTAATTTTATTTATTAATTCAATTTCTATAGCTGCCAACTCAACTAAGTGAGTCTGGGTGACTTAATTTCCAAAGACTGACAAACTCAGATCTATGGCTCTTAACAATTAGGTCTCTGTTGTTTTTCACTGTTTTCTCTACTGGTACCTGGGTTTGAGAAGATCCTTAGCGCTACATACTGCAGTTGATAGAGAATTATAGCAATTATGATCCAAAACCAACTACAAGCTGCCAAGTAGCCTGCTCCTGTTCTGCAGATAAAATCACATCAAACTTGCATAGTTTCCATTCTTAAGTTAAGCCTTTGGAGGAGAATTTTGCACCACTAGATATTTTCCCTGCCTCTCCATCTAACTTTGCTGGTCTCTGCTTGTGTATTCCAGGTGAATGGGCTGCCGGTGAAAATCCCACTTCAGATCACAAACTCAGTGAAGTTTGACTTGACCGGTGACGTGATTGTCCTGCAGACACCGCAGGTTCAAATAACATTTGGACCAAATCACAGAGTAGCTGTGTCTGTCATCCCAGCTTTGGCAGGGAAGGTGTGTGGAGCATGTGGAAACTTCAACGACACACCTTTGGATGACTTGAAGGGGCCAGGCGGAGTGGATGTCAGCAACCTTCCAGAGCTCTTATTGTCTTGGACAGCCAGAGATTTTGCTTTACTGGTAAATGAGTTTTTGATTATTCCTCCCTGCGGATTCTTCCTGCCTTGTCTCCCAGGCTTTACTAATAAAGTTTACTAATAATAAGGCTTTACCTGAATTAAGGGGAGGCGCAATGGCTCAGTGGCTAAGGATGCTGAGCTAGTCAGCTGAAAAGCTGACAGCCCAGGTTTGAGACCCAAACGGCATGTGATGGGGTGAGTTCATGTCCTTGTCCCAGGTCCTGCCCACCTAGCAGTTGGAAAGCCTACAAATGTAAGTAGATCAATAAGTACCACTTTGGAAGGACGAACAGCATTCCATGAGCCTTGATCAGTGGTGGGATTCAGCTAGTTCGCACCAGTTTGCCACAACTAGTAGCTAAGTTTTTGTTGCCCAGGCCCAGAATGGACTTCCAGAAGTGGCATCCACACAAAGAACTGGTTGTTCACATATTTGAATATGGCCTCGGTATATAGTCATGCTGGCTTCGGTATATAGTCACGCTGGCTGCATGACCACAGAAGCATCTTTGGACAACGCTGGCTCCCTCAGCTAAGAAATGGAGATGAGTGCTGCTTCCTAGAGTCAGACATGACTGGATAAGGGACACCTTTACCTTTCCTTGAATTAAAACAACAAGCTGAGTGATCAACTTTCTAAAAGAACTTGAAACTGGAGAGCTGGGCTGAGAGAAGAACATTCATTAACATTTCAGTGGCTTCTTATGACCTTGAAATGCAGTGAAGGAGTCTGTGGTCATCCTTTTCCCACTTAACATGTTTATACCCTTCTCTGGCTCTTAGCTATTGCCTCCAATGGTTTCTCCAAAAAACGCTCTGGGAAACGATGCTTTGATCTAGCATCATTAGCTAGTGGTATTTGGAAGAGGAGAATGAGGGGCCGTTAATGTTTGACAGACAGAGCTAAAGCTTCTGCTGCCCTCGATGCAGGAAAAGGCGATGCTTGCATGTGGGAGCCATTTGTCACTCACCAGGACATTTCCCCTCTGAAATAGATAACAACGTTTTATTCTGTTGTAAATCATGAAACTGTAAATGTACCAGAGCGAATGGCTGGAAATACTGGAGTCTGACCTCCTGGACATATTTAACAGCGATCAGATTTATGCACATTCCCTTGCAGTGAAACAGCTTTGATGTGTACTTTAAGTCTCCCAGCTGCTCCATCCATTTCAGAGGAAGAATCAGGGTTCCTGAGGGTTCTCCTTCTGTTGACGTGAATAAAAAAAAAACAAAACCCTGCATGCAGTAAAATTCTGGGTGGCATAGGTGGGACTTTGCAGGGGGAAGATCAGTCCAGAAAGCAGGTGTCACAACTGAAAAGCATGTCTCCTGGTCCCATCAAATGGCATTGTGTCAGGGAAGGAACATGAAGCATGCCCAGTCTTTTGAAGAGTATGGGATGAGTATTTATCAATAGTAATATCTGCAAATAATCTAGTTCTGCACAATGTAGGGCTTTCTGGGTGGTAAACAGACTTTGAATTACCAATAAAGGAGAATATTTGTAGCTCAAGGTTGAACTGAGGCGTCCTTGATGCTCTCTAAGGAGGAAACCACACATCCTCAACACTGGCAGAGCAAGCTATTGTATGTAGAATAGAATAGAATAGAATAGAATAGAATAGAATAGAATAGAATAGAATAGAGCTGGAAGGGATCTTGGAGGTCTTCTAGTCCAGCCTCTACTCAAGCAGGAGAACTAGAGCAAACTACACATCACTTGCACTGATAATGTTATCTAGTAAGGTAATGAAATGTCTGTGCTTGGTTGCTTTCTTGAAGACATTTCATTACCCAAACTAATTAACATCATCAGTACTAGCAACAACCAAGCTCAGAGAGCAGTATGGACCCCATTGACCTTGAATTCCACCTGGAAACTATAGGAAGCCATTGTAGTTTGGAAATGAGTGGTGTTATCTGGGCATTCCTAAACATACCTTTACTACTTGTGCTAATGTATTTTGGATCATTTGTAATTTTTAAGAGGGCTTCAAGGACAGCCCATGGAGAATTTGTTACAGTAGTCCACTTGGAAGGTGACTAGAATATCCATGATAATGAAGAGGGCCTTGTGATCCAGAGCAAGACACATCCAACTCCTGACAGAGTTGTGCAAAGGCTCTCCTAGTGGCAGTTGTGTAGCTCAAGATTGAAATGTTGGGAACTCAATGTTTGTTATAGGTAGCCCTCAACTTACAACCATAATTGAGCCCCAAATTTTTTGTTGTTAAGCGAGACTCTTGTTGAAAACCCATATTATATATAGGAACAGCTCAAGATGAGACGGTGAAGTTAACCAAGCCAGGTACATTAATCAAAAAGAGCACCAAGATCTCAACAGTGAGGTTGGTTTGATGAGGGATTAGTACTCTTAAGTTTTCTTGGGTTGAGCAGTGTTGCTCTTTAAAAACTCCTGTCTGCTTTGTGTTCATGGGTGGATGCTAGTTCTCAAACTCCCTTCCTTCCTCTCAGATTTTATCTCTCTTTTACTCCTTAGTGTGCCTAGGGAGAAGAATGAGCAGGCTGATCTGATGATGCTAATCGAATAGTGGATTGAAATCAAGAAGAAAGTCTTCGGCAAGCCTCATCATCAAAGGAAGTTGACCTGGGAAACATAACTTTTCAGAGGTCTGAGTTTCCATAGGAATTGCTCAAATGAAGTTAAGCGATGCGGAATTTAAAATTCTGTAAAAGTAGATTCTCTTAATTAAAAAATTATTTGCTCTATGAGGACCCTTTGCCATAATAATTTAGTTTAGAGTGATCCTGTGGAAGGGAGCATGAAGAGGATAACAAGACACAGGGTTGTATTTTGTGGAGAAGGATGAAGAAGGCTCATCTGATCACCATAATAAAAAAAAGTGCAGAATAAGGGGGAACAGGGAAACTGGGGTGCTATTTTCAAGGCCAAATCTAACTACCTCACTGCCCATATAGATTTGGGTGCTTTTTCTGTTTGTGTACTTAATGATTGCCAATATACCTTTTCCATCTCCTGTAAAATCTTTTCTCAATCTATTTTCTTTCTCGCTATATCTCAGTCAGTTTGGCTGGTAGCCCAGAGATCATTGTTATAGGGTATTTTAATAAAGGATCTTGCTTCAAAACTTCATTGTTTGGATTACTATTTTTTCCCCATGGCAGTTAGATCTTAGTTTAACCTCCTCCTCTTGCTTCTAGCATGAAGCTTTCATTGCAATAAGGGAATCATTGTTTATTAAAGTGGGTTCTTCGAATGAAAGACAGGTGATGGATGTGAGGTTTGGATGAGAGAACATGCTTATGGAATTCTTCTGACTTATCTTCGGGGCTGAATCAATGAAACAGCTACAGCTTTTAGCAAAGTTCTAGGTGGATTTGTGTCTGTGTACCTGCATTTGGTTGCTTCTGTATACAAGAAAGATTTAAAACCCAAAGACATCACGTCCAATTAAAGTCTACCCTCTCCTATTTTCACTAGTCTATAAAGCCTGCTAAATTCTTCCTTCTAGGAATGGCTTATATATAAAACTGTATGAATACAGTGTAAATGTTTCTGTTAAAGCTGCAAAAGGTTCAATGTGAACAGCATAGAAAACTGCAAAATCTTTTTATCAAAATCTTTAATTGATTCTAACAGTTTCAACAGTGTTAGTTCAAAATGATTCAAAACATTCAACCTCCCTCACCAAAAAAAAGCTATATATCTAAACCTTATGTTGCAGTGAACAGCTACTATTTTATATTTAGAGCTACCACACCTAGACTGCAAGTATCTGAATAACCACTAGACAGCAGCAAAGAGGTGCAAATCTCTGGTGACACTTTGTGGTCAACGAACTTTTGCACCTCAAATATGGTAACCATACCAATTCAGCAGATATTGCATTTCAAATGTGTGTTTAGCAGGTAAACTAATGTTAAATATCAAAGTAGATTTTTATTTTAAAAAAGCAGATCCTAGCTAGAATCCAAATTAAGTACAATCTCCTCAACTGCTGAGACTTCAGCATTTGTGAATCAATGGCTACATTCACACATCAGCATAAGCTGTAGTGTTGCTTGTTTGATGTAGGCTTCGCCCAGTGTTAGAAACGAACCAGGCTTAGCATGGGTGATCTCAGCCAATAAGTATGTTTGTAGGATACATGAATCCAGTTGGTGGGAGGTAACTGTTGGCAATAGAACAAAAGATGCTGTATGTTGTGTTTACAAGACCATTTGCTCACTTGTGGTCTGGGACTCTAGAATAGGATTTCCCAACCTTGGAAAGTTTAAGACACAGGGATTACAATTCCTAGAATTCTACAGCTAGCCTTGCCAATTTTAAGACACGTGGACAATTCCCAGAATTCCCCAACCAGAGATGTTGGCTTAAAGTCACTAAGGATTGGGAAACCCTGTACTAGAAGATATTCCGGCTTGTAGGAAAAGGCGAATCTATCAAATTTGCTGAATTTCCCAGCATTCAGTATTCATATACATTTTTTTAAAAAATACATGAAAATTCACACAAAATTTGCACACATTGGGGAATCCCTTTCTCATCCTTTTCTCTTAATGCAACGCCTTTGTGGATTCTGTTCTCCAAATACTCTTCTGTGGATTTTTAATATGTATAATTTTACCATTTTAGTTGTAAACTCCACTGCCAAACATAGTCGAATGCAGATTTTCAGAGATGCAAATTGAATGAGTTCAT
This sequence comes from Crotalus tigris, assembly GCF_016545835.1. Lineage (NCBI taxonomy): Eukaryota > Metazoa > Chordata > Lepidosauria > Squamata > Viperidae > Crotalus > Crotalus tigris. Next base: position 2,050,667 of record NW_024100508.1, read on the forward strand.
ATAAGAAAATAATTTTCTCTTCCATCCATCCATGATACAGTCCAGACTGCATTCCTGGGAATGTTGGTGTTATGAAAACTGATCTTCAATCAAGGCGCCATATAGGAGTGGATTTTGAAATGAGCTTCAAAAAAAAAAAAAAAAAAAAAAGAAGGAAAAAAGTGTTTGGTATTTTGAATTTCAAACAATGGTATGCACCCCCCTCAGAGCAATAAATGTGTGTGTAGCACTTCCATATGGAGCTTGAAAAGACTTCAACATTAAGAGGAGCAAACATTAAGTAGACCAACATGTTTCCTTAAACATGAAGGGTCAAGTGCCAGGCTATGGTACACTTAGATGTTTGCATCTGTAGTCACTGATGGGAACATGATATTCACTTTATAATTTAACAGAATAACAGAGTTCTAGTCCACCCCCCTGCTCAAGCAGGAAACCCTATACCATTTCAGATAAATGGCTGTCCAATCTCTTCTAGTGATGGAGCACCCACAACTCCTGGAGCCAAGTCATTCCATTGATTAATTGTTCTGTCAGGAAATTTCTCTTTAGTTCTAGGTTGCTTCTCTCCTTGATTAGTTTCCACTCATATTTGTCTAAATATGGAGTTAAATTAGAAAGTAAAACTAGAAAAATATTAACAAAAAGAAAGAAATAAGTTTCTATCTTTACATACCCTGTTGTATTCCTGTTCTGACTCTCCAGTAGTTGAGGACCTCAGTAATGGTATGAGCCTTCTTACCATGGGGAAGCCTCAGGTCATCTGCAGCATTACCATTGAAGTTCCCACAGGATCTGAACACTTTGTTGGCCAGGGTTGCGCTGATTGTCACTGTTAAGTCACCACCAGTACTATAGAGAACCCGTACACCTGATTCATGTGCCACTATCACCGTATCTTGGACTAAGGTTATTGATACCTCCTTGGAAGGCTGAGCTGGGAGATGAACAGGATGCCCATTCACCTAGAAAATGCAAATCCACAAATTGCCTGGAGACATTGTGTACTGAATTGTGGAAGATATGTGAGAAAAACAGAGGTGAATAAGAATACTAGAAAGTGGGCAATTTTCTTCTAGAAAACCGGTATTTATCACAGTCAGAGAATGGAGTTTTGGCTAAATTTGCAGTTCCCTTAGCATCACTACATGGTAGTGCTCAGTCTCTTCATTTCTGTAACATTTCTCTTTTAAAACTTCATACCCTACTACCGAGAATCACATTTCCTCTTTCCATTTTCTGCCATTTTACATTATGCAATCAAAAGGTGCTACCAAAAACTTTCCAGAAAAGTTTTTGTTGTACAGAAAAATCTGGTTACTGAATTAATCCATTTTCTAAGTTTGCTTAATATATGAAATCATACATTAACCAAATAATCTGGTTTCATTCAAAAGTCTAGGCCATAACAAGCTAACGTTTACTCTAACTGAGCTTAATAATGGTGTTCGTACCAGTTAAGCCTGCTGGGCAGCCTAAAAGTCGACACATACTGGTTAACATCACGTCCAAATTAACTTCTAGACTGTTAGTTTTAGAAGAAAGAGGTGGACAGGTAGAATGTCACGGTGCTCCTTATGGATCCTTTTGATATAAAACTAAGGGTACAGAGCCTTCAGAGGAGAGGAATTAGTAAGGGCCTTGCATGAGATCCCATAAATCAAATGGATCAGTTGGGTGGTAATGTACAGTTGGACGCCCGCTCACCCTGAATTTCAAGAGTTAGTTACAAATCTAGAAACTTTGGCATTTTTCTTGAAGTCTGTGTCTCTGTCCTTGAGCTTTTCTACATATTAATTTACTTCTCTCTCTTCTTGATTCTGCTTCACATTCTTCCAGAATTTTCTTCCTAAGTCTCACCAATTTCAGCCCCCTAGTTTATCAATCTGCACCTAATTCTTCCACCCTGAATTGCCATACCAACTCATAGATATTTGATCTCTGATGTATACATTAAATTTTGCAGCTACTAGGATTGTTGGATGAGTGGGTACAAAACCAGCCAGGGAAATGATTGAAGCCTGGGAATCAGGCCCTTTGTCAGTCAACAGGAGTGCTGATTTAGCACCAGCTTATCAAGTGCTTAGGAGGCTTGGCAGCACAAGGAAACAACAGCCAACAACTTAATGGCCAGCCATCAATACCCCAATCAACCATTAAAAAGCCACACACAACAGGCAACATATAAATACTACACACAGAACAGCCCAAAGCACACACCCTGCTAGAAAGAAGCTCCCTGAGGATGGGCTCCAGTACAAGTCCGAAAGCTCAGAAGACTAAAACTCTGATCCCAGTAACTGACCCAGATTGGACCCTGCAATATTATCCTGTGACACGTATATTCGCCTTCCTTCATTTGATCTCTGTGTTACATCCTAGTCTCCTAAGAGTACATAGACTCTAACTTCATTGCAGACGGATCTCAGTTGCTACTGGTACCTTTCATTATAAAATTTACACCTCATTGATTTGTTCATTAGTTGTGGCAGTCTAGATCAGACAGAGACAACTAGGTGAAAAGGAAAGGGAGAAGGAAAGGCAATTAGGTGATTACAAATCCTGTACATTTTGTATGTAGAAGGAGAAGAAAGAAGAAAGAAAGAGATAAAGTACTACAAGTAGAGTAGGTGAATAAAACATGAGAGCTATCATCTGCCAGGAGTTGCTTCTTACCGAAACTGAGCTATCCTTATTCACCAGCACAATCAGCTTGTGGAAATAGACAGTGACAGAGACCACACTGGGTGTTGCACACTGGGGACATTTCTTCACCTGCACCACCACCCGGAACCAAGATTTTGACTTAGCATTGACAAGGGCTGTGATCTCAAAGGACCCCTCGCTTGGAAGCTTTCCAGATACTCCATCAAAAGAGGTGAAGATGTGTTCATGGGCAATGGTGCAGTGTCCCTCCTTCCCGACACAGTCCCATTTGTTATTATTCAGTACACAAGTTTTTCCAGCTGCACATGGGAATGGAGTGCATGTCAGTTGACCTTGACGTTCACAAGTACATCTCTCCATGCAATTGGCTGTGATCGTTGGCGTTCCAGGCTGCAATAAAAATATGGCAGGTTTAGGGGTGACAGCTAAAAAAATGGCCAGCATCCGTGGCAGGATGTACTTATCCCTTACATTAATAAGATAATAGTCACAATTATTGTGGGTTAATGGCATATTTGCAAAACCTTCTTATCTGATATCTAATTATCAACCTTCCAATACTTCTGTTGAAATTGATAGATGGATTCCTTAATTTCTATTAATTTGGATTGTCCCTCTTTTCCCACTGTCTCTCTGGCATCATCGTTATTCCCATTTTTATTTTCATTCTTCTTTTCATTCAGAACAGAATACAGAATAACAGAGTTGGAAGGGACCTTGGAGATCTTCTAGTCCAGCTCCCTGCCCAAGCAGAAGGCCCTTTACTATTTTAGGCAAGTGGTTATCCAACCTCTTCTCAAAATCCTCAAGTGATGGAGCACCCACAAATTCTGAAGGCAAGTCATTCCACTGGTTAATTTTTCTGCCAGGAAATTTCTCCTTAGTTCCTGGTGGCTTCTCTCCTTGATTGGTTTCCATCTATTGCTTCTTGTTTGTCTTCCGGTGCTTTGGGAAACAGGTTGACCCCCTCTTGTTTGTGACAACCTCTCAAGTATTGGAACATTGCTACCATATCATTCCTAGTGCTTCTTTTCACTAGACTAGACACACCCAATTCATGCAACCATTCTTCATATCTTTTAGTCTTCAGCCCCCTAATAATCTTCCTTGCTCTTCTCTGCACTCTTTCCAGAGTCTGAACATCTTTTTAATATTGTGGTGACCAAACCTAGATCAGTATTCCAAGTGTGATCTTACCAAGGTATTATAAAGCAATCCTAACACTTCACGTGATCTTGAGTCTATCCCTCTGTTAATGCAGCCTAGGATTGCATTGGCTTTTTTGGCGGCTGCAGCACATGCTGGCTCATATTTAAGTGATTTGTCCACTAGGACTCCAAGATCCCTCTCACAGTTACTATTATTGAGCCAAGTTTCATTCCACCTAATCCTTTAATATTGTACTTTTTTGGGATGAAGCAGTGAGAATGCCAGCATATTTCTGTTTGCTGGCAACACCAGTTCATCCATAAGGTCCCTTTTGTACAGCTATAGTTCTTCTACTTTGGAGAACCAACAGTGTGCTATTATGCAGATGCTATTCCACTTCCTAAATCTTCAGCCCTGCAGAAGCAGTCAACATGCATCATTGAAACAGAAAAGGCAGAAAGCCAAAATTAAGTAGTGACTAGATGTCTCCTGCTCTATCCTTTTATTGAGTCAATCAGTTGTTTCCTTTCAGCTCAGCCTACTCCATGGGTTGTTATGAGAAAAACTGGAGGAAGACAGAAGGTTATGTCTATAGGAAGTCCTCGACTTACAACCATAGTTTAGAACTGGGTCATAAGGATCTCTAGGCAGGTCCGTTGTAACTTTCAAATGGTCGTTAAGCAACCGGTTGTAATGTGAGAACTACCTGAACTACCTTTGCTCTCTGAAGAAGAAAAGCTGGATAGAAAAATCTCCTAAATAAAAAACACAAAACTTTGCAATCATAAGAATTTCTGCTCTCACTTGCCTTAAGCCACATGCCTTTATGGAAGCAGCGACATTGACTGATGGGGGCACAGTGATACCCTGCCATAAAGAAGCCCTTTTTACACTGGCAGCCTTCAGCACAGTGGTTGGGGCACTTCGTGATGCCAGTTGCCTCTTTGCATCTGCTGGGACAAGCCCGGGTGCAGAGTTCATACTGACTGTTGACTGGGCACTTCATAGCTGGAAGAAACAAAGAAGACTAGGTTATCCAGAAAAGAGAAGGTAGGCAGGTTCTCATAACAATATGAGAAGGTAGGTAGGTTCTCATAACAATATGAGAAGTTGTATGTTAGAACAAAGATTGCTCAAGAATTGTGTATTGACTAGTTCGATAGCCAAAATGAAGCCTCTTCTGACACTGCTTGGGCTTGAACTAATAATCTCTTGCAGGCAAAGCATATACTTTCTCCCACTTGAGCTACAGCTCTTCTTCAAATAATGTGCAACGGATTTCCTCCTGCAAGGAGAAAATGTTACTGCCAGAGAGAGTTCTCTTCTTGAGGATGTGAGAATGAGGTCAACTAATGTGCTTAGATCAGGGCTTCTCAAATGGGTGATTATAAAATACTCTTCAATACCATCAAATGACATCTGCCTATCTCAGGTCCTTGGGAAGAACTTGATAGCTGGATGGAAATGCCAAATCCAGTCTAAACATCTGGCTGACTGTGAAACCAACAATAACAGTAACAATAGAGGGAGAACAGATGGGTAATAGGAGGGGAGGGAAATTTGTACACCTGAAGCTAAATTGCTATCAAAGAAACTTCTTCCAACTCAGAGAGAGACAGACAACTGATGTGCCCAGTGTGGCTATGGCTATTTTATGTCCTGCACCTCCCATTCTCCCTACTCTGCCTTAGGAGATGCTCTTCATAGAAACTGCCTCCCTAGAAGCACTTACGACAGAGGTTTGCTGTCCTCCAGGGTTTGATCTGGACACCAGCTGCTTGACAAGCAGCAACATAGCTATGGATAGCTCGGCAGAGAATAACTGGGTTCCCCCTTGCCTTGCAGAGGTCATATACACAATTGTTGTAGAAGTCCATAGGGTTGATGGTGGAATAGCAAGCACTGAAAGGTCCATAGGGGGACTGCAAAATGCCACATTGGGTGCTGTGTATGTAGCTGGCCTTCCGACTCTCTTGACATGCACCACACAGAATGGAGGCACAATCTTCGGTACAAGCGGCAGAAGGAGCAGCTACTTTCCATGCAGCTGAAAAGGTTTGCACGCTTAGGGCTGGCTGTCCAGTGGGCAGAGAGATGTCATCAAGGGGATGCCCATTGTAATTGCCACATAAACCACACATCTGGCTCTGATAAGCCTCAGGCACCTGGACAATCAGGTGGTAGAGTTGGTCAAAAGAGACAAACAAGCCAAAGTCCGTCCGAAGCACAATATTGTCACCATGATAGAAGACCCACATACTATCACTTTCAAGGCGGAAAGGTAAGTAGGTCATGGCACCATTCACCTGTGGTGGCAGTAAGGGGATGAGAGTGAAACAAGAAGACAATTGAAGAAGACTAGTTACCTCTGATTTGTCTAAAAAAAATGTCATCTTTGTCTATTTATTTATTAAACAAATTTATATAGCCACCCAACTCACACATAAGCAACTCTGGGAAGGTGCACTATTTAAAAACCTACCACATAAAAACCCATACCTCCCCCCATCCGCCCACACACAACCACACACATGACAGCAGCAGCACAATTAAATCAACCACTTGATTGGCTTCATCTCCATTTGGGGTTCACAGGCCCATTGACAAAAAAATGTTTTTAGGGCCTTTTAGAAAAGCAAAAGAATGGGGACCAACCATACTTTGGGGGAGAATGATGTTCCATAGAGAATGGGCCACCACTGAGAAGGGTCTTTCTCATGGTCCCACCAGATGTAACAATAGCACTTAGACTTATATACAGCTTCATACTCTCTAAGTGGTTTATAGAGTCACATACTGCCCCCAACAATCTGACATATTCTACTTTCCCTCTAGACTTTTAACAGCTGATATAACTAGAATCATTCACCACCCACACTCATATGGCCATCTCAACATGTACACCTTCAGTATTTGCATTGCCTTGTGGCTGATGCAACCATTTACTTCTTTAACTTATCTGCTATTGAAACTCACAACAAAAAGCATTTCACCCATCGCTACTCATAATATTTCCATTTGTATCTCCTTACCAGGATAATGCCTCTCCTTTCTCGCAAGAGAGAAATGGTGTTTTGGTAGGCTGTGATAGATACAACTTTTGTTACGGAGATTTTGCCCTTGGATCGCCTTTCATTCTGTATATTGACGGAGAAAGATGGAAGGGAATGCTGACGTGTACAGCTCCTTGCCAGCGTATAAGTGCAGTTGCTCTGAAGGTCAAAGGTGGTGCCATCAAAGGTGATGTAGTGGGGGTCTCCAGCTACATGACAGGTCCCACTCTTCTTGGGAGCATCTGAATGGCACTTCTGGATACCTTCCACCACACGACACTCCTCATGAGGTCCACAGGAGGAACGGTGGCACTCCATGATACCACCGATGTGGCAAGTGCATTGCTCCTTGCAAAATCCATTGACAAAGAAAGACTCACCCGCCTTGTAGTAGAGACGTTGGTGGACACAGCCACATTCTGAGATGGGGACACACTGGTCTCCGCTCAGAACAAAGCCTTGGTTGCATTCACATCCCTCTCGACAATTAGCAGTGCAGAGGACTGGATTAAAGAGGCTGTGACAGGTCACAGGGCAGTGGCTGGCACAGACTTTATAATGACTATTTGGGGGGCAGTAAGATTCTGGGGAATACAAGAAGACATTGATGTATTTTGCAGAAGGCAGTACTGTTATATCACATTTTCTTAAATTTCCCTTTGAATCTTGACTGGAAACTATTGCTACCCCTCCCCCCCAAGATTTGGCTTCACAACTGAAATAAGTTGCGAATGATATGATTGATGGTGAAAGATTGAAGATTTGAAATTTACATCATCAAAAGAGTCCCAGATAGTTTATCATTGCTTTATGTTCAGTTTTCTTAAACTCTTATTCATTTTATCATCAAAGAAAGAAGATATATTAGTTTCTGACTTCTTAGATCACTGTTTTTCAACCTTGACAACTTTAAGATGTGTGGACTTCAACTCCCAGAATTCCTCAGCCAGAAATGCTGGCTGGGGAATTCTGGGACTTGAAGTCCAAATATCTTAGAGTTACAAAACATTATCTTAAGACATCGTTTCAATGCACTGCTCCAGGTACCCTCTAGATGTGACGATGTCCTTTTAATATCTGAATTAGGAATGCTAAAATCAAGGAGACCTGATGGTATCATGTTAAACCAGACTGTTTTTAGATGGGTAACCAGGAAGACCAAGATAGTATTTCCGAGTCTGAAGATAGGAACACAAAGATATGAAGGTAGATCTGCTTATTAGAACAAAAGTTGATCCAAGGATTGCCCATCCAGATATTATTAAATTACTATTGCTCCAAACCTTTGCCATTGGACATGAAAGCTAGTGTTTCTGGGAACTGTAGTTAGAAGAACATCTGGATGACTGTATGTTCCCTACTTGATCTAGTTCAGTGATGGCGAACCTTTTAGAGACTGAGTGCCCAAACTGGAACCCAAAACCCACTTATGCATCGCTGAGTGCCGGGTGGGTGTGGCCCATTGGGTGGGCGTGGCCCATTGGGTGGGTGTGGCCCATTGGGTGGGTGTGGCCCATTGGGTGGGCGTGTCCCATTGGGTGGGCATGGCTGCAGTGGTAATGGCAGACTAGGTGGGACTAAAAAGTTCAATCAATCAATTCCAATTTTGCAAGATCTTTTTTTTTCCCATGGGAAATTGAAATTGACTGATTGATCCTTTTTTTTTGCACACGGCAGCGGAGGCCTAAAGCGAAAAGATTTTATAAAGCCCAGCTGAAAGAGACTGGGGCGACGGCGTGCGTGCCCACAGAGAGGGCTCTGCGTGCCACCTCTGGCACCCGTGCCATAGGTTCGCCATCACTGATCTAGTTTAACATTCTGTTTTTCACAATGATTAAGCACAGCATTTTTTGGCTGACCCAGCTTCTAGTCTGGGTGAGCAAGAATGTTATCTCCCTAGTCACTTTCTCATTAAAATGAATAATTCATATCTTTTTCACTCAGAAAAAAGTGACTTGCTTGTTGCTTTGCTCATCATTCTTGGTAGGAAATTTCTACAAGCTTCTTATCCATAAATAGTCTGCTATGGATGTGAATATAATTCGTTCATCACAAATTTCAGTAGGAACTGACCTAATTCATATTTCTGATCTGTTTCCATAAGACTGAAGCATATATCCTTTCCTTACCTCATGTGATGCTGTTCTCCAGTACATAAAATTATGGACATTAAGGGAATGTATAAAACTAATCAGATCTCTGCATAGAGTGGTTTTGACCCAAAACTATACATTTGCCAAATTTGTATAAAACTGTTTTGCTTGCATAAAAACATTTGTCAACGTTATGGAAATGGGTGGATATAAAATTTGCACAGACAAACTGTGAACACGATAGAAGCAATCCCTAACTTGCAACCCTTCATTTAGTGATCATTCAAAATTACAATAGTCTTGAAAAAAGTGACCTACAATCAGCCCTCTCACTTATGACCATTGCAGCACCCCCATAATCAAAATTGTTGTATTTACAACAATTGCAGGGTCCCAGGGTCACGGGATCACCATTTGCGACCTCCCCAGCCTACCGGGTTTCCCCCAAAATAAGACCCAACCAGAAAATAAGCATGATTTTTCAGGATGCTTGTAATATAAGCCCCACCCCCAAAATAAGCCCCAGTTAACATCGTCAGTCAGACAGATGCATTTTGTACTATATTTCCCTGAACATAAGCCCTAACCAGAAAATAAGCCCTATTGCGTCTTTTGGAGCAAAAATTAATATAAGACCTGGTCTTATTTTGGGGGAAACACGGTATTTCCAACAAGCAAAGTCAATGGGGGAAGTTGGATTAATGACCATGTAATTCACAACATTGCAGTGATGCACTTAATAACTATGGCAAAAAGGTTGTAAAATCAGGCATGACTCAGATAAAACCTGCCTTGCTCAGCAATGGAAGTTCTGGCCCCAACTCTGGTAGTAAGTTGAGAACTTCCCATAGAAAATAATATATGTTTGCCCATCCTTACTTACTGCAAAAGCGGACGGACCTCCACTCAGAAATCTCGATCCCTAATGTTTGGCAAGCTGCAGCGTAGGAGGAGATAATTTGACAGATGACATTCTTGTTGCCCTTATTGGAACAGAAATCAAAGACACAGTTTTGGAAGTATGAGTGAGGTGGCACCTTGCTGTGGCAGCTCTTGAATGGGCCATGTACATCTAGTAGGAGACCACACTCCTTACTCATTCTCTGCGTGTACTCCAAATGCACCATGTCCACACAGGTCTCCCTTTCCTTCTCATGGCATCCTGGGATATCCCGGATCTTCCAGCTTCTGCCCAGCTCTCCGGGATCTGTTGTTGGCATTCCACTTTGTTGCATCATGTCATCTTCTACTTTCCCATTGAAATTGCCACAGAGACCGCACATTCTTCCCCTGTAGCTTCCTGGCACTGAGACACGAATATTATTCTTCATATCAAAGGTGACCATTAAACCAAAATCGGTCATGATCTCAATGTCCCATCCCAGGTGGTAGAGGGAAATTTTGTTATAGTCAACATTGTAAGGGAGGTTGATCATTAAGCCGTTCAGCTGAAAAGCAAGGGGGGGGGGGGAGAGAGAGAGAGAGAACATTTCACAATATATATTAAACAAACCTTTTAGGGTGAATCCAGATGGAAGAAGCACTCAGGTCTCAATCTTGGAAAAGCATAAAGATACCCATCTTGAAAATACATTAGGCCTTTTCAGAGGTTTCTTTCAACCTACACTTTAAAGGGGCTATTTCCTCTTTTGCCTGATACCTCATTTTTTTCTGGCATTCTCCATTCACGCAATTTCCCACCAGTAAATACAGAGATGATTAGAGCTCAGCCAGATGTGTTTTCTTCCTTAGAGGAAGACCAAGCTGATATACCCAATTTTGAGGGGTCTTCGGTGCTCTCTGAGCTTCGTTGTTTTCTTGCAGACATTTCATTACCCAAACTCGGTAACATCATCGAGGCTAGCAAGGAGTGAGGTTTGCTCTCAGTTTACATTCTCCTGGCTTGCCCTTCACTGTTGGTGGTGGGGGGGTGGTGGCCTTGGGGGTTCTTTGGTTGGGCTTGTTTGGTAGTTACCTAGTTTGAGTCATGAAACCTCTGCAAGGAAACAACCAAGTTCAGAGAGCACCAAGGACCCCTTATTTCAACCCTGAGCTATTCTCTTTCATTGATACCCAATTTTGCAGATGTACCAGAACCAAGCCCCAGTACTTGCACTTATTCCTGAATACTCTGATCAGGAGACAAGACTACCCACAGCATTGAAAATATAGGTTGGAAAAAAAAACTGGAGAAGCAGAAGGTGAAAGAATGAACATGGGCAGGGGAAACTTAAAAGCTCTGTGTAATCAAATTCTAGCAAAGTCAAAGCTTCTTAGCTTCATCTCTGCTTGGCTGGGGAGTGCAGAAGGCTTGAGTATTAAAAATTCACTCAGAAAGCAGGTTTCTAACTAGAATAACTTTGGGGTCAGTTTTACTTTGAAGCTGCATATATTTATATCTGCCAGGGTGAATTCCTTGATCCGTTAACTAGGACTCAGAGAACAGGATTAGCACCAGATAAACAGGAACAATCCAGAAAGAAAGAAAATATTCCAAGAGCGATGAAAGAAGCAAGACTAAAAGAACAAGTTAGTACAGTATATATAAACAGCCAGGAAATGGCATTCCACCATGGACTAATGCTGCTACTTAGCCTGGCAATGAAACATCTGCAGCAAGAGTAGCAAACTCTCAAGCATGTAAGAACGCAACAGTTCATCCTTGTGCTATTCTCTGCTTATTGCAATTAATCTGTTTTTTTTTTTACTCTATGCTATGGTTTCATCTCTTGAACCTTGACTCAAAATGTGGATTGCTAGAATTTGGCCCAGCCCCTTGCAGCTCTGCTAAAAAGCTTATTTATAGCTCTGTGAACAAGTATGATAGAAAGTGGACTGTTACTGAATACTTTCCTAGAGCCCCGTGGAGAAAGACATGTGACAGTAAAATGGAACACTTTAAAGTTAATAATAGGTCATAAAGGGGCCATAATTGCCCACCTTTGCTCAAGAACCACATAGAACTTCAGAAGGGGGTTCCACTTCGATGACGGAGCAAAATAAGTGCCTGAAGCTGCTTCATAACTTAACAGGGTTGGGTGATTTCCCAAGAGCTGAAGACTTTTTTACTTTTCCTGCCTCAGTAACAGCTGCACAGTTGTGTAGTACAGGGGCCACCAATTCCTGGTCCATGGACCGGTACCGGGCTGCAGCATGCCAGCAACCGGTCTGCACAAATAAGCAAAACCACCCCCCCTCCGGTCCATGGAAAAATCTCTCTCCACAGAACTGGTCCCTGGTGCCCCGAAGGTTGGGGACCTCTGGTATAGTAGAAAGGTTTCTGGGTATGCCTAGTACCTTTACGAACCTCTCTTCTGGATTTTGCAACTGCTAGAGGAGACTAAGAGGGGAGTGCAAAATGATGAGAAGCAGCTCATTGAGTTAAATCATGTTGCCTCTTCACCCTGATAAGGCCACTCAAGTTGCTTTTACAGCATAAAGTGCCTCATTGAAATAAATCAAAACCTTCTTGCACGAGCCAATTATCTTAAATATGCCTGAGTGAACAAGCATGCCTTCAATTATTGTTTAAAACAAGATTGCACGGGGCCAGCTGTTCTTTTCTTGGGAAAGAGTTCCTTAATTGGAGGCAGGGGCTCCCTCAATTTCCCTTTTTAATTTGAGCAGTGGGGGCAGGCATTTGTTATCTCTACTGCTGCAAAATTTGCATGGTAGATTTTTCCTTAGAACAGGAACAGGACACCCCAGCTGCTGATACACTATAACTCCCAACATCCCTGGGAATTACAGCTAAAAATGAGGAATGTTGGAAGGGGTAGTTTAAGTAACATCTGGAGAATAGCAGGTTATTTCCCTTTGCCTAAAAGAGTGATATGCAAATGAAAGAGGTTTATAATTTCTGATCAATAATTAACAATTTCCCAATCATCCTGTTTTGATTGCTCGTTCTCTTCTGAGAGGATAATAAACCCTCTAGAACAGTGTTTCTCAACCTTTTAAATGCCGCAACCCCCAACCGGTCATAAGTTGAGGACTACTCAACTGGTCGTAAGTCGAGGACTACTCAATTGGTGCAGCACCATTTGCAGAATGGGACTTTTGGCGGGCTCAGCAGGGCAGAGACAGCCTGGACTATTCCTATTGGCTTTTGAAAGCCAATAGAATTAGACTCTATTCAAGAGAGTCTATTCTATTGGCTTTCAAAAGCCAATAGAATAAAAGGGAGTAGCACAGCTAAGGAAAAGGGGGAAAAAATGGCAGACTGCATTGTTTGGCGACCTCCGTGAAATGGTCGTTCGGCCCCAAATGGGGTCCCGACCCACAGGTTGAGAACCACTGCTCTAGAAATCAAGGTGATATATCCACTCAAAGAATCACACAAGTATAAATAGGAGATGGGTAGAAGATGCTAGGTGGCCCTTGATTTATAACCATTGGCCTGGTGGACCATTTGAAGTTGCAATGACATTCAGAAATGACTTATGGCACTTTTTCACACTTACAACTGTTACATCATCCCCATGGTCAAGTGATCAAAGTTCAAATGCTTGGTAACTGGCTCATATTTATGATGGTTGCAGTGTGCTGGAGTCATGTGGTCACTTTTGGGAACCTTCTGACAAACAAAGTCAATGGAGAAGTCAGCTGCACTTAACAACCATGTTACAGGTAGTCCTCGACTTTTAACAGTTCATTTAGTGATCATTCAAAGTGACAACAGCAATGAAGAAAGTGACTTATGACTGTTTTTCACACTTACGACATTTGGGACTCATCCCTGTGGTCACGTTATCAAAATTCAGACGCTTGGCACATGACTCATATTTATGACAGTTACAGTGTCCCGGGGGTCATGTGATCCCCTTTTGAAACCCTCTGACAAGCAAACTCTTCAATGGGGAAACCAGGTTCATTTAACAACCGTGTTGCTGACTTAACTGCAGTGATTCACTTAACAACTGTGGCAAGAAAGGTTGTAAAATGGAGAAAAACCTACTTAACAAGTGTTTCACTTAGCAACATAAATTTGGGGCTCAACATTTCATAAGTCGAGATCTACCTGTACTAACTTACCTGCAGGGACTCACTTAAACAACTGTGTCAAGAAAGGTCATAAAACGTGACAAAACTGCCTTGCTCAATTGTGGTCGTACGTTGATTAACTACCTGTACTGTACTCACCAAGACTTTGCTATGGCTGATAAGGATTGCCATCCCGTAAACGTGGACCTCAAGTACTTTGGTAGCAGCTGGAGTCTCAGATCCCTGTCCTTGGTGCTGAACCAGGATTTGGAATTGAGTGAGGTTTGCTATCTTGTAGCAGAGCTCAGCCAAACGATAAATGCAAGTTCCATGGAAGTCAAACTGCAGTCCATCAAAGGTGATATAATGCAGCTGTCCCAGGGTAGTGCATGTCCCATAGAAAGTTGGATGACACTTTATTACACCATTAATCACATGGCACCCTTCTCCTTCCCTGCAAGCGGAGCCGTGGCAGACCACTTTCCTGTCTCGTGGGTTGCATGTACACTGCTGATGACACTGCTGATCAGCCCAGAACTGCTCATTGGGAGCATAGATCTGGCCGTGATAGATGCAGCCACATTGCTCTTTGGGAATGCATTTGCCACCATCAAGCACATAACCTGGCTTGCACTGACAGATCTCCATGCAGGGCAGGTGGCATTTCTTTGGCGCATCAAGGTTGCTACAAGTGGCAGGACAAGCTGTGCCACAGGCCATGTGCTGGCTGTGGTCAGGACAGATCAAGGCTGTAGAAGGAAGAACAAACATAGTTAGCTATAGATGTTCTTGTACAAGATCTCATCTTTGCTATATAATAAAATGCAATGAAACTGATAAGATTCTGAGTTTGTGGAGTGCCTCGGGAATTGATGTTTCACCCTCTTGTTTAATATTCAGGTTAAGGTCATCCATCAACATGGGATCAGATATTATTGGTATGCTGGTGATACTTAGCTATATATTTAGGCCCCTGGTTGATTAAGTAATGCTATTGAAGCTTTGGTCCCATGTCTGAAGCTGTTAGCATCTGGGTGGGGAGCAACAGGCTTTAAAATGGGTGTCCCATTTTGGCAATTTTAAAGCCTCTGGAATTCTGGGAGTTGAAGTCCACAGGTTTTAAAGTTGCCAAAGTTGGACATCCCTGCTTTAAAGTCAAGCCTGACCACACTGAATTAAGGGCATAGTTCTTCCATTGGTTTTGAGTGGTGTGGCACTTCCTCAAATGAAACTGCAATTTAGGGTCCTTATGGACTCACAGCTCCTGTTCTAGGAGCAAGTGGCAGCTGTGGCCAGCAAAGCTTTTACAAAATTTATCGGTTGCCCCAAATGCATCCTTTCTAAACCAGAAATTCCTTTTCTCAGTCACTCACCTTGTATGAGTGCTCTCCTCTACATGGAGCTACTCTTGAACATTCAGAAATTACATTTGGTGCAGAATACAGTGGCTGTAATGCAGGTAAGGCAATTGTGGAGTACCATGCCTCTATTTGTTTATGAACACTTAACTGAGCAACCAAAGAAAGGGCTTTTTATTGGCCAAGTCACCCATTCTTATATAGATTGGCTGGTTCTCTGGCTCTCTTTTCATTGTCCCTCTTCTCCATCCATCTTAATATAATCAATGTTCTTATTTTCTGATTATTTTCAGCAGCTCATCAACTCACCTCTTCTGAGACTGTTTCCTTTTAAATGTAATGTTATAGTCAATCTCTATCCCGTTTACCTGCAACATCTGTCTGGCTATACATATATGCAACACTGATTTATCACACCCATTACATTTTGGAATGACAGTCCCCTTCTACGACTGCCTGTCACTGTAAACTAGTGGGAGTCCTATCTTCATAAATCGCAGGCTTTACTCACGGCAGCCAGCATGCTTCCTCCAGGCAGATATTGCCATCCTTTCTCTCTGACAAGCATCAGCATAAGTCTTCAGGGCTCGACACAAAATCTGCTTGTAGCCCTCAAAGGCACATAAATCAATTACGCAGTCATTCAAATATGGCTTGGGATCAATCAAGGAATGGCAGCGATGGAAAGGACCACTCCTGTGTTGAACAATCATGCCACATGAACTTTCTGTATTGTATCTGGCTGCTAACTCTTCAGAACACTGCAGGCATCTGTCATGGCAGCCGTGTCTGCAAGCCAGATCTCCATCTTCTACTTTCCAGCTCTTGCCCAATTCCACAGCGTTGGCGGCCAAGCTTCCCGAAGGGGTAGCAAAGTCATCATTGGGATCTCCATTATAGTTGCCACAAAGGCCACAAATCTGACTCTGAAAAGCTGCAGTGACCTTCACTACTAGGTAATAGTTCCAGTCATAGTAAGCCTTCAGGCCAAACTGTGTTTCGATAACTAGTTGGCTTCCTCGATGGTATATGGAGATCATCCCATTGTATAAACTTACAGGCAGACGAGAGCGTACCTGGTTGATCTAGAAGAGACAGAGCCCAGTGATTATCTTTTGTTTTTAAGATTACATATTTGACAGATGAATTGGATTGCAACAAAACACCCAAGCAGCTAGTGCATTACGATTTCATTTTCAGAAGCATTAAAAAAAGATAATGGATTGGATTGTATTAATAGAAATTTTAAAATGGAAGAGAAGATGGGCATTTTGAGAGTTAAATCTCAAAATGGTCCTTCTTGCCTAACTTCTTGTTCCCATAGAGAACCACTAGATGCCTATAGGCATCCCAGAAAAAAACATCTTCAGTAATATGCTGACCCAATTTTTTTATCAGTAAGGTAGGTTTATCATCATACTCCTTCCAGTCCTATGAAAGCAGATACTTACATAGGTAGTAAAGTCTGCTATGCTATAGATGCAGAACATTTTCCCAATTCCAATATCTACTAACTTCAGGTTAAAAAGGAGCTCAAGTTACTAATCAATGGGTGAGATCCTGGAGGGCTAGAACTGGTCAAAACCTACCCTACTGAGCTGGTATGTGAATGTGCTCCCATGGTTTGTTTCAGCTATAATTTAAGAACATTAAGAGGAGCTAAAGAGCCATATAATCCAGCGTTCATTCTGTGTCACACGGTAGCAAAAAAAAGTACAGCAAGGACACATAGGATAGGAAGGCAATACAAGAAGATATAGTTGCCTAAATACTAAAACAGAAAGCCATAAGTCCTGATTTCCAGCCCACAATGGCTTGCTTCTAAGCCAGGTGTGCCTAATCTTGATAATTTTAAGACCTGTGGACTTCAATTCCCAGAAAGGCTAGCTGGGGAATTCTGTGAGTTGAAGTCCATAAGTCTTAAAGTTGCCAAAGACAACTTTAGATTGGACATCCTTCTGATAAGCCATGCACTTTTTAATGGCTTAGTGTAATGGCCTATTGTCTGTTCTGGCATAAGGCAGATTCATAAAGTTTCTATAACTATTAGATTATCAATTTTCAACACTGGCTCACCAAAAGAAATGTGTTTTACCTGCTTTCTTTTGTCTCTCATAAGCAGAATTTTATTTAGTACAGCTGAAGTTAAGCCATCAGCACTTTCTCAATGTTTATATGAAGGAGATGGGCGGTTAAGAAATGTGAAATGTAAATAAGTAAAAAAATAAATAATGAAACAATACAAAGATGGTTCTTACTCTGACAAGGCCATACTCGTGCTTGATCATGGTGATGCTGGAGTTGTAGATGGTGATGGTGACATGATTGATGAAAGAGAAAGGGGAATTCTTCTCACTCTTGGTGAAGATATGGAAGAATGGCAGCTTGGAGCTGGTTCTGCAGGTCTTAACCACCGTATAAGTGCAGCTACCTTGGAAATCAAAGCTACGTCCATCAAACGTGTGATAATGGGGCTGACCAGAGGCCCAACATATTGCATGAGAAGATACAGCAGGAAAACATCTAGGTGAACCTTCCACCATTCTACAAATAGTCCCTTCCCAGCACTGAGTTGTCTGGCATGAATGTGCAGGGGCCACACATTTGGGCCAACCATTTATAACTTGACAAATAGTCCCACTTTGACAATGGGTGTTTTCACAGGAGGTTGGTACAGGAACGCATTTGGGCCATCCACTGGCCATGTCACAGATAGTCCCAGCAGGACACTGAAACTGGCTACAGGAAGGTGTGCTGGGCACGCACTGTGGGCTTCCACCAATGAGTTGACACACAGTTCCTGCTTGACAATGCATAGAAGCACACAGCTTCGATGAAATTGGGATGCAAGTTGGCAATCCATTAACAATCTCACAAACAGTTCCTTCCTGGCAATTTGACCTATCACACGAGGATGGGATAGGAAGGCATCTTGGCCAGTTATCAACCATTTTACAAACACTTCCTTCATGGCAGGTGAATTGATCACATGACAGTGATGTAGGAACACACTGGGGCAAGCCAGAAACCATTTGGCATGTGGTCCCAATGCTGCAACTGGCATTTCCACAAGAAGGGGAAATCGGAACACACTGTGGCCAGCCATTGTTTATTTGACACACCGTTCCACTCTTACAATGGAATTGATGACAAGAGGGGGATCTAAGAAGGCATTTTGGCTGTCCTTCATATATCTCGCACACAGTTCCTTCACTGCATTTGAAGTTCTCACAAGAGATTGAGATAGGAACACATTTGGGCCAACCATGGTTGATTTCACAAATGGTTCCTTCCTGGCAGATGATATTAGCACAGGAGGTGGTGATGGGGACACATCTGGGCTGCCCGTGAAGTGTTACACATATCATTCCTGCATTGCAGTTGAGTTTTTCACAAGGAGAAAGATCAGGAACACATTTTGGCCAACCATTATTGATATGACAAACAAACCCTTCTTTGCAACGATAATTGTTGCAGGAAAGAGATACAGAAATGCATTTTGGAAACCCATCATATATTTCACATTTGCTCCCTGCCTGGCAGTGGACTTTTTCACAAGAGTTCAAGATTCGGCTACATCTGGGCCAATCATCAACCATTTCACAAATAGTTCCTTCTTTGCACTCGATTTTATCACAGGAAGCTGGAGTAGGCATGCACATGGGCCAATCATCAACAATTTCACAAATGCTGCCATCTTTGCAGCGTAGTTTGTCACAGGTAGGTGGGATGGGGACACACTGAGGCCAGTGATCAATTATTTTGCAAGTGGTCCCTGGTCTGCAGTGGATTTTGTCACAGGATGCAGGGATTGGAAAACATCTTGGCCATCCTTCCACAATTTCACAAACTGTCCCTTGTTGGCAATAGATGTGCCCACAAGAGGGAGGGAGTGGAACACACACAGGCTGGCCATTTACTTTTTTGCAGATGGTTCCTACTTTACATTGAAGTTGGTCACAAGTGGGTGGGGCGGTGACACATTTAGGCCAGCCATCAATTATGTTACAAACAGAGCCCTGTGCACACTCTATTTTCTCACATGAAGATGCCAAAGGTATGCACATGGGCAATCCATGGACAACTTTACAAATAGTTCCTTGTCTGCACTTATATCTGTCACAAGACAGTGGGATGGGTATGCAGGTTGGTACACCGTTCACCATTTCACACACAGCTTGCTCTCTGCAAACAATGGCTGCACAAGTTGTTGGCAGAACCGGAATACAAGTTGGCCAACCATTGGCGATGTCACAGACCATTCCATTCTTGCACACAATGCTCTCACAGGAGTGTGGGCGAGGTCTACAGGTGGGCCAATTGTTGATCATTTCACAGATGGTTCCCGTCGGGCACTGTACATTGTTACAGGAGGTGACAGAAGGCACACATCTGGGGACACCATCAAGGATCTCACAGATTGTTCCTTCTTTACAATGGATCTTGTTGCAAGAGGGTGAGATGGGCACACATAAGGGCTGACCATCTGCCAGCTGACATACAGACCCAGGCCTGCAGTGAATTTGGTCACAGGAGAGTGGAACAGGCAAGCATCTGGGCAGGTGATTCATCATCTTGCATTCAGTACCAGGTTCACAATTTAAATCTTTGCAAGTTGGACTTGGGACGCATTTTGGCCACCCGTCAACCATATCACACATGGTCCCTTGCCTGCATTGAATATGGAGGCAGGATGGTGGCAATCGGACGCACATGGCTTGGCCATGGACCATCTCACACATGGTTCCTTTCTCACACAGGATCTCACTGCACGAGGCAGAGGTTGGAACGCACTGAGCCTGACCATGAACGATCTGACACTTGGTCCCATCTTTGCAATGGATGCTGTGACAGGAAGGCGGGTGAGGCACACACTGCGGCCAGCCATTAATGAGTTCACACACCATTCCTGGGTTGCACGGGATGTTTTGGCAGGACGCGGGCCTTGTAATGCACTGAGGCCAACTGTTAATAATGGCACAGATGGTGCCTTCTTTGCACTGAACAGAGGCACAGGATTGCGGCACAGGAACGCATTTGGGGAAGCCATCTGTCAGGCTGCAAATTGTCCCTTCTTTACATTGGACCTGATGACAAGAGGGCGGGTAAGGAACACATCTGGGAAAGCCATCGACTATTGCACAGAGGGTCCCTTCTTGGCATTGGACAGAATTGCAGGACTGGGGTTCTGGAAAACACTCTGCCTGATTATGAATAGCTCGGCAAACATATCCTTTCTCACAATTGACTTCATGGCACGGATCAAGAAGAGAGCTCATCCGGGGCAGCATTGCTAGAAAAGAAACAAATTACAGATGATATATGAAAAAAAAAAAACCACGCTGCCAGGATAGAAATATTCTGGAAATTTTAAAGCGTAAAGAGATGTCATCGGGCTGCTACACAGAACTGCAATTTTTAAAAAAGTATTCATCGTTTATGTTCATGGAGGAAGTGATTTTTTTTTAAAAAAAATCAATACACCTTGAGTTGTAGTTGGCCTGCCAGATACAGTATGGCATGGCTGATTAAAATGCTAATGCCCTCAGCAGAAATCAGTACGGATGTAATTTGTGTGATGTAAAAAAAGGGTGGCGAGGAGGAGAGCAAACCCTGTTTATATCTAATTCAGACTGAAAAGCAAATTAAAATGATTCTGAATTAAATAATTCTGAATTAACATGTTATTTCATTCCCCTTATACGGCCTCCATTAAACAGAGCTGTGGAGAAAAGAAACTGCTCTTCCAGGTGGTGGAGCAGGCAAGAAAAAGCAATATTCACCACCAGGACAAAACGTATTTGCATTCTGGATAGAGCTGCAATTTTTGATTTACAGAATTGCTGGAATACATTAAAGAACAAATATTTGGTGCTTTCATGCTAATTTGCATGGACTCCATAAAATAAACCTCTGGTTGCTGGGTGCCTTAAGACAGTAAATGCCCATGTCTTCATTTTTCCTCCTCCCTCATACCAGTGCAGCAAGGTTTCCCAACCTTGGCAAACGGAAGGTGAGTGAACTTCCATTCCCAGAATTCTCAGCAATGGCTATGCTGGCTATGGAATTTTGGGAGCTGAAGTCCATCTACCTGGAAATGGTCAAGGTTGGAAACACCTGAACCAGTGGTCTGAAGGCTACCTCATGCTACTGCTATTGGTGGAAAGCAGCAGAAGAAGCTGGTTAGCTGTTCCTAGTTCTTGCTCCTGTAGAGACTGTGGATGTAGCCATGAAAAACCTATGATCTTGCAGGATTTGAGGAATTAACATTGGCTACATCAGCCTGATATGCTAGTAAGGGTACTCTAGGAATAGGTTAGCAAGGTGTGTGGAAGGTTACAATTTACCAAAGGTGGAAGGCCCAAAGCAGCATTTCTAAGGTTGGCTGTCAAAATCTCATATTGCAATTTTTGTCTGCTGACCTCATATACAAGGTCTGGTTATTCCTGGATGACCCCAATATGGGGATTGGAGGATCTGAACTTTCTTAGCAACTTGGATGTGATTTTGAAATTCCTGTTGGTCGGTAGCTGCAGAGAATAAAAGCAGCTATAAGATTCTTTCTGCCACTTCCTGGTTAAAGTTCTAAAATACAGTGTGTGTGTGTGTGTGTGTGTGTGTGTGTGTGTGTGTGTGTGTCTGTGTGTGTGTGTGTGTGTGTGTGTGTGAGATTCTTCAGCTTTTGTGGATTGCAGAAAGTACCCCTTCTCAGTGATTGTGTCCTTGAACTAAGTACAACCAAAGTGCATTATAGTTTGTTTGTTTTTTGGCATACCAAGGCCTTGGGAAAAGGTAAAACTTATTATAGGTTTTGACCCTTTTTAATATATTGTTATAGTAATCTGAGTGCGGTACTGTTAGCCCTCAACTTATAAACATTCATTTAGTGACCATTCAAAGGGCATTGAAAAAAATGACTTATGACTTTACGACTGTTGCAGCATCCCCAGGGTCACGTGATCAAAATTCGGATGCTTGACAACTGACTCATATTTATGACGGTCACAGTGTCCTCGGGTCACGGGATCCCCTTTTGCGACCTTCTGACAAGCAAAGTCCATGGGGAAGCCAGGTTCACTTAACAACCAGTTTACTAACTTAACAACTGCAGTGATTCACTTAACAACTGTGGCCAGAAAGGTCATAAAATGGGGCAAAACTCACTTAACAACTGTCTCACTTAGCAACAGAAATTTTGTGCACAATTGTGGTTGTAAGTCCAGGACCACCTGTATGTCCTTGTTTTGTCTATGCAAGCCGGCTACTAAGCTAACATTCAAAATGGAATATTCCTTGGATGAGATTCCAAGCAAGAATGGGTTTGTTTGTTTATTCACAGTATATGAAAAAGTGTGTCCTGTGTGCTTCCTGTGACTCAAGGACACACATGCACATATGCACACACAAAATGCCAAGTAGCTGAAAGAAAATGAAAATAAAATACAGAAACATCCAGTTACAAAATGTTAATTGAGGCAAGCTAGTCAGCACTGGAACCCAACTGCCCTGTGGAATTGATAAATCTTAAGGTTTTGTTAAAGACCCAAAAAGGTTAGACGCCCAAGATACTCGGATTGTGGAGCAGGCACAAAAAAGAAATGTCTTCGAACATATGTCCCATTTATTTCATTAGATCTGTGGACCCTGGAACCCCCCTCCCCTAAATGAACACATACAGTGGGTTGAAAATTCCAGGGACCGAGCCTTGCATAAAGAAAAATAATTAGCACTTTGAATGTCTACAGAGATCCTCAGTCATCCAGGGCATGGCTGTCCCAAAGGGGCTTTTTCAGGAGGCAACTGCCTTGTTTTTTTCTTTGAAGATGTTTCGCTTCTCATCCAAGAAACTTCTTCAGCTCTGACTAGATGGTCTCCATCCTTCCACTCCCCACCATCTAGTCAGAGCTGAAGAAGCTTCTCGGATGAGAAGCGAAACATCTTCAAAGAAAAAACAAGGCAGTTGCCTCCTGAAAGAGCACCTTTGGGATAGCATTTTGAATGGGATGCAGAAGTTGATTAGTAATCAGTGTAGCAACTCTAGCAGGGATGTCCATGCTGGCTGGGGAATTCTGGGAATTGATATTCACAGCTCGCAAAATTGCCAAGGTTGGACACGCCTGCTACAGTTGCTACACTGATTACTAATCAACGTTTGCATCCCATTCAAGGTTGGGTACCCCTGATCTACAGCCTGACAGCCTCCAGGCACTGGCTCTAGAATTCAGCAGCATTCCTGATCCAGCCTGGTCCGGCATTATATGGGCGAGTATTATTGGTGTATATCATCCCAAACTGATGTAATGTTCTGCATTGGATCATCCATGGATATGTATAAACACACATTGACTGCTTGCTTAGCGAGGAATGGAATCAATGTCAATTGATGTGCTCAATATCTTACCATTGCAGGTTATCCAGAAGGATAACATGGTTAATGGCATCAAATGCTGTCAATAGTTGACGGGCATTTAAACAAACAGTGGTTGTATGGTTGTGATTATGGGATGCAATCTTGGACAGAATACAGGGGGTTCTTGATTCATGGCCACAACTGAGCCTAACATTTCCTTTGCTAACCAAGATATTAAGTGGGCCTTGCCTCGTTTTATGACCTTTCTTGCCAGAGTTGTTAAGTGAATCACTTCCATTTTTCAATTAGTATCATGGTTGTTAAGTGAATCTGGCTTCCCCCAATGTACAAACCAACTCTGCTTGTCAGAAGGTGATCATATGAACCGAAGACACTGCAACGGTCCTAAATACATGCCAGTTGCCAAGCGTCTGAATTTTGAACACAAGACCATGGGGGTAGCTGCAAGGGTTGTAAGTGTGAAAAACGGTCATAAGTCACTTTTTTCAGGACCATTGTAACTCTGAATGGTCACTAAATGAATAGTTATATGTGACCCATAATATACCCATGGTCTGTTGTTAGCACAATGTACAAACCACACGCCTTGCCTGCTTTGTTTTCCATGCATACTTACTAGTAGTCCTCAGTTAACAACAGCAATTGGGAGTGGAGTTTCTATCGCTAAGTGACCTGGTCAAAAAGCATGATCTTACCTAAACATACTGCTTAGCAGCAGCAATTCTGACACTCTCAGTTGCTGCTGTTAAGCAAATCCCACGCTGTCATTAAGTGAGGATGTTATTTGGTTACCTTTTGTGACATCCTGCTGGCTTCCCCATGGATTTCCAGCAAAGGGTGACTACATGATAGCAAAAGCAATAGCACTTAGCTGTAAAGCACTTATATCCTACTTTACAGTGCTTTACAGCCATCTCTAAGTGGTTTACAGAGTCAGCCTATTGTCCCCAACAATCTGGGTCCTCATTTTACCGACCTTGGAAGGATGGAAGGCTGAGTCAACCTCAAACCGGTGAGGATCGAACTCCTGACAGTGGGCAGAGTTAGCCTGCAATACTGCATTCTAATCACTGTGCCCCCGTGGCTCTTTGGCTCCCATGATCATGGGAATGCTGTGACAGCTGGAACACTAAAAACCCATTGGAAGTATCACTCATTCAGCACCATCACAAGTTTGAATGATGGCTGCACAAGTGGTCATTAAGTTTTGATCACCTGTTCTGAGTAACATAAATCAGCCATGAATTTGAGGAACTAGCTTACTTTTTCCTCAAAAATATTTATAATCCTTGAAGACTGTACTTACAGAAAATGACAAGCAGTATCTCCAGAAGCAACATTCGGGACATCTTGCAATCTGGAAAGTAAAGCAAGAATAAAAGGCATTAGAAATCTCTTTTTTTAAAAAAGCATGATTACCTTCACCTCTGATCGTTTTAAACAAGGAAAAAATAACCAGTTCCTAGCAAACAGAGCAGGGCTAAAAAAAATAAAAATAAAATCTAGCTTCCACACAACGTAGTGGGATTTCTTTTGAATAAAGAAATACTTGAGATTGCTCTCCACTAGCTGTTTCATTTGACAAATGAAATCTCTCTGTGCTTAAGATTATAGACTAGAGAGTCATATCCATTGGAAATAAGAACAAAAAGATATAAGCAGAATCCATTGTTGGGTGCATACAGGTTAGCGCTGGATAAGAAATCTGGTTTATCAGGAAATTTTAGAACAGCATACCAATTTCAAACTTGCCAAAATATATGCAGAATATAAATGCACCTGAATGACATTGCTTTTTAAACATTTTGGGATGTGAGTTGCAAATGCACACTTTTGTTCACATTGAAGAGTTGGAAGCGACCTTAGAGGTCATCTAGTTCAACTTCCTGCTCAAGCAGGAAACCCCATACCATTCCAGACAAGGGATTGTCCAATCTCTTCATAAAAACCTCCAGTGTTGGAGGGCCCACAACTTCTGGAGGCAGATTGTTCCACTGATGAATTTTTTTCACTGCCAGGAAATTTCTCCTTAGTTCTAGGTTGCTTCTCCCCTTGATCAGTTTCCATCCATTGCTTCTTGTCCTGCCTTCAGGTGCTTTGGAGAATAAGTGAACCCTCTCAAATACCGGAACACTGCTATTGTGTCATGTCTAGTCCTTCTTTCATTAATATACACATGCCAAATTCCTGCAACCTTTCTTCATATGTTTTAGCCTCCAGTCCTCCAATCATATTTGTTGCTCTTCTCTGCACTCTTTCTAGAGTCTCATTATTATGGTGACCAAAACTGGATGCATTGCTAGATCTGCACATGCAAAAAAATATTTGCTAAGTTAATTTATTTCAGCCAAAGCAATAGTCACCTATTAAGGCACCTTAATAAACTTATGGTATTGTTGCATGACCTTGCAAGCATCCCATCCCAGTCATGCTTAAGGAAAAGATTGCAAGTTTTCAAGAATTACAGACCCAAAGATATCAGCATTTTTTCTGCAGGGAAAGATGTCCCAAATGGCATGCTATGAAAACAGAATACAAAAACTCTTATATTTGAAATGTGTGCACAGCGACGCATGCAAATATTTGTTGTGCATTTTTCTGCATAAATAGTAGGTTGATAATTTACAGTTGGTAAGTCAAAAAAACAACAACAGCCCAATTGATATTCATTTCCTTACAATAATAGGAGTGATTTCGCTCTTTTCATTACAGTGGCATTAATCCTGCACAAAGATTACTAGCTAAATTCATGCAAAAAAAAAAAGTGGGTGTAAAGAAAACAGTCATCAGCCCTCCCCTACTTTCCTTAACTAAGTGCAGCTTCTGATCTTTTCAATTTCATGATAGGCAGGAAAGAACCTTTGAACTTGTAGAAGAGAGAGTACATTTTATCTAACATCTTTACAAAAAGATCTATTGTGGAGCTCTACAATGAATATTTGAAAGGCTACAAGGATTCTCTTAAAGGTATGTGAATTTGCATAAATCCTTTACCATGTTAAAAAACAGTTTTTACATTAAAAGTGCTTTAAAATGCTCTCAGCATAGCGTCTATGCGAGAGAAATGGGTGATGACTTAAGTAGGATCCAGCAGAGTTTTGACCAACATAGAAGAGAGAACAAAAGAACATGGGTTTTACAATCAGTTGTGAATTCTTCAGTGGCATTTCTCAATTGATGCTATCTGAGTGCCTATTTGCCTTTAAAAAAAAAAAAAAAAAAAAAACAACTGATTAGTGAAGAACTGATGTAGTTCGTTCAAATATCTATCAATGACTTCTCAATAGGAGGGGTTCTTTGAAATAGTGAAGGAAGGGTAAAATAATTTTATGTGAATAATTGATAAATTCCAACTCATTGTTAGGTTGCCTTTCATTAAAAAAAATGCAATGTCCTAATGAAAAGGGATCATTGGCACCATAATAGATTATGACAATGAAAGTGATGGCTTGCTTGCCAATTATGGTTGGTTCCATCAGCTATTCATTTAGTATATCCAGCCTTGTTTCTCTCAGCTGAGTTGAATAATAACTCTCATAATCTTTTGACAAAATTGCATGCTTTTTTCTTGTCTGCAAGAAAAACAAGCAAACTCAGAGAGCACTAAGGACCCCTTATTTCAGCCACAAGTTAAAAATATTCTCCTTTATTGATATTTTTTTCTTGTCCATGTCCTAGCTTTCTCAACTGCCCTTTTCTTCCAGACTCAATATATAACAACCCACATAGTTCAGGTCAAGAGTGAACAAATAGGAGAAGCAAGGATCTGCAATTAAGATTAGGAGGCTTTGATGATTAGAACCTGACATTCCTGGAGAAATATGAGCAGGGTATATGCCCAGTGAATCCAGCCCCAAGGCTGGTTCTGCTTCAGTCACTTTTACAGGGCACTCATCATTATTTTTATCACCTTACAACTCCAAGAAGTCCTTCCAATTAAGTATGCTGCAAAGCATGGAGCAGAAGAATACAACCTTTGGACCTTGATCTTCTATGGACAGAGATATTCCTAGGCGAAGTTGGCCTCATTTTCCTGCATATAATATGTATTCCCTCCTACCTTGGTTGACTTGATCTTTCCAGTCTTGATCTTGATCTACCTCATTCCTGGCTCCTAGGTGAGACCTTGGGACTCAACATCTCAGTTTTCTAGGCTTCGTGACCAGAGTCCAGCCAATGAGATAAGGGACACTCCTTGACTTCAGAAAGGCTATGTGCTGATTATAATAATGTAAATAGGATACACAGAAACCAGAATTTATTTCTGATTGGTTGCTTCATAGCAAAGAAAGCGGGAGCTGGTGGTGATGTCAGTCTACTAACAGAATCAGGTTGCCACATGGGGGCAGCCCTAAAAGTCAAACCATGTGCGGCTTCTTCTCTATAATACTCTTGGATTTTCTGGAGTCTGGGTTAAGATGTTGGGTTAGGAATTAGGAGACTCAGATTCAAATCTACCTTCAGCCACATTAGCTTACTGGGCAATTTTAAGCTAGTGATTTTCTCTCAGCTCAACTTGCCAGTTAGGATTGTTGTGGGAGGACATAGGAGGAAGAAGCTACGTATGCCACCTTGAGCTCCTGAATGAAAGGCAGAATATAAGCCACATACATACATATATAGTTTTTCTGTTTGAAGAACTTCAAAAAGAGGAGGGAGAATGCATAACACATGGCTTTTCATCTCAACAATGATTATTTTTGAAACTGCAAATTTGGACTTCTCTGTTTTGTGCAGTGTTTATGGAAGGCTGAAAGTGAGCACTGTTGAGGTCAGGGGTGCAAAACTCGCAGCCCTCCAGATATTACTGAACCACCACCACATCTAACATTTTTAACTAATCATGGAAATAACTTCCTTCTCAATTCTCTTTCTCCTTCACTTTCACCTTCTTCCCTTCCTCCCTTCACCCATTCTCCTTCTCCCATTCTCCTTCTCCCAGCCAGTGTTGCATTTGCAAGAACAGAAGACTATCAAATACATTAAGAAGATTACTCAAGAGCAATTGCTCAACAGAAATCTTTCCTACCCTGGCATGCCTCCTGCTCTCCAAGACAAGAAGCTAATAGCTACCAGCTGGAAAATGGTGAGACTTTCTGTCCAATATATCTGAGGTTATGGATGGAGAAGGTCTTCTTTCCCTGAAATCACACACTGTTACTCAGCTTAAAAAAAAAAAAAAACGTGAAGAGAGGAGTAGGGGTCCCGCATCCTTGGTCCTTGGCTTAATTTCATCAAGTTAACCATTCAGATATTTTTAATGGTTAGGTGTTCCCTCCACAGGAATTTGGAACAAGAAAGAAAGAAAATACTAGCTTTACCCACTTAGAGCTTTGGCCACTGCAAACATGCCTTCCTCACTTGATCTTTATTGTGAACTAAAATCCCCCAGGGATGAAAAGCTTGTCTGTGCCTGTGCTAGAAGTAATAATTTTGTTCTCCCCACCAATTGGAGGCTGACTTGATTTATTTGTCTTTCTCTGATCAGATTCATTAGCCCCCATTGTGTCATTCTGCTGTGGGTCAAAGGCAAGATCATGTCACCACCCAATTATGCCTTTTCTTCCCTTTAATTGCTGAGTAAATCAAAAGCATAGACACAGTCAGGATGGAATCACTGCCCGTAGATTTATGGATGGAGTGTCTCCCAGCCTGGAGACGGAGGGACTCAACTATAAGGTTGATCCATGCTCCGTGACAGACCAGCCCTTCCATATCATCCATCTTGGGCACAGGAACAAAGAAAAAATTGCCCTCTGCATGCAAGACATTTTCTTTTCAATTATATCAAATCATGATTTTTGAAGGGAAAAAAAAGGTCTCAGGGACATTTATTGATCTATTTATTTATTATTTAATTAATTTCTAGGTCACTCCGGTCAGCTTCACAAGTAAAATATCCCAACACATTAATCTACCCTCAGCCACTGTGCAGAAATCTTGCAACTGCGCAGATGATCATTCAGTAACTCTGACAGATGATCATCTCACTAACTTAAATTTCTCCCATGAAGGACCATCTGCTATGTTCTAAAGTGGTCTGTTCAATGCTCAGATTTTCCTGGTTAAAATCTCTCTCTCTGAAATGACCTCCCTTCCTTTTCCATTCATCTCTGATTTTCCTGCCCTCTGAAGAAGATAGAACCTTATTTAAATCAGAGAAGCTTGGAAGCACTTGAAAATGACAGGACCTTCCACTTGGATCCAAAAGAAGCAGGTTAGGAAGAGTATTATTGAAGCTTTTGAATGCTGTGTTGGAGGAGATAGTAAAGGAAATCAACCAGAGTTCTCACCGGAGGCATAAATGACTAGTCGAGGGGTGGCAACCTTGGCTCTTTTATGACTCGTGGACTTCAACTTCCAGAATTCCTGAGCCAGCCATGAAGTTAAAGTCCAGCAGTTGAAGTCCACGAGTCATAAAAGAGCCAAGGTTGCCTATCCCTGGACTAGGCTCAAATTATCCTGTTTTGGACTCATCGTGCAAGATCCAGCTCCCTGAAGAAATCCACAATGCTGGGAAAATGGAAGGAAAGAAAGGTGATGATTAGCTGCAACATGGATAGACTTGATTAGAGCAGTGATGGAAGACTGAAGGCCAGGTTGGGATAGAACATCCTAAAGTTGTCTATGGTTATTAAGAATGAACATCCAGGTAATTGATCATTCACTCAGTCCACCAATCAATGTCCTTCCACACTTGTGAAGTTCCTTTTTTAATCTGCTATGTGGGACACAAAATGCTTGATGACTTGGACTATGGGTCTGATCAAGCAGGATTTTTTTTGACTATTCTGATAAAGTTTCATCTTACGAGCCCTAGAAGAAGTGTCCACATTGGTTTCTTCCATATTTCTTTTTCTTTGTTTTTATTGACTTTTTTTGTGCTTATAAAAGAATGTGAGAATTCTTTAGAAGAAACTTCTCCAGATGTGTTGGAACATGCAGAATTCTGCAGGGTGCCAGAAGAGAGGAGACTTATATTAAACAAACAACACTAATGAAAGATGTGGTTCTTTTTTGTTTGTTCTTTGTACTGTGTTATTCTCTTGATGAATAAAAACCAATAACAATTAAACAATAATAATTTTATATAAGCATAACTATTATCAAGAATAAGATGCGGTTTGTTGACGTGGCAATATCTAGAGAGAGTCAAGTTGATGAAGAATAACTAGAGAAAAAAAGCCAAATATTATGATTTACAGATCAAGATTATCAAGAGAAAAAAACACCACCAGTCTTTGGTGCAATGCCCCTCAAAAGAAAAAAAAATCCAATATTTAGACATTTTAAAATTTGATTTTGTAAAAGTCTGCTTGGTACAGCATTTATTTTACAGCAAGACTTCCATGATTTTTAGGTTAGGACTCGATTTTTTGGAATCAATATCCAGTTGATTAGACCAGGGCTTTTCAACCAGTGGTACGGGTACCACCTGTGGTACATTGGCACCTGGCAGGTGATACATGACCATCCTAGAAAAGTGGTAGTGGGGGAGGGGAATGAGCTGAACCAGTGGTAGCACCGCACAAGCCTGAGTGAGAGATGGCTGGAGCTGCAGGGCTGTCAGGGCTCAGCAGAAGTGCCAGGATCAGCACCAAGCTCCAGATGGAGCTTGGCGCTGATCCTGGTGCTTCTTCTGCTGAGTCCAGAAGAAGTGCCGATCAGCTGGAATGTTGCAGCATCTCCAGGGTCTTGTGATTTACATTCAGATGCTTAGCAACTGATTCATATTTATGACGGTCACAGTGTCCCAGGGTCATGTGAAATGACCAAAACCTGCTGCAACCACCCAGCAGACGGGGGGAATAAAAACCAAACACCCCCCCACCCCAGCCCCGCTGCCAATCCTCAACAGAAATGCTCACAACAATGAAAACCTCGGATAGGAGGAAGAGCGCCGGCGGGTGGGCAGGCAAGTGTCTTGCACGGCTATGCCTTGGGGGGCACTTTTTTCAGTACCATTGTAACTTCGAACAGTCACTAAGTGAACTGTTGTAAGTTGAGGACTATTTGTACTTTATCACTTTTTTCCTTTTTTTTTTTTTGGTCATCAGGTTTTTGACACTTTGCTAGGCAACTGGTGGTACTCGGATATTGCCATATCCTAAAAGTGGTACAATGGGTGAAAAGGTTAAAAAGTCCTGGATTAGACTGTGATAGTCATTTGGATAATGATGATGATGATAAAAATGCCTCTCCTAAGTGAGCAAGTTAGAAGTTGCCTATTTCCTACTTATTGCACTGAGCAAACTCTAGAAGAAGTTTCAGGGATGCTTTCCAATCACATTAAAGCAGATAATTGGTGTGAGAGTTCTTAAGACTTTGCTGGGACAAGATTGTGTGTGTGTGTTTGTGTGTGTGTGTTTCTCCTTTTCAAAAGGCGGCAAATACTTATGAGTTACCTATTGCATCAGGAACAAAAGCCATCAAAGCTTTGTGATCAGCATGGCAGTTCTTTCAGGGTGCAATTACTGTGGGCAGAGGAGCATGGGAACCTCAACTGGAGTCAGAGGTACGGTGTGCAAGAGCAAGGCAGCTGATCACAATGGGAGCCATGGTTAATTGCAGTTTGCAGGGGCCACATTGACCTGGTCAGGATCAAGGCATTTTTAGACATTCTCTGCAAGGTGTGAATGCAGAACAATGGGCAACTGGACCTTCTGCTCACTGAGTTGTCTGTTCAGAGATGAGAGAGTCTTACTGGTTAAAGAAGAAACAAATTTGACCACCAGGTGCTTTTTTCAATGGCTCTTTTGCTTATTCCCACAGGAAGAACAGTGCAGCTGTATTGTTACCCCAAAGGTAGAGACAGAATGCTCTACTTTATTTTTTTCTTTGGGGGGGGGGGGAGAAGGATTAGATTTTTTTTAAAGACATCCAAAATAATTAGAATATTCACCCACTGGTTTTATTTCCTTTTTTGACAAAAATGAGTAGAGTATTTAAAATGGCTGCAGGAACATTTACTATAAGTAAATTATTTATTTCTGCTGGCGAAGTCTTGAGAGGGAAAAAAAAAAAAAAAAAAGAGCTGGTAGCCCCTGGAACAGAGTTACTCACTTCTTAGTTAACTCAGGATGTCTTTTCAATTGCTTGAAAAAAACTCATGTGTCATTTGGAGTACTTTTTTTTTTATTCAGACTAAGAGAAAGCCCCAAACAAACGAATAAAAGAGAGAATAAAGTAAAAATGAAAACAAAAACCTTGGAAACTAGTTGAGGCTCATCTCTTTTCTCCAGCCCCCCCCCCAATCCTGTAATGCAGTGTTTCCCAAACTTGACAATTTTAAGGCATGTGGACTTCAACTCCCAGAATTCCACAGCACAGCAATTGTCAAGTTTGGGAAACACTGCTGTAATGGATAAAATGCTTCATAAAGAGAAGGCAAGAATTTGCTGTTCTTCTGATTCTCCATTGTTTTTTTTGGGGGGGGAGGGAGAGGGGGCAGTTGCTTGCTTTAGAAATTGCCATATACAGTAGGTCAAGACTACTCCAAGCTGAAAGGTCAAGTTTAAGGTGGCAGCATCCTTCCTCTTCATCCCTCTACCGCAGTGGTTCTCAACCTTTCTAATGCCGCGACCCCATAATACAGTTCCCCATGTTGTGGTGACCCCCAACTATTTATACATCACCGGGTGCCAGGGGCGTGGCCAAGGAAAAGGGGGAAAATGGCGGACAGCCTTGTTTGGCGACCCCCGTAAAATGGTCGTTCGACCCCAAATGGGGTCCCGACCCACAGGTTGAGAACCACTGGTCTACCGGTTATGTATCCTTGTTTACTGCATGTCCGCTGGATATTCAAAGGGTTCTCATCCCTTTGAAAGAAAAACGCTGCATTTATTGAAGCCCCCTCTCTACCAAGGCTTCTGAAAACTGAAGGACCATTTTTCCACAATGTTGGAGTAGGAAGCAAGAAAAACGCAGTGCAGACTCCCTGAATCGGCACATAATTGTTAAAAAAGGAAGAAAATATCCAAATCTTTATCCCCAAATGTATAACCTACCTGGTTTGATTCCTCCTACTTTCTTTCTCCAAAAATGTTGAATGAGATCCTTTAGCCATCAAAAATTGACCAACCTTGCTTTAGATAACACTGGATTTGCTCCTTAGCTGATACCTGCAGATCACTGTCTCTGCTGTGATTAGATACAGAGAAGGAATGGATCAAAAATATTTGGCTTTCTCTGTAACTTCTGGTTCAGGGGAAGATCCTTAGCTTGGCAAGGAGGAAGACCCAATTTCTTTCATCCCTGAAGGAGACTACAGAAAGATGCTATCATTCATGTTCTAAGTCCACTGCTCAGGTGGTCCTGAGGTAGAAATGATGACCTCAGCTCAGATATAATTTCCTCAAGTTTGGGAGAAGGTGCTTTTAATCCTGTGCGGAGGAAGTTCCTTCATTCAGCAGACCTCCTTAAAATGGAGAGAGCTGGGACTGCACTAACCACCATTAAAGATCCATTTTTAAAGCAGATTTCAGAAGCTTTAGTATGTAAACTGGGTACCTTAAGCACATACAGTAGAAGGCTTAAGATTTTTGATTATAACCTTCCAACCCTTAAGTACAAAACAAAATCAACTACATGGGTTCACCTACTCTGGAAGTTCTTTGGGGCTACAGAAAGGATGCTGGAAGAGTGCCTGTGGTCACCAGGCCACACTTCTTCCATTCCTGCTCTAGAAAGTGTGCATACATTTCTAGAAATCCGCTAAGGAGTGCTTGTGTTTTTGTTGATGGTGACCCACACCATTGGCGGTGATCTGGCTGAGGGAGGACAGGAGGTCCAAGAGCGCTGCAGCAGAAACAGCCCAGCAGAGGGCACTGTTTATCTACTATCAAGAAAGTGCCTTTTTTAAAACTGCAGAATGCAATAAGGAGCAATTAGATTTCTTGGTGTTTTTTTTTTTTAAACACTGCAGTGAAATGTCCTCATTGCAGGAATCATTTGGAGAATATGAATTAACTGCAGCTTTATGACTGAGTAGCAATTGTGGCTAATAAATATGGAAGAGCCTTTTGGCATGTGGCATGCCTAACATTTCTGCTTTCCTTTACTTTTCAATGCTCTTCTCTTCTCTTCTCTTCTCTTCTCTTCTCTTCTCTTCTCTTCTCTTCTCTTCTCTTCTCTTCTCTTCTCTTCTCTTCTCTTCTCTTCTCTTCTCTTCTCAGTATCCCAGTATTTTCTTTACAAGGACATTTAAGGTTCTTCCTTCCTTCAGTCTTCATATGCTTAGTAATAGGAAATTGTGAAGAGGGACTGATTGGCCTAAGATTGTTCAGTACCGTCGGGCTCAGAATTTAATCTTGGATGGGCTAGCCCTTCACTGAAACAGCTGCAATTATATATGACCTTGATTTATCTCTCTACTAAAGGCACAAAAACCAGAGCCAGCAAAATAACTGGCAACTCTGCAGAGACAGAAGCCCAAAGGGGCTCCTGCACAATGAAGGTGAGACCTTAAACCAGTGCTCCTCAACCCTGGTAACTCCCAGAATTCCCCAGGCAGCATGGGAATGGGTGGAAAGGGTTTTGGCTTGTTGAGAAATGTGCCTGATCTGGGTGATTTGAGATGTATAATTCCAAGCCCCATGGGAAGCTTGGCATGTGCATGTAGACAGGCAACCTTGTTATTTATCTAACGCTTTCTGCTAACACAGGATAAATTTATGTTTTAATCTAATCCAAACAGTGTAAATTTCCCAATGATGGTTTAGGCAGGTGGCCAAAGTGCAAAAGAATAGAAACTAAGACCCTTAATTATAAATAAACTGTTAAATCCCAGTTAAAATATTGATCCTTTGGGACTGGCTTTGTTGTTAGTCTATTTTCATTTCAGTGCATGAAATATATTTCCATCAGGCAGGGTGGAGGGCCAAATCCGTAAACACCTGTTTCACTGAGCAACATGGGACAACTATTGCCTGTCCTTGGGCTCTAATAGCTGGAAGGAAAAACCATTCCAGACTAGGCCTTTTTTTATATAGTCCAGGGAAAGTACAACTTTGGGAGAGCTTCAGGAAGCCAACACAAACGAGATGGGCTTGCTGCTTCATTTTCTTGTTCCTGAACTTGAAAAGAGCAAGTGAACAGGTAGGAAGTAAAAAAAAGTGCAAAATTGTAAGTTAGGGTAGTGTCAAGCCCAAGCCCAAAGACCACACAGTGAAATCCAACTGAGTCCAATCTTTTATTTGCCTACACCTACTGGGCAAACTCTAAACTAAAGCTATAACCTTCTAACCCAGTGTTTCTCAACCTTGGCCACTTCAGTGGGCCATAGTCAGCATTGCCCACTGAAGAATTCTGGGAGTTGAAGTCTAGACACCTTGAAGTGGCCACGGTTGAGAAACATTGTTCTAATCTATGTACTAGGCATATCCTGAGAGATTCTAGGGTATGGCTACCTTGAACCTCTTCCTCCCTCTGCGAGCCCTCTTGGGACTGTTGTCCCATCTCTTAATTTGGACCTCTCTTTGACAGAGTTTACTGCATCTTTCCTGGGAAAGCTCTGTGCTACCAAAAATGTTCCTTTCACTGCTTCTCCGGGTGTACATTCCAGCACAGGCAGAAAGGTCAGGAGATCAGCACTCCAGACTGCAAAGATGTGGGTCTTGTTCTGCTCTTTTGCAGAGAACTCATAGGTAGTTAGGGATTCTGCTCCACTATTCCTTCCAGCCAAGCCTAGTGCAAAGCACAGTCAAATAGGGTCAAACGTGGTTCGTTCTTGGATGCTAGGCTCAAGGGAATATATGGACCTTCCATTAAGATACTGAAGTCAAACTCAAATTGAAGGAGATTTGACCTTTGTCTGGATGGAAAGGCACTTCATTGGGGCATCTATAACCCATAATCTCTGCCTTCCCCTTGAGAATCAGGTGTGTGTGTGTGTGTGG
This sequence comes from Crotalus tigris, assembly GCF_016545835.1. Classification (NCBI taxonomy): domain Eukaryota; kingdom Metazoa; phylum Chordata; class Lepidosauria; order Squamata; family Viperidae; genus Crotalus; species Crotalus tigris. The sequence continues at coordinate 2,087,237 of NW_024100508.1, forward strand.
GGGGGGGTTTGAAGTGCAATACTTGGCATCTAGCTCACATACCATTGGCCCCATCCCGAAAAGTGTGGCTGCCAGCCAAATAAATCAATTCAAAGTACATCTTTAAAATGAAATTAATGATGTACAAATATGACTACTCTCCATAAATCTAACCACGTTTCCCTTTTGCTACAGTACAAATTACAAATTACAGGCTACCGAGGGGCTCTCTGTGGATCTTCCAAGCATCTGTTAATTATCTGCAGTTCTGGTTTTCCCTTTCGGATTTAGCCGATAAAGTTCTGTTTCATCCCACTTTTGTAGCTTTATTAGTAGCAGTATTTTCCAGGGGCCTGTAATTTCAATTTCTAAAATGTCTGCGGAGTGTTTGACAGTAGTTATTTTCCACCCTTGGAAACAGAGTCGTAGATGGCTTATAGAAATGAGGGGATGACCAGAAAGGATTAATTCAAATTACAGTTGTGCTCTTCCTTACTCGCCTAAGGATAAGGTTGACAGAGAAAACTCAGCAGAGAAATAACTAATCAGCCTGCTATAATCATAGCAGTTAAAGCTCATATACATGCAAGCATGGATTCCTAGTCTGATGGCATGGTCTGTTAAGCTAAAACCAGAAAACAGCAAGCATAAGGAAAATTCTGTTCTGATTTGAATAATTTGGATATCTCAGTGGTTTTTATTGCATTGGCTTCATGGGGGAAAGAATAGGACTATATGAACTGGAAAACAATTATACACTGAATGCTCCTTTTTTTTTTCTTTAGATTTGCAAGGCAGTTTTCATCTTCAAAAAAAAAGTGCACCCAGAAGTACATATTAGGGGGGAAAGTTTCCTTACACACTGTTGTAATATCAGATTCTTTGGAAAGTCCAACTTCCGATTTTCTCTGCTTCCTTGTGCTTTGATGTGGTATTCTAAGTAAAGATTACTTAAATTCTGTCTGGATTTGATTAAACCTGAAATCCACTTCTGTTTGAAATTCCTAGTCTAGTCAACAATGGAAGGAGAATTGCTCAGGAGTCTTAGTGTGAAAACACCCTCTAAGAGCAGTGTTTCCTAATCTTGGCCACTTGAAGATGTGTGGACTTCAACTCCCAGAATTCCCCAAGCATAGGACATGGGGAATGGTATCATTCATTCTTATACATATCTGATTTTTTTGTACATAATTTAAATTGAAGGAGGGGTGAAATCTCTAATCTGAAAATGGTTCTCTATAAATTGACTGTGCTAAGATTTGTAAATTGCAGAATGCAAAATGACACAGGATGTAAACTAAGATGTCGAAGGGGCTGGAACAGTTTTCTGATGAGGAAAAGTTGCAATATTTGGGCCTTTTTAGTTTAGAAAAGAGGTGAAGGAGAGGGGACATGATTGTGGGGTACAAAATAATGGACAAGGAGAAGTCATTTCCCTTCTCCAAACAACTAGAACCAGAGATCAGCCAATAAAATAAAACTGAATCCTCAAAGAATCTGGACAGACAAAGGAATTTTTTTTACATGATGTGTAGTTCAACTTTGGAATGAACGGTCAGAGTCCAGAATCACCTTATAGGGGAATCACCTTGTCTGAGACCCAGAATCATCTTGTAAAGAAGATGGGTGGATAGAAATTTAATAAATAAATAAATAATAAATAAAATAAAGGTGATGCAGGCTACCAGCTTGGCTGGCTTCAAACAGGGGTTGAACCAGTTTATGGAATTCATGGTGATCCATGGCTCTTAGCCTTGATGGAGGTATGTCTGCCTCTGAAGGTCATCTGCTAGGAGATTTGTTGGCTGCTGGTTGGTCATGGTGAGAACAGCTTGCTGGACTAGGGGACTGCTTATGTTTTCATGTTACCCATGTTCCTATCAAGATTCTATACAGATTACAGCAATATGTAAATAATGGATTGATGGATTGATGGGAGGAAAGGAAAGGAAAGGCTAATTGGATGATGGTCAAATGACCTCTGTGTAGCATGTGAGTTTCACATATTATGCCCATTCAGGAAGTTTAAAATATGTAGTACAAAATATGTGGTAACATTTGGGGACAATATTATGTGTGAATGCAGCCTTTATGATTTCCATTGTCTGTTAGTCTTCATAGTTCCTTCAACAGTTCCTTCTGTTTTATGGAGGCAAGGGTGCTTCTATATGGTATCATGGTTAGACTATTGAATTGTGCTAAAGTAAAACTCCTACAGTTCCAAAACTCATTGATCATGAAAGACACCCTGGTGACATAGGGCTAGTTACTTTCTTTCAGCTTAATCTTTTCCACCAATTTGACGTTGAAAGAATAAAATAAAGATGGCTTCTTCTAAGTCATCTTGAGCTCTTTAAAAGCAGAGAAATGAATGAATGAACGAATGAATGGATGATAAAGGCTGCTGAATATTTCCTCTGAACTAATCCTGCTGTGGGTTTTCTAGACTTTTTGCATCACCCCTGGGTATACATGACTGCCTTATCTTTGAAACAAAATGTAATATAAGAAGATGAGGCCAACTGATTTGAAATGGAACCCACCATCACACACTCCTTGTAAGCTGAGAAAGTGTTCTTATTGTTTTATCATCAATACCTCTATTAGCATGTTGCAGCCCAGATCTATAAAGTGGTATATAACAAAAGGCATCCAGTTCAGGAAGTTATCAAAACTGTATTTGTGATGTGTCATGGTTGAGTTCAGAGAAGCTTCATGAGACTTAATTCCTTTGCTGTACATAGTTTCAGTCAATAGAAGATTAAAAAGCCATGACGGTGAAAATCCCTTCCTATTTAATCCCCTGTGAAAGCGGGCAACAAATATTGATAGGATGGATCAGCAAACATTTAAATGCAAAGTTCTGAGAAAGGCTAAATAAAAAGAAAAAGATGCTGAGAATACTTGAAGCAGAAAATGGCCTAAAGGCTAAAGTAGAGGAAAACGATAGAGGTTAAGTAACTTTTTCTTCTGAAACTCCTCTGGAAATACTCCCATCCTAAATAATGATAGGAGATCAATGCTTAGCTGAGAACTCTGTGTTAGAGTATAAGAAACCCAAATGGCCCATTTTTTCCTAAAATAATTTTCTATTAAGGAATAGGTCAAACTCAACTTCTCCAATGTTTGGGAGATAAGACTCAACCAGACCTTAGCAACCTTTTTTTTTCTTTTAACGACCCCATAATCCCTTGCATTGGGGTGGAGTCAGGGTGACTGAATGGAGCTAAGTATTTACTGGCTGGATGCCCTTCCTGACGCCTACATGGAGCTCACAGCAGATATTTTCTCTATATACCCCAAGAGAGGAATATCTGCCACTACCTAGGATTGAACTCACAGCCTCCTGATTGTGAGGCGAGAGCTCCACCTCTAGGCCACTACGCCACTGAGACCTTAGCAAATATATTTGCTAAAAGTAAAATTCCACTTTCTTCAGCAAAACTTTCTTCCACGTAAGTGTGCTTGAAACTGCTTCAAACAAATTGCAGGCTGTAATGCAAACTGTGAAGTCACACTTCTATGAATTTTCTACTGCAATCTGCAGCTCAGCTTATGAAAACCGCAAATAAACTTTGTATTTGGAATCGAGATATAATATGAAGGAAATGCATTTAGAAATGTTTAATTTTTTTAAGAAGAAAGATAAATATGCTCAAGAATGCTAAGTGAATAATGTATATGTTGTGAATTTTTGAAATCTTAATATTTAAAGAATAAGGCAGAATTGAACGGAAAATTACAAACCAGATAAGAAATATTATCGGCCCACCTTGGGTATTTATGTAAACTCCAGTCCTATAACTTCTGTACTTCATTGATCTCAGAATTACATCAGTAAAAACATGTATCTGATTATACTATCAAAGACCTCCACAGGGAAATTCTCCAAAAAGGTTAACTTTTCTGTAAACATATCAGAGAACAAAATTAATGAAAGAGCATGGGAAATTACACCAATAAGCTGATGCAGGATGGAGATCAAAAAGAGAATGTTAAAATTCTTTTACTTCTACTAAGAAAAAACTATAGAAAATTTAGCTAGGATCTGAACCTCAATACTTGGGCTACGCCCTGATGAGGTCGTGGCAAGGAGAACTGAGTTTGTATTGACCCAAAGTCATATTTAGCCTCCCTCCTCCCAGAAGCAATAATGACTCAACCGGTCACTCCTATGTTTGAATGCATTTTAGATTCCCACCAATATATAAAGTCTGCAAAAGTGGTGTTGGGATATAGCCTCTCATCAGCAGGTAAGTGGGATACTCTCACCTCTTGTGAAACAAACATGGGAAGGTGAAGTCATTGTAGACATTGCCTAAATACAGGTAGTCCTCAACTTGCGACATTCATTTAGGGATCATTTGAAGTTACAACAGCACTGAAAAAGTGACTTGAAACAACTGTTGTAGCATCCTCATAGTCAAGTGATCAAAATTTGGGTGCTTGGCAACAGGCATGCATTTATGACGGTTGCATTGTTCTGGGGTTAGGTGATCACCATTTTGTAAGCTTCCCAGCTGGCTTTCAACAAGCAGAATCAATGGGGGAAGTTTGATTTGCTTAACGACCAGATGAGTCTCTTAATAACTGCAGTGATTCATTTAACATCTGTGGCAAAAAGATCATAACTGGGGTGCAGCTCACATTACCACTGCTTAGCCATGGAAATTTTGGGCTCAACTGTAGTGTAAGTTGAGAACTATCTGTAATGAAGGAATGGTGGCCACTAAATATGGGGAATTAGGAGGGTGAAGGTTCATTCTCTGAGCTTGTGGGTTGGTTTCTGAATGTTTCATTACCGGGCTAGGTAACATCTTCAGCAGAGTTTAGTGTCTGTGTTCTTCTGTTTATAAGGGCTTCAGATGTGGGTGTTCAAGTGAGGCTCTTGTGATGGAACAGGTGGAGAATTCTCTCTTCCTGAAGGTGGTTAAATGGCAATCAAACAGTTCTCTGTTTTTTGTTTTGTGCTGCAGCTGCCCAAAAGCCAACCCAGTTCTAGGCTGCATTAATAGAGGGATTGAATCAAAATCACTTTATAATGTCTTGGTAAGATCACGCTTGGAATATTGTTTCCAGTTTTACTTGTTATAACATAAAAAAGATGTTAAGACTCTAGAAAGAGTACAGAGGAGAGCAACAAAGATGATTAGGGGACTGGAGGCTAAAACATATAAGGAACGGTTGCTGGAATTGGGTATGTCTAGTCTAATGAAAGGAAGGACGAGGGGGGACATGATAGCAGTCTTCCAGTATCTCAGAGGCTGCCCCAAAGAAGAGGGAGTCAACCTATTCTCCAAAGCACCTGAAGACAGGTCAAGAAGCAACGGATGGAAACTAATCAAGGAGAGAAGCAACCTAGAACTAAGGAAAAACTTCCTGACAGAACAATTAACCAGTGGAATTGCTTGCCTTCAGAAGTTGTGGGTGCTCCAACACTGGAGGCTTTTAAAAAAAGACTGGACAGTCACTTGTCTGGAGTGATATAGGATCTCTTGCTTGAGCCGGGAATTGGTCTAGAAAACCTCCAAGGTCCCTTCCAACTCTGTCATTCTGTTATATCCTGAAGATTATATAATACAGCCTCTTCTTCTGCAAATACATCTTCCAAAATTCCCAAATGGATGGATTTCTATCTTATGGTAGATGGAAGATATCAAGCTGGGGAAAACACTGGAGCAGATAATTCCCTAGAAATCTGACAATAATCTGGGATACTTTTTCAAAAGAATATGCACATCAGAAGACACTCTCAAAATTTTTCTATCCCTCTGTTAATGCAGCCTAGGACTCCGTTGGTTTTTTTGGCAGCGCAGCACACTGCAAGCTCGTATTTAAGTGATTGTGCCCTAGGATTCCAAGAACCCTCTCACAATTGTTACTAATATCATAACTGCTTATGCTGTCACCTCAAAAATTACCGCTTGAGAGGCATGTTTGGAGAATCTCTAGGGCTGCATCCAAAGATTTCCAGCCCCAGGTATAAATCTAGGCCCCAAAATAGATATATCCCCTCAAATGTTAATATGAGCATTACTCAGTTGCAGCTTGAGCAATTTGCCTCTGAATAAAATAGTGAATTTGAATAAAAAAGAGGAAAAATCCTTTTAAAAAAGATAATTGAATGTTCTTATCATGGCGGGCATTATTATTATTATTTTAAAAAAGCATTTTGAGTTGTGCATGGGGGGAAATGGTTTTGATTGATTCTGGAGCAGCTCCATGAACCAATGAATTGAAGAAAATGTTGCAACCCTAATAGAAAAAAGAAATATTTTTTAAATTAGCCACAGCTGGTGTGAAACAATAATGAGCATTTTGAAGCTGTTCCACTCATGTTAAAATGGGTTGCTTCATTTAATCAATCTTTTCATCAAAATAAATGAGAAAAACCAAAGTTTCTCTTCCCCCTGAGTGTGCGTGTGCGCGCGCGTGCGCAAACACGCACACACACACACACAAATCCTAAAACCATTTCAAGGGATTGGGAGCATCAGAAAAAGAATTGGAGGTTAAGGTCCAGCCCATTCCGGTTTTTGCTAACCCTAATCAGAAATACATCCCATTGAATTGAATGGGATTTATTTGCTGGAAAAGCTGCAAAAATCAAGCCGAAAAATTTTGTGTGTGTGTGTATGTGTGTGTGTGTGTGTGTATGTGTGTGTGTGAGAGAGAGAGAGAGAGAGAGACCAAGTTTTCAAATCGCTTTTTGAGTACCATATCAATTTTACATTGCTTTGTATCACTGTTTTTTATGACTTCTAAATTTATTGTGTCTTTTTATAGTTTCAGGATTTCAGAATAACAGGCATGGAGAGGTGGGGAGGAATCCTGTTTTTATGGGCATTGTAGTACAAATGGCTTTTTTTTCTTTCTTTCTATAGTTTAGACTTGTTTAGATTTTTTTTATCCCACCATTATTATTTTTATAAATAACTCAAGGAGGTGAACATGCTAAATATTCCTTCTTCCTCCTGGGTGACTTTGGGCTAGTAGTCATTCTCTTTCAGCCCGACCCACCTCACAGGGTTGAGACTGTGGGAGGAGGAGGAAAAAGTGTTAGATATGTTCACCTCCTTCAGCTATTAATAAAAATAATAAAGGTGAGACAAAAATAAAGTACATATTGAATTGTTACTCTCACCCAGTTCCTCGTCCTTAATTACCATTTTCCATTCTCTTTTTCACAGCCATGGGGACTTATAGGCTGCTGCCACTAGCCATAGGACTGGCCGTGCTCACAGGTGAGTAGGAAATAATCTCGAAACAGCCTATACACCCCCTGGATTCATGAATCCAATGAATAAATTGCAAATTGAATTTAGGTAAAACTCCAGAGCAGATTCACATTACAGAGTCAGGAAAGAAAATAGCTCTGGGATTTGAGTTGCAGTAAGCGCCAAGACATTAAACTATCCTGGTTGGTATGCTTTGAAGAAATATGAACTCTGGGAAACCAGGAATTCTGTGAAATACTTTAATCTGGAGATGAATTATTATGCATTGAAAACATTCACAGCTGAACCTTCTCCTCGGTGTGTTTGCTAAATATTTTAAGGAGGTAATCAGTTTAAATTGTTCTAATGTGGATCGCTCATAAATGTATCAAGAGTGCCTGTTGATTTGTAGAAATAAAGACTGAGGTCGCTGAGTCAACCCTGCGTTGTGCAAAAGATTGGAATTGAAGCACCCCAAACAGATGGCGGTTTGGCCTCTGTACGAATGCATCTGTTAGAGAGAAGCCCATCAAATCTTCTTAGTAATTAATTCCTCTGTAAAACCACTCAGGAATGTTACTTTAGGCATTCAACAGAAATCTGTCTTTCAGTAGCTTAGACATATTATTCTGTATCCAATTTCCTGAGCTGATAGCAAACACACCTTAAACGGCTTCTCTGTCATGTTCATGTGAAAAGATCACCGTGGAACAGAAATGATTACTCTTTTCCCAGAATTACTTAGTTTAGAGAGATTTACGAAATGGATATGTGTCCTTTTGCACACAAAATCCTCTAGGCTGTTCACCTGCAGATGTCAATTATAAGAAGAGGCTAAAAGATGAGACATAACAACATTTACAAAATGTTTAAGCTGCCCAGAGTCAGTGACATATCAATTTAACTATTATTATTATTAGAAACCCATATTAAGAACTAGTTAAAACAGCAATCTGAGGACTATTTATCCAGTTTTGGAACTAGTGGCCACATAACAGCTTGAAAACACCAATTTTAAGTCAGGAATGTCGAATCTGTTTTGACTCATGAGGATATCAAACAGGATTGCATTTCAGAAGGTACACATGTTCTGGCTGAAGAAATGGATGAAAATAGAACAAAATCTCACTTGATTAAATTTGAGTTAAATGTAGCTGCAGTAATTGTTCCTCGTGTTCTGTCATATCAATATTATAAATCTGTGATAGCTTTTGGGGTGATGGGACTAATTTACACCCCAGGTAGTGGGAAGTCTACCGTAGGCCAAGGGTGTCCAACCTTGGCAACTTTAAGTATTGAGGACTTTAATTCCCGGAATATTCCAACCAGCCATAGCTGGCTGGGGAATTCTGGGAGTTGAAGTCCACCAGTTGCCAAAATTGGATATCCCTGTAGTAGGCCATTTTGTCATTCTCTAGGATTTTACAAAGTCCGTATTCAGAGACTAAACTCAACCGGGTTACTGAATTACCTCATGTTGGAGGTTTGTATGGAACCTTGAACCATCAGAAAACTAAATGGGGTGGGTTCACATAACAAAGTCTGCCCCTCCCTGCAGTTACAATGGTTAGCGTTAAACAAACTTAGAAATTGTGTAAAGGGAGGGTTTTTACCTGATAACGGTTAAGCATGTGGTATGAGCCCATTCAATGAAAGGACATTTCAGGTTATGCAAACCTTCATATGTGTTGCTTTGTTTCCTGGCCCTCATTTTTCTATATTTTCCCTTCCTTGTAGGTCTCCATGCTGTAGTGCCTATCGGCCAGGAATTCATCACAGCCTTCATGCAAAATTACCAGTTAGACTATTCAGAGGCTGAATTTCAGCTTATCATCACTGGAGAGTTTCCCCTCACTACTGTTAACGTCTTAGTCTATAAATCCACCTTCCAGAAAGAGTTCTCTCTTCCCCCAGGAGAGACTGTGGTAGTGAAGCTCCCTACTTATGTAGAGATGGTTGGCACCATTAAATCCTGCCACACTGTCTTGGTGACAGCCAATCAAAATATCTCTGTCATGGCCTTGAGCTCAAAGAAAAATTCCGTTGACACCACAGTTGTCTATTCTATCCAGAATCTAGGAATGGTGTATTATGTTCTCACACCTTTGGGAGACGTCTCCAAAACGTACAGAGAGTTCTCTGTCATTGCATGGCATAAGAGCACTGATGTGGAGATCCATCTCAAGGGAAGTGTGAGATTCCAAGACCTCATTTATTCTGCAGGCAGCAAGCTGCATGTTACCCTTCTACCCTATGAAGCCATCCAGCTTCAGAGCTACCAAGATCTCTCGGGCACGCTTGTCAGAGCAACACACCCAGTAGCAGTGCTAAGTGGGCACAGCTGTGCCCAAATGCACACCGACTGTAGTCATGTGGTAGAACAATTGCTACCGGTGCAAAGCTGGGGCCGTTCCTTCTTCATCCTTCCTCTTTCCTTCCAAACTCAGTATGATATTGCATATATAATAACCTCCCAGACAACCAGAGTCACCCATGTCTCTGGTAGCACCCATAAAAGTTATGACCTCAAGTCTGGACAGCTACTTCAGCTGAAAGTCACACAAACAAGCCCCATCTTCATCACTGCCAACTTTGGCATCCAGGTCTTTTTTTTCTGCACTGGTGGTATCCATTCAGGCCTCACCTTTCACCCCTTCTTTCTGACCATCCCTGATGTTCTCAGCTACTGCACATCCTACTCTTTTGAGAGTCAGACGGGGTTTGAGAATTATGCTCTCATCGTTGCTAAGACAGCTGTTGCTGGTGGGTTCACCATGGATGGGGATGCCTTGGGAGGTATCTCCTGGAAAGAGATTACAGGAACAGAATATTCATGGAGTGAATACACACTTGGGAAGAAAGAATGTATCCATTCCATAGAACATCCAAACAGCCCCTTTAGCCTGCTAAGTGTGGGCATTGCTAAGAGGAGTAGCTACGGAGCAGTAGGAGTCTGCCAAAAGGGTGAGTACTGGAAATATTAAGTTAAGAGAACAGGAGGCTGGATAACACTTGCAAAGCAAAATACCATGGCCTGTTTTAGCTGTGGGCATCCATTCATTGATAAAAATGATGGGCAGATGGATCCCACAGAGGGCAAGCTGGTGGCAACACTGGCTTTAGGTTAAAATCAAATTATTATTGACTTATGATTTGGAAATTTAATGCAGGTAGTCCTTGACTTATGACCACAATTGGAACCAGAATTTCTATACCATAGAATACTTATAGTAGGTAAGAGTTTGGGGGTCCTAAAGGAAAAGGCAGGATGAATTATTATTATTACTATTACTATTATTATTACTATTATTATTATTACTATTATTATTATTATTTGTCGCACAATCAGCCAGATGTTCAGATTGGGTATGCATTTTTATCTACTTATCGAGTCCTTTCCAAGGAGCTGGGATAGGCAGGTCTGCATGTTTGATGGTGTTATAGATATCGTCACAGGATGGAAGATGATGATGATGATGATGATGAAGAAGAAGAAGAAGAAGAAGAAGAAGAAGAAGAAGAAGAAGAAGAAGAAGAAGAAGAAGAAGAAGAAGAAGAAGAAGAAGAAGAAGAATTTATTTGCCACCTACTCTAGGCAGCTCACAACCATTAAAAAAATGAAGAAATTAAAAGAAAAAAATCAATATGATTATAAAAAATAAAGATGGACGAGTGGGGAGCAGAGAAAGAGGGTGGGGGGAGGTGGTTTCTGCTATCAATCTAGCAGCCACGTCCAGAGTTGAACTCCTCCATTGGGTTCTCAGGCCAAGCTGCAGAGCTTGGTCTTTAGGCTCCTATGGAATGACAAGATGTTGAGGGGCAGATCTTATCTTGGAGGGCAGGATGTTCCAAAGGGTGGGTGCTGCAGCAGAGAAGGATCTCTTCTCTTCCTCTGGATCCCAACAATCAGAGTTCTTTGGCCAACGGAATCTGCAGTAGGCCTTCTCTGCCAGCCTGAGTAGAATGGGCTGGTCTTAGTGCAGGGGTAGGCAACCTTAGCTCTTTTATGACTCATGGACCAACTCCCAGAATTCCTGAGCCAACATGCTGGCTCAGGAATTCTGGGAGTTGAAGTCCATGAGTCATAAAAAGAGCCAAGGTTGCCTACCCCTGTCTTAGTGGGACAAAACAGTTCACCAGATAGCCTGGATCTATGCTGCTAAATAACATGCTGCCTTTTGTTACCCAGAAGCTCAGCCTGTTCCCACAAGTCCTCCTGTACAGTGTCGGAAGAAGGAAACCAGCAAAATACAAAATGGCCGGAAGGTGTGTGTGCCTCAATCTTCTGCCACTTGCTGGGCTCGGGGTGACCCCCATTACCAGACGTTTGACATGAGGAAATATGACTTCATGGGCACCTGCACCTATACCGTAGCCAAGACCTGTGGACCAGACACAACTCTCCCGGTCTTTCATGTCACCATCAAAAATGAGAATCGGGGCGTGAAGAGTGTGTCCTACGTTGGACTGGTGATGATCCAGGTCTACAGATATGACATAGTGATAGCCAGGAAGGAACATGGGTTTGTGAGGGTAAGAACAACTATATTTCTTCTGCTTCAATATACATGCAAGTGTCCAGATCATACTGTAAGACCTTCGATGTTATCAAGGCAAATGCACCATACCCAGCTTTCAGTTGGGGACAGCTCCTTTTTACAACCTAATGCAGAGGTCCCCAACCTTGGCTACTTTATGACTTGTGGACTTCAACTTCCAGAATTCCTCAGCCAGCCATGCTGGCTGAGGAATTCTGGGAGTTGAAGTCCACGTCATAAAGTGGCCAAGGTTGGAGACTCCTGACCTAATGCAGTGTTTCTCAACCTGGAGAACTTTAAGATTGTAGAGCTTCAACTCCCAGAATTCGTTGCCAAGGTTGAGAAACATGGACCTAAGGCCCACCTTCCAGACATGTGGACCATGTCTCAAAATTCTCAACAATGTTCAGGTTAGCTGAGGAGTCCTAGAAACTGAAGTTCACACAAATGGCAGATATCCAGGTTGGGGAAGGAGAGTTAGTCGGGCAGCAAAAATGGGAAATGTCTCGAGCTGCTATTATATGTGTTGGTAAATTGTAATTTGGTTTATACTCTGCCTGTGATTAAATAGCACATCCCCTCTCTGTCCTACAAGTTGTTTAAATTTACCTCTTGGTTCTCACAAGGTATGCAGGGAGCCAATATGCATTTTGAATAAAAAAAATTCACCCTCTTTCGAGAAGCAGATCTAATTTTTACAGATAGTCCTCGACTTACAACAGTTCATTCAGTGACAGTTCGAAGTTACAACAGTGCTAAAAAATGACTTATGACCTTTTTCACACTTAAAACTGTTGCCACATCTCCATGGTCATGTGATCAAAATTTAGACGCTTGGCAACTGGCATGCACTGATGATGGTTGCAGTGCAGACCCTTGGCAACGTTCATATTTATAATGGTTTCAGTGCCTTGGGGTCATGTGATCCCCTTTTGCGACCTTCTGACAAGCAAAGTCAATGGGGAAGCCAGATTCACTTATCAACCATGTTACTAATTTAACCTCTGCAGAGATTCACTTAACAACTGTGGTAAGAAAGGTTGTAAAATGGGGCAGAATTCATTTAACTATGTCTCACTTAGCAACAGAAATGGGTTCAATCGTGGTCATACGTCAAGGACTACCTGGTTTTCTACTACTTTTAACTTTGAATATTCAACATATTTACAGGAGACTTGAATTCACAAAAAAGTCAAATCCGATTTTTCAAGAAATAGTGTTTTCCAAGACTCAACCCTTTCTTGATTTTGGCACTCCCACCAAGATTTTTTTTTTGTCTTCAGCAAATATTTTAAATCCTAAACTAAAGTTGATTATAATACAATGCCATAAACAATGTAGACACGTGATCCCATTCTCCCCCAAAACATGGAAACTGGTTGAGTAGGTAAATACTGTACATAATATTTCAAATGTGATCATTCAATTTGTAATACGGTTGTTATAATGAATGTTTTTACTACTATAATAGTGATAGGGATGAAATATCACAAGTAGAGCATACGATTCCTTGCCAAAGAACCCAAGTATAATTCTTACAATTTCTAGTTAGAAGAAGAAGCATCTATGTGGTTCACAGAAGGAGAGATAATACGATAGAGCATTAAAGAGCTATATTTTTTCCTGTAATTTCCTTTTCATATGAAATTCTGCCGGGAGCAATGAAATGACATGACTGAAAGCATCACTTTTTCCAAAAGTATGTGCACGTAGAAACTAACTGCTCTAAATGAAGGCTAGATTAGAACATTGATCCCTGAGGTGCTAGTTTTCTATGGGTAAGAATTGGAGCCTTTAAAAAAGGAAAATCTAAAGAGATCAGATTTGCACTTCTTCCCATCTGCATTCTGAGATAGTAAAGTCCTGTGTGAATTGGACATGCTTCTCTTTCTTGAATAACTCAAGTCCTGTTTTAGGCATGAAAGTTGGCTGGGTGGCTTCGGGCCAATCACCAATAGACTGTGAGTTCTAATCCTGCCTTAAGCATGAAAGCTGGCTGGCTGACTTTGGGCCAGTCTCTCTCTCTCTCTCTCTCTCTCTCCCTCCCTCCCTCCCTCCCTCCCTAACTCACTCACAGGGTTATTGTGGGGAAAATAGGAATATTATGTGTGTTTGCTGCTTTGAGTTAGTTGGAAGGAAGGAAGGATGGAAGGAAAGATGGAAGGAAGGAAGGAATTTCTTATGTATATTGCATAAATGAGTGGTTTTCTAATTGTGGATGGTTCTGCCTTTCAACAGTGGTTCAACCTTTGAGTTGCATCCATATTCAAATTATATTGTGATGTATTTTTAACACATTCATTGCACCAGGTGAATAATCAGCGCTTCCGATTGCCTGTCTCCCTGATCAAAGATAAATTATGGCTCTTCCAAAGTGGGACCTCTGCCATACTTGAGACGGACTTTTCACTGAAGGTGATTTATGACTGGAACAGCAACTTTGCAGTGAATGTTTCCAGCAGTTTCTTTGAGAATGTTTGTGGCCTGTGTGGTAATTATAATGGAAAACCTGATGATGACCTCAGGACCCCCAGTGGGTCCTTGGCTCCAGGTCCTGGGGAATTTGGGCAGAGTTGGAAAGTGGAGGATGGAGACCCATTGTGCTGGAGTGAGTGCCACGGAGAATGTAAGAAGGTCACCAGGGAAAAACTCATTAAATACAGAACGTCTTGTGGCTGGATCAGTAAAAAAGGTGGCCCATTCAGCAAGTGCCATTCTTTGGTTGAGCCTGACATCTTTGTGGAAAATTGTGCCTATGACCTCTCTGTCTATGAAGGCCACAGAGAGGCTTTGTGCCAAGCACTGAAGAGCTACGTGGATGCCTGCCAACAAGAAGGTGGAGTTGTGTTAGACTGGAGGAACCTCATTGGGTGCCGTGAGTAGAAACTCCTTGCTTATGGTAGCTTTCCTCTAGATCAGGGCTGGGCAACTATGGGAACTTTACGACCTAGAGCACAGCTGGCTCAGGAATTCTGGAAGTTGAAATTCACATCTCATAAAGTTGCCATATTGTTGGATCTTACTCTAGAGCAGGGGTCTTCAAACTTGGCCCTTTTATGACTTGTGGACTTCAACTCCCAGAATTCCTTAGCCAGTGTGCCTGGCTGAGGAATTTTGGGAGTTGAAATCCACAAGCCATAAAAGGGCCAAGTTTGAAGACCCCTGCTCTAGATCATCTTACTCTAGATGGGAACTATAGTTATTGTAAAAGGCTTGGAAGAATCTGTGTCGGAGTCAAGAGAAGAATCAGCCTGGAGTCATTACATTCCCACAAGCGATCTATTTCCAACCCCTCATAAATTCCATTAAGCCTTATTTAGCACCAATTTAGTGTTGATCTGTTAGTTGACTAGACTCTTGAATAGAGATATGAGCAATAAATCAGCTTAACTAGAACTTGTCATGTGGTCCTGATTCTTCATGCCTGGCAGTAGTCCAGAATACCTGAAAGAAGCCCTGGTTGAGAAAAACTGACTTGAAACTTTGTCCTACAGTGAGATAAATATAATATTAAAACATCTTAACAGTGGCTTAAGAAGCCCAGCCTTTCATCCTCTTGTGGGGTGGCTAATTGCAGGCCAACCTTAATTAATTTCTCCCCATACTAGCCCATTCATTTCCATAGCTTTTTGAAAAGGCTACCCAAATTCACTCGAGGCAAATTTATCAGTAGGTATCAGAAATGAGAAATAATGGAACATTCATGGTCAATGACTCTCATACCTTGGAGAATTAAGGAAAAGAGAGAGAGAGAGAGATTGCCCTTTTGCCTAATTTTTATCTTTTGAACTCAGCACACATCCATCATTGTCATGCTGAGACCTCAGCAGTTATCTAGTGTAGTGTGTGAATTCTTTAGCATATGCCACACTTTTTTTTTTAACTCACCCTTTGATTTTGCAGCAAAGTTCATGGGAAACGAGAGTCATAGAAATTATTATCCAGCTAAGAAGATTTGATCTGGGAAATGGGCAGACTCCCTCCCATGACAGTTAGTTTATGAAATCACACAATGGGCGCACACTGTCAAAATTCTAAGTCTGCTTACAGCTCAGAAAAGTTAGGAATCTGTGTCCTAGAGTAGTGATCCCCAATCTTTCTAGCTTTGTGTATGGGCAAGGGGGAGGGAGAAGGAATGGTTATGCATGAGCAGTGGGTGTGCATGCACTGTCTTGCTGCTCACGCAAGTGGCGCTGCGTGCATGCTCATCCTCCACTCCTGCGGCCCAGTTCCAAACATATTGCAGGCTGGTAATGGGCCACGGCCTGGGGGTTGGATGCCCCTGTCCTAGAGAATTTGGTTAAATTGAAGCTTTTTGGCATGTGGGTATTCCAAAAAAATGAAACCTGTCAAAAAAGTAACGTATAAAAAAATGATTTTTTACAATTTTTCCTCTCCTCCTTTTGCATAGCTTTATCCTGCCCCGAGAACAGCATCTATAATATTTGTGGGTCAGACTGTCCTGCCACTTGCAGTAATGAAGCTCTTCCATCCACCTGTTCTTCTTCACAATGTGTGGAATCCTGCCAGTGTAAGGATGATTTTGTGATGGATGCTGGGAAGTGCATCCCACGGGCTGACTGTGGCTGCTTCTTTGAGGGTCGCCTCTTGGCTCCCAATGAAGAGTTCTGGGGAGACACTGCATGCACAAAACGCTGCATCTGTGACCCACAGACCAAGGAGGTGACATGCCAGCCCACCAAGTGTAGCCAGGAAAAGCAATGTCAGGTGAAGAACGGCATCCAGGACTGCTATCCGGTGAGGTACGGGACCTGTTCTGCCATCGGCCACTCCCATTATCATGGCTTTGATGGCCACAGTTTTAACTTCCAGGGCACCTGTCTCTACACATTTGCCAAGCTGAGTCAGAAGAGGCCAGGTTTGGTGGATTTCAACATTTTGGTCCAGAACTCACATCACGGGGGCTGGTCTGGGACCCCTAAAAGGGTGGTCAAGATTGAAATTTACAACCTGGAGATAACTTTCAGCTGGGCATATCTGGGCAGAATTATGGTGAGTTGAATTTTAGGGCTTTCTTTTTTATATAATAATTTTATTAAAAATGACAGTTGAAAAAATTATAAATTAAGAAAAATATAAAAGGGAAAACAAAAAAGGGCCTAAAAGAAAGTTAAATAGAAAAAGGAAAAAGAAATACATAAAGATATAGGAAATAAGTACATACATGGACTACTCAAATTTTTAAAAAGGGGGTTTTCATTTAAGTCAACTTTTAAAAACAAATTTAGACACTTATTTGTTAGGCACCTGAAAGGAAAAAAAACTTGTCCATTTCAACAGCTGTGATTGACTTAGAGCCAAATTTCTGGCAGGTCGTTCTTCATTGTTCCTTTTCCTATGTCTCTGCTTCCAGATTAATGGCCAGCTCACCAATCTGCCCTACAAGGTGGGCCCAGATCACATTATCATCTACCAAAAGGGTTGGGACACTGTGTTCCAGGCAGATTTTGGCCTCATGGTCACCTTCAGCTGGCACAGTCATCTTACAGTCACTTTGCCAACCACTTACCAAGGTACCCTGAGTGGACTCTGTGGCAACTTCAATGGAGATAAACAAGATGACACAACATTGATTAGTGATGGGCAAGTCACCAAACTGACAGTTTTGGGGCAACTCTGGAAGGTGGCCAAGTTCCCTGGCTGTGGAGAAGTCAGCACAAAAGTATGTCCAGACTTGCAGAGAGTGGCCCAGCAACAACGAAGCATTAGCACCAAATGTGGACTCCTGGTGGACAAGCAAGGTCCATTTAGGGAATGCCATGGCAAAATCAATCCAGAGATGTTTTTCCTTGACTGTGTGTATGACTACTGCACATCCAACAGTCAAACATCTGTATTGAGCTACATCATTGCTGCTTATGCATCTGCCTGCCAAGCTGTGAAAGTGACCATTTATACCTGGAGGATCCTTATAGTATGGAGTAAGTAAGATTCCATGGGGGTCACTCATCAAGAGATTTATTCCTTTGCTTGGCAAGTAGCCTCACAGAATACCTTTGCTCCGTTTTCCTCTCCACTCACTAGGTGCAGGGATTGGGATACCTTACATCAGAGGTCTTCAAACTTGGCCCTTTTATGACTTGTGGACTTCAGCTCCCAGAATTCCTCAGCCAGGCACTCTGGCTGAGGAATTCTGGGAGTTGAAGTCCACAAGTCATAAAAGGGCCAAGTTTGAAGACCCCTGCCTTACATCTTCCTCATTTGATTGCTCCAGCAGTCCAGGTGGTGCCTGGTTTCGATCAGTTTCTTGTGACTCTTAGTTTGGTGTCTCTTGAGACTGACTTTCTACAGGTTCAGCTGGAACAACCAATTTAGATTTGGATTCAGAATCTGAATCCAGAGCTTGGGCCAAGATGGCCACTGATTTCGATCAATCAAAAATATATAGAATTTATTGGTTTGGGATGGGAGAAATTGGATTTAGCTGATTGGTAGGCCACTTCAATGAAATTCTGTAGTGGGAGAAGACATTGCCTTGGGATTATTTTTGGCAGGCTATTAAAGCAATTCTCGGACATGGTGGGAGAAATACAGTGGTCCCTCTCCATGTATGTCACAACTATATAGAGGGACAGGGGGTTAAACAAAAATCTCAATTTTTTCTCAGGAGAAAGTCTCCTGAGAATTTTCAACTCATTGATTAGTTAAGCAGCGTCAAATTGTGGTCAACTCTTAGCAACCACACAAATAGATTTTTTCCATGATACTTTAACTCATTGGTTTCCCACTATTTAATATTTGAAATGTTGGTGTTATAATGAAAGCACCATTTCAGTGTCTCCCAACTTGCCAGTTTCCAGATGTGTAGACTTTAGATCCCAAAATTTTCCAAATAGAATAGCCATTGATGAGAACTCTGGGAATTGAAGACTACACACCTCAACGCTTGTAGGTTGGGAAACACTGCTCTACATCCACTTTCCCTTTTTCTCGCAGACTTCAGAATATATCTGGAAGGCTACTTGGATTGGTGAAAAACAAAGGAAACACCTGAACCAAACTTATAAAAGATGGCCAATATCTTTTCTTATTTTCCCATTTCAGAACTTGTGTGTCCACCAAACAGCCATTATGAACTCTGTTCCAGAAGCTGTCCACAGACATGTGATAGTCTCTATTCCTCTCTGTCCTGCTCCACTTACTGCACAGAAGGTTGTGTCTGTGATGAAGGCTTTGTGCTCAGTGGCGACCGTTGTGTCCCTCTGCATCAGTGTGGCTGCTCCTATCAGGACCAGTATTATATGAGTGGACAGACCTTCTACCCAACCACTAACTGCAATATGGAATGTATGTGCCAAGTTGGTGGAGCTGTCACCTGTCACAAATTCTCCTGTGGGCCTAATGAAGAATGCAAGAAGGTGGATGGAATCCAAAAATGTCACCCAAGGAGTTCAGCCACCTGCTCAGGTTCTGGAGATCCTCATTATCTCACTTTTGATGGAGTCCCCTTTGATTTCCAAGGCACCTGCTCTTACATCCTGGCAAAGACTACCATTGAAAGTGATCTGACTCCCTTTATTGTCACAGCAGAAAATGAACCTTGGGGGAATGGAAAAGTCTCAGTCATTAAGCAAGTATCTGTGGAAGTCTACGGCTTCAAACTGACTCTGATCCATAAGAAAAAGGGCCAGGTCCAGGTCAGTGTTTACTCTGGCATTATCTAATGACTCTATTTATACAACACATTGTCCTCTTAATCTGAAAAAAACAACTTTACAGCTGCATCCATAGATCTTCTACAATCTCTCTAATTTACTTTCACAACGATGCTACAGAATGCATTGATCAAAAACATAGTGGCTGGGGAAAGCTGAAAATGATCTAATAAACTTTTGGATTGGATTGCTTTGAACTCAGGTCTTTCTGGCCCTAATTTGTTCGTTCTAACATTTTCCCATGTAGTTTGCCTTCCTTTGCAAATTGTTCTACCAAATAATATCTCTTCTCCATAGCCCTACAGCCTTGGAATGTTTGAGGTACAGTAGTTAGGCTATAAATTTATACGCTGCCCAGAGCTGCTTTGTCAGGGAGATGGGCGGCATATAGATTTAATAAAAAATAAAATAATAAAGTAAAGTAAAGTAAAAAAGTAAATAATATAATATAATAAAATAAAAGTGTTTCTCAACCTTGACAACTTTAAGAAGAGTGGACTTCATGTCCCAGAATTCCCCAGCCAACATAGCTGATTAGGGAATTCTGGAACTTGAAGTCCGCACATCTTAAAGTTGCCAAGGTTGAAAAGAACTCTGTTCAGGGTTTGCTGTACATGAGAAGAAGAAGATACTATGGAGGCTTTGTAAAAAAAAATCTATTACTGCACAGGAGTGACTTTTTCAGGGAGGGACAATGCAGGTCTCTTTTTCCCAGAGATGAGTTTCATGAAGCCCCAAACCTTCCAAGAAAGTTCCTTTGATACTTTTTAAAGGTAGCGAATGGTTTTGAATGAAATCTTCTAAAAACAGTGAATGGTTTTAAAAGGAGCAAAATAGAAAAGGAAGGAGAATTTCAACACGAAACACGAGGGACCTTCTCAAGGGATGGGTGGAGAGGCCCTTTGGCTGCATTTTGACTGGAGGTTGATTTCTGCCTCTCTTCTATTTGTTTTTAATCCAGGAAGTAAAAAATGTAATTTATTTGGATTAAGAGGGGAAAAAAGGGACTGAGGATTATCAGGCTCAGTATTTTTCTAATTAAATAAGGCATATATTGAATCTGCCCTACTTTGTGAACAGGTGTCGCTGGATCTGAGGGTCTGTTTTGAAATAACTTTCCAAATGTGTGGAATGGAGCACAGATAAACTGTGGTGACCTTTTTGTTGAAAAGGTCAATGTGCATTGATTCCCACATGCCAAGAATGATGGGAAGAACTGGAAATTTTAATGTTCTGCTGTATAGACAGCTCAGATCCCTGAGGCCAAGATGGCGACTGTTCTACCAACTCCTTGTTTACCCTCTCTTCCAGGTGAATGGGGTCTTCCGGTCCCTCCCCATTGAATTTTCTGAAGGACGTCTCAAAGCCTTTCAACATGGCACTAAGGTCCTGATAAAAACCAGCTTTGGCCTTGTGGTGAGCTATGATCTGGTTTACCATGTGAGAATTACAGTCCCAAGCAGCTATCAGAAGCAGGTGCAAGGTCTGTGTGGCAACTACAATGGGATGAAGGATGACGAGTTCATACTTCCCAATGGGAAGAAAACTACTGACGTGGCTGAGTTTGGTGCTTCCTGGAAGGTTTCAGTCCTTGGGGCGGGAGGACCTTGCTCAGACGGATGCTCTGGGAGCAACTGTCCAACGTGTGATGAAGAAAAGAAAAAGATTTTCAAACAGCGCAACTACTGTGGGATCCTCACTGCCTCGGATGGTCCCCTTCATGGTTGCCACAGCAAGGTGGACCCCAGTGTGTTTTCCAACGACTGCATTTATGATTTGTGCCAAAGCAACGGAGACAGCCAGGCTTTGTGCCAAAGCATTCAGAGCTACGTGTCAGCCTGTCAAGAAGCCAAGGTCCTTATCCAGCCGTGGAGAAGTCCATCTTTCTGCCGTGAGTAATATTGAATTCCAGTCCTTAGAGTTATGGAATAGAAGCATTGGAAAGGACTTTGGAGGTCTTCTAGCCCACCCCCCTGCTCAAGGCAGGAGACTTTATTCTATCCCAGAAAAATGGCTATTCAACCTTTTCTTGAAGTGATGGAGCACCCACAATTCTGTAAAGCAAGCTGTTACGTTGATTAATTGTTCTTACTCAGGAAATTTCACATTAGTTCCAGAATAGATCTCTTTTTAATGAACTTCCACACACTGCTTCTTGTCCTGCCCTCTGGTGCTTTACAGAATAGGTCATCCCCTCCTCCCTCTGACAGCGCCTCAAGTACTGATAGACAGCTGTCATGTCACTCCTAATCCTTATCTTCTTTAGGTCAGACTACTGAGTTCTCTTAGCTGTTCATCATACGGTGTAGCCTCCAGACCCTTTATCATCTTGGTTGCTCTTCTCTGTACTCTTTCCAGGGTCTCAGCATCTTATATGAATCGTGGTATCTAGAACTGGAAGCAGTGTTCCAATCTTGTGAATATGCTTTCTTTTCTTTTAAAATATAAATCTAATAGAGAATGCTGGCTGGGGAATTCTGGGAGTTGAAGTCCACATATCTTAAACACTGACCCATAGAATCATCCATTTTGAGGCTAAGCCACCAAAGAACCCTGAGCTCAGATAAAAAGGGACACCACTTTTCCCAGTTCAGCTACCTGTCCCCTTCAGAGAAAAACCTTTTTACAGCCTCAGTTGCTTACTGCATCCGTTTCACATGCCCCCTCCAGAAGACACGATGCAAAGGCTGAAATATGCTATGAAGCAGTTGATATGAATTGTTCTCTCCCGTGTCTCCCCACCCCATCTCTTTCTTTTAGCTTTACATTGCCCTCCCCACAGTCACTATGAGGAATGTGCTGATTTGTGTACTGCTGATTGCTCTGGGCTCCGAATATGTCCTGAAACCTGTGCTGAAGGGTGCCAGTGTGATCTTGGATACTTCTTTGATGGGCTCAACTGCGTCTCGGTGGAGAGCTGTGGATGCTTTGGAAATGGAAGTTATTATAGGGTAAGGCTCCAGTCTTCACTTGAGTGAGATCTTTGCTCCACACAGCCTCATGTCTTTGGAGATGCTCCGTCATCAGGTCCATGGTTGTCCCAAAGCTGCTTTTTCAAAAGACAACTGGACTTTGTTTTTCTTGAAGATATTTCACTTCTCCTCCAAGAAGCTTCTTCAGTTCTGACTTCAGTTCAATCAGAACTGAAGAAGCTTCTTGGATGAGAAGTGATACCTCTTCAAGAAAAACAAAGTCCAGTTGCCTTTTGAAAAAGCAGCTTTGGTCCACCCAGCCTCTTTGCTGCCTGTCCTGGTGAAGTTGTTGGTCAAGTCTTGCTCCAGAGGCTCCTTCCTTCTTTTCTTCTACAAGTATTCCCCAACGTGCAATCATAATTGAGCATGGAATTATAGTCATTAAACAGGTCACAACATGACCATGAACAATTGTACAACCTTTTTTACAGCAATCTTTACATGAATCATCACAGTCTTTAAGCAAATGCAGCAGTCATTAAAAGTTAAATGTTTCCAGACAAAAAAGTCATCAATCATGCTCACATGATTGTGGGATGCTGCTGCAAACAGCCAAAAATGTGCACTGGTTGCCAAACGCCCCAAATGTGGTCATGTGACCATGCAGGGGGCAACCTTTGGAACTTTGAATCCAGGTTGTAAGTAGCTCTGGAGAAGTCCCTTGTGATTTCAAGCAGTTGCTAAGTGACCAATCGTAACGCAAGGACTACGTGTAATGAGCCAACCAAGCCCAGGATTCAACCCTGGGCAAAGCGTTTTCTTCCTTACGTCAAATATCTTTACTTGAAATAGAAATATACAAACAGAGTTAATAAAATATAACTTTGAAATCTCCCTGAAAAATAAATAAGAAAGAAAAAGGGGGGAAGAAAAGGGGAGGAGCTGAAGAATAGAGAAAACAGCAAATGGAAGTTACAGAAAGTAAATATCCCAGAGATAAATCTATTTAAATCCAAAAACAACAACAATAATAATAATAAGTTGGAAGGGACCTTGGAGGTCATCTAGTCCAACCCCCTGCTCAGGCAGGAAACCCTATACTATTTCAGAGAAATGGCTGTCCAGTCTCTTCTTAAAAACTTCCAGTGTTGGAACATTCACAGCTTCTGGAGGCAGGTTGTTCCACTGGTCAATTGTTCTGTCAGGAAGTTTCTCCTTAATTCTAGTTTGATTCTCTCTTTCGTTAGTTTCCATCCATTGCTTCTTGTCCTGCCTTCAGGTGCTTTGGAGAATAGCTTGATTTATCCAGGTAGTCCTCATTTAGCAACCACAATTGGGACCAGCAACGCTGTTGTTAAGTGAAGCAGCTGCACTGATGATTTTACTTCAGTTTTCCTTTGCTTTATAGACCTGCAAAGGTCACAAATGCAAAGATCGATTGCAAAATTATTTTTTTCATCACTGTCATAAACACAAACAGTCACAGGTATGTTGCTAAAGGAGGACTACCTGTATAGCAAAAGAGCGGCAAGAAATTCAAAACCTTGGATGATTATAGGAGAGCTATAAGACCTAAAGAATAATAGAGGAGGTATCAGATGGTCCTCTTTGAGAACATCTTACACCGGAGAGCTACTCCTAAGAAGGCCAGCTCTTAATTTGCTATCATAGCGTAGGAGGCTTTCTTATTTTGAATGTATTTCTATGTCACTGAGCCCAGATTCTTGAGTTTTTCCGCCTCCTGGAACAATAAGGATATTCAATATCATAGACCAGTGGTGGCGAATTATGGCACACGTGCCAGAGGCGGCACTCAGAGCCCTCTCTATGGGCACGCGCACCATCACCCCAGCCCCGCCTCCCCTTGTGGTCCCCTCCTTACCAGCAACCCCCCTAGAGGAGAGTCGCCCCTGGGCATGGCCCGCGCGGAGCAGTGCAGCCAAGGACATGGCAGCCAGGCAGCGGGGACAAGACTCCACCCTTGCGCCCTGTCACGTGCAGTTGATGCTTTGGGGCGCGGGTGGAGGGCATAGCCACTGTGGTGCTGCCGGGCCTCCTGGGCAATCTGCAGTGGGCCATGGAGGCGGTGAATGGCCTTGCGGGTGGGCGGGGAAGGGGGGGTGGAACGGAGGTGGGAGGGGTAGGGAGGGGCGGAGCAGGCGGGATGGGGAGGAGCTGTATTTTTGGGCCCTCGGTCTCTAAAAGGTTCACCATCACTGTCATAGACAGAACAGAGAATTGTGCTACACAATCACCTTCTGTTCCATGATGGGAGCTTAAAAAAAGCTCACTGGAGGCTAAGCCTGCTGAATGCTCCCTTTCTTCCATGCCTTCTCAGCCCAACGAGATGGTCCTGCTGAACGAATGCCAGCAAATCTGCCAGTGCATCCCTGGGAAGGGCCTTGTGTGCAAATCTTACCACTGTTCTTCTGAGGAAGACTGCAGGGTCCAGGATGGGATTGTGAGCTGCATCAATAAAGGTAACAGAGTCAAGAGCTACGTTTGCACATGCTAGCTGCTAATCCCAAATCATCAAAACACAATGTGTTCACATCATATAATATTGTGTCCAACTAAATAAAGCGAGTGTTGACTTAGCGCGGTGACCTGTGTCCCACAATATGCCAAAACAATGTGTCATGGTTGACTTGCTACGCAGCCCTGCTGCAACCAGACAACAGTAACAGGAGGGGGGGGGGAAGGGAAGGCATTTAAATGGAGGGAACTCTGGAATGCAAGTGTGCTGCCTGGAAGCGTGAGACAGACCCAAAGTCATCAGCTATGAACCTCTGAAGCGGACAGGCCATTCCCAAAACTCAAGCAAGTGCAACTGATTGGTGGACAATGGACAATGGAAGGTCCTGGGGGGAAAAGGAAAAAAAATTACTATGCTGTTTTGCACGCAAAATCGTCAGAACTGGTTTTTCTACTTCTGTACCCATGTGGCTTTTCAGTTAAAGTTATACTCTTGGAGGAAAAAATGTCCCAGATGTTTCTTTCACTGTTTAACACAGAGGGATGGATGACACAATGGTTAGTTTCCAAGAACGTACTGACCCACTACTACTTTTTGCAGTATCATTGTAGCTTTAAATGGTCACTAAATTAATTGTAAGTCAAGGACTACCTGTGCTATGTTTGATTTTGTGTCTTTTCTTCTGTTAGATCCATGCAAAACCTTACAGTGTCGGACCAAAGAAACATGTAAGGTAAAGAATGGCAAAGCCTCATGTGTCCCGACTTACAATGAGACCTGCTTTGCCTGGGGAGAACCACACTATCACACTTTTGATGGGTTGAAGGTGGACTTCCAAGGGACTTGCACTTACACCCTGGCCAAGTATTGTGGCAATGACACCAGGCTGGTCCCATTTGTGGTGGATCAGAAGAATGAAAACCGGGGCAGGCAGGATGTCTCTTTTGTGCGGCTGACCAATATCTATGTCTACGGATACAACATCTCCATCCGCCGGAGGCACTCGGGCAAAATCTGGGTGAGTTTGGTTTTTTTATTTTATTTTTTTGCAGTGAAATTGAGGTAGCATCAGGACATAGTCTGAAGGAATCTTTGGGATAGGCAACCTCTGAGTGATGATGAAGACACTGTGCAAAGGTAAGCATGGAAACACTGGAAGTTTTTAAGAAGAGATTGGACAGCCATTTGTCTGAAATGGTATAGGGTTTCCTGCTTGAGCAGGGGGTTGGACTAGAAGACCTCTAAGGTCCCTTCCAAATGATTCTATTCTATTCTATTCTACTCTACTCTACTCTACTCTACTCTACTCTACTCTACCCTACCCTACTCTATTCCATATTGTCTATTTTATTCTCTCTTCCATATTGTCTATTCTATTCTATTCTATTCTATTCTATTCTATTCTATTCTATTCTATTCTATTTGTGATCTTCTCTTGAAATATTATTCTGACCTTCCATCCAGCTTGCACAGGGAGTCCTCAACTTACAACAGTTTGTTCAATGACCATTCAAAGTGACAACAGCACTGAAAAATGTGACTTATGACTGTTTTTTATAATTACAACCTTTGCAGCATTCCCAGGATCATGTGATCAAAATTCGGATGCTTGGCAGCTAGTTCATATTTAATGAGCATTGCTGTGTTCCTAGGTCACGTGATCCCCTTTTGCAACCTTCTGACCAGCAAAGTCAATGAGGGAAGTGAGAGTCACTTAACAGCCTTACACAACTTATCAATCAAAGTGATTCACTCAACAGTCGTGGCAAGAAAGGTTGCAAAATGGGGCAAAGCTCACTAAACAAATGTCTCACTTAACTGCAGAAATGTTGAGCTCTGTTGTGGTCCTGGAATTTTAGGATCATCTCCCAACCCCATGCTGCCCATGTCCAGCCCCGCTTAGCTTTTTTTGAGATCAGCTGAGCTTGGCCAGGTTCTGGCACCTGATATGCGAAGCCAGTCCAAAAATGTGACTTGATCATCACATTCTGAATGCAAAGTAGGCCGGTTCAAGGTGACCCAGATTCACTTTGACAAATGCATGCGGCAGAGACAACATAATTCACTGAAGGAAAAAGGCAGCACCGGACTCTTTGCTTAGGCGAGGCCTTTGTGGGGGCCTTGAAGCTTCTCCATGATGGACACCAAAGCCAGAAGAGGCCTTGGCCAACCTAAACTGCATTCTGGGTCAGTTTCCATGATTTTTAGAAGGTACCATGAAAATTCATCCTATACAGGTAGTCCTCGACTTACAATCACAACTAAGCCCAACATTTCTGTTGCTGAGACATTTGGTAAGTGAGTTTTGCCCCATTTTATGAACTCTCTTGCCACAGTTGTTAAGTGAATCCCTGCAGCTGATAAGTTAATAACCCGGTTGTTAAGTGAATCTGGTTTCCCCATTGACTTTGCTTGTCAGAAGGTCACAAAAGGAGATCAACGTAACCTTGGGGTGCAGCAACAGCCATCAATATGAAACTGTTGCCAAGTAGCTGGATATTGATCACGTGATCATGGGGATGCTGAGATGGTTGCAACTGTGAAAAACGGTCATCAGTCACCGTTGTAACTTTGAACGCTCACTAAGCGAACTGTTGTAAGTTGAAGATTACCTGTATTCAGTTGTATTAGCCACAATAATTCAGATAGCCAGGCGGTTCAAATGAAGACTGATTGTAGGCTAATACTTTCTACTAATGGGGACAGCAAATTAGCAGTAGATCAGGGTCAATGGAATTCAAGATGGGCTCGACTTAGATCTCTTGTGGGCACGAAGGGACTCATGATTGATGACCCCCTCCCTTGGGCCGAGCCTGGTCATCTCCTCCATCTGTGTACATGCATTATGGATGTGTATATGTGTGTTTTAAAACACAGCTGAATGGTGTCATCACAAACTTGCCTGTGACCCTGGAGGATGGGAAAATCCATCTTTTCCGGAGAGGTGTGAGTGCCATCGTGCAAACCGACTTTGGACTGGTAGTATCTTTCGATGGGGCGTCCCTCTTATCCATGACCCTCTCCAGCAGCTACTACGGTTCCCTCTGTGGCCTCTGTGGGAATTTCAACCAAAACCCAAAGGATGACATGATGACAGCTGCAGGGGACAAGGTGAATTCGGTGGTGGCGTGGGCCACAAGTTGGCAAGTGAAGGATCGCGACCCTTTCTGCTGGCATTACTGCAAGGGCAACTGCCCCACTTGTGAGGAGAGCAAGCAGCAACTCTTTGGAAGTGACAAATTCTGTGGGCTCATCACCAGGTTGGAGGAGGGTCCCTTCCAGAAATGCCACCCCAAATTAAACCCTGATGACTTTTTTGACAGCTGCATTTATGACGTCTGTCTCAACGGGGGTGCCAAGAGCATTCTGTGCAAAGCTCTAGAGGCTTATGCAACTAACTGCCGCACGAAAGGTGTGATCATTACAGACTGGAGAACACAAAGCGGTTGTGGTGAGTACAAGTCAGTAGAGTGGCATGAGGGAAAATCAAACCCTCGTATTTCCCCCCCCCCTTTGGAAAGGATGGGCTTATTTATTGGATGGGGAGCACACCACTTTGCAGCCAATTCATTGCTGATACACTTGTGCAAGTGTGGCATCATAAAGATAGGGCAGCCCAGATTTGCACACCAGGGCTAATTGTGAAACTCCTGCCACCCCATTCAACAGAAAGCAAGAGTCTTCTTGGGTTTCCTGTAACAAAAGTTATTGAAGAGGACAGTTATAGAATTCTCAGCAATTGGCAGAATTCTGTCTAGAATCCAGTTCATCATTGAACTAGTTAAGCAAAAGATTTCTTTAGTCAGATCTCTGGGGAAACAGGCAAGTTCATTGTTCTCTGAACTAGTATACATAGAATGTCCAGGTGGCCTCGATGTGAACGATGCTGTTATACTAAAATGTGAGATAATATGTAATATAAGAATCAATTTGGTCTAGTGGTTAAAGAATCTGGCTAGAAACACAGGAGATGTGAGTCCTGGTCCCATTATAGGCTTGAAAGTAATTGGATGACTTTGGACCAATCACCAGGAATCTGTGAGTTCTAGTCCTGCCTTAGGGATGAAAGTGGCTGGATGAGTTTGGACCAATCATCAGGAATCTGTGAATTCTAGTCCTGCCTTAGGCACGAAAGTTGACTAGATGACTTTGGGTCACTTTCTCTTGGCCCAACTTACTGACTTGCTGTGGGAAAAATAGGAGGAAGGAGTATTAGGTGTTCGCCATCTTGAGATATTTATGAAAATAAATTATTAAAAATTATAAAAATAATAAAGGCAGGATAAAAAAGGAAAGGAAAGGAAGTGTAGGGAAAGGAAAGGGAAGGGAAGGGAAGGAAAGGAAAGGAAAGAAAGGAAAAGGAAGGGAAGGGAAAGGGAAGGGATAGTAAATACATGAACTGGTTGGTAGAGTTTACTACTTTGGGTAGGCCTGCCCTGCTATGCAACCCACACTGATGGCATTGGCTTTCTGTCTATTTGACTTACTGAAAAGTCCTTACTCTGCTCCTTCTTTCCAGCTTTGCCCTGTCCTGAGAACAGCCACTATGAGGTCTGTGGAAGTGGCTGCCCAAACACCTGCTCTGAGCGATTGGCTTCCACATCTTGTGAGATGCCCTGTGTGGAAACCTGCCAATGCAATGAAGGCTACGTGCTCAGTGTAGATAGATGTGTCCCTGTGGGGAGTTGTGGCTGTACCTACAATAGCCTCTACTACAAACCGGAGCAGGAATTTTGGGGGGATGAGAACTGCACCTCTCTCTGCAGGTGTGACCCCAAGATAGGCATCGTAGTATGTGAGCCAGCCAGCTGCAAGGCTAACGAAATATGCAGCATAGTCAATGGCATCCAAGATTGCCATGCTATCAGCTTTGCCACATGCACTGTAATGGGGAATCATCACTATGTCACTTTTGATGGGCAGAAATATGACTTTACTGGCACTTGCCTCTACCAGCTGGCTGGCTTCTGTGCCAAGGATCCTGCTCTCACCCCATTCACCATCAAGATCCAGAACAGCCAAGGCAAGAAGATCTTGCCCTTTTCTTCTGTTATGATCTTGGAAGTCTATAATATGATCATTACCATCAGCCAGGAGCATCCTGACACCATCCAGGTAGGAGGCTGGTCATACTCTGCTCCTGTAATACAGGTCATCCTAAACTTATGACCATTAGTTTAGTGACTGTTCAAAGTTATAACATCACTGAAAACAAAAATACTTACAAACAGTTATCATACATATGACCGTAGCAACAGCCTGACAATCAGTGATCAAAATTCAGGCACTTGCAAGCAAGCTCGTATTTACAGCAGTTACAGCATCCCAGAGTCACTGAGCTCTGGTGGCACAATAGTTAGAATGCAGAATTGCAGGCTGACTCTGCCTACTGCCAGCAGTTTGATCCTGACCAGCTCAAGGTTGACTCAGCCTTCCATTCTTCTGTGGTTGGTAAATGAGGACCCAGATTGTTAGGGACAATAAGCTGACTCTGTAAACCACTTAGAGCAGGGGTCTTCAAACTTGGCCCTTTTATGACTTGTGGATTTCAACTCCCAGAATTCCTCAGCCAGGTATGCTGGCTGAGGAATTCCTGGAGTTGAAGTCCACAAGTCATAAAAGGGCCAAGTTTGAAGACCCTTGGCTTAGAGAGTGCTGCAAAACACTATGAAGCGGTATATAAGTCTGAGTGCTATTGCCATATGATCACCATTTGTAATCTTCTCAGCTGGCTTCCAACAAGCAAAGTCAGTGGTGGAAGCCGGATTCACTTAATGACCACATGTTTCACTTACCATTGTAGTGATTCATTTAACAACCTGGCAAAAAGGTTGTAAAATTGAGCATTACTTAACTATTGTCTTGCTTAACAACAAAAATTGTGGTCTCAGTTGTGATAGTAAGTCGAGGACTATCTGTAATATTATGTTAGCTTGTCCTAAAGAAGCATTGCAGTGAGTGTTTTAATGGCACATTTTATTCCTTATAAGGATGTTATGGGCTGGAGCCTCTCTTAAATATGGTCGCAGATGTTTCTCTGGGATGGTACCCTTTGTTTTCAATTTTGATAATATTCTCTCTCTTTCTATAGGTTGATGGAGTATTAGTGGACTTGCCCTTCTACTATGAAGACAAGATCCAGGCCTACCTTAGTGGAAATCATCTCCTTATCAAGACAGAGTTTGACCTTTTCGTGATCTTCAGTTGGAATAGACTAGTTCACATCAGAGTTCCTGGCAACTATCTCAAAGCAATTTGTGGTCTCTGCAATAACGGCAGCCAAAAACCTGGTAGAGAGTTTACCATGAAGAATGGGATGCCAGCAGCCAATTTTATACAGTTTGCTGATAGCTGGAAAGAAGGAGAGATCCTTGGTTGTGTGAATGGGTGTACCAGCAATTGCCCAGGTTGCAGTGAAAATGAGAAACAGATCTACAGGAAAGACCACTACTGTGGGATCCTCTCCAGAAAAAATGGACCATTCAGGCATTGCCACACGGCCATCGACTCAGCTCCTTATCTTGATTCTTGTGTCTTGGATGCCTGTCTGTACAAAGGCCACCAAAGCATCTTGTGCGATGCCATTGCAGCATATGCAACGGTGTGCCAAGCACTGGGCATCCAGATTGACCAATGGCGGTTGGCTTCCTTTTGCAGTAAGTATTAGAGCGATATTTCTCAACCTTGGCAACTTTAAGACCTATGGACTTCTGAATTCTGAGAGTTGGAGTCCATAAGTCTTAAAGTTGCCAAGGTTGAGAAACGTTGTATAAGAGAGATGTTTGCAAGGGAAGGTCAAAGAAAGAAGCTAAACAATCCTTCTCCAAACCAAACTAGTTCTGAAATGTTTAAAATGCATTTTTTGTATATTTTTTAAAATGAATATAGCATCAGCTGGAGGGGGAATTTACCATTGGGTGGAAGGTGAGTTAATCCTTTCCTCCAGGGCTTTGATACTTGGAAAGAAATTTCCCTCTTTGATGGTGCTATTTGAGAGAGAAAGAGAGAGAGAGAAAGAGAGTGAGAGAGAAAGAGAGAGAAAACATTATTTATTTAACCATTTTTGGGCTGCTTTTCATTGAAAGTAATCCCAAAGCAATGTACAATGAATCAACCCAACAAATCCTTCTGTTTAATGTTCTTTCTATTACAAAGAAGTGAAGCATAAATATACATGTAACAATAGCTGTAGTTTAGGTTGCCTGGGACAGTCTTTTTTATTTCTGATCATAAATAAGGAAGTAACAATGATCACCACCATCGTTACAATAAAAATATGGACGATTGTACCGTCTTCTGGCTGGATGAAAAAGAACTTGTATGACTGTGTAGATCTTTGAAGGAACGCCTTCCTTTGATGGAGGCAGGAAGAGGCATGCATAGGAGAGGATCAAAATCTTCAAGAGTTGAGCCATGGCATCACAATTGAAGCCCTGCTTCTTTGGCACAAAAGGGCAGGGGCTTTAAATCACAATAATACACTTGGGTCCTGCAGCTCTTGAGTCACAGAATCATAAAATCGTAGGGCTGGAAGGGACTTTGGAGGTCTTCTAGTCCAACCCCCTGCCCAAGGCAGGAGTCCTTATACCATCCCAAACAAGCGGTGTCCAATCTTTTCTTGAAAACCTTCACCAATGGAGCACCCAATTCCTTCCCCCAGAAATCTCTTATGGAGGCCCAAGCAAAGCATCAAACAAAACAGCTTTGCAAAGCAACATGACCTTCTCACTTCTAAGCAAGGGTAGGATGAATATAATCTCTTCAGCACCTACCACCAAACAGCTAAGGTGCCCTCTTGAGCTCTGCAGTTTTCAGGAAGCTGCCAACTTGAGGGAGAAGCGATAGTTCAACTTAGCCCTGCTTAATTTAACCGGAGTGTGAGATGCTTTGCACAGGTCTGGCAAAACTCCCACAAGCTGTCAAACTCAGGAGTCCTTCCTGCAAAGTCAACACAGATCCTATAACGTGAAAGGAGATTCTGAATTTGTTTCAGTTGCTATTTATAAGCTGGTTTCTCACACCACGCCAAGTTGTGATGGAGTTGGCTCACTTTGGGCTTCCTACCTTATGTGAGTACATATATTGTTTGCAGATAATGAATTATGGCTTAGCTTATCATCGTATTATTGGAGCCAGGAATGAAGGTCTGGGAGGTACATTAGCAATCAGCTTCCTGCGCCCCCCCCAACCATACCCCCTGCCCAATGCAGGATCCACTAATCTAGTATTCCAAGAGATTATCACCTGGCCTCAATGCAAGCACTATCAGCAAAAGGCAGGCTGCCATCTTTCAAAATAGTTTGTTCCATGGTTGAGGAGCTCTTACTGTCATGAAATGTTTCCTGGTGTTCAACTGGAATTTACTTCCTTGTAATTTAAACCCATTGTTTCTCTCCTGTCTTCTGGAACAACTCACTCCGTCTCCAGTTCTAGAGATTGTTCAGATTCTACCATCTATTACTGCAGTCATTTCTTCTCCAAGCTAAAATACTCACCACCTCCAACTGTTTTTAAGATCCTTTAACTCTTGATGGCTCTCCACTGAATGCACACATCAGTTATACAATATCCTTTCTAAAATGTCATGTCCCAAACCGGATGCAATATTACGAGGCATTTGTGGAAAACTGTTGCATGACCCCAAATAATTTGTTGATTTGTTGACTACGATTCAACAAATCATAGTCAAACAAACCATACATGATCCTCACAATATTCAATTGTTTCTTTCAGGTCCTTCCTGCCCCCGCAATTCTCACTATGAACACTGTGGAGATGGCTGTCCTGTGACCTGTCATGGCCTCTCAGCCCCTGATGAATGTGAGACATCCTGCAAAGAAGGCTGCTATTGCAATGCTGGGTTTGTCCTGAGTGGAGATGAGTGTGTCCCAATAGGGGAATGTGGTTGTCTATACCAGGACAGGTATTATAAAAAGGGTGATGAATTTTACCCCAGTGCCTCTTGTGAAGACAAATGTCGTTGTGGAGAAAATGGTGCCGTAGCATGTCAGAAGGTCTTTTGTGGGGCTCAACAGCAATGCAGGATTGAGAACGGGAAGCCAGGTTGTCATCCTCGTGGCTGGGGCAAATGCAGTGTGACCAGTGGAAGCCACTACCTCACTTTGGATGGAGAGACCTTTAACTTCCTGGGGTCTTGTTCTTACACTTTGGTCGAAGTCTGTGACGGGGATCCTGAGTTGGTCCATTTCTCAGTGGTGGTGGAGAACGAGAGCAATCAGGAAGGCAAAGTCGTGCCAAAGATGGTTGTCATCACTCTTCGAGGTTATGTCATCAGACTTGTGAGAGGAATCACCTGGCAAGTTCAGGTAGGTCTTCTTTCCTGTCCAGCAGGGCATTTCCTACTGCTTATGTCCACTTCTTTAAACGAACTAGCCATGGTGGCACAATAGGCTAACTCTGTCCACAGCCAGAAGTTTTATCCTCACTGGCTCAAGGTTAACTCGGCCTTCCATCCTTCTGAGGTCGATAAAATGAGGACCCAGATTGTTGGGTGCAATAGGCTGACTCTGTAAACCGGTTCGAGAGGCCTGTAAGGCACTGGGAAGTGGTATATAAGTCTAAGTGCTTTTGCTATTTCTATTGCTATACTGCAAAGATGCTGTTGCGTGCATGCAGCATGTCTAACCTCTTTCCCTTGGATGATGCTCAGCTTCTAACACCAATTCTTTCTCTGGTCCAATGAATCAATAAGGAATCCAAGAAGGTTGCATGAGAAAGCTCATAAGAAACATCCACTGCTAAGATTCTCAGGCTCTCTCAAATTTGGAGCCCCCTCCTAACTTCTGAAGGTGTACAGTATTTATCTAGCATGGATAGCAAGCACCTTGTGGTTCTAGCAGTTTCAATTTCCCACATAGTGATACCGCTGCTAGGAGAGGATTCCCATGCTATTCATCATCAATGGACGCTGATTTTAGCTGTTTTGTGTAGCTCATTCATCAGATTTCAAGACTTGCAGATTGGTAGAGTCTGTCTCCCCCTTCTGTCGATTTCTCTATCTACTTGCTGTTTCATGGAGCTAGGAAGCCTGTTGTGCTTCTCAAAATCAGAGATTTCAAGGTCATTTCCATGCTGGAGATTTATAGCATCTTCTAAACTTCATCCAACCTTAGTTGTGTCCAAATAACAGTAATGCGGACAGGCTCTTTCTCACTTCAGTGATGGCTGAGTGTTTCGCTGAAACGAATAGTGCAGAAACGACTCAAGTTGTATGAAAGAGTGTAAGCCAGAGCTGAGCGCAAATGGCCTTTCTAAATTCTACAAAGCAACCTGAGGAGCAATATAAAGGGAGACAGATTTTTTTAAATTTCTCCAGGGTGAGATTTCCCCCTTTGTGAAGAAAATTGCACTGCTAGTAAAAAATAACAACAACAAAAAAAACTCAAATGGGAGGAGTCCTCCCATCATAGCTTTCTTTGAAATTTAAATATCAAGATGCTGGAGAGAGGATTGTACAATGAAGGGCAAACGATTCACAAATATGTCAGGGCTATCTCATAGTAAATTAAATGCGAGAAAACCATCCTCCACCCATCACAGTTTCAATAAAATGATCTTCTGCTCTGGGGAAAAAAATATAAAATCAATTTTCCTTTCTTGAACAAAATTAGAATTTTGAGGGGAAAAAAATCAGGATATTTTTTTTCTGAGGCTGACACTAAGGAAAACACATCATTTGCTCTTTGGAGCTAGTTTAATTATGTTTTTCTTTCCCCTGGGAACATGTGAAGATGGGCTGTGTCTATCTGTTCAAGAGACCCAATTTGCTGTAGTGGTTAAAGTGCTGGCCTAGAAACCAGGAGACGGTGACTTAGTTATGAAAGCTGACTGGGTGACTTTGGGTCAGTCACTCTGTCCCAGTCCAATCCATTCCACTGGGCTATTGTTGTGGGAACATAGGAGGAAGAAGTTGTGTTATGCATGTTCCTCACCTTGAGTTACTTATAAAAGTAATAAAGGTGGAAGAAAGAAAAACTAATACATATTAAATCTTCACGTTAGTTAAATCTCACATGGATTTTTCTCTTCTTTTGGCATAGGTGAATGAAGAAGCTTATACGCTGCCACTCGTGATAAAGAGAAGATCAATTTTAATCCATCAAGAGGGGAAGAACATTGTGGTCCAGACCAACTTTGGTTTCAAGGTTCTCTATGATTCTTCCCAATACATCCTTGTGATCGTCCCTAGCACATATCAAGGAAAAGTATGTGGCTTGTGTGGCAACTTCAACGGGGAGAGACGAGATGAATTCCAGCTGCCTGATGGAAGCAGCACCTCCAATGTGACCATGTTTGGAGCCTCCTGGAAAGTGTCAGCGGGACACCTCCGTTGTGCTGATGACTGCAGGCAGAACTGTCCCTCCTGCAAAGCTGCCGAGATCAGACCATATCAGATGGAGAGTTCCTGTGGGCTGATCAAGGCCCCCTCAGGCCCTTTTGAAGCCTGCCATCTCCTGGTGAAGCCTGAAGAACATTTTAATTTCTGCCTGTATGAAATGTGTGCTGCACACGGAGCCAAAGAGGCTCTTTGCCAAAGCCTGCAGGCCTATGTAGCTGTCTGTCAAGCAGCAGGAGCCACTATCAAGAGCTGGAGGACGGCTGCCTTTTGCCGTGAGTTGAGAAATGAACCCGCTTCTGCTATGCTCAATCACTGATCTAGACCTGGAGCTGTGTAGGATCCTTTGACTCCTTTGCTTTTATATCTCATTTATCCCCCATTTATCCTGAAAATCTCTAGTAGTTAGAGTGTTGCACTCAAATTCAAGAAGCCCAAGTTCAACCCCACTTTAACTTTAACAGGGAACCATCCCTTTGAGTCCTCAATTTATGACCATTTGCCTAATGACTGTTTGAAGTTACCACGGCGCTGAAAAACATGACTTATGATTGGTCCTCAGACTTACATATGTTGCAGCATCCCCTTGCTCACATGAACAAAATTCTGGCACTTGGCACCCAGTATGTATTTGCAATGGATGCAGCATCCTGGGTCATGTGATTGTTATTTGCAACCTTCGGGGGGGGGGAGGATTTCCAACAAGCAAAGTCAATAGAAGAAGCCAGATTTGCTTACTCTTGGCCTAATTTGCTCAACAAGCATGGCAAAAAGGTCATAAAACTGGGCACGGTTCACATAGCATCCGCATCACTTAGCAACAGAAATTCTGGTCCCAGATATGCTCATAAGTCGAGAATTATCTATAGGCATTAGAAAAATTAAATGGGGTAGGGAAAGAAAACCACACAGGCAGTCCTGAAATTAAATTCGAAGGATGCTTCAGTAGAAGAGGTCTCCTTGGCTTGACCCAACTCTATGATCTATAAATTTTATTTATTTATACTATTTATCTATTTAAATGTTTAAATAGCCACCTACCTTGTGCCAAATGCTGGGCAGGTCCCAGCCAAGAGATAAAACCACATCTATTGTACAATAAAATATCATGAAGCCAAAACTATTAAACCCAAAAGATTTGGCACCATGCATCCCACAAGGGGTTTATCTCACAAAACTCACCTTATCCCAGGTCTTGAGTGCTTTTTGAAAGTTTAAAAACAGTTTAACCTTAAAATTATAAGTGTAGCAACCAATGAACTCCTTTTCCTTATTTGTGACTTACCTTGTCTTCTCTGCCTGCTTTATCTTATCTTTGATAGGACCATTATCAGCCAATGGCAGTCCAATTTATCTTTGCTTTTCACCTTTCTCTGATCGCATAAAGATAGTTTAGCTAACCACTTTTTTAATATGCCAAAGAGCTCCTTTATTATCTGTTCCTTTAGCACAGGAGTGGTAAATCTTTTGCTTCTGAGGATCATCTTTTCTCAGTGATAATCTACAGGAGTCTCATGGTAGATGAAGATGTAGCAAAGTTTTAGTGAGATATAGAGTCAGGTTCAATTTCTCATGTCTGTATGGACAACAGTCACTATCTTCTTCCAGGACATTCCAGTATGGGCTTATTGTTGTTGCTGTTGTTATTATTATTATTATTCATCGCACAGTCAGCCAGATGTTCAGACTGGATTTGAAATGTTTGTTTAGCTACCAAGTCCTTACCAAAGATAGGGATAGGCAGATGTGAATGTTTGAATTGACGGTATTACAGATATTATCATCATCATCATCATCATCATCATCATCATCATCATCATCACCACCACCACCACCACCACCCTCTTCTTTCTTCTAAGCAGCTGATTACAGGAAAAGGAGAAAGCATTCTCACTAAAGATAGAATCGGATCTCCTGCAGAGAGTTTTGAAATTAGGCTTAGGATCTCATTAAGTTAGTCAATTTGCCCACATTAGATAATTGTAATGTAGATATTCAGCCCCTATTACACATGCAATTAAGCTATCTCCTTCCTCAAAGCATGAAAATCATGGACACTTTATACTGAAGTTCTCTAATTCTGCTTTCCTTCTTTCCTCAGCCTTAACTTGCCCACACAACAGCCACTATGAGTTGTGTACCAGATCCTGTGATTTTACCTGTGCTGGACTATCTTCTCCCATCCAATATACTGAGAAATGCTTTGAAGGCTGCCAGTGCAATGATGGCTACGTTTCTGATGGGGAAAAGTGCATATCCATGGACAACTGTGGCTGTGTACATCATGGACGCTATATGAAGGTTAATACTGAAACTGTTCTTAGCTGTTTCATGAATGTGCAGAGCTATAATGGTGCTAAGAGAAGAGGCACAAGAAGCTCTTTTACTCCAATGCACACACTGTATGGGTGTAATAAAAACACTGAACCGAGATGCTGCAAAATAAGCATTTCCTGCTTGCAAACTACTTGTCCCACAATTTGAGAATCTGTAGTGGCCTCATCTTTCCTTTCCCTGTGGATTGGGATGGGCTAATTAGAGGGGCTTCTTTTCCCAACTGGAAAGTGACACAGAGTCTGCCACAGGAGTATGCAGAGGAAGGATACAGAGGAGCATCACTTGATTTATATCTTGATATGCCAACAACAACAACAAAAAAGCCACCGTATACAACCTTGGCAACTTTAAGACTTGTGGACTTCAGTTCCCAGAATTCCCCAGCCAGCTATGTTGTTGTTAGGTTGGCTGGGGAATTCTGGGACTTGAAGTTCACAAGTCTTAAAGTTGCCAAGATTGGACAGTCCTGGTTTAGATGAACAGGCCATCTCGTTAAGGGTGTAAGTGTAAAATGTCAGCTTTTTTGATGTGAGGTGAAATCTCCATGTTCATCTGACAGAGGTTTTAAAAGAATCATTTCCAGGGCATTGATAGTTATGAATTATTTTTGTTTGTCCATATTCTGCCTTAGGCTGAAGAAAGCATTCACTCCAGGGATTGTTTGGAAAAATGCACCTGCCATGTGTCAGGCCAGCTTGTCTGCAACAAAACCAGCTGCCCCAAAGGGGAGGTTTGTGCACTTCGAAATGGCCGACATGGTTGCTTCAAGCAGGAAGCAGAATGTCACCTCACTTTAGAAGCAGAACTGACCACCTTTGATGGTGCCTCTGGGACAATACTTTATGACGGTGCCTATGTGATGGCCTCTCTCTGTGATGAAGCAGCCCAGATGTGGTTTCGGCTAGTGGTGGATTTCAGGAGCTGCAATGGTAAAATGAGCTCTGTTTCTGCAGTCTACATCTTCTTCCAAGAGGCTGTTCTTGCTATCAACCAAGACAAGGAAGCTTGGGTAAGAAAGGCTGAGTTGATGGTTTGTGGTGCTGGAAGCAAAGGCAACTTGTGGAAGAGTTAAACACATTACCTCAGTGTTTCTCAACCTTGGCAGCTTTACGTTGGCTGGCTGGGGAATTCTGAGAGTTGAAGTCCACATATCTTAAAAGCTGCCAAGGTTAAGACACACTGCCTGAGTCAGGGGTAGGCAATCTTGGTTCTTTTGTGGGCTTCAATATCCAGAATTCCTGAACCAACCATGCTGACTCAGGAATTCTGCGAGTTGAAGTCCACAAGTCATAAAAGAACCAAGGTTGCCTACCCTTGGCCTAAGTGAATTTGGATTTCATCCCTATGCCTACACCCTAGCCTACTACAGATAGTGCTTGACTTACAACTACTCATTTAGTGACTGTTCAAAGTTACAATGGCACTGAAAAAAGTGACTTACAGCCTCTAATCATACTTACAACCAGTGCACCATCCTCCTAGTCATGTGATCAAAATTCAGGTACTTGGACGTGATATGTATTGATGACCGTTACAGGTCATGTGATCTCCATTCTTGACCTTCACAGCCAACTTCCTTCAGGCAAAATCAATGGGAGAAGCCCATTGGGGGGGGGTTCCCCCCTTTTTTGATGGGAGGAATTTTGAAGGCATGTTTTGTTTAAAAATTGTATTATGTCTATTTTAGGGCTCACACATCATTCTTGTTGTTTCCTGTCATGAAACAGCATTCATAATCGGAGGAGTTCTGAAGGTGTCAGAAAAGGAATTCATGGGGTCATAGCACCCCATCCCTGAGTTAAACCAATTCCTTTAAATTTTCCACTAAATATTAATAGAAATGGTGTAAAGTGCAGCTATGAATTCAGTGTGTTGATTAAAGGATGTTAACAAAGAAAATGAACTGAATATTCTGTATTTTCTTACAGGGAAGCCATTTTTAATTTTATACAATTAATGTCTTCCTTTCCACTCCTTTTTGTTCACTCTTATTCCTTACCTCTAAAACAAACATGGGGGCAATTCTGGCTAATCTTGCTATAACCCACCTTTGATTAGACCATTCCCCCCAGTTTTTAAATCCTCATTTGAAGATGCAGCATTTCAATAAACTTAACACATTCCATGATCACTTTCTGTTCAGGTGAATGGGCAGCAGGTGGAACTCCCAGCTTCCCTTTTTAAAACTGTATCTGTAAGCATCTCTGAAGATGTTGTCACAATTAGACGTGGGACAGCTCTTCAAGTTCTCTTTGACCTCAAAGGAGAAGTGGCCGTGAAGGTCAAAGACAGCTTGGCAGGCAAGCTATGTGGATCCTGCAGAAACTTCAATGGCGACATCTCTGATGACCTTGTGCTACCCAATGGTCAAGTTGTAGGGGACATTTCTGAGGTGATTGATGCATGGAAGGCCAGAGACTTCGTCAACTGGTAAGTTACCGGTAATGCTTTAGTCATTCATTCTCTAATTTAGGGGTGCACACTAGAGTGTTTTTTTCTTGTCCAGAATTGTGTTCCCATTGGGACAATCTGCTAAGAATGAGTGGATGGAGCCAAAGACAGAGGTCGGAGTGGGCAAAGCCAAATATGAACAGAGGGAATGATTTGCCTCTCTTTGGGCCAATCACTTCCTCTTTTTTTCCTGCTCTCCCCATCCAGTAGCTGTCAGATTCTTCCTGCAGAAGGCTAGGAGATAATAGGGACAGGGACAGGGACAGAGATGATAGAGCTAGAGATATAGAGATTGTAGAGAGATAGAAATGAGAGATAGAGATGGTAGAAATGATAGAGAAGTGATATAGATGAGAATAGAGATAGCAATGGAGATAGAGAGGGAGAGATGATATAGAGATAGTGATGGAAATAGAGAGGGATAGAGATGATATAGTGATGGAGATAGAGATAGAGAGGGATAGAGATGATTGATAGAAATGGAGGCAGAAATGAAAGAAGATAAGAGATTTATTGGCAAAGGCTTTTGAAACTTAGCTGAAATGGAGGCAGTTTTCCTATCCAATTTACTTGTGCTTGTAGCGGTAGACCAATCTTTTCAATTAGAAATAGCCAGAAGGCAGTCTGTCAGCCCAGCAATCCACAAAGAGCCCACAACAACGCTAAAAATGTAAAGCAATGAGTCTAATTGTAATGAGACCTCCAATAACCCAGGAGCATATGTAATATGGTATAGGAAATGAGATACCACAGATTCAAATGCATTAAAGTGTAAGTTTCTGGCCCCAGAGCAAATGATGTTTAAATAAGCTTGAAACTGCCTTAAATTCAAAGTGTCAATCTGCATATAGGAGGCATGGAATTCCTTTCTTTTCATGGCATTGAAGCAGCCATCCATGGTCAAATCAATATGGTTCAATATAATACTCAATGAGTCTAAGTCTAGCAATCTCCATATTTTCCAAAAGCTCCATTAAACACTTTTCCAATATTTTTGATCTGGTTTTCTGATTTTTTTTTTCTGTAATGTTGCTCTTAGATGTACAGAAAAAAAAATTGTGGGTGCTTTCCTTTCAAAATTCAGGATGTAGAATGCTAACTGAGGCCAAGGTGGCCTCAGCACCATTGTCCCCAAGAAAGTTGATTCCCAGTAGCTTTTGTCTTGTTTTAAGAATTTCTGATTGTGAACACCACATAGCCCGAGATGTTCTTATTCAGGTTGGTTTTGGGTTTGTAAGCTGCTTTGGCTGCTTAGATGCTCTAATTGGGTTCTTACCAGTATTAACCCTCTTGAGCATCACTTTTAGCAAGAAAGCAGCTGTGGAGCTATGGAGCTATGGAGTCTATAGTAATCCACCTTATTTTTCTTTCCCTTTTCTAGCAAGCAGTAATTCAAAAGTTCGATCCACGATGACTGTGGCTCACTGCTGCTCTGCCCTTAAAGACGGTTTATCTGCAATACCTCAAGAAGGCACTGTAAAAACACAAAAATATGTCAATAATATATATCTATATCTGCAGAATTGTTTCTGGAGAATCATTTTGTCCACAGTGCAGCATCCTGGGGTTGAAATCATGTAAGGCTGCTGATTATGATTTTTTTTAATTAAGGCATGATAAAGAGATAAATCATGCTTTCTAGTTTATAAAGTCTAAAAATTGAAACAAAGTATTTCCTTTGGACCAGAATTTTGATGCCATACAGCTCAGCAATGAATAGCAAAGGAATCATTTAAAAAAAAAATAAGAATTGCTGCTTGAGAAACAACTGTTGAAATGAAATTTAAGCTGTGTAAGTGGTTCAGTTTTGGAACATTTTTGTTCTTGAAGCTTGTACATATGCATTGTTTTGATTTTTCTCTTCTTCCATTCACTCCCACATAAACCATTGTGACAACTTTTGGGAAGAAATCAATCTGGCTGCTAACATACTATAATTTCATCTTCACAATTCATGACTTTTAAATGTTACATAGGAATGGTGGTTTGGAACTGAAAGCTTATCCTCATAATAACTGCTCAGATGTTTGCAAACCATGATCAATGGATCAAGCACACTAGAAATTTATTTTATTTCCCATTTGTATGGCATGGAGTGCATAAGGATTTTTGTTACTCCATCATTTTTGATAGTCCAGAAGAGGCAGGATACTCAGTGGAAGTTGTTCTTTACATTCCGTTATTGGCCTGCCCAAGTTTGGACTCCGGTCACTTTTGGTGTTCCTTACAGACTGTTCCTGTTGCATTTAAACTGCTTTATGATGGATTGGGAAGTGGAAAGTGCCCTAATCCAGAGATGAGCATCCTATAAACATTGGATGTGCTGTTTGACACTTCCCACTGTGTGTAAGCGCATACCTGACACAGAAAACACATTTAAATGGCATTCCTTCTACATAGTGAGAAGGGAGAATTTTGGCAAGATTGAGCTGATGACATTCATGCTTTCCAAGAAATGTGTGTCTGTGTGTGTGTGTGTGTGTGTGTGTGTGTGTGTGTGTGTGTGTGTGTGTGTGAGAGAGAGAGAGAGAGAGAGAGAGAGAGAGAGAGAGAGAGAGAGAGAGAGAGAGAGAGAAGGAG
Organism: Crotalus tigris; assembly: GCF_016545835.1. Taxonomy (NCBI): domain Eukaryota; kingdom Metazoa; phylum Chordata; class Lepidosauria; order Squamata; family Viperidae; genus Crotalus; species Crotalus tigris. The sequence goes on from NW_024100508.1 coordinate 2,130,759, forward strand.
GAGGAGGAGGAGAGAGGACATTTATGAATTGGGGTATTGGGTCTGATTCTGGCTATTATTCACCCCACTGTGGAAATGCCATTAAGTGGTAAAAAGGACACCTAGCCTTCTCTTGCTATAAATATTCCTATGTCTATCCACAATGTTCTCTGCACAAAACCACATAGTAGTAAAGTTGGTAGCAATGGACTTTGGCCACAATATCAAGATGGATTAACAAGTGGAGTTGGAATAGGGTAGTAAGTAGATGCTCTCTGAATAGTGGGGAGGAAGTAAATGTAGTTCTGTCATGGTCCCTTGAGGTTCCTTCCTAATAAGTGACATCTGAAGATGTCTAATGGCAAGGGAAGGATCACAGCTGGTCTGCCCTTGGAACAGGAAGCAATCTATGGGAAAGAAAGAGAATTTAAGGCTACAAAGGCTGGTTCCCACTCCGTCTGATCTAACTGAGAATGTTGTGCTGATGAAAAATAATTAGGTTTGTACCAAGCACCAGGCTAAGGATTTTATGTGAACACAACCTCTACAATACAAGAAAGAAGATGATTGTGGGGAATGTTATGTGTTTAGAAAGATTAAGCTAGTATCCAATGAAATCACATTATGGGTGAATGCATATTCCTCAGCAATGGATATGGAACTGGGCAAGTAGTAACACAGTTGTTCATTCTGAACCATCGGTGGTATTTCCATCCCAAATACAACGTAATCCCCTCTTCTCCTTTAAATATTGTATATGTGTGTGGAGATATTTCACACAAATACATCCAGAAGGACTTAAGAAAATGGGTTTGCATAAATATATGAGTGATATCAAAGGATTTATAGTGTGTGTATTAATTTATAATGTTTGCTTGCTAAAAGCAATAGCTTTGCACATTTTGGGTTCTGAAGATGCCAGTGGGGTATCAGATGTGGAGTTCCCACTGACATTCACAAAGCAATTGGACCTGTTAAAGATAAAGCTTATGATAAAAGCTTCTTGTAGTTCTTACAGTAGAAAGACAGATGCTTATGGGAAGTCTACAGGCCATTAAGATGATAGCAATCTGCTTCTTATATGCTACTGTTTCATATGGGGGATTCCATTCTTGTCTACTAGACTTAATAATTGATTGTATATTAATATATCAAACACCAAATGTATTCTCCTGGGTATTTCCTGCTATCCACTCCACTGTCTTTTGTTTGAAAAAGACTTAAGGAGGAAAAATCCAGTCCAAAGTCTGATGATTTAGATACTATATCTCTGTAATTCAGATTATGTCCGTGATGGAGCAACTGTATTCTGGAGAATCACTTACCATTCAAAACAGCATCAGTTCTCTTGGGAATTAGTAACTGTGGAAGGAAGCAGAAGACCAAGTTATAGAGCCATGGTGGCACAGTGGTTAGAATGCAGGATTGCAGGCTAATTCTGCCCATGCTCATGAGTTCGATTCACACTAGCTCAAGGTTTACTCAGCTTTCCATCTTTCTGAGGTCAGTAAAATGAGGATCCAGATTGTTGGGGGCAATATGCTGACTCTGTGTACCACTTAGAGAGTGCTTTAAAGTACTATGAAGTGGTATATAAATCTAAGTGCTATTACTATTGCTATATAGAGCTAGTTTCACATTCTTGGGGGCCTCTTTTCACCAGTTCACTATGAAGGTTCAATCTGAGCCTATGCATTACATTTTTTCTATTTTGAAAGACTAAGTATGGGAATAGAAATTCTTTACTGCTGTTTAGTCATTGCAGGTAGTGGCCAACATGATACTAAACTACAAGTAGTTCTTGATTTATGGCCGGTTGCTTAGGGACCGTTCAAAGTTACGGTGGAGCTTCCCAGGACTAATTATAACCTGGATTTGAAATTCTGAAAGACGAGGGCATCCCCCTGCTGTCACATGATCATGTTTTGGCACTCAGCAACTGTCCTATATTTATGGCCATTAGCAGTGACTGCAATTTGACATTTTTGTCCAATTTCTAGCAAAAATCATCCATTGCAGACAATAGAGTTGCTTACAATCACTGCTAAAAGACTGTAATGTCAGGCACAGTCTCATGGTGACCCAGTTAGCAACTGGCACAACTTATGACTGTAATGGTGGGCTCAGTTATGGTCCTACATTGAGGACTTACCCATAGTTTCTTCAACAAAGCCTGGATAAAACTGCTTTATTTTTAAAAGGTCACAAGCTGCAGACAGCATTACCTACCATCCTAAGAAATCCCTGGCCTTCCAAGCTTCAACAACCTCAGCAATGTTCTCTGCAATCTGATTATTAGGTAGCTTTAAGTCATCCGAAGCTTTGTTGTTAAAGTTTCCACAAGGGGCACATAACTTCCCTGCCATGTTGCTGGTGACCTTCACTGTTACTTTGCCACTGGGACTGTAGAGAACTTGGAGCTGGGAGTTTTGATGGATGGTGATGCCATCCTGAGCTTCAGTGATAGAGATGGCTGAAGAGATATTATGGGGGAGCTGGACCAAGAGTCCATTGACCTGAAAGGAAAGCAATAGAAACATGGAACATGAGGATTCTTGGGCTCAAGACTCTGTTGTTGTCGGTTTATAATGGACTTAAATACAAGTAGTCCTCTGCTTATGGCGACAATTGGGACCAGAATTTAGTTGCTAAGCAAGGCAGTTGTTAAGTGAGTGGCACACAATTTTACCACCTTTTTTTGCAATGGTTTTTAAGCAAATCATGAAGCCGTTAAGCAAATCTAGCTTCCTCCGTTGACTTTTGTTCATTGAAAGCTGGCTGGGAAAGATGCAAATGGGTGATCACATTAACCCATTGTGGGCAACAGCTTACCCAAGTCTCCTTGAAGTTAATCACTGTGATGAATGCTTCCCGGAAGAAGACGTAGATGGCAGTAGCAGCCGGCACCATGTCATCGTTGCAATCATTGATGTCCACCACCACTTTAAACCAGGAGGGTGAGTCCTCATCACAATAGGATGCCAGCTTGTAAACACCACTGGTGATAAGCTTCCCTTGGACTCCATCAAAGGAGCTGAACCATGTTTTGGGGCTGAGAGTGCAATGGCCTTCCTGTCTTATGCAGCCATACCCCTTGGCTGTGAGCATACAAGTCTCTCCCACACCACAGCGATTCTTGACACGGATGAGCTGGTTAGATGGGTGGCAAGTGATCTTCTCGGAGCAGTCATTGGAGAAGATAGTCTCCCCTGCCTGGAGAGCAATTCCACACACACACAAACATACACAGAGACAAACAAAACTCCAGTGAAAAATCACCTTATAGCTACCAAGGAAATCATGCATGGAACAGAATAAACAAAACCAAACAAATGGCAATATTAAAAAGAAACACACAAGCACTTCCTTACAAAATGGGGCTAATGGTAGCAATTTAACTCCAAATGCTTATACATTTTGGGCAAGGCCATTTTTTGCACAGAATGGATGCCAAACTGGATATGCATCGGGTACTCTGATTCATCAGATCAAGCCAGGAAAGAGTAAGAACGTCGCTTTGAACTGAGGTCCCTGCTTTCATTAGGTGAACCCATAGAATAGAAACTGTGGTATTAATTCAATCTCTAGTTACTCCACTTAAACACAGGAGCACAAGCTGAAAAAATTATGTCCGCTAGCAGTTTTTAACAAGTGAGCAATGCCTGCAAAATAAACATTTGCATTATATTAAGTCAAACTAAATCAAATGCAGGTAGTCCATAATTTACAACCACAATTGAGCCCGAAATTTCTGTTGCTAAGCAAGTGAGCCATTTTACAACCTTTCTTGCCACAGTTGTTAAGTGAATCACTGCAGTTGTTAAATTAATAGGATAGGATAGGATAGGATAGGATGGGATGGGATGGGATGGGATGGGATGGGATGGAATGGAATAGAATGGGACCTTGGAAGTCTTCTAGTCCAGTCCCCTGTTTGAGGAGAACCTATGCCATCTCAGAAAAGTGACTGTCTAGCTAGCATCTTCTTTAAAAACTCCAGTGATGGAGCGCCCACGATCTCTGGGGGCAAGCTGTCCCACTGGCTGATTGTCCTCACTGTCAGGAAGTTTCTCCTTAATTCCAGGTTGCTTCTCTCTTTGATCAGCTTCCAACCATTGTTTCATGTTTCTAGTAACATGGTTATTTAAGAGAACCTGGCTGCCCCACTGACTTTGCTTGTCAGAAAGTCACAAAAGGGAGATCACATGACCCCGAGACACTACAACCGTCATAAAGATCAACCAGTTGCCAACCATTCAAATTTTGATCATGTGACCATGGAGATGCTGCAACCATTGTTAAGTGTGAAAAATGTTCATAAATCACTTGTTTCAGTGCCGTTGTAACTTCAAATGGTCAGTAAATGAATGGTTGTAAGTCAAGGACTACCTGTGACATTAAATTTCCATTGTGACCCTAGTACATGTTATAAAATCTAATTTAAGCCTTTATCTGCCCCAAAAGTCTTTATCCCTAATTTTGAAAGCATCACAGCTAACACAATTGATAATCTTTGCTAACCAGTAGCTGCTGCTACACCTACTTTAAATGCCATTAGCTAGGATGAGAAAATTACCTAATTTAGCATCACATATTCATAAAATTCTTGCATATCAGTACAGAATTTGAAACAACTGCTGTACAATTAGGCTAGAGCATGGTAACTGATAAATGGATAGGTATATATAGGGGGAAAAAACCCTTTTCTAAAACATATCATGTGGCTGTTAGAAGGACTGAGAAAAAAAAACATAAAGCAGAAGCATGGGCTGAATGTAAGGAATCTAAAATCCATACAAGCTGTGGGGTTTTTTTGAGTGGGGGGAAGAGAAGACTATCTGAGTAACTTAGAAAATATTAGATTTAGCAATATTGCCCTATCTCTAGAACAGATCGTATTGGAAGCGGAAAAACTCCAGAACATATCCATTGTAGCACTCTCAAATGGTCTTAAAGTGGTCAATTCAGATTGATTAGGTACTGTTTTAACCTGTAATCCTTGACTTGGATGTAAGAAGAAAAAGAAGAAAAAGCCCTCATCTAAATATAAATTAGAGAGGAAATGGTTGTGAACAAGCGTAAAAGAAGCTGGGTATTTTTAGCATCAGGATTATTTTTCAATGAATATATCAGGGCATGCAAAACCCCAATTTAATAAAAAAACTAATCGTGTGTGGCAATATCAGCCTAGATGGGAAGCTGGCTGGGAAACAAAGATCCTTCATTGCATCAGGCATTGAGAGCTTCACTGGGTGAACTAGCAAGTGTGAGACAAGCAGGGAGATGCTGGAACCAAGCCAGAAAAACCCTAAGAAGATGAACAGCAGCAGCGAAGGAATGTGTGGCATAATCCTTGTTTCAACACGCCTAACATTAAGCTTCACATATACCAGGGTAAGCAACTATGGCCCCTTTATGAACTGTGGACTTCAACTCCCAGAATTCCTGAGCCAGTCAAGCTGCCTCAGGGATTCTGGGAGTTATAGTCCACCGGTGGCAAAAGGATTATGGTTGACCACCACTGACATATACCAAAAACTAATCCAGGTAATCTTTGATTTATGACTGTAATTGAGCCTGGAATTACAATCAAAAGTCATGGAAGTTGTTAAGCAGGTCATCATGTGACCATACCTGATTTCATCACTTTTTTGTGGTGGTCACTAAGCAAACACCACCATCATTAAGTGAATGTGTCCATTTTCCTCCAATGGGCATTTTTTGCCAGAAACCAGAAGTAAATGCTGAAAACTGCAAAAAATAAAAAATCTAACATTGTGTGGGATGTTGCAGACTGCCATAAATGCAAGCCAGTTGGCCAAGCACCCCAAAATGTAATTGGGTGACCGTAGGAGGGGTGGCCATTGGAACTTCAAAAATGGGTCATAAGTAGCTCTGGGGAAGTCCATTGTGACTTTGAATGGCCACTAAGCAAGGACTACCTGTAACTGTAATTGTACAAATATTGTCAGTGTGTATTGTAAACACATTTACAATTTCTGAACCATTACAGCAACAAATAACTTCGGACCAATTTTTACCAGGCTCTGTCAAAAACGAAGCTTCCTGGTTGAGTTATGAAGAACTTATTTCATGAACCACACCTACCTTGATGTAGCGCCCTTCATAAACACATCCACACTTATCCACAGACACACATTCCTCCCCATCAAATGCATAGCCACTGACACATTGGCAGCCTTCAAAACATTCTCCCGTGCAGTGGGTTGGAGCAGATAAGGCAGCACATGTGAAGTCGCAGGATCGGGTACACAACTTGTAGTGACTGTGAGCTGGGCAGGAAAGAGCTGAGAAGAGCAAGATGGAATGAACCATATTTATTTAGACCGCAATTAAACCTCAGCATTGTTCTCATTCTTCCAGGTCATGGTTGTCCCAAAGGCACTTTTATTTTAAAGGCAAGTGGACGTTCTGATTTTTATTTAAGGACATTTTTCTTCTCAACCAAGAACTTCAAAGGAATTGAAGAAGCTTCTTGGATGAGAAGCAAAATGTCTTAAAGAAAAGTCAGAAAGTCCAGAAAGCCTTTTAAAATAAAACCACCTTTGGGAAAACTTCAATACTGGCATCACATACCACTAAATGTAACTCTGTAGATCTGAGATACTTTCTGTAAAGAAGTCAAAGCCTTTGTCTCTGATGTTTCACTTGGGACTCAAGGCAGGTTGTATCCCTACTCATATGAAGTGGCATGCCAAAGCTGATTGTGTTATGAGGTTATGACCTTTGATTACCAACTAGGTAGCATCTTCAGTGTTACTTAGATGACTAATGAAACATCTGCAGGTGTAAAACCAAGCTTGGAGGATTCCCATAGTCCAATCCATCCTCCCAACCTTGAGCTACCAATGTTTTCAAACATGTTCAGAGTACCTGCTTTGCATAGGCCTAAGATACAGTGTTCCTGGTGTCTCTTTAATATGAGTTTGCCTAAAGACATTGCCTTGGAAATATAGTGACAAACAACAGTCAAAAAGAAGTGATTGTTAGCTATCTCAAACTTACAACAGAAGGAGGCTGTTCTCCAAGGTCCAACGTTGGCTCCAGCCAGCTGGCATGCAGCCATGTAGGCCTGAAGACTTTGACACAAGGTATCTCCTGCTCCATTGGCCAAACACATGTCATGAAGGCAAAATCTGAAGTAGTCAATGGGACTAACCAGTGGGTGGCAGTCTTTAAATGGGCCTGTCTTGGATTGGATCATTCCACAAGAACTTTCCGTTTCATAGGGTGCAGTCTGGATAGCACTGCAGGTGGGGCAGTTCTCCCCACAACCGTCAGAGCACTGGATGCTGTTCCCAGGAACTTTCCAGGAAGCACCAAACTCATCCATGCTTTGAGTTATTTTTCCATTAGACAGCATAAAATCATCACTCTGGTCACTGTTGAAGTTGCCACCCAAGCCACACAGGTGCCCATGATATGTGCTGGGGACTGAGACATGGACATGTGAAGAAGCATCATAGAAGACTCTGAAAATAAAAGGGGACTGGACAATGATGTTGTTCCCTTCTTGTGTGATCCAAAGTTTTCCATCAACAGTGCTTATTGGCAATGTATAATACTCTCCGTCCACCTGTATAAAGACATAGGATATAGTTTAGATGAGAGGTGTCCAACCTTGGTTACTTTAAGACTTGTGGACTTCAACTCAGAGAATTCTGGGAGTTGAAGTCCACAAGTCTTAAAGTAACCAAGGTTGGTTTAGATCAGGGGTCTTCAAACTTGGCCCTTTTATGACTTGAGGACTTCAACTCCCAGAATTCCTCAGCCAGGCATGCTGACTGAGGAATTCTGGGAGTTGAAGTCCACAAGTTATAAAAAGGCCAAGTTTAAAGACCCCTGGTTTAAATGAAAGATGTTACTTCTAGTCACACATGCTTAGTTGCATGTGAAACATTTACAATTGTGAGCAACATCAGCATCTATTATTCACTCTCATGAATGTATTAGGAACATACCATGGCCTTCCACTTTATTCCCCTTTCAAGAACAATGGAATATCCTTGCACTGAGATGATAACTTTTCTTGTAGATGCACGCCAGCGTTCCAACTTCTCATTCTCCACCAACACTGAGAATTGCACTAAGCGAGGATCCTTGCTACATACTTTGGCTAAGATGTAAGTGCAAGACCCATGGAAATCAAAACTTCGCCCATCAAAGGAAATGTGATGAGGGTCACCAGTAGCTATGGTTGCTCCATATCCCAGAGGATGACAATCTTGGATTCCATTTTCCATCCTGCACACCTCATAAGCACCACAAGAGAACTGGTAGCATTCAATCGCTCCATTGTCTGTACAATGACATTTCTCCTGGCAAGAAGTGGTTGGGTAGAACTCCTCTCCCTTCTTGTAGTATCTGCCTTGGTGCGAACAGCCACATTCAGCAAGGGGAGTACATCTATCTCCACTCAGAATGAATCCAGAGTCACAAAAACATCCTTCTACACAGGGAGCTTCACAGGTTTCTGGAGCTGAGAGACTCTGACAAGTGGCAGGACAGCCATTTCCACAGGGTTCATAGTGGGAATTATGTGGGCAGAGAAGGCCTGGAAAGAATGGGGAAGAAAAACAATAGACTTTCCTTCTACCAAGGGTAGAACTCACCCTTCCTTCTAACAAGACTAGAACTCATGGTCCCCCAGTTTCTAGTTTAGTGCCCTAACTACTAGACCAAACTGGTTCTTATGCTGTGCGGAAAACAAAGCATAAGAGCTAGTTTGGAAAACACAGCATAAGAACCAGTTTGGTCTAGTAGTTGGGGTGCTAAATCAGAAACTAGGAGACTGTGAGTTCTAGTCCTGCCTTAGGCATGAAAGCCAGCTGGGTGACCTTGGGCTAGTCACTCTCTCTCAGCCCAACTCACCGCACAGGGTTTTGTTGTGGGAAAAATACGAGGAGTGTTGAATAAGTTCACCACCTTGAGTTATTTGTAAAAATAATAAAGGCAAGATATAAATGAATAACTCAACATTCCAAGCCATAAGAGCCCCAATATAAAATGCTGTGTCCTTATAAAGGACCACCAGAGAAAAGGGATGGGCTACAGGGGCATCTGCAGGGACCAGTGATGTCATTGTATGGTGTCATTTGCATAAATTACATCATTGTGATTCCATCAAATGCCAAGATTTTTTTTTTCTGTGCTTCCTACTAAGCTTGAAAGGCTACGAAAACCATAGTAATAGTCTCTGGAATCATATTTTGGGTGAAGATTTCTTAACATGCGGTTTGACTCCTAGGACGATTCTCTACCTTGGGAACACAATAATCGTAGAAGTGCCAGAAGAAGTTGTTCCGGCTATGGCTAAAATACCTGAATGCAACACTTACTGCAGAAAGAAGCTGATCTCCACTGTTTAATATGGACGCCCAGAGCTTGGCAGGCTGTCCCGTAGGCACTGATGGCACCACAGAGGGTGTCGTGATGGCCCTTGTATACACAGGTATCAAAGACACAATCATCAAAATAGGACGTTGGATCGATGATTTTATGGCATTGCCTGAACGGTCCCTCCTTTTTTATAAGGATGCCACAGAATTGGCCTCCCTTGTAGATTTGCTTCTGCTCATCATTACAGATTGGACAGTTAGCAGTACATCCTGTGGAGCACCCTGGGACCTCCTTCACCTTCCAGCTGTTTGCAAATTGGATTTCATCTTCTGCTTGTGTTCCATCTTTCATGAGAAGGTCATCACTTGGATCTTGATTGGCATTACCACAGAGGCCACAGAGTGCATTGGCATAGGTTTTAGGAATGATGACCCTGGCATAGCTGTACCAGTCAAAGCTGACACGCAGATCAAAGTCTGTCTTGATGAAGCCATGGACCCCACTGGCGTAGACCTTCAATTTATTTTCATGGGAGAAGGGTAGGTCCATCAAGACTCCATTAACCTGAGGTACAGGGAAGACCAATAATAAAGACCAAAACAATTTTCAGTTATTTTGTTAGTAGATTTAGGTAATCATTCTTTTACAAGTTAAGCTTTATAAAATAACCTGATGTTTGGGGGTGCTATGGGAGAGGGAGGTGGGGAGCTGCTCATATTATTTCTTAAGATGTGATGATGCCAGAGCTGAAAGGTTCCTATCCCCTATATTAGAAACAGTTCTCAGGTAATCTATAGCGAATTTTCAGGACCAAATTAATGAACTCTTAGGATTAAAAAAAAAATGTAACTGCAATTGACATTTTGGTTGATCTGGCCATCAGAGAGATGTAGTTCCATGTAGCAAAGATGAAATATTATAGTGCTGTGCAAGCAAGGAAGTGAAAAACGATTAGTGAAGAGCAAGCGATTAGGATAAATTAAGGATCTGATAGTAATAATTGAAGCAAAAGTTGTTGAAAAGAAGAAAATGTCTGGGGAGGGAGGGAGGGAAGGAAGGAAGGAAGGAAGGAAGGAAGGAAGGAAGGAAGGAAGGAAGGAAGGAAGGAAGGAGACAGTGGGGAGGGGAGGAGAGAGGAGAGGAAGGAAGGCAGGCTTTATTTTAAACATTAACTAACCTTTGTCCTGGTGCAGCAATCAAGTTGTAGTTTCCGACATTCATAGATGACTCATACAACACTCTACCCTTAATAAGCCATAAACTTCCCTTTATTTTAGCTTCTCCCTCCTTTACTATTTTTTTACCTGAATTTTGTGTGGATGCTCTTGGCTCAGGCTGAGAGTCATATTGTAGACTTCCAAAGTCACAACTTTGGTAAAGGAAACGGCCTTATTGCCTCGACTGTTGTTTTCTACTATGACTAAAAATGGGGTGCGACTGCTATCCTCGGAGCAGACCCCAGCCATCTGATAAACGCAGTTACCCTGGAAGTCATACATCCGTCCATCAAAGGTGGTGTAGTGCGGGTCTCCAGTTCCAATGCAGGTGGAGTAAGCCGATTCTTTGCAGTGATGCACACCATTGACTGTGGTACATTTTTGACCGGCCTTACAACTGGCCTTCCAGCAGCTTACTGTCCTCTGGCTGAGATCACACTTGCAGCGTGAATGGCAGCTCTCATCTTCCCAGAATTCTTCTCCAAGTTCGTACTGGAAGCCATTGTAGAGACAGCCACAGCTTTCAGTAGGGACACACTGGTTGTCATGGAGGACGTAACCAGTGTTACACTGGCACTTTGGCACACAATTCAGTGTACAGGAAGAGGAGGGTGATGGCTCAAAGCAGGTATCTGGGCAAGCATTTCCACAGGCTTCATAGTGGCTGTTCTCTGGGCAGATGTGAGCTGTTGGGAGAGTACGTAATATTGGATTATGATTAATAAGCCATACATTTAAATCACAGATCAGCCCAGGGATGTAGAGATGCAGAGAAGCACTGCAAATGTTATTTTCAAAGAGGGGGACAATACAGCCTAAGAGACACATCAGAACAAAAGTGAAGTTGTAAATGTCCTTAACCATCTTTATGAATATGGCCTACAGTTCAGCTGGCAAATGCTCCCAGGGAAAAGAAACACAGGTAGTCCTCAACTTATGACCACAACTGAGCCTAAAATTTCTGTTGCTAAGCAAGATGGTTGTTAAGTGAGTTTTGCCCATTTTATGACTTTTTTTGTCATAGTGTTAAGTGAATCACTACAGTTGAAAAGTGAATCATTTGGTTATTAAGTGAATGTAGATTCCCCCATTGACTTAGCTTATCAAAAGCCAGCTGGGAAGGTTACAAATGGTGATCACATGACCCCGGGACATGCAACTGTCATAAATACCTGCCAGTTGCCAAGTGTCCAAATTTTGATCACATGGCTACAAGGGTTCTGCAACAGTCATAAGTGTGAAAACTGGTTATAAGCAGGGCTTTTTTTTTCTCATAGAACGCCCAGAACGGAGTTCCGGCACCTTTTTTGGATGGAACCTTATAGGGTAGACATGTGTGAGTTCTGGCACCTTTTTAAGAAAAAAAGTAACTTTTTTCAGTGTTGTGGTAATTCTGAACTGTCACTAAAAAAAATAGCAATAGCACTTTGACTTAATCTATCTCCTCACAGTACTATATAGCCCTCTCTAAGCGGTTTACAGAGTCAGCTTATTGCTCCCAACAATCTGGGCCCCCATTTTACTGACCTTGAAAGGATGGAAGGCTTAGTCAATCTTGAGCCGGTGAGATTTGAACTGCTGAACTGCAGTCAGCTGGCAGTCAGCAGAAGTAGCCTGCAGTACTGCATTCTCACCATTGCGCCACCACGGCTTACAAATGATCAAGAATTACCTGTATTTCTGTTCCCTGGGAGAGTAATTTGGTTTGCCAGGTGAACCATAGTTCCTATTCGTAAAGATAGCTGAGGAAGGCCTTAAGCCCCTTTGGATCTTGGTCCCCTGCCATCCAAGCCTGATCTTGACTTCCTCTGGAAGATTTTCAAATTCAGAAAGCCCCAGTGTCCCAGCTCACCAAATGAAGGGAACATGGATCTTAGAAAACCATTCCTCCTTTCCCCAAGATGAGAATCTGTAATTGTCTACTACAAATACCATATTTCAAGTATTACAAAGTCCATCCTCTGCAGCCCTCAGTGGGAAAGAGCTTGGGAGCCTGAACAAAGACGCACTGACAGAGGAACAGTCAGTCAGATAAGAGACAGCACAGCCCCCAACTGGATGTTGGGTGGGGCAAGGGACTCATAGTTTCTCTGATATAAAGGAAATGGTTCCATAACATTCACTTTTGTACAGATACCTTCATCAATTGTCTCATTTGTGCTGTGGTCAGTCTGATCTTGATCACAGCCAGTTGCCTTTTTCCATTCATTAACAAGGATGCCCTGTTCTTCACAGGCCGTGGCATAGGCCTCCAATGCTTGGCACAACACATTATTGTCCCTTTGGTTTACACACATTTGGTTGATGCAATCATGGTAGTAGCTTTTGGGGTCCACAGTGGAGTGACACCCCCCAAAAAGTTCAGTTGAAAGATGGCTAATAATTCCACAATATTGCTCACTGCCATAAAGTTCCTTCTGACTATCATCACAAGCTGAGCAGTTTCCTTGACAGGAATCTGAGCAAGCAGGATCCTGGTCATTGACTTTCCAGTTACTGGCCCAGGCCATAATGGAGGACACTTGTGTGCCATTAAGATCAATCATGTCATCAGTTGTTACCTCGTTGAAGTTCCCACAGAGCCCACAGGTGGTTCCATAATAGCTGCTGGGGAGAGTCACCACTATAGCCCAGTTGCTGTCAAATGACACCTGAAGGCCAAAATCTGTTGCAATGGTGAGATGTCCATTGCTCTGGCTGATTTTGACTTTGCCACTTAACACCGTGGTAGGGATGTTGGCCTCCAGACCGTTCACCTAGAAAGAGAAAAGGAAAAGAAAGAAGTCATAATTAACATTTCCTAACATCACTTGAATATGAGCCAGCAGTGTGCTGCAGCTGCCAAAAAAGCCAACGCAGTGCTATGCTGCATTAATAGATGGATAGAATCAAGATCACGTGAAGTGTTAATAATGCCTTGGTAAGACCACACTTGGAATACTGCATCCGGTTTTGGTCACCACGATGTAAAAAAGGTGCTGAGACTCTAGAAAGAGTAGAGAGAAGATCAACAAAGATGATTAGGGGGCTGGAGGCTAAAATATATGAGGGATGGTTGCAGGGATTGGGTATGTCTAGTTTAATGAAAAGAAGGACTAGGAGTGACATGATTTCACTGTCCTAGGTTGCTTCTCTCCTTGTTTAGTTTCCATCCATTGTTTTTTGTCTTGCCTTTTGGTGCTTTGGAGAATAGCTTGACTCCCTCTTCTTTGTAGGAGCCCCTGAAATATTGGAACAGTGATACTGCACAGAAAAAAGTTAGAAGTCACTGCTTTCCCCCCCACTTTCCTTTTTGCCTTGTACCTGTCTTTTACCTTTCCCCAGTCCCTCATTATCTTTGTTGCTATTTGCATTTTATATTATAATAAACTTTAAAAAGTAATGATAAATGAAACAGATGCAAACCAGTCAGCTGCAGTTCCTACCATTATTCGGACATCTTCTTCCTTGTCAATAGTAATACTATGATCATACACTTTGATATGGATCTGCTGGAGCTTGAAAACACCCTGAGTGTCCATCTTGCTGTTCTTCTCTTCAACCTTGAAGGGCACAAGCTTTGGGTCACTGCCACAATACTGTGCAATGCTGTATGTGCAAGAGTCTTTAAAATCCATAAAGAGACCATCAAAAGTCTGGAAATACTTGGCTGTGGTACCTACACACGTCCCCACGTACTTGTGGGTGCAAGTTGCTTGACCCTGTAGTATTTTGCATTCTTCTTTGGTCCTGCACTTGAGTGTTTTGCAGGGATCTGAGAGAGGAAAACAGAACCCAGCAATATGTTACACTGTTGATTAACTCAGCAGATTCACAGCTTCAAGCACTTAGATCTCAAGATAAATTAATTTATGTTAATGGATGTAGTTTTCCTATTACCTCCTCTTTCTGCCCATTGAAACCCATCTTTGAGACTGTTCTGAATAATATGAATGTAGCACTATTGCAGAAGAGGACATATCCATTTTGGACCTTGAAATATGCTAATCTAATGAAGTTTGCATGAAAAATATTTCTTGTTTCAACTATCCCCTACAAATCCCTCCATGCATCCCCCACTTTTTGTATTTATGTGGACCTTCAGAGAGAGACATTGAGAGTAAAAATTACATCCAAATTGTCATGTGTGAAATCAGCTTTGGGATTCCACAGCAATAATTTCTCGGGGGGGGGGTTAGAGATTGGGGAAAGAGGGGCATGGATTAAATCAAAGGTTTCCCCAACCATATCTTCTTTTTTTTCAACAATGGCCTACTTCTTAAAAGCCTGCAGACACCATTCAAAGTTAATAGACCAATCCCTGGTATATAGCGAATATTATTATTGCACTGCTTAATATCGTAACACACAAATACAACATATGTGAGATTGATTAAAAAACCTTCCACATATTGGATATATAACAAGATATTGGAGCATATCAGGTTAGGCAAAGGTCAGTTAAATTAAGAAAAAAATGTCTGCTTTAAAACACTATATTGAATCTGATTACTGAATTAAATCATTTCCCAGATACGCACAATACTTTAAGTTTCAAACATAAACCCACCAAATGGATTGGATTCAAATAATAAAAATTCTAAGCCACAAAAAAAGTTAACCAAGTTTTGTACTAATCAAGCTTAGCATGTTGCCCCAAAGCATCTGTTAGGGCTTTTGTTCACCTGGCTAAATATATGGTGTGAATACGGTCAAAATGTACTCAAAGTTATGAAGAAAGGAAGACGCAATTTCCTCTTACCATTTACACAAACAGCAGGAGAACCACAAGCCTTTCCATTTGCAATTCCAACACTCAACAGCCCAAAAGGGGAGCTGGAATGTTCTATTCGGTGGATGGTACTTTGTGTTTGGCCTAAGCTGTGAGCAGTCCAGGAGTAATCAGTGGCAGGGACCACATGCCATTGCAGAGTATGCAATGGCCTGCTGTCCACAGTGATCCCAGAAGTCTCTGAAGATTTGGCAATCATCAAGGCATAATTCTCAAACTGGTCACTACTATAGGTATTATAGGCCAGACAGTAGCTGGAGACGTCAGGTATTGCCATGAAGAATGGATCATATTTAAGATTCCCAAAGGTGCCACCATCACTGAAAAACATAACTTGGATACCAGAACTAGCTGAGATAGACATGGCAGTTGTGCCTTGAATGCCATAAAATCCTACCCGGGCAGCCTGCAAAACCCTGCTATTCTTGATTTGTCCACTCTGGACATCAACCCGAGTATTTTGGGAAGCAGAAACATACACCATGTCATATTCTGTATTAAAAGGTAAAGAGGGAACAATGAACTTAGTGCCCCAGCTGGTAACAGGCAAAAGCTGTTCAAGGACATGATCGCACTGGATTTGCCTGGAGATGCATGTATGTCCACTGTAGACAGCCACTGGTTTCTGGGAGACTATTTTGGTACCAGAGAGGTCCACCTGGCCTTGGAACTGAGCAGCCTGATAAGGTTGAAGTGAGATGGTCAACTTGCTTCCTCGTAAATAGGATTTTCCTTGGAAAGTAACAGGACCTTTCAGGTAGACCTCAACTGATGTGGGTTCTGTCCAGCTTATAATGGCAAATTCTCGGTAGCGGTCGGTACCCACATTTGGTGTTATGACATAATATTCAGTACCCAAGCTTTCCATGGGATAGACAATAGTGGTGCCAGCAGAGTGTGGTTTGTAGGAAAGGGAAACAATGGAGATATCATTGGTAGCCCGGATGGTGAGTGTATTGTCAAAAATATTGCTTCCAACCATCTCAGCCTCCGGTGGGATTTTCACTGAGAGTGTTTCTCCAGCATTTGCGATGACTGTTACCCTCAGTGCAGGTTGTTTCATGAAGATAGTAACATATGTGGACTGAACAGAACCTGTGATGAGAAGCTTAAAGTCCCCCTTGAACCTTTGTGGAAAACCATTTTGCATGAATGCAGTGATAAACTCTTTTCCTAACGGGCTTGAGGAAACTGGGATGGGGAGGACATTTAATATGATCCAAGCAGGCCAGCTCAAAATTCCTAAAGAAGGAGCAAAAAGAGCTGATTAAAATCTAATGGCATTTTCAAATAGTCTTAAAACAAGCATGCCTATGTTCTCTGGAAATATGGAAGATCCATCGGCCATTTGTTGAACTAAAATCAAGAAAGGAGTTCTCAAAAGGGGGTGGAATCCAGTGAACATCATTGTACAACTTGGACCTGGTCAACATGATATGTCTATTCCTATAATTGTAGTGATATATGAGAAAAATGTGAGTCAAAATGCCTCTGCCCAGGAAACAGTCAGATAAGAGACAGCATAGCCTGCAGCTGAATAGTGGATGGGACAAGAGACTCAGAAGAGACCCTCTCTAGTTTCTTGGATGATAAAGGGGGGTGGGAGACAACTGTACTTTCATCCTTGCAAAATTGATGTCAGCCTCACAGGTAAATCAGATAGGAATTACAACCAGAGGAGCTACTTCTACTTCATTGTAGTGCTATGTTAACAAATCTTGCAAGTGTCAAGTTTCAAAGCACTTCCCCCCCCCCCATAACAGTTATTGCTTCTCAGCTTGCCAAGAACTCAGGGGGGAGGGAATCAGATTGGAATGCAGACTTCAAAGATTAAGGAAGCAGACCATGGAAACTAAGGACGTTTACCAGATGTTTGGCCGGACCCAGAGATATTTTCTCATAACAACATTGCTACATTTAATTGGGCATCATGACCTGATCTAGAGGGAAGAGAGAGAATTCTGTTTTCACTAGGTAGGGCTTGGGTGGGGTTTTGTCAGAGCTGTTTTTGCTTTCATGAGCGCCGAAATGATGTACTCAATAAAGTTTTACATTAAGAGATAGGAATGTCTCAAAGGTGTTTGCTTGGTTGAGTTCATCAGTCGGAACTGTGACAGCAAGATTGAAAGTACAATCCCCCCCCCCCCCGTTTCTTATCACCCAAGAAAATATGGAGCGTCTCTTTTAGAGTGTTTTACTCTGCCTGGTATCCAACTGCAAGCTACGCTGTCTGTTATCTGACTGTTCCCTAGGCAATGTCTTCTGGCTTATCTCTCAATATTTTCCCCACATACCATTACAATAACAGTGATGAAGTACAATGACTAAACAAGACCATCTTCAAAATAGTTTGTGAGTTATAAGCCAATGGAGTCTGTGATTTATGTACAGAGTCCCTGTCAATTACTTCTTTCATTCTATTAATTCTGTTGCCCTTGTTTGTGTTTGCTCCTCTTGCCTATCACTTTTCTACTGAGATGGTGTCATTTGATTCAAAACTTGGACAGACTTCCTCTGGAATGAAGATGGCTTACTGAAAAGTTCCAAGACTTCTTGATTTGTGCAATTTTTATCTGGCCAGAATTCCTCAAAGCTATGGCCAGGAATCTTGTGTCTTCTGCCAAACTTAGAAGGATATCTTATATTCACATCAGCACAGAATGTGAACACTTTCCTGTTGTGCAATTACATTCCCATTTGTCCCATTTACAAAAGAGAACAAAGAGCACCAGGGATGGTATGGAGTACTCACCAAAAAACATACTCAGCGTGGTCCAGAGGTTGATTATCTTCATGATTGACCTCCTATTAACCGAGGGTGCAAAATAAGTTTTAAGATTAGTTCTGTCCTGCATTCTGTTGGAAGTTCTGTCTTTCCAACATCTGGCTGTCGAAAGCCATTCAGTGTTTTTTTTTTTTTTTTGGTGTGTGTGTGTATACATGCCATCAAGTTAGTCTTGGCTTCTGGCAACTTCCTGGACAAGTCCTTACAATTTTCTTAGCAAGAAAAGAAGTGGTTTGCCATTGTCTGATTCCTATGGCTGTGGGAGAATAACTGGTCCATGATCACCCAACTGGCTCTGTGCCCAAGGCCACACTAGAACTCACATCTCCCAGTTTCTAACCTGGTGCTTTAACCCCTAACCAAACTGGCTTTCCACGTTTTTATAGCACATGCCATTAACTTCAAGCGTGTTTGCGAATGGAGGGGCTCAATTCAACAATAATCTCTGTGATTCAGTGGAATCACCCACATGCAGTTTAATCTAAATAAGACCTACAGAATTTTCCCATACAGATAAGACAAATGCTACCGAAGCTCCCTAAAATTTAAGGAACATTTTACTTATTTATGAATGTATACTGGAGAGCTGCAAAACTTACATCATACATAATCTCGTTTTTTTTTTTTTTTAGTTTAACAAATAGAATAGTTTTGGGCTATTAGACATCGTTTGTCTCTCTTAAATCATTTATCATAAACAACAGGAACAGTGCTAATGATATTTTAATAACTTCGGTAAATATCTTGTGTACGTATTTTAATGTAAATATAATATAAAGAACCAGTTTGGTCTGGTGGTTAAGGCACCAGGCTAGAAACTGGGAGACTGGAAATTTTGATCTGCCTTAGGCACGAAAACTGACTTTGGGCCAATCCCCAGGAGACGGTGAGTTCTAGTTCTGCTTTAGGCATAAATGCTGGCTGGCTGACCTTAGACCAGTTACTCTCTCCCTTCTTAGGGTTCTTGCTGGGAAAATAGGAGGAGGAAGTAGTATTAGGTATGTTTGCTGTTTTGAGTTGTTTACAAAAATATTAAAGGCAGGATATAAATAAAATAAATATCTTGCTTTGAATTATTTTTGAGCACTTTTTAACTGTAACAGATAAGTGTGATATAAGTGTTGTGAGCAAATAAAGGAATAGCAGAGGGAACAGGCTGTTTATTTTAATTATTAATTGGACAGGGGGAATCAGGGATCAGAAGACCACAGTCAGCAAGAATATCTGCATATGGGGAGGGGTCAGAAAAGTTGAAATGGTGACCACAACTGAATGATTGAAGCTTAGTTCATTTTTTTAGGTGTGTTGCAAAGTTGGGCAGCCAGTAAATTTAAATAAATAAGAAATAAAACACATTTTAAAGAGGGGGCAACCATCATCTTGGCTTCTCCCCCCCCCCCAGAGCAGATGCTTGGCTTCTTTCACCCCTCACACCCCTCCCCACCCCCTGCAGCAGATGCTGCTGCCAGGCAGAATTACAGTATATTGAAATTAGGGTCCCACAGCTGTTTTTTTTAAAAATGAGACCAGTTTCATCCATAATTTAAGAGCTAAAATTAGAAAGAAGGAAATTGTGTGATCTCAAATGCCTTTGGGCTCATAATTAAGACTCTGCCAAAAGGAATCCCCCCCCTCCGATAGAATCCTGTGCTTTAAGAGTAAGCGAGAAGGAAAAAGGAAAAAAGAAATTTAACCAGCAATTGTTTCCCAGTTACCCTGGGAAATCAAGCAGACAGATTTGTTGAATTTCTGCCTGTTCATACAACCGTTATCCTCTTTTTGTGTCAGTGAGCAAAAACGACAACCCAGAATTATAACATGCATGTCTCAAATTTTAATGTTATTGAATAAAGAACAGGGTGGATTGCACACTCTGTAAGTATGACTCTCTACTTTTTTCGCCTTGCAACCGACTATCCCAATCTCACAATGGACAAAAGCTACCCATCTACCCAAACTAGCCATCAACAACGAAAAGCTCCACATAACCAGGAGCCATATAAATACAGCACTTAGAACAGCCCAGTGCACCTATTCTGGAGAAAGAGAAGTTCCTGAGATTGGATTCCAGCACAAGTTGGAAAGCTTGGAAGAATAATCTTTTGGTCCTGGTGACTGACTCAGATTGGATCCTGCAACATTTTCCTAGGACATGTATATTTGCTTTCATTCACAAAAACTATAGTTTCTGAAATTCCTGAGCATGATTTAGTAAAAGACAATACAAATGTTCTTACCTTCTATTCCATTGATTTTTGTGACTAGAACACGATGATCCTACCGTAATTCTGAGTTTCCTTCTTTCACCTCCCTTGATATAGGAATTAATAGCAATTTGCAGAATACTCTTTGGGGAAGAGTTAAATAAGATTTGGGCATAAATATATCAACCAACCCTTGACAGTCAATATTCCTAGGCTGTGAATATGATTCTGATTGTGAAATTTTTGACCTGTGGGACACCAGTGGTGACTAATAGGAAAAAATGCTAAACTATTCAGATTCGCCTTTCGCTTACTCAGAGTTTACAACCAACATGGCTACCCCTTGAAGAGAGTGTTGCAACTGAAGAGAGGTTCTGTATAAAGCATCAGAGACCAAATTTCATAAGTCGAGTGTAAAGATCACACTGCCAACACTTTTTCAGAAAACCTGAGCTACATCTCAACAGATTTTATAGTGGGATACATGCCAAGTTCAACAAAGGCACAATAGCCTATTTTGTGTATCTGTGTAAAAGAAGATTTGGGATTTTCATGGACTACGCCCAATTGTGAAATCTTTAGGCCAACATTGGTCATTACTAACCCAACAACCAACATTTGTTTATTATTGTTTGTGTGGAGGAAACAGGGTGGAGGAAACAGTGAGTAACAAGTTACTTGTAACAGCAAAACGTAACAAAAAAGCTGAGAAGAAATGTGAAAATAAAAGAGAGATGTGAGAAAAAAGGAATAACATAACAAAGAAGGAACAAAAAGGGTTGGGATTCTTACCACCAAATCACCTAGAATTATGGGGAGATGATGGTCCATGGTCTACATGTGATCTCTAAGATCCCATTTTGGAATTGCCAAATCTCTGTTATGTCCACTTGCTTGAAAGGTGACTGTCCCACCTTCCCTTCAGGATCTCAAAGCTGCATATGCTTGTATAGCACTCTCTCCTCCAATTTTTTTCTTCCCCAAAGCCATTGATTTTTCATGGAAAAGCGACATATTTAATGATTTAAACTTTATTGGGGTAAGGCATTCTTGGAGAGCAGAGTTCTTTATGATTTGGATATTTTTTAAAAGAAAAAAAGGCAGGGTTTAGACATTGGTGTCCTGCCCAAAGTGGTATTAATGCCCATCCATTAAAAAAAATCCAATTCTTAAATCCTGAAAGTTTGTCTGCCATTGTTCCAGTTTTGAAGTTTAAGAAGAGTAAGACTAGCAGAAATCAGATGATTGCCAAAAAGAAATCCCCAAAGTGAAATTTAAGGCTACTCTGAAAATATATACTTAAGAATACATCTGAAGAAGTTGGGAAGTATTTAACTACAGTCACAAAAAAACATTGGAGGTGAAGATTCATACAGTTTTATGGTCGTTTTTCATTTAAAATTAAAATACATTTGAACAATACAGCTCCAGTGAAACATTTATAGAAATCTCTAGGCAAATTAAATGGTTTTCCACTAATAGAAAGTATATTTGCATATAGTGTGGTGGTTCTCAAACTGTTTAATCTATTTGCCTTTCTTCTTGGTCTTGAATAGTGTTATCATTTCCACACCAACATTCCTTCCCAGACTTTGTTGTTTTACACATGTCTCAGTAGTGCAGTCCACAACTGGATCCTTGACTCAGATCCAATATCTGATTCCAAGGCCTTCTACCTACATCCCTGGTTTATGGCTAAACATCACTGGTTTATGTAATAAATCACAACTTAGGACACTGTATGAATCGGGCTATAAATTCTCCATTAATCCAGCAGGATTCATTCTGTTAAATTGCTGACGCTTGCAAGAGAGCTTCACAAATGCCCCTGAGCTTATAGCTGAATTAGAAAAAGTTAATGTGTAAAAGTTCTGCAAAACAGGGGAAAGGGCAGCAGATATGTTTTCTATAACTGACAACACAGAATCTTGTCGTCTGTGGTGATCAGCCGCAAAATATTCAAGTCATAGGTCAAGTACTTGGCCTTGTCAGTGATGCTGTTAACTTTTGTCCATATGTTCCCTGTGGCTTTGCTTCATGGGATCCCATCCCTGCAAAAATTTAAATAAACAAGAAGTACTTTAGCAGAACTATGCAGATTAATCAGTCTCGTTAGGTCTACCAGTTCACATATCAAATGGAAGACGAGAAACCCAGAATCAGGAAACATAATTTCTGACTTGTTTTTTCCAACAATTGTTCTCAAGAGTCACACTAGTTGAGTCCACCCACATTGTTTGAACTCAGCTGTTGGGAATTTTGCAAGAAATCATGGCCAAACCTAATTATCTTTTTTTTTTAAAAAAAGTGATGCAATTCTTCTTTCCAGGTCAGCTTTGGTCACCTAAGAATTTAAAGTGGGACAAAATCGATAAAGCTGGCCATTTCCCACTCTGACCTTCTGATCTGATCTGACAATCTTTATGTTGATGGCCTTTCCCAAAGCTTTATCTGCTCTGAGAAGGAAATAGACTTATTTGGGAAACTGCCTGAAGCAGCAGACACAAATATTAACTTGTCTCTCTACTTCATGAATTGTGTAGGCATAAAACTGAAACCTCACAGCAACAAAAGATTTCTCCAAAAGCCTGGAGATGGTGAATTGCCATTTCCAATGCAAGATGAGAGAAAATGGTCATAAAATGCAGAGGTCTCCAAACTTGACAACTTTAAGACTTGTGGACTTCAACTTCCAGAATTCCCCAGCCAGCCCTAGGAATTCTGGGAGTTGAAATCCACAAATCTTAAAGTTGCCAAGCTGGAGACCCCTGATATAATGGACAAACATTATATTGGTAGCAGTTAATTTCTTATATTCTATTACATTACATCTAAATATAAAGTTTGTCTCCAGACCAGTTGTATTCCAGAAGATAACATATTGTCTGTGTTCACACAAAACCCACACTTTATTTAATTGCAGTTTATTAAAGAAACTGCTGTCAATTTGGCACCAAAAACATACTCAACTACAAACAAGGAAAGTACATGATGGCTTAAAACATGATATGAACCTACCTAGGGAGTCATGAACAAATAAACAGAAAAGGAGCTAGAGAAACATTTTCCTCCATCCCCCCAGTAGAAGCGTCATCACCAGCCATTCATTCATGTCCGACCCTGGGCCATTCAAAGGATCAGCGCTCTTCATGCCCCTCTGTCTCGCTCTGTCTCCTTCAGATCCACCATGGTCATCCCAGTGTCATCCTTTATAGTGTCCAGCCAATGTTCCAAAAGTGCTTTTTCACAAGACAACTGGACAACTGGTGGGGAATGGAAGGATTTATATTCCTTGCAGACAGCTGGTCATTTGCATTCTTTTTAGCAAGTCGTTGAGGCACCTGGAGGCTTATCTGTATTGTCAGGGTCACCTGAGTAGTGCAAATGGGTGTGAAGCCTTCTTGGAACTGTTGAAAGGACTGTGTTGTAGACTGAAGATAGATGATGTCGTATCCCTCCCTCTCTGTTGAGAGAGGGCTGTTCAGTTTTGACATAGATGGCCTCTTCGATCGCTCTTTCAAACCAGCGGTCCTCTCTGTCCAAAACGTGGACTTTGCTGTCTTGCCATCATCCATTCAGAACTGAAGAAGCTTTTTGGATAAGAAGCGAAACATCTTCAAAGAGAAAAAAGAAAGTCCAGTTGCCTTGTGACAACCTCGTGTGCCTTTGGGACAACCATACCTGAATGATTGAGAATCTCTGTAGACATGTCCAGCCAATGGGCACTAGGGCAGCCCCTTCTGCTTGTTCCACTGATCACTCTCAATAGAAACAAATGCTGAGTTTTCTTCCAGCTCAGCTTAATCACATTTTAAGAGCTCCACATTGGCCAAGAAGATCAGGGTCACCATGCCTACAAAACAAAACAAAAATATGAATGTATATTGTTTAATTAACATGAAGACACCAAAACTTTTGAGGTCTGCTGTGAAAGCCAATTCCTGCCCACTTGATGTTTTGAATTTGAATTTTCATCAGACCTAGCTAACCTAGTCAATAAAAACATACTACAGAAATGATAACCTAAAACCGATAGACAGAACCAGGTTTTCTAACATGATGTAGAGAGGATGAGGTTTTAGGATCTCGAATGTGCATACATATACTTGTGCTCAACAAAAGAATACTGTACTAGCATTTCTTAATATTAGGGTTAATATCAAAGCTATCATTTATTAACTCTGTGTTTTTCATAAATTACAATGGCTGCATTCATAGGGCACACTAAACCAAAATTATGCAAATCGTAATGTATGAACATAATTATTCTGTTCCTGCCTGCCCATTACATTATGGAAGGGGACAATATTTAAAATTTGATAAAAAGGCAGAATGGTTTAGTTAGTATGTGATGTGCTTTGAAAAATCTAGTTCTCAGACATTTCCCACCATGGAATCCTCTAGATTCATTGGGACTACAGCTTCTAGAATCCATGGACATTGGACTTACTGAATACTGGAGGATTCTGTAGTCCTAACCTATTTGGCATCCTGTTGGGGAAGGTAAAAAAGAATTTGGTCCAAAGAAAGGCGGAGTTAATGCATAACATTCTGTGCTTAAGCAGAAATGAAACTAAAAAAGAGAATTAGCAAAAAGGAAATTGTAGACTTTCCTCCCCAGATATGCACTCACTAGTGAGAAATGTGTGGTCCTCCAACTATTGCTAACTGTTCACATCTCCAGCCAAAATGGCCAACAAAGACAAAAATTTAGTTCTACAGCATCTGAATTTCCACCTCCATTTTAGATGAAGGATGAATTTTTATTTTTTTCCCTGAACTAGGTAGCAGGTTTGGAAGGCAACTAAAATGCATCCCAGGATATAATCCAAGATGATCTCTTACCTCTAGTTTTCACAATATTGCTCCTGGAGAAAGAAAGAAAGAAAAAAAGAAAGAAAGAAAGAAAGAAGGAAGGAAGGAAGGAAGGAAGGAAGGAAGGAAGGAAAGAAGGAAGGAAGGCAACTAAAATGCACCCCAGGATATAATCCAAGATGATCTCTTACCTCTAGTTTTCACAATATTGCTCCTGGAGAAAGAAAGAAAGAAAGAAAAAAAGAAAGAAAGAAAGAAAGAAAGAAAGAAAGAAAGAAAGAAAGAAAGAAAGAAAGAAAGAAAGAAAGAAAGAAAGGCAGGCAGGCAACTAAAATGCCCCCCAGTATATAATTCAAGATGATCTCTTACCTCTAGTTTTCACAATATTGCTCCAAAAAAAAGAAAAAAGAAAGAAAGAAAGAGAAAGAAAGAAAGAAAGAAAGTTGTCTGCTCTATTTTTTTATTTAGCTATCTTTCCCTTTTATAGGAATTCTGACAACGCCTATTTCTAATTTACAGAAAAGTTCCACTGGCCTCAAGGGTTGGGTTTCCTGGCAGAAAAAGGGAAGAACTAAATGGTCTTCTTTAGGAAGCCAGCAGAAGACACGTGCACTCTTGGCTCTTCAATAAATGCAGGAGATTGAATTGATTATACCATGGAATTGATACAACTGTGCAGAGAGTCTCTACAAGTAGAATACAGATACTGCATATTTATCTCTCCCAGAATTTCTAAAGAACTTTTAAGGATACAGCCATTTTTGGCCTGTTTGTGTTTTCATATCAACATGAGATTAAGGTATAATCTCAGACGGCATCCCTTTTCTTTTCTTTTCTTTTTTCTTTTCTTTTCTTCTTTTTTTCTCTTCTCTTTTTATTTGTAGGGTTAAGCAAAACAGAAATGTTAAATCTGTTTCACTAATCATCAGAAAACTCTATTGCAATTAAATTTGCTGCTCCAGCTGCCAGAAGACCATATTCCAACAGACAACTCATCAGTCATTTTTCTGTTGCATCAGCCAATCTTGCAAGCTACTTTTCCAGGGAAATTGTGTATTACTCACAATTCCCATGTAGCTGTCTGATAACAATGTGATTAATGGACAAAACTTCACTTAGATGCATAGCCCAGTAGGGAGTCTTCCTTGGATAATAATTCAAGTATAAACCCTTAGGGAATTGTCCAATCCAGGAGTTCCAAGGGTGAAACTCTAAAACAGTGTTTCCCAAACTTGACAATTTTAAGGCATGTGGACTTCAACTCCCAGAATTCCACAGCCAGTGTTGGTGGCTGTGGAATTCTGGGAGTTGAAGTCCTCATGCCTTAAAATTGTCAAGTTTGGGAAACACTGCTCTAAAACACACATTGGGAGGATCCCCTAATCCAGTGGTTCTCAACCTGTGGGTCGGGACCCCATTTGGGGTTGAATGACCATTTCACGGGGGTCGCCAAACAACGCAGTCCGCCATTTCCCCCCCCCTTTTCCTTAGCTGTGCTACTCCCTTTTCTTCTATTGGCTTTTGAAAGCCAATAGAATAGATTCTCTTGAATAGAGTCTAATTCTATTGGCTTTCAAAAGCCAATAGGAATTGTCCAGGCTGTCTCTGCCCTGCTGAGCCCGCCAAAAGTCCCATTCTGCAAACGGTGCTGCACCAGTTGAGTAGTTCTCGACTTACGACTGGTTGAGTAGTCCTCGACTTACGACTGGTTGGTGGTTGCGGCATTAAAATGTTGAGAACCACTGCCCTAATCAGTATGCCTGCCCTAAACTGTTTGTCGCAGTTTGTCATAGTTATCTCTGTATGTGGACCTTGAAGAGAGTGATCTTATTAATGCGCTAGCCCAGGGGTAGGCAACCTTGGTTCTTTTATGACTCGTGGACTTCAACTCCCAGAATTCCTCAGCCAGCCATGGGAGTTGAAGTCCAGAGTCATAAAAGAGCCAAGGTTGCCTACCCCTGTTCTAGAAGCTTGGAATACAGTAATTGTCTTTTTATTAAACTGCCCGGTAGATTTCAGCCCTCTTACAACTGATTGTGGGAAGGAAGAAAAGAAGGTTTGGCCTTTTAGTGCTTGAGGAGAGAGGAGAGGAGAGGAAATGAAAGTTACGTAGGTAACGTCTTCCTTTCCCTTGCAAGTGGGAGAAAGGAGAAGAGAAACTGGAACCAATGGTTGGAACTGGTTACTGCCTAATTTAGATAATATGCTCATTTGTGTCTGTTAGTGGTCAGTATTGTAGTCAAGGAGAACAAGGGCCAGTGAAGAGAGGAAATGCAAGGTGATTTTGATGGAATTAAGCCATTGTTCTCTGGAAATAGACAACGAAAGCTAAAACAAGGAATCTCCAACAGACTGACTGAATTAAAAGTGATCAAAAATTTTGAGAACAAACTGAAGTAAGATCATGCTGGGAGACTATTTTAGAGATTTGTATGGGAACAAACAGTAATGAAATCCCTCAAAATAGATTTAAGTGCTATATAGGTTAAGATAACCACAATGACCTCGAACCAGACATCCTAGAATGTGAAGTGAAATGGGCCTTAGAAAATCTGAGCAACAACAAAGCTAGTGGAGGTGACAGTATTCCAGCTGAGCTATTCAAAATCTTAAAAGACAATGCAGTAAAAGTGCTACACTCAATTTGCCAGCAAATTTGGAAAACTCAACAGTGGCCACAGGATTGGAAAAGGTCAGTTTACATTCCAATTCCAAAGAAAGGCAATGCCAAAGAATGTTCAAACTATCGCACCATTGCACTCATTTCACATGCTAGTAAAGTTATGCTTAAAATCCTACAAGCTAGACTCCAGCAGTATGTGGATCGAGAACTACCAGAAGTACAGGCAGGATTTCGAAGAGGCAGAGGAACTAGAGATCAAATTGCCAACATACGCTGGATCATGGAGAAAGCTAGGGAGTTCCAGAAAAACATCTACTTCTGCTTCATTGACTATGCCAAAGCCTTTGATTGTGTGGATCACAACAAATTGTGGCAAGTTCTTAAAGAGATGGGAGTACCAGACCATCTCATTTGTCTCTTGAGAAACCTATATGCAGGTCAAGAAGCAACAGTGAGAACCGAACACGGAACCACTGATTGGTTCAAAATTGGAAAAGGAGTCCGGCAAGGCTGTATACTGTCGCCCTGCCTATTTAACTTATATGCAGAGCACATCATGAGAAAGGCAGGCTAGATGAATCAAAAGTTGGAATTAAGATTGCCGGGAGAAATATCAACAACCTAAGATATGCAGATGATACCACTCTAATGGCAGAAAGTGAAGAGGAACTAAAGAGCCTCTTGATGCGGGTGAAGAAGGAGAGTGCAAAAGTTGGCTTGAAACTCAACATTAAGAAAACCAAAATCATGGCATCCGGCTCTCTCAATTCCTGGCAAATAGATGGGGAAGAAATGGAGGTAGTGACAGATTTTATTTTTCTGGGCTCAAAGATCACCTCAGATGGGGACTGCAGCCAAGAAATTAAAAGACGCTTGCTCCTGGGGAGGAAAGCTATGGCAAATCTAGACAGCATACTAAAAAGCAGAGACATCACCCTGCCAACAAAAGTGCATATAGTCAGGCCATGGTTTTTCCAGTTGCAATGTA
Organism: Crotalus tigris; assembly: GCF_016545835.1. NCBI lineage: Eukaryota > Metazoa > Chordata > Lepidosauria > Squamata > Viperidae > Crotalus > Crotalus tigris. The sequence goes on from NW_024100508.1 coordinate 2,159,501, forward strand.
TGGCTGTGAAAGTTGGACCATAAGAAAGGCTGAGCGCCAAAGAATTGAGGCCTTTGAACTATGGTGCTGGAGAAGACTCCTGCGAGTCCCTTGGACTGCAAGGCGTTCAAACCGGTCAGTCCTAGAAGAGATCAACCCCAACTGCTCTTTAGAAGGCCAGATCCTGAAGTTTAAACTCAAATACTTTGGCCACCTAATGAGAAGGAAGGACTCACTGGAGAAGAGCCTAATGCTGGGAAAGATTGAGGGCAATAGAAGAAGGGGACGACAGAGAATGAGATGGCTGGATGGAGTCACTGAAGCAGTAGGTGTGAACTTAAATGGACTCCAGAAGATGGTAGAGGACAGGAAGACCTGGAGGAACATTGTCCATGGGGTCGCGATGGGTTGGACACGACTTCGCAATTAACAACAACAACAACAACAACAACAATAGGTTAAGAAAAACATGATAGACAAATTGTAAATGCTGTGATAGTGGTGAACCCTGATAAAGCTGCAGGTATAGATGGTATAACTGTAGAAATGTTAAAATATGGATGGGCTTAAACTCTGGAGTGGCCGGGCAGCTTTAGTAAAATGTGTTATGGTAGCCCATAATTGTACAAATTCAGCCCATATCAATTGAATATATGTACAGATACAACAGCATATAAAACTCTACTTCAGGGATAGTCAACCTTGGCTCTTTTATGACTCATGGACTTCAATTCCCAGAATTGAAGTCCACGAGTCATAAAAGAGCCAAGTTGACTACCCCTGCTCTATTTTATGCTCAATGTTTTTTACCAAACAGGACTCCTAGCAGCGCCCTGTTCCTCCTATGGGTGCTTCTGTGATAATTTTTCATTTTGAATTGTTCACTTCTTTTATAAAAATAGCATTCTTGATCATTTTTTTAGCATCATAGAATTTACTGTTGCAAAATGGAATATTATTCAGAGACAAGTATTATTTATGCACCGAAGGTTTGGGGAAATAAAAGGGTAAAATAACAGAATAACAGAATTGGAAGGGACTGTGGAGATCTAGCCCAACCCCCTACTCAAGCAGGAAACCCTATACCATTTATGACAAATCTCTTCTTAAAAACCTCCAGTGATGGAGCACCCAAAATTTCTGAAGGCAAGTCGTTCCACTGATTAATTGTTCTAACAGTCAGGAAGTTTCTCCTTAGTTCTAGGTTGCTTCTCTCCTTGATTAGTTTCCATCCATTGCTTCTTGTCCTGCCTTCAGGTGCTTTGGAGAATAGCTTGACTCCTTCTTCTTTGTAGCAACCCCTGAGATATTGGAAGACTGCTATCATGTTCCCCCTCATCCTTCTCTTCATTAAACTAGACATACCCAATTTCAGCAACCATTCTTTGTATGTTTTAGCCTCCAGTCCCCTGATCCTCTTTGTTGCTCTTCTCTGCAAAAGAAGCAGTTAGAGTGAAATTGAGACAAAGGAGACTGCAATGGTGGCTAATATCTGTAGCTTGGATGTAAGATGAGGGTGAAGGTTCATTCTCCGAGCTTGAGGGTTAGTTTCCAAATGTTTCATTAATAAGCTAGGTAACGTCTTCAGTGGAATTTGGGGGATGTTCTTCTGTTTATAAGGGCTTTGTGTGGTCAATGGGTCTTGTGATGGTGAGATCACATCAGGCCAGGGTCTTGTGATGGTTCAGCTGTGAGTCACCAGTGAGAGTCTTGTGATGGGGAGGTTACATCAGGTAAGGATTATTGGAAGGTGAACTGCTGGTAGTGGGACTTGCATGGGTTGGTTGAGGTCAGTGCTTTCTCTGGTTGGCTGTGTGATTGATTTGGATTCTGAGGGGTTCGTAGGCTAGTTGTCAGGTCAATGTGTCTGTTGATGGAATTGCTTGTGGAATGCCAGACTTTGATGAACTCACAAGCGTAGCGGGTGGTAGCATGGCTGATCATTTTTGTGTTGCTCCAATCTAACTGTTGCTGTTTGGTGTCAGAATGGATAGAGAGGAGATTTTTTAATAGATCATGGTCACTTACAAAGTGTAAGTTAAGTGTGGCACAAATTATTGCCTCACATAGTGTGACTTTGGTCAAACGGTAAGAAATAGTAGACAACCCATGACCTATTGTGTCATAATTTCAGAGAGATTTTCTTATCAGATTCCTCAGTATCTTCTACAGTGACAGAACTTCTAATGTACTTTCTTGATTAGAAAAGTTAAGATCAATTCATATATGAGTCTGCCTTGAAAATAGCCCATATTGAAATGTACAGCAATCAAATATCAGCACAGGAAATGTTTTATGAGTTTTGTATTATGCCATATTTTATGATAATTTTTACATCATAAATTATTTTATGAATTTTGTGAAATTTCAATTTCATGGGAGTCATGGTCCAGGATTTTGAACACATTCTGTAGGTTACCCATTTGAGATACTTTGGTTCAAAAATTGTTGCCCTACAATGCACCATTTCACCCACTTAAAGCTTACAAGCAAACCTTTAGAGAGTTTTACCAGTATTTAGATTATTAATGATCTCTAACTCAGCTGATGTACAATAATACGTAATCATTTTGTGGTCAGTGGGAGCAACCAAATATCGAAGCATTTCCCTGTGTATAAGCAATATTTATTGCTTTAAAAAGATGGGAAACAACATTGATTTATCTAATCCAACTTTATTACATTTTGAAATGGGAACAATATCTTAGTTGTTTCTCCTATATATTTACATCAGTTAAATCTCTGAATGAATTAGTGCATAGAATTATTGTAATATTTAGTGAATAATGTGTGCTGCATAAGCAAGTGGTTTTAAATATTAAACACAAGTTTAATAGTAAAGTTACAATTTAGGTGGAAACTTTGGGTAGGAGAGAGTGTGGGGAGGAGCATAGGGGAGGACAAAGTTTATGAGTAATTTACAATCAGCTTTGCAATTGCCTATGATTACCTAATGAGGTGAATAATGTTTTCCCACCAATCTTTTCTGGAGGTAGAATTAAGAATAACTTGTGTCAACTTCACTATGTCCAGGCTAAGCTTAAAAATGCAGTAGTTTGTTCTCCAGCATAGTCCAGCCATAATGATAACCTGAGTCTGAGTTCACACAACATATTTAACTTGTTTATTGAATTACTTCATTTTCCATATTTGCACAATATATTCAACCATAAACAAATGCATTCTGCAGCTAAGGTGCATAGTGTAGAGTGTAAGGACAACAACTTTGACAGAGATATGCAGGAATTGTTAAGCTAGGCAAAAGGATATGAAGTGCAGAACAGCAAGATTATATTCTGAAGTATCTCAGGCAGACATCTCTCTAATTCACTGAAGTATAAGAAGGAGGAGGATGTACAGCAGAGTAAGTTTTGCAAGATTCTGCTACTATAGCTGATCTCAATAATAGTGGTTTCAGCTTTCCTGTGATTTCCTGGACTGATCTAACTATTGAGACTTACTTCCTCCAAAATGTAGGAATTAATCAAGTTGTCAGAATCCAATTATATTTCATCTCTAGTTATCGACTATGGAAAACCCCATTTCTGCCCTCTCTGGATTCTGTCATATGATGAAGGGGAAGGGGGGTGAACAAAGGGGTTTTATGGCCCTCACTTCCTTCCGTACAACTTCAAAGGGATTGAATGTGGATACCACCAAAAGGACTAATTCATAACAAAGGAGCCATCAGCTTTCATCTACTCCTCTCTGAAGTCTCCCTTCCACCGGCAGTGAGGAAAAAGGGGGTGGAAATGTAACGCCTGGGATTGTCACTGGAAAGATGGTGGGGTGGGGTGGGGTGGGGCTGCTGGGGACCCTTTAAAACCTTGAACCGTAAGGCTTGGGCCCCAGGTCTTGTCTAGAATGCCTGCAACCATTTTCTCTTAATAAAGATGCCTGTTGGAAGAAATATTCCAAGAGTTCTGTCTTCTTAAGATGCAAAGTGGGGTGGGTCCTTACACAAGTTGTCTGTTCTATTAAAAGTCTTATTCATGAGTTAAGAGATTCTTAAATGCCCCTTTTAAAGGATGTTCAGGGGTCACCTTCAAAGAGAAGCTGAGATTCTGGGACATCAAGCATGCTGTTTCTCCTAAACAACTATTTGAGCATATGCTGCACAAAATTTTGGGCTTCCCTTGTGCTTTGCTCTAGTCTGTTAGATCAGATTGCAAGCACAGATGGAACAGTCTAGAGGCAATTTAAAGGAAATCTTCTGCCTCCCAGGACTTGAGTACTTCATCAAAATTATTTGTTTTCTCTCCACTGGCCAGCTTCAAGTCATCCAAATGGTCTTTGTTGAAATTTCCACATGCAGCACATAGTTTTCCTCTGAGGGTTTCCTTGGCTGCCATTGTGACCATTCCATCAGGATGAAGATAAACTTGCACTTGAGAATCATGGTCAATAACAATTTTATCTTGAATTCTTCTCATGGATACAGGGCTGTTCTCATATGGCAGCGTTATTTTCTGACCATTTACCTGGAAAACAAAGGACAAGACTTAGGAACCTGAAAACTTCCCTGCATCCATTTTTAAACGTTTGCTTTTTCCCTCTGATCTACTCAAATAGTCCTCAGCTTAATTTCAAAATCTTCTGCAAGAGATCAGATATCTGCAGACAACAGCTGTGTAGAAACAAAAAATGTTTGTGCTAGACATAATAGGTATCTCACCTTTTTGCACACAGTTGCCAAAAACATCTGCATGCTTTTTTTCATCAGGAATCAACTCATCTAAAGGTACCCATTAGTTTATAGCTGCTGCTGGCTTGCATTGTCTAGTTTTGGAAGCTAAGCAATGGTTAATAATTGAATGAGATTTTCCTGAGAATCTTATGACTGCAACTTTACTGAGAAATCAAAAAACTTCCCTGAAGATGGCAGCACAACAGAGGAATGTCCATCAATTCAACCAGAATCTAGCTTGACTCAAGGAAGACTGTACCTTTAATTCAGTTATTACCAAATTTAAAATTCAACTTTATTATTAAAGTATCAAAACCCTACTATTAAGGATAAAGTATGAATTGCCCTATCAACTCACCAGTGCCTTTTACATTCTCTAACCAGAATATATGAAGAGCTATTCTAGGAGGGGGGGAAAACTTTGAAGAATGCATGTTGAAGGCTACTAAGTGTTCCACTAGTCGCATTGCTAGCTGTGGAATTCTTGGAGTTGAAGTCCACATGCCTTAAAATTGTCAAGGTTGAGAAACACTGCGACTAGCTCTTGATTTGCTCTTGATTTTCACTTACCCAAAACCTTTCTCGGTTTATAATCCGGATGAATCCACCTTGAAAGTAAAAGTAGACAGACTTTCCAACCACCATCTCTTTCGTATAGTCCTTTTGGATGCTCGCTAAAAGCCTGAACCAGGAGGCAGAGTTCTGATCACAAAGAGAAGCTATTTCGTAGACTCCACTGCAGGAATATCTCCCTGAGGCACCATCGAAAGAAGTGATGTACGCTTGGGCAGTGAGTTTGCATTGAGCTTCCAGCGCCACACAGTCACGCACGCCTTCCCGAAGGGCACAAGTCTCAGGCTGGCAGCTGCCTTCATTACATTGGAGCTGACCTGCTGACTGACAGGTACATTTTTCTGTGCAGCCCTCCGAGTAAATGTGCTCGCCAATCTGTTGAGCAAAGTCCCAGAGTCTGTTATAATCAGAATAGAAAAGTATTTCCTTCTCTCTCTCTCTCCCTCCCTCCCTCCCTTCTTCCAATTTTTAAATTAGTTTAATTGTAAACATAGTTAATGTTGCAGTCCCACAACCAGGGGCATCAACAGGAAAGTTAAGATATTAGCTACTGTTTGATGTTCCTGGATAGATGAGGGAGATGGGCAGTTTCAAAACTTTGATCGATACATAAATAAATAGAAGCCACATTTGTGCAACTGATAATTTGTGCAATGATACAAGTATGCCATCCATGTGCCATCCATTGATCATCTGTCTCTGAATAATATGTCATGATGCACATGGTATTGTTTGCCCCTTCTAAAGTTGCCCATGATCATGTCACCCACCCATTTCCACTTTCCCAATGTTCTGGGGAGCAGACTCCAGTCTGTAGCAAGCTCAAAAGAAAGCACAGCCGCCATCTTAACTGCTCAGAGTTGCCTGTCAGTGAGATGGCTGGTATATAAATTTAATAAATAAATAACGACGGCATGTATGGGCTTACACAACCTTGCCAGTTTGGCCATCTGACTGGATTTTCCAAAGCACCTGAAGGCAGGACAAGAAGCAATGGGTGGAAACTAACCAAGGAGAGAAGCAACCTAGAACTACGGAGAAACTTCCTGACAGTGAGAACAATTAATCAGTGGAACAACCTGCCTCCAGAAGTGGTGAATGCTCCAACACTGGAAGTTTTTAAGAAGAGACTGGACAGCCATTTGTCCGAAATGGTGTAGGGTTTCCTGCCTGAGCAGGGGGTTGGACTAGATGACCTCCAAGGTCCCTTCCAACTTTACTATTATTATTATTATTATTATAAACAGTGACCCTTTTCTTTCCCAAAGTCCTGCCTCCCCCTATTTTTTCCCTCCTGAATACAGGTAGTCCTCAACTTATGACCACAATTGAGCCCAAAATTTCTGTTGTTAAGTGAGACATTTGTTAATTGAGTTTTGCCCCATTTTATGACATTTCTTGTCACAATTGTTAAGTGAATCACTGCAGTAGTTAAGTTAGTAACCCATTTGTTAATGAATCTGGCTTTCCCAACGACCATGGGGATGCTGCAAAGGTCATAACTGTGAAAAACAGTCATAGGTCACTTTTTCCAGTGCCTTTGTACCTTTGAACGGTCACTAAATGAATTGTTGTAAGTTGAGGACTAGCTGTAGTCTGTCGGGAATCCTTCCTAGTTTCCATATCATCAAAGAAAGCCCCTTTCTCCTCTCAACCACATCAAGGGGGAGAAAACCTTACCTTAAGGTAGGCTCCGTGGTAAGTGCAGCCACATTGTTTCATGGCTACACACTGAGATCCATCAAACACATAGTCCTCATCACACTGACAGCCTTCAAAGCAATTCCCTGAGCACTGGCTTGGAATAGACAAGGCAGCACAGGTGGAATCACAAGTTCTGGTACATGGCTCATAGTGGCTGTGGGCCGGACAGGTGAGAGCTGTGGAAAACAGAAGAAGCAAATAGATTAAAATGGCTAGGGAATTCCAGAAATTGCCATCCACATCTCCTAAAGTTGAGAAACACTGCTGCAATGAACTGCTAATGTCTAGCAATCACATCTTCCAGGGGAGGATTCTTGGAACAAGTAATTGCTGAAACTACTCTGGAATCTCTTTTATAATCCTAGAGGCATCCAAGCTCAGTTAAGCACCAGGGGATTTTAGGATTTAAATGGTTGTGAACTGGATAGACACAGCCATTAATAGGAATAGTAAGGCAAGGCATAGGAGGATAGAATAAGACATTTGAGGCAGAGTGTTGGCTACTTTTGGAAAGTAACTTCCTACAAACTTACGGCAGAAGGAAGAACTTCTCCAGGCTCTAATTTTGCCGCCGGATGCCTGGCAAGCTGCTACATAGGCTTGAAGACTTCGGCAAAGGGATTCTTGAACCTCATTGGTTGTACAGGCCTTGTTCAAACAGTGTTCAAAATATTCTGCAGGGTTCACCAATGAATGGCAGTCTTTGAATGGACCTGTCTTGGATGGGATCATTCCACAGAAGTTCCCAGCCTCATATTTTGCTTTCTGGGCTTTGTTGCAGATGGGACATTTGTCCCCACAGCCATCAGAACAAATTACACCTTTCACGGGGACCTTCCAAGAAGCCACAAATTCTTCCACATTTTCAGTGAGTTTTCCATTAGCTAGCATGAAGTCATCCTTCAGATCACCATTGAAATTGCCAGCTAGGCCACACATATGCCTCCTGTAAGTGCTGGGGACAGAAACATGAATATATGAGGAAGTATCATATAGGACTGTGAGGCCAAAGGGTGTGTAGACAATGATGTTGTTCCCTTCTTGGGTGATCCATAATTTCCTGTCAGCTGCATTCATTGGCAGGGTATACAACTGTCCATCCACCTGTACCAACAAAGAATAAAAAATGGGAGTAAGTGCTGGTTTTACATGCATAGAATTTAATGCTCGTTTCACATGGCTTCATAGAAGTAATTAACATCTTTTTTTCTCTCTTCAAAACCCTGGGAAAAGAATCAAGGGCAGCTCCTCTTATGATCTTGCAGTCAATCTGCATTAGCAAAATTATCAGAAGTAGAAAGCACGCATGTAACTCCTAAATCTCCCCCACCCCATTTTTTCTAAGCCTTCTGAGATCAAGGCAATAACGTCACTGAGTTTTTCTGCTTGGTTGTGTGAAAACTGCCTGCAAAAAGTGCATTAAATTTAATGTACCTATTTTATTAAAAGAAAACAAGCAGGCGGAGATTTCTGCTTCCATTCACTTGTGAGATATCCTTGCTATATTTCTATACTCCCTGCAGTTATACAAAGCCCAAATAAAATGTGTATGGGGAGAAGGAGAGGAGAATATAACCCCCACTCTCCAAACAGATTCCTGGCCTAGGTATCAAAACTTCCCCCCCCCCAAAAGATGATAATGGAAACCCATAAAATAAATGTTCTAGTGGTAAGCTCTTTACAACTGTCCACCTATGGAGAATCTGGGTTCTCCATTACCAACGGTTTTTAAGAGGAGATTGGACAGCCACACCTTGACGATGATTTGATTGGCTCATTTGCCTAGTGCAGAGGTGGCGCAGCAGTTAGAATGCAGTACTGCAGGCCACTTTAGCTGACTGTGCTCAGCAGGTCAGCGGTTCAAATCTCACCGGCTAAAGGTTGACTCAGCCTTCCATCCTTCCGGGGTAGGTAAAATGAGGACCCAGATTGTTGGGGGCAATGTAAATATATATATATATATATATACATTGCTTACTGGTGTACATCGCTTAGAGAGTGCTTGCACTTAAAGCGGCATATAAGTCTCATAAATAAATAAATAAATAAAGATTGGATTAGAATAATCCTTGCCATCCGTTCAGTTCTACAATCCAATGATTCTAAGATTGGATTGGGTAGATGTGGCCCTTCTCCCTCACGTTTCTTTCATAACTACATATTGTAAAGCACACTGCTGTCTGATAGGGGGTTTACCTACCATTGCTTGCCACTTTATTCCCCTCTGAAGGGTGACTGTGTAACCATGAACGAAGACCTTCACACTCCGTATTAGAACTAAAGGACCATCGCCAAGCTTCTCATTCTCTACCCACACAGTGAAGTTCTGGAGCCGAGGGTTGTGCTGGCAGACTTGAGCTACGGTATAGGTACAGGAGCCGTAGAGTTCAAAGTGCCTCCCGTCAAAGGAAATGAAATGAGAGTCACCCATTACAATGGCCTTTCCATAGGCTAAGGGGTGGCAGCCTTGGACACCCTTTACAACCTTGCATTCCTCCTGAGCTCCACAAGAGAACCTTTGACATGCTATGGTTGCGTTATCCATGCAAATGCACTTTTTCTGGCAGGAACTGGTGGGATAAAACTCTTCTCCCAGCTTGTAGTATTTGCCTTGATCGAAACAGCCACATTTTGCCTTTGAGACACACTGATCCCCACTGCGGATAAATCCAGAATCACAAAAACATGCTTCCGTGCATGGAACATCACACTTCTGTGCTGAGATGAGGCTCTTGCATGTGGCTGGACAACCGCTGCCACAGAGCTCATAGTGGGAATTAGGTGGGCAAGAAATACCTGAAGAACAGAATAAAGAGAACGCTGCTTGTCAAATTATCACAAAGAAGAGGGGGGTCAACCTATTCTCCAAAGCACCAGAAGGGAAGATAAGAAACAATGGATGGAAACTAATCAAGGAGAGAAGCAACCTAGAACTAAGGACGAAATTTCCTAACAGTGAGAACAATTAACCAGTGGAATGGCCCACCTTCCTGGGGATGCTTCATCACTGGAGGTTTTTAAGAGGAGACTGGACAGTCACTTGTCTGGAATGGTATAGGGGGTCCTGCTTGTTCAAGGGGTTGGACTAGAAGACCTCCAAAGTCCCTTCCAACTTTGTTATTCTGTTATTCTTCATCCTTGCATTCTCAAATGTGGTTGGACCACACATTCATTGGTAACGCTGGCTTGAAATTCCAGCTTTTACACCAAGGAGGTCTGACCTGCTGTTCTGAACACTGCATTCAGAAAATGTACACACTAGAAAAAGTAAGCCAAAAGGAAGTACCTATGGAGAGGAGTATGCATGAAAAAGCCTTTGAATATTAAAACAAATGTATTCCTTTGAATGAATTGGTGGAAAGGCTGTTTCTCAACCTTGACAATTTTAAGGCATGTGGACTTCAACTCCCAGAATTCCACAGCCAGCAATGCTGGCTGTGGAATTCTGGGAGTTGAAGTCCACATGCCTTAAAATTGTCAAGGTTAAGAAACACTGGGCTAGAGCCAAGTGGAAAATGAAACTTTCCTTTCACAAGACAATTTATTTTATGTTGATATAATGGTTCTGATAATAACCATTTAATACTTCTAAATAATGGGTCTAAATCTGAACTAAACTTGTTCCACTTATGTCTCATTAATACTGGAAAAATGAAGAAATACCACGTGAAGAAGACATAATTAAGAAAATTTTGGACTGTGCAAAAATGGATAGGCTCACATTGAGAACGAAGGGGAAGCAAGATTCAGAATACTTTCAAACATGGGGAGATTTTTATAAATGGTTAGAAAAACGGAATAAAGGGTAGGAATGGAAACTGTAATTATTAATGTCAAATGTATAAACCCAGACAACATGTTGCTTACTAAATACTAAAGATTGTTATTATAAAAATTAATAAAATATATATGTCTCATTAATTTGCTATAGGAAATCAATGTTTATTATAGTCACAGTAACTAAAGTTGTGTCTATTTTAAGAAATCTTCAAGATATTGAACTGAAGCAATATATCTATTAACAACGAGTTGGAATTCAAGATAAATTACAGAATACTACTACTGTAAATACAGAAAAAAAATGGGATGGGGGGAACTAATACTGGGTTTAACCTCTATTAAATATAAATGTTTTTCGTTCTGTAAAGTTGATACAGGTTGCATTGTTAAATCACAATCATATTGGTGCTTAATATGTTTGGGGGAAAGATGGCTCTTGCTTTAATGTTTCTAATATTTTAATGTTGGGTCTCTTTCCTTTTTCCAATTCAAGGTGATTTCAGTTTATCACAGATCTTGGATCCTGGATCTTGGAACATTAACTTGATGAACCTACTTCCTTTCCAGATGTGTCAGGCTTCGTCATATCTGGGGGGGGGGGTACCAAGATGGGGAAGGCTACTGTGATATAAATTGTGCTTCTTATCAAATGATTCTCACATTTCTATTACTGGATTTAGGCTCTCTTTCATCTCTTATGCCAAGTAAACTTTTAATGCAGGAGAGAAGACTTACTGCAGAAGGATGATGATCTCCATTGCCCAATTTGGATGCCTTGAGTTTGACATGCTGTCACATAGGAACTGATGGCACTACAGAGGGCCTCATGGTGACCCTGGTATACACAGGTGTCATAGACACAATCATCAAAATAAGATTGAGGATCAATGGCATCATGGCATTGCTTAAAAGGCCCACTCTTTCTTGTAAGAATCCCACAGTAGGATGGACCCTGGTAGGTTTGTTTATCAGCATCACTGCATACTGGGCAATTGTTGGTGCACCCCGAAGAGCAGTCAGGAATATCTTTCACTTTCCAGCTGTTTGCAAATTGAATTTCATCTTCTGTTTGTGTTCCATCTTTCATGAGAAAGTCATCATTTGGATCTTGATTGGCATTACCACAGAGGCCACAGAGTGCGTTGGCATAGGAGTTGGGAATAATGACCCTGGCATAGCTGTACCAATCAAAGCTGACACGCAGATCAAAATCTGTCTCAATGAAGCCATGAACTCCATGCTGGTAGACACTCAATTTATTTTCATAGGAGAAAGGTAGTTCCACAAAGATGCCATTGACCTGAATTAGGATACAGAAAAAATAGTCAAGGCACTAACTACTCTTTCAATTTTAAGAATAATTTGTTCTTGTTATCTTTCAGACTAATGGTCTTCCCTATTCCACTCCAGGGTCTGGTTGACAAATAAGCAATGTAAAAAATCTATCACCGTATAATAACAATAAATTTATTTATAGTCAAAAGACCCAAATAGGAAATGGTAAATGTAATTTAATTTTGGCATTAGATGAAACAGTTTAACAAATAAAATAATTGATAAATATTACACAAAACATTTGAAACACCAGTTTGTTGATAACTGAAATAATTTCCTCACTAGTTCTCGTGGAATTCTCTGAGCCTAAGAACAAACATCCTGTAGACGTTTCTAAATTACTATAGAACATAAGTAGATATTTTTGTGGCATCAAATAAGTGGACTAACTTCCTCCCCATTAAACCAATATTCAGTTGGAAACAGTAGGGAGGTCTTCCCTAAATCAGAAGCCAGCAATCTTTTTAGACTGAGATTTTGAGGGGAGTTCCTTGAAAGCATATGCAGTTTTGCTTTTCTTGCATGAGACTAATGAGTCTTGAAAACCTGGATGATTTCTTGGGATTCTACCCTGCAGAAAATTATTTTACCATTTCAGCATTTATATTCGGGGCATTAACTTAGGGATGATAACATTCTGGCCTCTGCAAGCCCCATATACCTGATCCCTTAAATGACTACAATCTGCAACTGTCATCCCATCCTGATCTGGAGAAATCATAGCCAAACCTCCACAGAGGCACAAGAACAAAGAAACATTGAGAACTTAATCCCCATGAAGCTCTTATGCCTGAGACTGTGAACTTTGCAATGACTCCTATTTTTATTAATAACAAGCCATTCTCCTTGGATTAGCTTATGTACCTGGATCTTTTGGGGAAACTCTTGGCTAATGCTGATGGTAAAGTTGTAGATCTCCACCGTCACCACTTTGGTGTAGGACACTGCCTTATTGCCTCGGTGATTATTCTCCACGGTGACCAAAAACGGTGTAAGAAAGGGATCCTTGGAGCAGAGCCCTGCCATTTGGTAAACGCAGGTTCCCATGAAGTCATATTTCTTCCCATCAAAGGTTGTATAGTGAGGGTCTCCAGTTCCTATGCAGGTACTGTAACTGGCAGCATGGCATCCCCGGACACCATTGACCATGCGGCATTTTGTCTTGCCCCGGCAAGAAGACTTTCGGCATACAGCCTTGCCTAATTTAGCATCACACGTGCAATGACTCTGGCAGTCTTCATCTTCCCAGAACTCTTCCCCTGCCTTATAGGTCACGTCTTTGTAAATGCAATTGCAGGTTTCCACCGGAACACACTTCTCACCACTACGGACATAGCCTTCATCACACTGGCAGATTTGTGCACAGGTATTTTTACAGGTACTGGGAGCAGAACGGTCAGAGCAGGTTGCTGGACAAGCAATTCCACAAGCTTCATAGTGGCTGTTCTCAGGGCAGGATATTGAGACTGTTTAATGAAACCACGGTTAAAACAAGATTAGATGAATATTGAAATGCACTTCATTCCTGAGAAAACACCCTGTGTATCTAATGCAAATTGACAAAAACATTCATATCGGTTCTGGATAATCAAAGGAGCAGCAAGCTTTCCTTGTGAGATTTTGAAAGATAAGGCAAAGGTAAGTCCTTTTAAAGCTTTGGGAAGAGAGGAAAGCATCTTTACAAAGGAAACTCACCTGGTCTGCATTGTAGGAGGAGAGTTGTGTTAGTTTATGACAGGGAAAAAAATCAGAAGGAACCTAACATATTTTATTAAAAGGCAGAAGCTTTTGTGAGCTGCTCATTAGATGCAAAGAGCCACAATGCCTTTTAATAAAATTGGTTAGTTGGCTAAGATGCTACCAGACTGCAATTGTTCTGCTTTAATTACTAAAAATGCTGAGTAAGCAGTGGAAAATTAATACAGGAGTGGGGTGGGAGAAAGAAGGAAAGAAAACACTTTTTACCCCAGTGTTTCTTAATCTTGGCAGTTTGAAGTTGTGTGGACTTCAGCTCCTAGAATTCTCCAGCCAGCTATGAAAGCTGGGAATTCTGGGAGCTGAAGTTCACAAATCTTCAAATTGCCAAGGTTGAGAAACACTGTCTTACCCACTCAGCAAGAGAAGAAAAAGTTAATACTTTCCATTACCTCCCCTATTGTCTAGTGTGCTAGTTAGCAGTACATTACATGGTATAGGGAACCATGGAAGAAAAGAACCAATCCCATCTTTTTATTTTGCTTTTTTTCTATTGGTAAAGTTTTGATGGGTTACTTTGCACTTTAATTTTGGGTGGGTTGGTAGGGAAATAATGAAAACACAGAACATTTGGACTTATAACCTTTGTTTATAGAGTTAGATTCAGTTATATTGTTGGATTTAGTTTTTTATTGGATTACTGTTTTGGAAGTGACCCAGTGTCAGACATGACTAGAGCAGCATTTAAGCCAAAAATATAAATATCCAAATGCAAGAGAAATGCAAATCAATTTAATACTTAACCTTGCTATATAAACATTTGATTTATTGTTAGTTTATTTTTTCAATGAAAAATAAATTAAGCAAAATTAACAAACAAAATTAAACAAATTCTGCAGTCCTAGCAACCCAACATTTACATCCATGTACATTCCATGAGATTTAATCCTGGGAAGAGGATCCAGGCCATACAATTCAAAGAAATCTTGCCCAGAGTGAATGCATTTCTAAGCAAAAATCCTGTAAGTGATAACCATCTTATCTGCAACTACATTAGTGTTGATGCCATTTGGTTTTGGGCTGTGCTGTTTTACAAGGATCTCACTTGCTCTGTGTTTCCCACTGTGTTACATCCTCCCTTCTGGATCTGAGATTCACCTCACTCTTTCCTCTCCCCCTCTCAGCTTCAGAACAAATCTACTCTGGATCACTGAGCCAGGACTACCCTCAGCAAAGGATGCTGTCCTGCTGTTTACAGTAGACAGTGTATGTTATATTTAATGACGGGACACACCTTTACAATCTTGTAATCAGTCATTCCAATTTCCTCAGCAAACAACTGCATACATACAAATGCATACAACATGAACTAATGAAGGAGAGGGAGAGACGGAGAGGGGGGAGGGGGAGAGAGAGAGAGCTATATTGTGCGCAATTCTTTTCTGCCATTTTTCTGTAGACTGGAAATGAAGGAATATTTAATGCTTAAGAATGTGTAATGATTGGAGCGAGCATGCTTATTGTCTTTGCATTCTCCTCGTGGTTAGCTGCAAACAGAGTCTAGAACAGGGGTCTTCAAATTTGGCCCTTTTATGACTTGTGGACTTCAACTCCCAGAATTCCTCAGCCAGCCTATAACACATATTTATTCTCTCAAAGAAGAAGCAGTTTTATTCAAATATCGGCATCAATTTATGAAGATATGGTTTGCATCCATCAAAAAAAGGGACTGAGTTACTCGGCCATAAATTCACAGATTTTCTGGAGGGAAATTTAAACTAAACAGCGGGGACAGGGAGTTAATTGATACGGAACAACCCTGTCCCCGGCAATTTAAAAACTATAGGGCTATCAGTGCATGTAGCACAGATGTGTGTGTGGACAAGAATACCAACCTTGCTACCAATCAAAATGAAGCCTCTAATAGCGAGTGCCATATAAAGTGCACTAACCAAATAGGTGGTAAGACAATAGGGGAACTCAGGCACCACACAGGTTATGTAGAAAGGAAACACAGGGCCACCCACAAAGGACTCAAATGTTTATACACCAATGCACAAAGTATGAACAGCAAACAGGGTGAACTAGAAATTCAGGTTAATGAGGGCAGATACGATATTGTTGCCATTACGGAAACATGGTGGGATGAAACTCACACATGGAACACACAGCTAGAGGGATTTAAATTATTTAAAAGAAACAGACCAAATAAAAGAGGAGGTGGAGTTGCTCTCTATATAAGAAATAACTACATCTTCACAGAAATAGAGTACAACAATGATAAAAACTGTCTTGAATGCATTTGGGTCAATATAAAAGGGGGGGGAAATGACATTGCCATAGGTGTATACTACAGACCACCCAACCAAACAGAGGAAATAGATGAACTTTTTGCTAGTCAGCTAACTAAGGTATGTAGGAAGCACATCACAATAGTAATGGGGGACTTTAACTACCCTGACATCAACTGGGAGACAAACTCCGCACCAAGTGGAAGATCAAACAGGTTCCTGGCAAACCTAGCAGACAACTTTGTCTCCCAAAAAGTAGAGAATGGAACTAGGGGATTAGCCATTTTGGATCTAATTCTCACTAACAGAGATGAAATGATAGACGGTGTTGGAGCCATAGGAACCCTGGGAGGAAGTGATCATGCAATATTAGAATTCAACATTATAGAAGCACAACCAATAGAACACAGTCAAACTAGAGTCTTGGACTTCAAGAGAGCTAATTTCAATAAACTTAGAGAGGGCTTGGGAAGGATTCCATGGATGAGAATCCTCAAGGGGAAAACAACTCAAGAAGCTTGGGAAATTTTGAAAAATGAGATAATAAAAGCACAGTCTAGCACAATACCAACAAAGAGGAAAAATAACAGCTCTCAAAAGAAACCAGCATGGCTGCATAAAGAACTCTCTGACAAATTGAAAGATAAAAAGGACAAGTATAGAAAGTGGAAAGAGGGGAACATAACTAAGTCAGAATATCAGCAAATAGCCCGAGCCTGCAAAGATGAAGTGAAGAAAGCCAAGGCTCAAAATGAACTGAGGCTTGCGACCAAAGTCAAAAATAACAAAAAAAGCTTCTTTCAACATGTAAAAAACAAGAAAAAAGTGAAGGAAATGATTGGTCCATTAGTGGGTGGAAGTGGCAAGAAGGTGACAAGCAACAGGGAGAAAGCAGAACTATTTAACTCATTTTTTGCATCTGTCTTTACACAAAGGGAAAAAACAGACCAACCTATCAAAAATAGTGCCACAAAAAACAAAACAGAAACACAAGTTAAGATAGGCAAGAAAATCGTTAGTGAGCACCTGTCCAGCCTAGATGAGTTCAAATCGCCAGGACCAGACGGATTACACCCCAGAGTTCTCAAGGAACTGGCAGATGTGATATCGGAGCCACTGAACTATATTTTTCAAAGATCCTGGAACACAGGGGAACTACCAGAGGACTGGAAAAGAGCTGATGTAGTTCCCATCCTCAAAAAAGGAAAAAAAATGGATCCAGGAAATTACAGACCTATCAGCCTGACCTCAATACCTGGGAAGATCCTGGAAAAGATAATCAAACAACGAATCAACGAACACCTAGAGGCAAACAAAGTCATTACTAAAAGCCAACATGGGTTTGTCAAAAATAGATCATGCCAGACAAATCTTATTGCATTCTTTGACCAAGTGACAAAATTAGTGGATCAGAGGAATGCTGTGGACATAATTTACTTGGACTTCAGTAAGGCATTTGATAAAGTAGATCACAACCTACTACTTGACAAGATAGAAAAATGTGGGGTAGACAGAACCACCACCAGATGGATCCGTAGCTGGCTGACCGGCCGTACTCAGCGAGTGGTCCTCAATGGAACTGCATCTATATGGAGGGAAGTGTGTAGTGGGGTGCCCCAGGGCTCTGTTCTGGGCCCAGTACTCTTCAACATCTTCATCAACGATTTGGATGAAGGGATAGATGGGGAACTCATCAAATTTGCAGATGACACCAAGCTGGCAGGAATAGCCAACACTCCAGAAGACAGGCTTCAGATACAGAAGGATCTGGACAGACTTGAACACTGGGCACTAACTAACAAAATGAAATTCAATGGTGAAAAAAGCAAGGTTCTACATTTAGGCAAGAAAAACCAAATGCACAAGTACAGCATAGGTGGCACCATGCTCAATAGTAGTAACTGTGAGAGGGACCTCGGAGTCCTAGTAGACAATCACTTAAATATGAGCCAGCAGTGTGCTGCAGCTGCCAAAAAGGCCAACACAGTGCTAGGCTGCATTAACAGAGGGATAGAATCAAGATCACGTGAAGTATTAATACCACTCTTCAATGCCTTGGTAAGGCCACACTTGGAATACTGCATCCAGTTTTGGTCACCACGATGTAAAAAAGATGTTGAGACTCTAGAAAGAGTACAGAGAAGAGCAACAAAGATGATTAGGGGACTGGAGGCTAAAACATATAAGGAACGGTTGCGAGAATTGGGTATGTCTAGTTTAACGAAGAGAAGGACAAGGGGGGACATGATAGCAGTATTCCAATATCTCAGGGGCTGCCATAAAGAAGAGGGAATTAAGCTATTTTCCAAAGCACCTGAAGGCAGGACAAGAAGCAACGGGTGGAAACTAATCAAGGAGAGAAGCAACCTAGAACTAAGGAGAAACTTCCTGACAGTGAGAACAATTAATCAGTGGAACAGCCTGCCTCCAGAAGCAGTAAATGCTCCAACACTGGAAGTTTTTAAGAAGAGACTGGACAGCCATTTGTCCGAAATGGTGTAGGGTTTCCTGCCCGAGCAGGGGGTTGGACTAGATGACCTCCAAGGTCCCTTCCAACTTTACTACTATTACTATTACTTACCCGAAGAACAAAGAGCAGCAGTACCATAGCCACGATAACTAGAACCTCCAAAAACAAAAAGTCCAAATGGAGTCTCCTTGTGTTCCACTGATTGGGCACGATCTGTTACCTGCACATCTTGTTCAGCCCATGAATATTCGGTGCCTGGGATCTGTGTCCACCTGATCGCCTTTCCTTCCATTGTAATTCCACTGGATTCTGATGATTTGGCTATAATCATGGCAGTATTTATGAAGCCCTTCTTTCCATAAATATGGTATGAATTGCAATAGCATGTTATGGCAGGGATGGTCATGAGAAAGGAGTCATAGGAATAGCCTCTACTTCTGGAACCAGTGAAAAACAGATGGACTTGAATTCCAGCATCAGCAGAGATAAAAAGCGGTTGAGAGGCCAGGACCTCAAGTTTAACAACTTCTCCAGCCACCATAGTGCGGGATTCTTTTTTGGAGCTAGATTGATATTCCATCAATGTGTTCTCTGCAGAAACAACATACGCAATATCATATTGTGTCTGGAAAGGAAGAGCAGGGACAATGAAGGTGGTTCCCCAATTCTGAACTGGCAGGAGCTGTTCAACAACATGATCACAGGCTGTGAACTTGACAGCACAGATATGCCCACTCAGAACAGCCACAGGTTTGGTCGATTCAATCCTGGTGCCTGATAAATCTTCTGTGCTTTGGAGCTGAATTGCTTCAAAGGCCTTGAGGTCAGTCACAAAGATGGACCCAGCAGGGTAAACTTGATTTTTGAAAGTTACAGTGCCTTTTAGGTGGATGGTCACTGAGGTGAGATTCTCATGAGCTACAACAGCAAACTCTTTTAAATTAAGAGATGAATCCTCTGTTGGGGTGACCACATAATATAACTGTCCCAGCTGATCAATGGGATAGATGAGTGTACCAGCAGTTGAACCAGATACATCACTATAGGAGGAGACAGAAATGTCTTTGTCAGCTTCAATCAGCACTGCATTATTAAAGATGTCACTCCCCACCATTTCTAAGGACAATGGTAATTCAGTGGAAGTGATTTCTCCTTCATTAACGGTTCTGTGTATTTCCCCACTGTTTGTTGACACTATAATATTGGTTGCAGGATGATATCCAGAGAAATGCAGTTCAAGTTTTTTACTATGGTGATTGGCATAATTGTATATGAAGGCAGTAAGAAATTTCTTCCCCCGGGAACTTACATTACAGATACCTGAAAGAAAAAAGGAGTCTTAATAGAGGATAAATCTGCTTATGCACATGGATAGGATGAAAAATTAAAAGTGATGGTGGTTATTCAATAGATTACCATAAGGGCAAATTATACAATTGGAATTAAACATTGAAATCCTCTTTCTTCAATGAATCCATTTTTGCAAAGATACATTAGTTGGGAGAGATTCCCAGGAAAGCAACATGGAATATCTCCATTTGCCACTCCGTTCCCAAGCGAGGATTGGAGACAAACAGCAGAGGAACATGGGGAAAGAAGGTGCAGGATTTAAACTCAAGAAGAGTTTAAAATTATGGAGTACATCTTTCTCTTAATGACTCTATCCATATTGTTTCAACCTCTGAGAACTTCAGTCAAGTTCCATTTGTCAGCCCTTGAGGGAATTCAAGCCATATCCTTTCCGTCCATGTTCACTTTTAGAGGCCCCATGCAGAGAAAATGTTCTAGTCTGGCATATTACGGAATATGGCCCATAATGTACTATGGGATATCCACTAAAGGGGCTCAATCTGATGAAGATTGAACATGCTTGACTTGGAGTGGTGTTTCTCAATCTTGGCAATTTTAAAACACATGGATGTCAACTCCCAGAAGTTTGGAAGTTCAAGTCTACATGTGTTAAAGTTACCAAAACTAAAAAAACATTGACCTGAAGAATAATCTCGGCTAGACATTGTAGGCCACTGACATTAATGTACTGGTGAATACCTTCCTTAATGTTCACCATCTTTTTTCCTAGCCCAAACAGAGAAATATTCTGATTTTTTTAAAAAGACAAAATTGAATGAATATGGGCTTCACAAACTGCAAAGTAAACTGCAACTTTACTTTAAAAGAAATTGGAGAGATCCACATTGATCATCTTAAAAAACGAAATGGCAGATAGCTTGAAGAGACAAAGGAAGCAACTTCAAGTGTTTTCTATTTGGTAATTGGTGTTTGGTATACTAGCCGGCTTTGCCTATCAGAACAGTCATTTTAGAGCAGCCAGTTGTCCCCACAACTGGCTTAGCCGGCCAATCATATGCTCCAGTGTTTCCCAACCTTGGCCACTTGAAGATGTATGGACTTCCATACCCAGAATTATCCAGGACTGCTGGCTGAGGAATTCTGGAAGTTGATGTCCACATATTATAGATTGAGAAATACTGCCTTGGGCTATAGTCCTCAAGCTACAATTGCCTTTCCACGAGGATACATAGGCAGAGAACATAAAGGAATGAATGCTTACTCTTAACACAGGTCATGACACCCTTTTGAAGGCTGCAGGTTTCGTCAGAGGCACAAGTGTGGGCCTCACATATGAGCCCTTGACCTGGGACGCAAGTACATTTCTCCTGGCACGTATTCAGCAGAACTGTCTCATGGGGCTGGTGGGAAGAAACAGAGATTTTCCGTATTACAACATATGTATATATAGACTTTGGGATATAAATTTTATTTAATTATATTACTTATTCAAATGAATTATAACCTTGGTTCACATCATGTTCTTCATTCCATGAATCACCAAAACAAAACAAAAATGTGTATCATTTTTCTATTTCCCAATAAATTCATTCAGATACTGTCAATGTAGAAGGAATATCTATGCAAATAATCACCAGTAGTTATATCAAGAGAAGAATACTTCGGATTAGTATTCAGTATTTGATATAACCAGTTTTAGTTTTAAACCACTCTGAACCATTTAAAACCTCAATTGCATAACATAAAAAAACATTCCTTTTTACGACCCTGTAATCTCTTAATTTGGGATAGAGTTGGGCCAACTAATAGCAGCTGAGCATTTATTGGCTGGGTGCCCTTCTGGTTGCCACACAGAGTTCACAGCAGATATTTTTTTCTTTGTACCTTACGAGAGAAACATCTGCTGCTACCTGGGACTGAATTCTCAATTTCCCAAGTGGGAGGACAGCATCTTCACCCCTAGGCTACCACACTGCTCCTCAACTGCATAATATAATATTGAAGATATTTCCTTTTTGTGAGAGAATAGAATGAATGGAGGTTCTTTAGAAAGAAAAATAAGAGAACCGATCAGGAAAATCATAGGCTTCCACGTACATGCACATATATCCCTTGGGCTGGATGAACATGGACTATAGCCTTGACAAAAATGACTTATGACCTGTTTTCATACTTATGAGTGTTGCAACATTCCCATGGTCACATGACCAAAATGTTGCACTTTGCAACTGGCATGTATTTATGACAGAAGCACTGTCTCGTAATTGCCATTTGTAACTCCCAGCTGGCTTCCAACAAACAAAGGCTATAGTCATAGGGGAAGCTATGATTCAGTTAACTGCTACACTGATTTGCTTAATAAAGTTGGCAAAAGCAACCAATGGGGAACAAATCATTTAACCACTGCCTTGCTTAGCCATAGAAATGTTGGAGTCAATGATAGTTGTAAGTCGAGGACTATCTGTGTATTCACTAACCTCATAGTCGTGTCCATCTTGGGAACAGCCACAGCTTTCCACAGAAACACAAGAAAGGCCATCAAAGAAGAAGCTGGCATCACACTGGCATCCTTTCTCACAGGTCTCTGGGCATGGATCAGGGTCATTGATCTTTGCACAACTAGTGGGGCACAGGTTGGCACAGACCCTGTAATGGCTGTTGGCTGGGCAGCTTGGAACTACATTGGAAAAATATACATACATTTATATATATTGGTTGAAATTTCCCGGGTGCCACTCAAGGCAGAGGAAAATGGAATGAAGTAGTCGTAGCTAACGATTGATAGTATTGCTCTGATGCTCCACAGGATTCCCTTTCAGGATCTGAGACACATTTTACGTCTTTATTTAGAAGCTTTTTCAAACTGGGCTTTCAATATCAGTTTCTAAGGGAGTCTCCAGTCATGAGCTTTGTGTCAGAATCCAATTATATTTCATCTTTAATCATCAAATATTGAAAACCCCAATTCTGCCTTCTCTGGATTCTGCCATAAGAGGGAGAGAAGGGGGAGAACAAAGGGGCTTTATGGCCCTCACTTCCTTCAGTATACTTCTAAGGAATTGAATGTGTTTATTGCAACCTCAAAGACTTTGAATGTAACTAGCACCAAAGAACCTTACCATAACAAAGGGGGCTATTTACCTTTCATGTAGTTTATCTGAAGTCTCCATCCAGACGGAAGAAAGGAACAAAGGGGTGGAATTGTGATGCCTGAAACTATCACTGGAAGGGGGGGTGATTGGGTGGGACTGCTGGGGAACCCCTTAAAACCTTGAATGGGAGAGCTTGGACCCCAAGTCCTGTCTAGCACGCCTGCAACCACTTCTTCTTAATAAAGGATTCCTGTTGGAAGAATTATTCCAAGAGTTCTGTCTTCTTAAGATGCAAAGTGGGGTGGGTCCTTACATTAGACAGGACTTGCAAAATTAATCCACCTGGAAGGGAGACCCTTGCCGGGGGATTTTGCAAAAAATTTACCATGTCAGACAATGGAGCAAGAGAGGGGGAAAATTCCCTGGAAAGAGAGCCGCTGACCCAGTTGGAACCTTGCCAGATGTTGGGATCCGAGAGGTCAGATTCCTCAGGAGAAGAAGTGGTGGAGACACGGGACCACAAGCCTCACTGGTCAATGGGCGTTGGAAAGAAAAGTGAGTGGGGAAAGGAATCAAGAAAGGTGACCCTGAGACGGGGGACCAAGCAACCAGAATGGAAGCAGGAGATGGAGAAATCCCTGCACGCAAGTGAAGAGGGAGGAAGCTGGGCACAGTACTCAGACTGGATCCTAGAGAAAGCTATTGACCTGATGAAGAGAACTCTCAGCTCCCTAGGAGAGGAGAATCCTGAGACCTACGGCTGCCCCAGCTCCTGGAGCCGCAAAGGGAGAGACACCGAGGGGGACGTGGAACCTGCAACCCCGGGGACATCTACTGATCCAGTAGTCCCCACCCCCTACCGGACCACAGATGGCAATCTGGATGGAAGACACTACCACCACCAACGGAGGCACCAATCCATTCCAAGACGTCCGCCGTTGGAGGTGAAATTCAAAGGGGAGCCAACACGCTTGGGGTTTTTCCTAACCCAAGTCCTCAGCTACATGGAGGGATACGGGCAGGACATTCCCAGCGACAAAGCCCGCATCCGGATCATGCAATCTGCCCTGGATGGACCGGCTGCAGATTGGGTGGTGAACTTGCATGACTCCAATGCCCCAGAACTCAGTAACTTCAACCGTTTCATGTCCTCTTTGAGAAGACAATTTGAAGACCCCCTGGCTGATCGCAAAGCCCATGAAAGGATAAAAACGATGAGGCAAGGCAAACGCCCAGTGGCTGAGTATACACAAGAATTCCGGGCCATTGCCAGCAAACTGAATGGGCCAGAAGACATCCTCCTTGGCCATTTCAAAGACGGACTAAACTATGATCTATATGATGCTTGCCTGCCCCGAGGGGACCCACATCGACTTGAGGAATGGTACGTCTTGGCAGAGGAAGCAGAGATCGACATATTGAAGAGGCACTGCCGAGGAAAACAGTGGAGCCGCCCCCCGCCTGAGCTGACACACGAACCGGTGAAATCATCGGCTACAGCCAAGAAGCAAATGGGGTGTTTCAAGTGCAGAAGAGAAGGGCATCGAGCTGTAGAATGCCGCTCAAAGGCCCCCCAGGATAACCCAGACAGATCCCCAATCAACAAATCCGGAAAGTCTTCAGCTAAGCCAAAAGAAACGGCCATGAGAATGATGGAAATTGCAGAAACCCCCACCTCTGCTCACCAAGGGGAAAGAACTCCAGCCTACACCACAGGGCCGGTGGATGCCTCAGATGACAGCTCGGAGGGCGAACCCCTGGTAAGTGGATGCATCACACCCATCTTCAAAACAGTGACTATATTAATCCCCCCCATGCCCGAAGCTGTGAAGGTGAAAGCCTTAATAGACTCTGGCTGCACCCGCTGCCTCATTAGCCCAACACTAGTGGGGAATCTGGGCATCC
Organism: Crotalus tigris; assembly: GCF_016545835.1. Classification (NCBI taxonomy): domain Eukaryota; kingdom Metazoa; phylum Chordata; class Lepidosauria; order Squamata; family Viperidae; genus Crotalus; species Crotalus tigris. The sequence goes on from NW_024100508.1 coordinate 2,184,323, forward strand.
CATCCAGGAGACTGGAACAACCAATCTCATTTGGCCAGTTAGATGGATCCATAGCAGGGGGGGTGCCAGCTACCCTAGCCACTCTACCAATACACCTCTCCCTGGGCAAACACGAAGAGGACATAACGTTTGTGGTGACCCCAGGTATGGAATGCCCAATGATTCTAGGGATGGAATGGTTGAAAAAATGGAACCCCTGGGTAAATTGGAGGACGACAGAAATCAAATTCCCAAAGGGGGACCCTATGGACTTAAAACCCCAAGGGAGGCTACCAGAATCAAGAATAGAAAAAGCATCCATAGGAGAGGAAAAAAGATTAACAGAAATACCAGAGGAATATAGAGACCTTGCTGAAGTCTTCAGTGAGGAGAGGGCGAATGAGCTCCCCCCCCACCGACCCACAGACTGTACCATTGAATTCAAGCCTGGGGCAAAACTCCCGAAGCCCAGATTATACTCCATGAGCCCAAAGGAGAAGGAGGAAATGGAAAGATTTATAAAAAAAAACCTGGAGAGAGGTTTCATTGAGCCAGCCAAGCCTAAAGTGGCTGCCCCGGTCCTTTTTAGAGAGAAGAAGGATGGCTCTTTACGTTTATGCGTGGATTATAGGGCCCTGAATACAATCAGTGAAAGCAACCTATACCCGCTGCCCCTCATGAAAGACATGCTGTCACACCTATCGAAAGGGAAAATTTTTTCTAAACTAGACCTAAGGGAAGCTTACTATCGCGTGAGAATTAAGGAAGGGGACGAATGGAAGACTGCATTTAACTGCCCCATGGGGTGCTATCAATTCAAAGTCTTGCCATTTGGATTACAAGGGGGCCCTGCAGTCTTTATGCAATTAATCAATGACGTTCTAAGGGAGCACCTGTTTAAGGGGGTCCTTGTTTACTTGGACGACATTCTTATCTTTACTGAAACAAAAGAGGAACACGTCAACCTTGTCAGAGCGGTTTTAAAGAAGCTGCGAGCCGTCCACCTATATGCCAAACTCTCAAAATGCGAATTCCACCAGGAAAGGATAGACTACCTAGATTATCGCATATCCCCCCAGGGCATTGAAATGGACCCAGAGAAGGTCAAAGCAGTATTAGATTGGGCGCCACCCCGCACAAGAAAGCAACTACAAAGTTTCCTGGGCTTTGCAAACTTTTACCGCCAATTCATCCCCTCATTTGCCCAGATAGCCTTGCCCCTCACTAACTTACTAAAAACGAAGGGAGCATCCTCAGTAAAACCTAGCCAGCCACTAACATGGACAATGGAGTGCCAAGCAGCGTTTGAGAGACTAAAGAGACTTTTTTCTGCCGAACCAGTACTAAGGCACCCAGACATGGACAAGCCCTTCGTAATACAGGCAGATGCAAGTGATGTGGCAGTGGGGCTGTGCTATTACAAGAAAATGATGATGCAGTATTGCAACCCTGTGCATATACATCCAAGAAACTCACGGAAACAGAACAGCGCTGGCCCGTATGGGAGAAGGAGGCTTATGGGATACGTTGGGCATTACTCACGTGGCGACAGTTCCTGGAAGGCAACAAAATCCCCTTCCAGGTGTGGATGATCACAAAAATTTAGAAGCCCTGAAAACTTCCAGGAAACTCAATCCCAAACAAGCCCGCTGGTCCCAGCATTTTCACCAGTTCCAATTTAAGCTCAAACATTTACCAGGAAGAAAGAACTTCCTGGCAGATGCACTATCTCGCATGCCCCAATATAACAGCGCACGAACCACAGACTCTAGACCAATAATGGCAGAGTCACAACTGGCAGCACCAGTAACCACAAGAACCCAAGCCAAAATAAAACCACAACTGGACAGCCAAACTGGAATTGAATTCAGAAAAAGTTTGGAAACAGATGAATGGTTCCAGAAAAACAAAAATGTGTGCACAATGAGAGACGGGTTGCCTTGGGTAGGGGAAAAGTTATATATACCAACAACTCAAAGAGTAACTTTCATGCACCTTTGCCATGACACAAAATCAGCAGGGCATTTTGGATTTGTAAAAACTTTACATTTAATTAAACGGCAATTTTGGTGGCCATCCATGAAAAAGGACATTGAAAGTTATATAGCCAGTTGTCCAAAATGTGCCACGGCAAAGAGGTTGCAAGGGAAAGTGCCAGGACTATTGCAAACAGTGGCAAGTCCCTCAGCCCCCTGGAGAGAAATAGCCATGGATTTTATAGTGGAATTGCCAGAAAGCAATGGGAATACTGTGGTCTGGACGGTCACGGACTTGTTTTCCAAACAGGTGCACTTTATCCCTTGCCAAAAGATTCCCACTGCAAAAGCCTTAGCAAAACTTTTCATCCAACACATTTACAGATTGCATGGGGCACCCCAACGCATCATCTCTGACAGGGGGGTGCAATTTACGTCTGCATTTTGGAAGGAATTTTTATCCCTCTTAGGAACCACTCAGGGACTGACATCTAGCCACCACCCACAAGGAAATGGGGGGGCTGAAAAAATGAACTCCGTACTTAAGCAATATTTAAGATGTTTTCTTAGTTTCCAGCAGACCGAGTGGGCGGACTTACTCCCCTTTGCAGAAGTTGCCTACAATAATGCAGTCCACTCCAGCACAGGTTACACTCCTTTTCAAATAGCCACCGGTCAAAGTTTCAACCCCATGCCAGAATTAACCCCAAACGAACCAACGATCCCTTCGCTGAAAGAATGAATGGAAAAACTACAAAACACCTGGCCAATAGTTAGAAAAGCACTAGATGAAGCTAGGCAGGCATACAAAGCACAAGCCGATAAAAAAAGGGTTGAGTCTACACCATTCATTATAGGAGAAATGGTGTACTTATCTACAAAATACCTAAAGTCCCTACAGCCCTGTAAAAAAGTTGGACCAAAATATATAGGACCTTTTCCAATTAAAAAAATCATAAATCCAGTAACAGTAGAATTAGAATTACCCAAAAATCTCAGGCAAATACACCCAATTTTTCATTGCAGCTTGCTGAAAAGAGAGCATCAGTCACCTCTATGGCCAAAAATCCCCCCCACCACCTCCAGTCATGGTGGAGGGTGAACAACACTTCGAAATAAAGGAAATCCTTGATTCTAGGAGATATCATGGAGCAACTCAGTACCTAGTTGCCTGGAAACACCTCCCTCCCTCACAAAAAGAGTGGGTCCATAAACGTCATGTCAGAGCCCCGAAGCTATTGAAGAAGTTTCACACAGAGTATCCTAACAAGCCTGACTAAGTTTTATACCTGTTTTGTTTTCTTTCAGGTGGATCTCTCTTATTTTTAAGAGGGGCCAGATGTCAGAATCCAATTACATTTCATCTTTAATCATCAAATATAAAAAACCCCAATTCTGCCTTCTCTGGATTCTGCCATAAGAGGGAGAGAAGGGGGAGAACAAAGGGGCTTTATGGCCCTCACTTCCTTCAGTATACTTCTAAGGAATTGAATGTGTTTATTGCAACCTCAAAGAGTTTGAATGTAACTAGCACCAAAGAACCTTACCATAACAAAGGGGCTATTTACCTTTCATGTAGTTTATCTGAAGTCTCCATCCAGACGGAAGAAAGGAACAAAGGGGTGGAATTGTGATGCCTGAAACTATCACTGGAAGGGGGGGTGATTGGGTGGGACTGCTGGGGAACCCCTTAAAACCTTGAATGGGAGAGCTTGGACCCCAAGTCCTGTCTAGCACGCCTGCAACCACTTCTTCTTAATAAAGGATTCCTGTTGGAAGAATTATTCCAAGAGTTCTGTCTTCTTAAGATGCAAAGTGGGGTGGGTCCTTACACTTTGTCTGTCTTAGAATCAGCTCTGGACCTATGAGCTGAGCTGGCTTTGAAAGCTGAGTTGATTTATGGTGGGAGACACTCTTACACTTTCTAATCAATCATTCCAATTTTCTCAGTAAGCAACCACATAGCGTAGTGCACACCATGTGAATGGAAAAAGGAGAGCCTGCCGTGATTTATCTCATGCTCTTTTTTAGTAGACTGAAAGTTAAAGAATTTTCATCACTTCAGGATCCGGGTTGATCAGAGTCAGAGTATTCGTGTAAAGCAATTGTCTTTACATTCTCCTAATAGCTAGAGGGAAGGTATGGAATGGGTGAGAGTGATCTCTGAGAAGATAAACTGGCAGAAGGGGTTATAGACCCCAAAGTGACCTCTGATATATATGAGCAACCTGTGAATTCATTGAAATCTAATAAGAACTTAAATATCTTCATCAATTTATGAGGATACTTACCTGAAGAACAAAGAACAGGAGTACCATAGCCATTAGACTGACCACCTCCATAGATGAAAAGTCCAAACGGACTGTTCTCGTGTTCCACTGATTGGGCATGATCTCTTATCTCCACATCTTCTTCAGCCCATGAATATTCAGTGCTTAGGATCTTTGTCCACCTGATCCTGTGTTCTTCCCATTTGATCCTACCAGATTCTGATGATTTGGCTATAATCATGGCATGATTTGTGAAGTTCTTCATTCCATAAATGTGGTATGAATTGCAATAACACGTTGTTGCAGGGATGTTCATGAGGAAAGGGTCATAGTAATCGTTTTCTCTTTTGGCACCAGTAAAGAAAAAAAGGACTTGGATTCCAGCATCAGCAGATATAAAAAGTGGTTGAGAGTTCAGGACCTCAAGCTGAACAACTTCTCCAGCCACCAGAGTACGGGATTCTTTCTTGGAGCTAGACTGGTATCTCATCAATGTGTTCTCTGCAGAAACAACATACGCAATATCATATTGTGTCTGGAAAGGAAGAGCAGGGACAATGAAGGTGGTTCCCCAGCTCTGAACTGGCAGGAGCTGCTCAACAACATGATCACAGGCTGTGAACTTGGTAACACAGGTATGTCCACTCAAGACAGCCACAGGTTTGGTCGATTCAATCCTGGTGCCTGATAAATCTTCTGTGCTTTGGAGCTGAATTGCTTCAAAGGCCTTGAGGCCAGTCACAAAGATGGACCCAGCAGGGTAAACTTTGCTTTTGTATATCACAGTGCCTTTCAGGTGGATGGTCACTGTTGTGAGATCCTCATGGGCTATGATAGCGAATTCTTTGTTGCTATTTTCTGTGGGAGTGACCACGTAATATAACTGCCCCAGCTGGTGGATAGGATAAGTGATTGTTCCATCACTTGTTTTAGGCAAGTAGTTGTAGGAGATGACAGAAATGTCTTGGTCAGCTTCGATCAGCACCGTCTTATTAAATTTGTTGCTCCCCTCCATTTGTAAGGATAGTGGTAATTCAATGGAGATGATTTCTCCTTCACTGATGGTTTTGTGTAGTATCGTATTTCTTGTTGACACTGTAATATTTGTTGCAAGATGATATCCAGAGATGTACAGCTCCAGCTTTTGACCAGGTTCCCCAGTATTGTAATTCTGCATGAAGGCAGTAACAAAACTCTTCCCCCGGGAACTTACATGACAAGATCCTGAAACAGAGAAGGACTCTTAGGAGATGATAGACCTGCTCGTGCATTAAATTAGGATAATTCCCTGCTTGGATTTGTGTCTGCTCTTGTTTCTGGTTGTCAAAAGGCCAGGACAATAAAGCCAGGATAATAAGAGCCAGTGGCAACTTCTGAGTTTCAACTGCCAGGCAGCAATTTTACCCCTTTATCACTCCATCACTCCCTTCTCCCCCCAAAAGTGTTTTAAAAAATATCAATCACATCTACTTTGGTGACACTGCAACTCCTCCATCCATGCCCATGTGACCTTCAGACAGGACAAAATGTATAGTAGGGCCTGACTATCTTTTTCCGATTGGTATAATTGATAATCAAGTTTCATTTGTCAGCCCTTGAGGGAACTCAAGCCATATCCTTTCCTTCCATGTTCATTTTTAGAGCCCCTGTGCAGGGAAAATAATATACTGGTTTGACCCATTATGGAATATGGCCCATAATGTCCTTTGAAACATTCAACACAGGGGCTCAATCTGATGATGACTGCACGTATTTGACTTGGAGCAATACTTCTCAACTTGACAACTTTAAGACACGTGGACTTCAACTCCCAGAAGTTTGGAAGTTGAAATCCACATGTCTTAATGTTACTAAAGTTGAGAAACACTAACCTGAAGAATAATCTCGGCTAGATATTGTATGCTATTGGCATTAATTTACCCATGAATACCTTCCTTTGATACTCATTTTTCCTAGCCCAGACACATAAATCTTTTGAGTTTTTTTTATTTTTTAAATGAAAATGGGTTTGACAAATTGCAAAATAAAATCCCACTTCCTGCCCCAACTTTACTTGAAAGGAAATTGATGGGATCCACACTGATTGTCTTAAAAAACAAAAATGGCAGATAGCTTGAAGAGACAGCAAGAAGCAACTTCAAGTGTTTTCTACTGGGAAATTGGTGTTTGATATATTAACTGGCTTTGCCTACCATAGCAGTCATTTTAGAGCAGCCAATAAGAACCTGGATAATATATGCTCCTTTTCCCAAATGGCCTCACTACTGGCTTAGCCTGCCATTCATATGCTCCAGTGTTTCTCAACCTTGGCCGCTTCAAGATGTATGGACTTCCACACCCAGAATTATCCAGGACTGTTGGCTGAGGTATTCTGGGAGTTGAAGTCCACACTATCTTGGGCTTTACTCCTCAAGCTACAATTGCCTTTCCATGAGGATACATAGGCAGAGAGCATAAAGGAATGAATGCTTACTCTTAACACAGGTCAGGACTTGCTCTTGAAGGCTGCAGGTTTCGTCAGCAGCACAAGTGTGGGCCTCACATATGAGCCCTTGACCTGGAATGCAAGTACATTTCTCCTGGCACGTATTCAGCAGAACTGTCTCATGGGGCTGGTGGGAAGAAACAGAGAAGTCTTGTATTGCAACATATCCATATATTCACTTTGGAATATAAATGTTATTAATTATATTACTTATTCAAATGAATTATAACCTTGGTTCACATCACGTTCTTCATTCCATGAATCACCAAAACAAAACAAAAATGTGTATCATTTTCCTATTTCCCAATAAATTCATTCAGATACTGTCAATGTAGAAGAAATATCTATGCAAATAATCACCAGTAGTTATATCAAGAAAAGAATACTTCGGATTAGTATTCAGTATTTGATGGAACCAGTTTTAGTTTTAAACCACTCTGAACCATTTAAAACCTCAATTGCATAACATAAAAAACCTTCCTTTTTTACGACCCTGCAATCCCTTAATTTGGGATAGAGTTGGGCCAACTAATAGCAGCTGAGCCTTTACTGGCTGGATGCCCTTCCTGATGCCACACAGAGTTCACAGCAGATATTTTTTTTCTTTGTGACTTACGACAGAAACACCTGCTGCTACCTGGGACTGAATTCTCAATTTCCCAAGTGGAAGGACAGCGTCTTCACCCCTAGGCTATCACACTGCTCCTCAACTGCATAATATAATACTGAAGATATTTCCTTTTTGTGAGAGAATAGAATGAACGGAGGTTCTTTCGGGAGAAAAATAAGAAACTCGATCAGGAAAATCATAGGTTTCTACGTACATGCACATATATCCCTAGGGCTGGATGAATATAGAATGCAGGTAGTCCTTGTCTTACAATCATTTGGTTAATGACTGTTCTAAGATATAACAGCCTTGACAAAAATGACTTATGACCTGTTTTCACACTTATGAGCGTTGCAGCATTCCCATGGTCACATGACCAAAATGTTGCACTTTGCAACTGGCATGTATTTATGACAGAAGCACTGTCTCGTAATTGCCATTTGTAACTCCCAGCTGGCTTCCAACAAACAAAGGCTATAGTCATAGGGGAAGCTATGATTCAGTTAACTGCTACACTGATTTGCTTAATAAAGTTGGCAAAAGCAACCAATGGGGAACAAATCATTTAACCACTGCCTTGCTTAGCCATAGAAATGTTGGAGTCAATGATGGTTGTAAGTCAAGGACTATCTGTGTATTCACTAACCTCATAGTCGTGTCCATCTTGGGAACAGCCACAGCTTTCCACAGAAACACAGGAAAGGCCATCAAAGAAGAAGCCGGCATCACACTGGCATCCTTTCTCACAGGTCTCTGGGCATGGATCAGGGTCATTGATCTTTGCACAACTAGTGGGGCACAGGTTGGCACAGACCCTGTAATGGCTGTTGACTGGGCAGCTTGGAACTACATTGGAAAAATATACATACATTTATATATATTAGTTGAAATTTCCCGGGTGCCACTCAAGGCAGAGGAAAATGGAATGAAGTAGTCGTAGCTAACGATTGATAGTATTGCTCTGATGCTCCACAGGATTCCCTTTCAGGATCTGAGACACATTTTACGTCTTTATTTAGAAGCTTTTTCAAACTTGGCTTTCAATATCAGTTTCTAAGGGAGTCTCCAGTCATGAGCTTTGTGTCAGAATCCAATTATATTTCATCTTTAATCATCAAATATAGAAAACCCCAATTCTGCCTTCTCTGGATTCTGCCATAAGAGGGAGAGAAGGGGGAGAACAAGGGGGCTTTATGGCCCTCACTTCCTTCAGTATACTTCTAAGGAATTGAATGTGTTTATTGCAACCTCAAAGACTTTGAATGTAACTAGCACCAAAGAACCTTACCATAACAAAGGGGCTATTTACCTTTCATGTAGTTTATCTGAAGTCTCCATCCAGACGGAAGAAAGGAACAAAGGGGTGGAATTGTGATGCCTGAAACTATCACTGGAAGGGGGGGTGATTGGGTGGGACTGCTGGGGAACCCCTTAAAACCTTGAATGGGAGAGCTTGGACCCCAAGTCCTGTCTAGCACGCCTGCAACCACTTCTTCTTAATAAAGGATTCCTGTTGGAAGAATTATTCCAAGAGTTCTGTCTTCTTAAGATGCAAAGTGGGGTGGGTCCTTACACTTTGTCTGTCTTAGAATCAGCTCTGGACCTATGAGCTGAGCTGGCTTTGAAAGCTGAGTTGATTTATGGTGGGAGACACTCTTACACTTTCTAATCAATCATTCCAATTTTCTCAGTAAGCAACCACATAGCGTAGTGCACACCATGTGAATGGAAAAAGGAGAGCCTGCTGTGATTTATCTCGTGCTCTTTTTTAGTAGACTGAAAGTTAAAGAATTTTCATCACTTCAGGATCCGGGTTGATCAGAGTCAGAGTATTCGTGTAAAGCAATTGTCTTTACATTCTCCTAATAGCTAGAGGGAAGGTATGGAATGGGTGAGAGTGATCTCTGAGAAGATAAACTGGCAGAAGGGGTTATAGACCCCAAAGTGACCTCTGATATATATGAGCAACCTGTGAATTCATTGAAATCTAATAAGAACTTAAATATCTTCATCAATTTATGAGGATACTTACCTGAAGAACAAAGAACAGGAGTACCATAGCCATTAGACTGACCACCTCCATAGATGAAAAGTCCAAACGGACTGTTCTCGTGTTCCACTGATTGGGCATGATCTCTTATCTCCACATCTTCTTCAGCCCATGAATATTCAGTGCTTAGGATCTTTGTCCACCTGATCCTGTGTTCTTCCCATTTGATCCTACCAGATTCTGATGATTTGGCTATAATCATGGCATGATTTGTGAAGTTCTTCATTCCATAAATGTGGTATGAATTGCAATAACACGTTGTTGCAGGGATGTTCATGAGGAAAGGGTCATAGTAATCGTTTTCTCTTTTGGCACCAGTAAAGAAAAAAAGGACTTGGATTCCAGCATCAGCAGATATAAAAAGTGGTTGAGAGTTCAGGACCTCAAGCTGAACAACTTCTCCAGCCACCAGAGTACGGGATTCTTTCTTGGAGCTAGACTGGTATCTCATCAATGTGTTCTCTGCAGAAACAACATACGCAATATCATATTGTGTCTGGAAAGGAAGAGCAGGGACAATGAAGGTGGTTCCCCAGCTCTGAACTGGCAGGAGCTGCTCAACAACATGATCACAGGCTGTGAACTTGGTAACACAGGTATGTCCACTCAAGACAGCCACAGGTTTGGTCGATTCAATCCTGGTGCCTGATAAATCTTCTGTGCTTTGGAGCTGAATTGCTTCAAAGGCCTTGAGGCCAGTCACAAAGATGGACCCAGCAGGGTAAACTTTGCTTTTGTATATCACAGTGCCTTTCAGGTGGATGGTCACTGTTGTGAGATCCTCATGGGCTATGATAGCGAATTCTTTGTTGCTATTTTCTGTGGGAGTGACCACGTAATATAACTGCCCCAGCTGGTGGATAGGATAAGTGATTGTTCCATCACTTGTTTTAGGCAAGTAGTTGTAGGAGATGACAGAAATGTCTTGGTCAGCTTCGATCAGCACCGTCTTATTAAATTTGTCGCTCCCCTCCATTTGTAAGGACAGTGGTAATTCAATGGAAATGATTTCTCCTTCACTGATGGTTTTGTGTAGTATCGTATTTCTTGTTGACACTGTAATATTTGTTGCAAGATGATATCCAGCGATGTACAGCTCCAGCTTTTGACCAGGTTGCCCAGGAGTGCGATTCTGCATGAAGGCAGTAACAAAACTCTTCCCCCGGGAACTTACATGACAAGATCCTGAAACAGAGAAGGACTCTTAGGAGATGATAGACCTGCTCGTGCATTAAATTAGGATAATTCCCTGCTTGGATTTGTGTCTGCTCTTGTTTCTGGTTGTCAAAAGGCCAGGACAATAAAGCCAGGATAATAAGAGCCAGTGGCAACTTCTGAGTTTCAACTGCCAGGCAGCAATTTTACCCCTTTATCACTCCATCACTCCCTTCTCCCCCCAAAAGTGTTTTAAAAAATATCAATCACATCTACTTTGGTGACACTGCAACTCCTCCATCCATGCCCATGTGACCTTCAGACAGGACAAAATGTACAGTAGGGCCCTGACTATCTTTTTCCGATTGGTATAATTGATTTAAGCCAATATGCACATTTCATCTTTTTCCATTTGTTTGGATTGTCATATTTAAGGTAACTCTGAATCATTAGAACCCCTTTCAGCCACCATTCTGGAAATCTGGTTACCTTTCTGAACGCAACTCATGACTCCTTCTTGGGATTCACAGGTCTCCTGAACTGCACAGCTGTGGTCAATACAGGTCAGCCCCTCACCTGGGATGCAAGTACATTGCTTCTTGCAAGCATTCAAAAGAACCATCTCGTTGGGCTGTTGTCAAAATGGAAAGACAAAATAATAGAACAGAATCAAAGATGATTTCAGATCTACAGTAATGAGAGAGCGATCTGAACTGTAAATACTATTCACCCAAACAGTTCTGAATAGATTTATCTGTGAGACTTTCATATAATCTAAGGTATCCATGTATGGGGGAATGAAAGAAAAAGAGAACAATATCTAAAGAAGCGATTTCCAATTTTCCTTACAGCAGTTACAAACATGGTTACAATTATCATTTCCCTTGTCCCAAATTACTTATCATGGTTTCCTTTTTCCCATAAACAACCCCTTTTAATCAGTATACCTCAAGTTTGCCAATTCACCTTTATCCATTCCCATAAAGGATTTCAAGTCTTTTATAAGAAATAATTATTGTTCCTAAAAGCACAACATTTTGCATCACTTTGATGCATGACTCTAAATAATATAAGTAAATACATCCATCATATTCCTTTTGCAATGTGAAAGCCCTGAAAAATTATCAGTTGGGAGATCACAAAGTACCAAGTCTGGAAGAGTCAAATGGTATAATTTGGAAGGAAAACACTGAGCTTCAGATGTATAAAAAAACATTTCTCTGTTGCAGTCCAGTCCTTACAGTTTCATCTCTTTTAGATTTCAAAGATGATAAAATTTCAAAGATCCCAGTGAAAGGGATACTGAGAATCGGGGATCATGATTCCACATATGCTGAAGACCAATCACCATCCAGATTTATCTGACATTCATTGAGAAGGACTAGTGCTTTAAACATTTGTTTTATTGCCTTGAGTTTCTATTTGGTGAGCCACCCAGGGTTCCTGTGGATAGATGGATGGCTATCTAAAATTATTTAATAAATTTAATAAGTAAAGGGAACAACAAAAACAGAAAGTACAGGAGTAAATCCAAAACATTTATTACCTGATAATAGTGTCCATTGCTGAAGCACCCACATTTTTCTTTGGGAATGCAATCAACACCATCAAATAAAAACTCATCATCACATTGGCAGCCCTCCGTGCAAGTCTCTGGACATGACTCTGTGATGTTGGCACAGTGGTTGGAGCAAGTGCTGGTGCAGACTTCATAGTGACTGTTAGCTGGACAAGTCATAGCTAAATGGAAAGAAGAGATATAGGGAATCATAGTTGTCTACTCAAGATGGGAAGAAAGAAGGCAGACAATCCTGGGTACCACTTGGTAAGCAGAGAAGAAAACAAGATCCATGGAAGGAAAGGAACAGGTCACTGATAGGATTTTTTTTTCTTAGCCATGTCAACAATTTTTTTCCAGCCATATGCCTTCTAGAACAGGCATGTCAAACTCATGATGTCACGTGATGTTGCGGGACATATCAGGACTTTTTCCCCATTGCCGGCACTGGGGTGGGCGTGGTTTCAGCGTGACGCATCTAGCCTGCAGGCCGGCAGTTTAACATGCCTGTTCTACAATGTTATAGTTTCACTCTCTAATTCCCAATCACATCTGGTGATTACCAGCTTGGAGTTGATTGGTCTAAAACTATACTGAGCATCGCCCAAAGCTGAGTGTACATAAAGCTGGAAAAGAAACTCCCAATTTTTTTTAGATCCAATTATTTTCTTATTTGAAACATGCATAAAGCCACATAAAGACCCCCACATTTATTTATGCAAAATGCTGTCAGATTCAAGAACTTTAAGAAAGGTTAGAAGTGATTGAAGCTAGTCAGTTGATTGCCATAAGATCAAATTATATAATGAGAATTAAATATTGAAATCCTTTCTTCAACGTGTATAAAAATATGTGTCAAAGAAGGGACAAACAGTGGATAGTTTCCGGAAGACCAATATGGAAGATATGAATTTGTTAGTCTACTTGCGAGTGTGAAAACAAAAGTCAAAGGGATCCATAACATTGGAAGACACAGAGTCAGAACTAAGAAAAGTTTTTAAAATATTGCCCTTAATGGTTCTATGGCTGCCAAAAGTTGTCATGAAAACTCTTCTAGACTTGCAGTAGAGATATAGCTCTGTCCACGTTGTGTCCAGAAGATGCTGTAAATGTCATAAATGCAAGCCTGTGATCAAGTAACCAAATCACATGATCACAGAGGTGCTGGGAAGGCCAGAACTTCAAAGACCCCTCATAACCACCATTCATTCGGTGCCATTGCAATTTTAAATGGTCACTGAATGAGTAGTTATAAATCAAGGACTACCTGTATACCTATTTTCCATGTACAGAAACTTATATTTACACTCCACATCTCCTCTTATTTCCTGAAAGTAATATTAGGTTTTTAAATACTTACCAGAGAAGCAAACAGCTGTGAGTTATAACCATGCATGATACTAGAGCCGGCTAGCCAAAATGGCTGCCTGAAGAATTCTGGCAGTTGAAGTCCACACATCTTAAAACTGCCAAGGTTGAGAAAGACTGTACTCGAGTATCAGACTGTGATTCTCTAAGGATAGTTTCCAGGGCTTATTCCCATGTGCATCCCATTCAACTGGCTTAATTCTGCAATGAACTATAAATCATATCGTATAAAGCAGAGGTCTTCAAACTTGGCCCTTTTATGATTTGTGGACTTCAACTGCCAGATTTCCTCAGCCAGGCATACTAGCTGAGGAATTCTGGGAGTTAAAGTCCACAAGTCACAAAAGGGCCAAGTTTGAAGACCCCTGGTATAAAGAGCTCTTGTCCAAGCAAATACAATTGCGATATAGAGTTTACTTCAGGAAGAGCTGCTTTCAGCAAAAATGCAAACCAACACAATCGGAAAGACTCACAACATTAAAGGTATTAAGTTTGACAATACTTACAGAAGATACAATGAGCCTGTGAGCCATAGCCATCATGCTGTGAAAATCCAAGGATGAAGACCCCAAGTGGAACATGATGATCTGAAGAAAGAATACCTGCTCCTCTACCTAAATTGTATTCACTCCAAGAGTATTCTGTGTCTGGGACTGATCTCCACTGGCTTTTTTCAAAAGGTCTCCTCTGTATTCTAATTCCACTGGGATCTGAGGTTTTGGCTACAATGATAGCATAATTATCCAACTGCTTCATGTAAGCAAGATCATATGATTTGCAAAAGCTTGTAACAGCTGGGATACTGACAAGCAATGGTCCACTGCCTTGGCTTTTACCATCAGTAGAGAAGTAAAGCACCTGGATTCTAGCACTTGCGGAAATAGAAAATGGCTCAGAAGAATATTTGTTTAACTGCATGACTTCTCCAGATTCCAGGGTCTGGGTGCTTAGCTCATCTCCATGTTGATATTTGAGATAAGTGTTTTGGGAAGCTGTTACATATAGTGTGCCATCCCTGTTTTGGAAAGGGAGGACAGGAACAATGAAGAAGGTGCCCCAGCTTGAACTGGGCAGCAGCTGTTCAAAAACTTGGTTGCAGGCATTGTCTTTCATAATACAGCTGTGTCCACTGAAGACAGCCACGGGTTCTTTCGATTCAATTCTGGTGCCTGATAAATCATCTGAGCTTTGCAGCTGAAGTGCTTGGAATGCCTCAAGATTAACAGAAAGTTTACTCCCTGCGGGATAAGCCTGTCTATTGAATAGCACATCTCCTTTTAGGTAAATATCAACATCAGTGGCAGTTTCCTGAGCTACAATGGCAAATTCCTTGAAACCATTTGTGGTGATATTCGGAGTTACCACATGATACACTCTATCTAGCTGGTGGACTGGGAGTACAAGAGAAGTGCCAACCAAAGATCTTCCATTGCCCTGGGCAAAGACTGAAATTTCTCTGTTAGCTTCAATGAACACAGTCATATCGAAATAATTTGATCCCCTCATCTCAAATGTGTCTGGGAGTCTAACTGTTGCTACTGTTCCTTTGTTGACCACAAATGTTCTCCAGAACTTATGCCTGCTTACTGACACTTTGACAGCAGTTGAAGAATAATGACCAGAGATAAGCAACTGGTATTTATTGTCAGATGGACTGCTTTGATATTTCTGGTGATCTTGCATGAAAGCCATGACAAATTTATTTCCACGAGGACTTGCTCTTTGGGAGCCTAGAAGAGAAAACAAAGATCTTGCTCATGTTTCTCTCGGGGAAAAAGTTGCATAAGAAGTGACAAAAGTGACACCCCAAATGTCATGATGTGTCACCTTTGACACATGTGCCATCACTGTGCTAGAGGGAGAGTAACCTTAAAATGATCTGGAGGAGAAATAGTTCAAAGCTCAGCTTTCCCTCTGTATGCAGGCAAATACAGAGACCACAAAATTCCTTACACACATTTGAAACAACAGAAGTATATATCAAACAGTCCAGTTTACTCACCACATATTTGTACCAAACCAGCCAAAAAGAACAGCAGTCCTCTCAGTGCCATACCTGCATGAGAAGGAGAGATTAAGTATATTTTTTCCTGCACACACACACACACACACACACACATACACTGCACTCCCAGATCCACTGGGGACGCAAAGCCCAGCTGTCACCATGCAGACATTGCAATTGGCATGAAATTACAAGAAGATGGACCTGTGATAATTAGTAGGACAATGATTGACAGCCAGTTTGATGTAACAGTAAAAGGCACCAGGCCAGGAAACAGGAGTTTGGGAGTTCTAGTTCTATATCAGTCCTGAAGCAGTTGGCAACTTTCAGCCAGTTCCCTTTTCAGCTCCCATAAGAAGGCAGAACAAACCACCCATCAGATGAGTGAATTGAAGATTTGGCTCCCAAGTATAACTATTATTAATGATGATGGTTTGGGTCACATTATACACTGGTCTCTGGAGGTGGGAAAGATGGAAGTAAAAAGAATGACCAGCAGCAAGGTGGATGGGCTCAGTTATAATGATGATGGGATACCTGTGGAATACCAGATTGGAGAAAGATTCTCTTGGAGAAAATAAAAATGGTCATTAAGAGAGAGCACCAATTTGATGGCACCAATCAATCAGTGATATTTAAAGGAAGACCAAGAATATTCTTCATTTTTTTGACCCAGTGGTTCAATATGATGACATTGGTATCAATATGATGATAACACAAGAAGTGCTAGAAGTTTCTGGAAGGAAAAAGGTTGCAAACAGTATGTTATTAGGTTGCCCCCTTGAGGGTGTTAGACAAATCTACCCAGTAATTAAAAAGCCCGCCAAAAGATAAGGTAGGCAGTGAGGAGAATTTAGCCAGCCAATCAGAATTGTTGATGTAATGTATGAATTGTATAAATACCTGTTGTGAGGAGATGTGGTGTGCTTGCTTTAAGACATTAGTTCTGAACATAAATTCTTTAACTCTGTGCAGAAATAAAAATTTTGAAATGTTCCCACCCATCTTTGTCTGATTATTTGGTATAATTCACACCAGATGAAGTGAACTACCCAACTTTGGTTAGAGCCAATAAATATATAAAAATGCCTCAGTGTTGCAGCCTTTAGTTAAGGGACAAGTCCTCATGAAGCTTTTGCAAAAATCTGAATCTGAGACTTTGAGTAAGGCTGGTGAAGTAGGGAAAAGTTGCTCTCTAGACTCTAGTCCTGGCTGCTTTAAGCTGACAAAATGTCCTATTGAATCTTTGAAGAGATGTGTCTAGGACTGTGCTTTAAGGCCAAATAAGTAAAACCCAGGCGTATATTTGATATGTAGGAACATGTAGCAGGTGCTCTTACAAAATGGCTGCCCTTATGGGTGCATGGGCATTCTTGGCAATTGAACTTTTTGGCAAAATGTTGAAATGTGTTGTGACATCATAGCCCTCATGGATGCTTATAGATAGGTGTTATTTGTTTTTTTATCAAAAGCAAATCAAATAGCTTAAATAAATAGCAAAGTTGGAAATGAATCCCCAAACTGCATACAGTATTGAATTTTCAGATCCACACAGTATTCATTATGAGGTTATAAAATAGCTAGTACCTGATTCAAATTTGTGCTTCAGTATCAAGAGATAAATCAATTCAATATTTATGTCAGGCATGCACAAAAGTCCATGGAATTTTTGAATTTAGTTGAGTGCATTTGATTTGATCTGACGCATTGGATTGATACAGCAATTTGGTTCATCTATTTAAATCAAAGGGCCAGTTTGGTTGCATTACCTTCAAACCGAGCTTCACAAAGCTGTAGTATTGATTTCATGAAAGAAAATCAGACGTGCTCAGAGAAAAACAAACACTGGACTCAGCCCCTACAGTTGAACAAGAACTCATGCAAAATGCAAGGACACACTCACAAAATAAAAAAAAACTAGAAAAACCCAGCACATTATAAAGTACATTGATGCTAATGGAAGCAGCACAAAGAAACACATGTAGAAGAGTACAGAGAAGAGCAACAGAGATGATTAGGGGACTGGAGGCTAAAACATATAAGGAACGGTTGCTGGAATTGGGTATGTCTAGTTTAATGAAGAGAAGGACAAGGGGGGACATGATAGCAGTGTTCCAATATTTCAGGGGATGCCACAAAGAAGAGAGAGCCAAGCTATTCTCCAAAGCACCTGAAGGCAGGACAAGTAACAATGGATGGAAACTAATCAAAGTGAGAAGAACCTAGAACTAAGAAATTTCCTGACAGAACAATTAATCAATGGAATGACCTGCCTCCAGAAGTTGTGAATGCTCCAACACTGGAGGTTTTAAAGAAGGGATTGGACAACCACTTGTCTGAAATGGTGTAGGTTTTCCTGCCTCAGCAGGGGATTGGACTAGAAGACCTCCAAGGTCCCTTCCAACTCTATTATTATTATTATCATTATCATTATCATCATTATTATCATTGTTTACATACTAGAGGAAAAATACCTACCATATACCCTTCTTCATTTTTTGGATTCCCACCAGCCCACAGCTTTAAAATTCAAAAGGTGACTCCAAACTAATCTATAGTTCTTAGACTGGCAGCATTGTTAAAAGTGGAAGGAAATGAGTTCTGCTTTGTGTTTTGGAGAAAAAAATAATGACATAAATAAAATCAAAGGGAACCAGGCTAGATCTACAGTGGTACCTTGGTACTCATCATTCATTGGTTCTAGGAGGCATAATGAGTACCAAAAATGATGAGTATCAAACAATTTTTCCCCATAAGGAATAATGCAGTGAGTCACAAGAAAACCAACAGCAACAAGTTCTAGCTTGTGCATTGAGAACCTGGACAAAATTTTCACATCAAAATGCATTGAGTACCAAATTTGATGAGTTTCTATGCAGTTGAGTACCCAGGTACCAGTGTATTCTGATTTCTCTAAATTGTGAAGTAAAGAAAATCAGGCAGCAAAGTTTACTTAAGTCATCACTTGTCTTCAAATCCCTTGGAATAAAATTTCAATGTTCTAAAATCTCAACTGATCAGATTCAGTGCTCCATCCTTTCCTACATAGATACTGTAATAGAAACATAAATGAAAAACTGATGAGCACAAATGAGCAGAACACAAATAAGCAAAACCTCATTTGGTAAGGTGGAATGTTCTGTTCTTCATTGCCAACAATTTTTTCCCCTAAAATTATAGATTGAAAGAGGAACTGTTCAGGATTGCAAGTTGATAAGGGGAAAAACCTGAAGCTTAACTGAGATAACTCATGTATGATTTCTTTGCTGAGCCAGCCTATGAGTCACCTAAGGCTCAATGTGGAGAATCCTTGCTTACCTTCAGCCCAGGAAAATCAGCCTTGGTCTGACAGAGAAGAAAGAGAAGGGAGAATTCTTCTCCCTCTGTTTTTAACAGTGTTCCTTCCCCTTTTTATAGATACAGAGATCAAAGTAAGTTCTCCATTTAATTTCTGTGGAATTATCATTCATACCCAAAGGACTGGGGTTATTACTTGGAAAAATAAAAGGGGAACTTAACCATGACAGCCTGGCTGATTTTTTTGGCAATGAAATTATGAGTTTGAAAGAAATCACTTAGCATTTTTTTCCACTATGTGATCAGAAATAAAAATGCTAGCAATTTAAGAAACAACTCTCCAAGATCATTCTACCATCTTAACCATGATCGATAACCATAAACTAACGAGATTTAGATACTACCCACTATACAATTGGCCCACAGGATTGCTTAATGATGGCATCTGATATATTTGCTCAAATCAATATTAAATTGGAGGGAAACATGCAAAGTAGCTTGCAGTTGAATGAATCTGATTTACAATGGAAGCTAATAAAATTGACATCAATTATTGTTTGACTCACCCATACTGGTGAATCTCTCTTGAAATCAACAGCAGTCTTGCAGAAAAAAGATAAATTTGTACAAGGTTGAAAATATTCCTTTCACAGAATGATCTGATTGGTAGAGTTACAAAAGTGGGGAGAAGCCATTAGGGCTGAAGTGCCTCCTATTATGGAGATGTGAGAAATGTGAGGAATGAAATTCTCCACCACTGGAGAATTCTGACTGAGAGCTATCATCTACTGATTTGTTGTTACCCCGTCATCCATGAGGTGACCAGAAACTACACCACGAACTTTGCCATCCTGTTGATGAGTCTTGTCCTGCCTCTCTTGTTTCTGTTCCCAGCCAGCATCTATCCCTCCAACATTCTTGCAAGACAATAGACGATAAAAACTAATAATAATAATAATGATAATAATAATAATAATTATTATTATTATTATTGATCATCGGAAAATCTGGCTGACTGTGTGATGATCAATAATAATAATAATAATAAAGTTGGAAGGGACCTTGGAGGTTATCTAGTCCAACCCCCTGCTCAGGCAGGAAACCCTATACCAGAGGTCTGCAACCTTAAAACTCAAAGAGCCACTTGGACCAGTTTCCCAGAGAAAAGAAAACACTGGGAACTGCAAAACTTGTGTGCACATGTGCGCATGTGGGCATGGCCGGGAGCTTGATTGAAAAGTTTAATTAAAAAGAAATAGAGACTGCTGTGCATGAGTTCTCTCTCTCTCTCTCTCTCTCTCTCTCTCTCTCCTCTCTTTCCTCTCCCTCTCTCTATTTCCTCTCTCTCCCTCTTTCTCTCTCTCTCTTCTCCCCCTCTCCCTCATTCTCTTTCTATTTCTCTCTCTCCCTCTCTCTCTCTCCTCTCCCTCTCTCCCTTTTTTCTCTCTCCCTCTTTCTTTCTCTCTCTCTCCCTCTCTCTCTCCTCTCTCCCTCTCTCTTTTTCTTTCTCTTCCTCTTTTTTCTCTCTCTTCCTCTCTTTCTTTCTGTCCCTTGCTCTTTTTCTCCCCCCCTTTCTCTTCTCTCTCTCTTTCCTCTCCCTCTGCCTCTCTCTCTCCTCTCTCTCTTTCTCTCTCTGTTTCCTCTCTCTCCCTCTTTCTCTCTCTCTTTCCTCTCCCCCCTCTCTCTTTCTCTCTCTTTCTCTCTCCCCCTCTCTCTCTGCTCTCCCTCTCTCCCACTTTTTTCTTTCTCCCTCTTTCTCTCTCTCCCTCTCCCTCTCTTTCTCTCCCTCTCCCTCTCTTTCTCTCTCTCCATCTCTCTTTCTCTCTCCCTCTTTCTCTCTTCCTCTCTTTTTCTTTCTCTCCCTCTCTCTCCTCTCCCTCTCCCTCTTTCTCTCTCTCTCTTTCTCTCTCTCTCTCTTTCCTCTCCCTCTCTCTCTTTTTCTCCCTCCCCTCTCTCTTCCTCTCTCCGATCTGCTCACCTGGCAAGCTGGCTTCAGGTTGCTGTCCAACAGGTTGGCTCTCTCCTACCCTTCCTGCTTCCTGCACAGATGCAGCCAAGGCAGGAGCCCCACCCAATAAGCTTGTCAGCTCATCAGAGAACACGGTGAGCCCACTCTTTTTTTACACACAGACACAAACAGAGAGAGAGAGAGAGAGAGAGAGAAAGGAAGGGAAGCGCAAGTGCCTCCCTCCCTCCCTCTCTCTCTCTTTCTCTCTCTCTCTCTCTCTCAAATGGCAGAGGAGGCTCCGGAGCTGCAGGTTGCTGACCTGTGCCCTATACCATTTTGGACAAATGGCTGTCCAGGCTGTCCAGTCTCTTCTTAATAACTTCCAGTGTTGGAGCATTCACCGCTTCTGGAGGCAGGTTGTTCCACTGGTTAATTGTTCTAACTGTCAGGAAGTTTCTCCTTAGTTCTAGGTTGCTTCTCTCCTTGATTAGTTTCCATCCATTGCTTCTTGTCCTGCCTTCAGGTGCTTTGGAGAATAGCTTGACTCCTTCTTCTTTGTAGCAACCCCTGAGATATTGGAAGACTGCTATCATGTTCCCCCTCATCCTTCTCTTCATTAAACTAGACATACCCAATTTCAGCAACCATTCTTTGTATGTTTTATCCTCCAGTCCCCTGATCCTCTTTGTTGCTCTTCTCTGCACTCTTTCTAGAGTCTCAACATCTTTTTTTACATCGTGGTGACCAAAACTGGATGCAGTATTCCAAGTATGGCCTTACCAAGGCATTGTAAAGTGGTATTAATACTTCACTAATCACTGTTATATGTATTAAGGCAGTGTTTCTCAATCTTGTCAACTTGAAGCTGTGTGGACTTCAATTCCCAGAATTTTCTAGCCAGACATTCTGGCTGGGGAATTCTGGGAGTTGAAGTCCACACATTTTCAAGCTGCCAAGGTTGAGAAACATTGCGTATCATCTATAGCTATGGCTCATAGCTGTTTGCTTCTCCAGTAAGCATTTACAGGCATAACTTATTTACCTGGTCCCAATTGTGGTCTTATGTTGAGGA
This sequence comes from Crotalus tigris, assembly GCF_016545835.1. Lineage (NCBI taxonomy): Eukaryota > Metazoa > Chordata > Lepidosauria > Squamata > Viperidae > Crotalus > Crotalus tigris. Next base: position 2,206,096 of record NW_024100508.1, read on the forward strand.
CCACCTGTATGGCTGCACTGGGGCTAAATGCATCTGTTTTCAGTTTTGTTTGGCTTTAAAATGTGAACAGTAACACAAAACTTCCAGTGGCCGGTTCCAGGATATATTCCAGAATCACATGAACAGAAGCCTCAAGTTAGGGATTGTCCATCCTTGTATTATAGCAAGATAGGCAAACGAGATTTGGGCCCTTACATATTGCTTTGGGCTCCATTGCTAGATTAAAAAAAAGACTACAACTTTTTAAAGCATTTTCGTTGTGTTTACTCCCAGTTGCTTCCCTCACATTCACCTTAAAAGCTTGTTTGTAGTAATGTCTGAAGAAAGGCATTGAGATATTGTTAAGACTTTGTCCTAAACTCAATTCTGCACAATTTTTATTTAATTGGAAATTCTTTCAGTTATTACTCTGTTGGTTGCCACCATTTTGTGCCCTTAAAGAAGTCCTGGTAGTATAGCAGTTAAAATGCAGTATTGCAGGAAAACTCTGCCCACAGCCTGGAGTTTGGAAGGGCTCAAGGTTGACTCACTTTCATCCTTCCGAGGTTGGTAAAATGAGGACCAGATTGTTGGGAGCAATATGCAAATAATCTTGACATTGTAAACTGCCCAGAGAGTGTTGTAAAGCACTATAGGGCAGTATACAGTATATTTCTAAATTCTATTGCTATTGCTCTTAAACTACATTGTGCTTCCAGGTGTTTTTGCACATGACACTCCCTGCACTTGTGCTCTGTGTCTTTTGAACATCACTGAATTCATCTACACTCACCCATCTCTCTTCAGTGTAGGACATTTGAGAATAAGGACACAGAATGAGATGGGACAAATTCTAGGATTCCAATTAGTGTTCACTTTGGGGGGGGGTATCCTATATTCCATATTCTAAATCAGTTGACATTCACAGTTCCATGTATCTGTAAATAACTGTGAGAAGGGTCATAACTGTATTACAAAATTTTAAAGAAGTTAAGGTTGGCCTTGCTTGCTATTATTTCCCAAGAATAAGGAGTCTCTTGGTGAAAGTTTTTTATTGTTAACAAGGAAAAGGAAATGAAACCGCTATGATCAGCCAAAACATCTGGTGAGTTTAACAGTCCATCTTTTGGGCAATAGTACAATATATAAAATAAGCAGGGGATCCTGACCTTTTTGGTTTTTGAGAATTCAGATGAACTACTAACCTTTGATTTAATATGTGTAGCAGTGGTTTTTGCCCATTTTTACAGAAAGGGAGACTTAACATTTGCCCAACACTGAAAATAAGAACATTTCCCATGCACACAATACGTCATGCAGCATGGCAAATATAATTAAAGCATAGAATTTAAGGGGATCTAAATATCTGCAAATACTGTAAATCAGCAGATATATAAATAGGGAGAAGTTGAAAACCCAATAATTTTTCTTTTTTGCTTTTCTTTTTTTGGAGAGGTATTTAATTTTCTTTGCTTATCTATGTTTTCCTTTTATTAGCATGTAAATAAAATCTTAAGTAATAATACAATAGGGACTATAATACTAAGTAAACAGCTCAAGATTGAAATTTTTGTTATACAATAAATATTTTGATTTAATCTGCAGCAGATTTTTCTTTTAATATTATATTCAGTTGTGGATTTAAAAACAAATAATTTTATGCTTATAATACTAACATTCCAAATCATAATTGATATTCATAAAATACTCATTTTTTTTCTTTATTTATTTACAATGGTCTAAGTTGAGTAAATAACAGAATATGAATACGCTTCAATTAAACATCACTGCATTGTATTAAGATTTACAAAAGCATAATAAAAAGACTTGTAAAAAAAAGTTTACTTCTATGAAATTAACATACAAGATAGTCTTCGATTTACAATCTTTCATTTAGTGACTGATCGAAGTTAATGGCACCGAAAAACTGACTTGTGACAATTTTTTACACAAATGTTGCAACATCCCCATGGTCACATGATCAAAATTCGGATGCTTGGCAACTGGCTCATATTTATGACATTTGCAGTGTCCCAGGATCATGTGATCACCTTTTGCATCCTTCTGACAAACAAAGTCAGTGGGGAAGCCAGGTTCACTTTATAACTGTGTTACTAAGTTGATAAATACACTGATTCACCTAACAGCTTTGGCAAGAAAGGTCATAAAATGGGGCAAAACTCACTTAACAACTGCCTCGCTTAGCAACAGAAATTTTGGGCTCATTTGTGTTCGTAAGCCAAGGATTACCTATATTTAGTGGCTGCCAAAATACACGAAGCTAATTTTTTATCTATGCTTTTTCAAATCAGCAACCAGTAAGAAATCCTAAGCACATTTTTCCAATACTTAGCTAAATCTATGCTTTTCTGCTGCAGCCTCAGATTTTCTTAATGGAATATTTGATTCTGATTGTCTCCAAGTAAAGATAGCAAAGGTAGTTGTGGATATTTCTAAACTGTCAAAGAAAAGAAAATAACTTTTCAGTTTGCTAGTTGTTTGGATAGAAATTTAAAATCCTTGGAGTGCTGCCCAGGCAGATTTTATTAATGAGTTCCAAGAATCGGAAAATCTTTGGGGCTTTTTCGTTTGAAAAAGAAAGTATAACTGATGCCTAGTTTTTCAAACTTTGAGATCTCCCTAAGAGACAATAGCTGTGATATTGTGAAAGCATCCAATAACTTGTGTCTATGATTTTAGGCATCTTTAAACAGAAAAATACCAGTTTTCCATTCTGTATCTGATAGTTCCCTCAAGGGTCACTTGGTACAAGACATGGATAAAGGTAACCCTGGATTGGATAGAGATTGGAGGCTTGTGGCCTGTTGCTTTTAACCTGGCACCTTCCAGATGGCTTAGACTACACCTCACATAATCTTCCAGCTTTTCTATTATGGGAGTTATAGTTCAAAATCTCTGGAGGGTATCCATTTTCCCCTCTGATGCATTCGGGCATCATCCTAATTTAAATTAAACTTTTCATGACACCCTGCTTAAGTTCATCAACAAAGTGGAATTATAGCTCTACAATTTATCCCATTCTGTATTAAGAATATAAACCATATGTCCTCCTTTTATATTACTTATTTAATTTCTATAGCTGTCCATCTCAACCAAGTGACTCTGAACTTCATTTCAATTATACATATGCAGAGTTGCAATGGAAATTGGCAATTTATTCAAGGTCAAGAAGGTAACAGCAAACAAGGAATGCCAATCAAAACAGAATCCTCCAAAGAACAGGAGCACACAAAAGAATAATCAAAATTCAGGCCAGCATTTCAAGACCTAGGTTAGAGTTATCAGCTGGTTCAGAGGTCAAATTTTTACAAGTAGAATTCACACAAACCTCACACAATGTTCAGAAATCACATCATTGATTCCAATGAGGAATCATGGCTCAGGGCTTCCTCTTAAATCAGACTGCAGCCAGCTACCTTTAATCCAGGGGATTTACTCCCTTGCTTGGCAAGGAGCCTTACAGAACATCTCTGTTCTGTTCTCCACTCTACTTGTCCAATGGGAGTAGGGGGCAGACTGCTCCAGCTGTTCAGGTGGTACCTGTGCATGATCAACCTCAGGTGATTCTTGGCTTTGTGTCCCCTCAGGCTGCCATGTCACAGGTTCTGCTGGAGGCTCTCCTTCTGAGTCCTGGCTCATGACAGCATGTAAATATGTGACTGCTAATTAGCATGGAGATAGCTAATTAGCTCTCCGACTGTTCCTCACTTACTACTAGGTTTTGATATGTAAGATTAAATTAAACTAGTAATTTAGGGGTGGTTGAAGTTGGAGAGGGTAGGAAGAAGGAAAACCTACTTGAGGTGGAGCAGAAAGAGAATGGATAGATTTTTAAGAAAAGCATGGTTTTATTCTAGACAAGGCTCACTTTCTGCTGGGACCATAACCATCTCTGTATGGCTCTGCCCACTTGCAGGCTCCATCAGATTCCCTCAATGGCAAAAGGTTGGGCTCCCATAATAAATAAAATAGACCCAAGAGCTTTGAGTGGCTGACATGCATAGTATCTCCATTCCATATATGCAATTGGATGAAAACAGTTGACCTTTCTCCCCTTATTATTATGGACAAAGTCATTTTTCATTGGACAATGGCATATGTAATATGTAAGCACAGACAGATTTGCCTCCAGCAGCATCTGTAAGCAGAGTTAACACAGGGGCAAATTGATAAGAACATTATCATGCCTTCCTGCTGCAAGCCCTGCCCCCTTTTGCATGTGCATCATAATATCTCACACACACACACACACACACACACACACCAAAGGAGTAGTGCTTGTGGAACAATGGCCCAATGTTGCTTTTGCCATTTTGATGAAAGAGCTTCTGCAGACACTTGTGCCTGTCTCCTACTGTTCAGCTGCAGACATCCCAGTCTTTGGGTACTGCTCTGTCTGATAATCACTGTCTGCCTACCTGTGCTGTAATTCAACTAAATGGGAACCAGGATGTATCATTCAAGCAAAGCATGCATAACATTCAGCGTTCATTTGCATCTGAGCCACCTGTGGCAATTCTCTCACAGTGCTTCAGGGGACCAGCCTGAGAAGGTGGAATCAGTATGCTGCAAAAATTGAACATAACCAATACCTCCCAAATCATCTTTCCTCCCAAGGTGGTCTCTGCCATTATCATTCTTGATAGTGCAATCTTAAACAGCCTTCCCCAACCTAATGTTTTTCCACTGTGTTGGACTTTACACCCCAGTATTCCAAGCCATCTGCAGTGCGTTGGTGTGATAGCCCTCATTCAGACTGAAACAGAATCTCTCATCATAACCAGAGAGGCAGTTTTAAAATGTCATGAAATTGATATGTGCAGGAATCATACAGGAGATAAGTAATGTACCTGACTACATTAATGTAAAGTTCCTTTTATCTGGTTCTTTTGGAGGGCTAAAGTAATCAACTTGGCATGCTGTTGCAACAAACGAAAGTATACTTGTGTTTTATAATTCTGCAGAATTATGTTACCCAACTTCTATGACCTGTGTAAATCATTTATAAGCCATGGGTCTTGACAAGCTGACTTTTTACTGTATCATGTGTAATTTGCCTATTGCCTTTGTCCAACCAATAATCCAAGTCCAAGAGGTTAAATGGACTTTCATCTTTCAGGGGCTGGACAAGTTTCCTTGGAAGTTACTTGTGAATAAGCTTTCCTTTTCTCTATAACAGCAGAAGGAAATAAAAGAGGTTGGTCAAGTTATTTATACTTATTTCTTGACAAGCTAAAAAGGACTCATGTATAGAGCTGAAGGTAAAAGGATTTTTAGAAAATTGTTTGTGCTACTTATCAGATGATAATTTCAATAATTGATTAAAGGCATCTGTGGCTGCATTTATTTATATTTTATATATACTTAATCCAGCCTTTATTATTTTTTTAATAAACAACTCAAGGCAGCAAACATATCTAACACTCCTTCTTCTTCCTAGTTTTTCCCCCCAACAACAACAACCCTGTGAAGTGGGTTAAAAGACAGTGACTGTTCCAAGGTCACCCAGCTGGCTTTCATGGGTAAGGTGGGACTAAAACTTACGATCTCCTGGTTTCTAGCCTAGTAACTTAATCACTAGATCAAACTGAGGAAGGAAGGATGGATGGAAGGAAGGAAGGAAGGAAGGAAGGAAGGAAGGAAGGAAGGAAGGAAGGAAGGAAGGAAGGAAGGAAGGTTGAGGAAAGTAAATATAGATCAGGAAGAAGGAGAAGCTGAACCTGTTTGGTCTAATGGTTAAGGTGCTGACCTGGAAACCAGGAGACTATGAGTTTTAGTCCTGCCTTAGAAATGAAAGTTGGTTGAGTAATCTTGGACCAGTCATTCTCTCTCTGCCCAACCCATTCTAGGGTTAATGTTATAGGGAAAATAGGTGTATGTATACCACCCTGAGTTGCTTATAAACTAATAAAAGGTGGGATAAAAATCAGATAACTAAATGGAGACCTAGAAGAAAAAGTATATAACCTGAAGGCATTCCCAGCAAAGTTTGGACTGCATGACCCTTCAGCCCTTGTTGGACTACAACTTCAACAGCTTAGAAACCACAGCCCACAAAAAGAAATAGTGATAGTTGTAATTCCGCAGCATCTGAAGGTGTCTGCATTCCTCACCATGTCTTATTAGTCATTCAACCTCCCTTTTTGAAATTCAATCTGAGACTCAGTTCAGCTTGAAATTGAATCTCTGAAATGGATGTTTGCATTTCCTAATTCTTTAGCTCCTTTAAAATCTTCATTTATTATTTTTTCAGGGAAAATTTGTGGGAAGAAATTCCTCCCAGCACTTCTACTCAACCTCAGAGAAAGCCAACCTAATGCAAAATTGAAGCTGCTTATCAGTGCACATCATCCTGCAACTACAGTCACAGTGACTGTAAATGGGCTTAATTTCCCAAAAAATCATTTCCCCTCCTGAAGAACACACAGTATCAGTTCAGCTCCCAAGCTCTGTTGAGATGCAGGGGACTGGTGTTTATGATAGTACAGTGCTAATCCAAGCTAACAAAGAAATCTCAGTTTGCTATCACACCCACAAATGGTGCGACAGTCATCAACCCACAGATTGGGCCAGTTGTATTAAGGGGTAACCCCCAGTAGATGATCTCCCACTATTGTAGCTATCAAGCTTCTACTCAAGTGGACACCCACATAAAAGGACCTGTGAATTTTAAGGGAGAGTTCAACCCCAGAAGCAAATTTGTCATAGATCTCAGGGCCTTCCAGATAATCCAATTGCAAAACACAGATTTGTCAGGCACCAAGACTAAATTGACCAAAACTGTGGTTGTCTTGAGTGGACCTAGTTGTGCTAAGAAGTTCACAAGCTGTGATCATGTTGTTGAGCAGCTCCTGCCAGTTCCCAACTGGGGAACCATCTTCATTGTCCCATCTTTGTCTTACCAAAACAACTTTGATGTGGCATATGTTGCTGCATTCCTCCAAAATGTTGTCATATATCAATCTGGAGTCAAAGAAAAGACCCATAATTTTGTAGCTGGAGGATTTTTTCAGACTGACCTAACATGTTCAGACCCACTAGCATTATATGCTAAAATCTAGGAGCTTTTGTTCTTTCCTAATACTTTTATAAATAACAGGTCCTACACCCAACTGTTTTCTTTGGCTTCTGAAGCCTCAGAGAGAAACAGAATCTATGATCCATTCCTTATCAACATTCCAGCCCTACGAGTTAGGGCAGACAGAATCATATTCATAAGATGAAGCAGAAGGATATTTATGCAGTCATCATTTTTCAGAATTAAACCAGATTGTATTAGGAAAGAAGGCCATTGAAAACATCCAGTCTACAGCAGTGGTGGTGAACCTATGGCATGAGTACCAGAGGCGGCACTCTCTGTGGGCATGCACACCATCGCCCCAGTCCCACCTCCCCCCACAGCCCAGTCCTCACCAGCAGCCCCCCTGGAGGACCGTCACCTCCGGATGCGGCCCACACGGAGCAGCACAGCCAAGCACATGGCAGCTGGGCAGCACATGATGCTGCGGGGCACAGGTGGAGGGTATAGCCACCATGGTGCTGCAGGGCTGTCTGAGTGATCGGCAGGCCGTGGATGGCCCTGAGGGTGGGCAGGATGAGGGCGGAGCAGGGTGGGGGTGGGTGGGTGGGGCAGAGCAGTTTTGGGGCACTCGGTCTCTAAAAGGTTCGCCATCACTGGTCTATAGTATCCTTGGGCTAAACTTCTTTTGGGTTCAGAAGCAAAGGCTGTGTCTCCAAAGCATCTTATAAGTCCTTTCAGATTCTTCACTGCTGGAGGTTCATATTAGGATGGGCATGGATTTATGGCCTTTGGCTCCTGCAGTAAGTATTCACATTCTATCTGTAATGTAAAATCTATTAAGGTGAAAGATTAGAAGTTGAACTGCTCACAATTAAGCTTTTAATTTTGCCATTGTATCTGTCTAATTCAGTGGTTCTCAACCTGTGTGTCGGGACCCCATTTGGGGTCAAATGACCATTTCACGGGGGTCACCAAACCATGCTGTCCGCCATTTTTTTCCCTTTTCCCTAGCTGTCCTACTCCCTCTTATTGGTGGCCACACCCACTTGGGGGTCACCACAACATGGGGAACTGTATTATGGGGTCACGGCATTAGAAAGGTTGAGAATCACTGGTCTAACTATTTCTTTCCTGCAGATACTTTCACTCACCGACAACATTCTCTTTTCACTTTGATTGCTATTTCCTACTTTTATTTTCAATACAAAATTCTGGATAAGGATTATACAAGGCAGGGAATATGTAACATGGTGGGATGAAACTCACACATGGAACACACAGCTAGAGGGATTTAAATTATTTAAAAGAAACAGACCAAATAAAAGAGGAGGTGGAGTTGCTCTCTATATAAGAAATAACTACATCTCCACAGAAATAGAGTACAACAATGATAAAAACTGTCTTGAATGCATTTGGGTCAATATAAAAGGGGGGGAAATGACATTGCCATAGGTGTATACTACAGACCACCCAACCAAACAGAGGAAATAGATGAACTTTTTGCTAGTCAGCTAACTAAGGTATGTAGGAAGCACACCACAATAGTAATGGGGGACTTTAACTACCCTGACATCAACTGGGAGACAAACTCCGCACCAAGTGGAAGATCAAACAGGTTCCTGGCAAACCTAGCAGACAACTTTGTCTCCCAAAAAGTAGAGAAGGGAACTAGGGGATTAGCCATTTTGGATCTAATTCTCACTAACAGAGATGAAATGATAGACGGTGTTGAAGCCATAGGAACCCTGGGAGGAAGTGATCATGCAATATTAGAATTCAACATTATAGAAGCACAACCAATAGAACACAGTCAAACTAGAGTCTTGGACTTCAAGAGAGCTAATTTCAATAAACTTAGAGAGGGCTTGGGAAGGATTCCATGGATGAGAATCCTCAAGGGGAAAACAACTCAAGAAGCTTGGGAAATTTTGAAAAATGAGATAATAAAAGCACAGTCTAGCACAATACCAACAAAGAGGAAAAATAACAGCTCTCAAAAGAAACCAGCATGGCTGCATAAAGAACTCTCTGACAAATTGAAAGATAAAAAGGACAAGTACAGAAAGTGGAAAGAGGGGAACATAACTAAGTCAGAATATCAGCAAATAGCCCGAGCCTGCAAAGATGAAGTGAAGAAAGCCAAGGCTCAAAATGAACTAAGGCTTGCGACCAAAGTCAAAAATAACAAAAAAAGCTTCTTTCAACATGTAAAAAACAAGAAAAAAGTGAAGGAAATGATTGGTCCATTAGTGGGTGGAAGTGGCAAGAAGGTGACAAGCAACAGGGAGAAAGCAGAACTATTTAACTCATTTTTTGCATCTGTCTTTACACAAAGGGAAAAAACAGACCAACCTATCAAAAATAGTGCCATAAAAAACAAAACAGAAACACAAGTTAAGATAGGCAAGAAAATGGTTAGGGAGCACCTGTCCAGCCTAGATGAGTTCAAATCGCCAGGACCAGATGGATTACACCCCAGAGTTCTCAAGGAACTGGCAGATGTGATATCGGAGCCACTGAACTATATTTTTCAAAGATCCTGGAACACAGGGGAACTACCAGAGGACTGGAAAAGAGCTGATGTAGTTCCCATCCTCAAAAAAGGAAAAAAAATGGATCCAGGAAATTACAGACCTATCAGCCTGACCTCAATACCTGGGAAGATCCTGGAAAAGATAATCAAACAACGAATCAACGAACACCTAGAGGCAAACAAAGTCATTACTAAAAGCCAACATGGGTTTGTCAAAAATAGATCATGCCAGACAAATCTTATTGCATTCTTTGACCAAGTGACAAAATTAGTGGATCAGAGGAATGCTGTGGACATAATTTACTTGGACTTCAGTAAGGCATTTGATAAAGTAGATCACAACCTACTACTTGACAAGATAGAAAAATGTGGGGTAGACAGAACCACCACCAGATGGATCCGTAGCTGGCTGACCGGCCGTACTCAGCGAGTGGTCCTCAATGGAACTGCATCTATATGGAGGGAAGTGTGTAGTGGGGTGCCCCAGGGCTCTGTTCTGGGCCCAGTACTCTTCAACATCTTCATCAACGATTTGGATGAAGGGATAGATGGGGAACTCATCAAATTTGCAGATGACACCAAGCTGGCAGGAATAGCCAACACTCCAGAAGACAGGCTTCAGGTACAGAAGGATCTGGACAGACTTGAACACTGGGCACTAACTAACAAAATGAAATTCAATGGTGAAAAAAGCAAGGTTCTACATTTAGGCAAGAAAAACCAAATGCACAAGTACAGCATAGGTGGCACCATGCTCAATAGTAGTAACTGTGAGAGGGACCTCGGAGTCCTAGTAGACAATCACTTAAATATGAGCCAGCAGTGTGCGGCAGCTGCCAAAAAGGCCAACACAGTACTAGGCTGCATTAACAGAGGGATAGAATCAAGATCACGCGAAGTATTAATACCACTCTTCAATGCCTTGGTAAGGCCACACTTGGAATACTGCATCCAGTTTTGGTCACCACGATGTAAAAAAGATGTTGAGACTCTAGAAAGAGTACAGAGAAGAGCAACAAAGATGATTAGGGGACTGGAGGCTAAAACATATAAGGAACGGTTGCTAGAATTGGGTATGTCTAGTTTAACGAAGAGAAGGACAAGGGGGGACATGATAGCAGTATTCCAATATCTCAGGGGCTGCCATAAAGAAGAGGGAATTAAGCTATTTTCCAAAGCACCTGAAGGCAGGACAAGAAGCAACGGGTGGAAACTAATCAAGGAGAGAAGCAACCTAGAACTAAGGAGAAACTTCCTGACAGTGAGAACAATTAATCAGTGGAACAGCTTGCCTCCAGAAGCAGTAAATGCTCCAACACTGGAAGTTTTTAAGAAGAGACTGGACAGCCATTTGTCCGAAATGGTGTAGGGTTTCCTGCCCGAGCAGGGGGTTGGACTAGATGACCTCCAAGGTCCCTTCCAACTTTACTATTATTATTATTATATAAAAACCTTTAGCATAGTATTGGATTGCCTATTTTTTTTTTTTTAAAAAAAAACAAACATATTCATGGCCTCCTAAAACTAACTTCATTTAATGTGTCAGAAATCCTAACCTACCTATCTGCCTGTCTTGACATTTAAAAAAAAATCCAGCAGTTGAAGAATTTCTTAATTCCCATTCTTCATAGTATAGATTCCTGAATTTACTATTTCCACTGAAGACAGACAGACAGGCACCCACATATCCTCTGGAATAAAGATTCTTAGGATAGTTAATTTGACAAATAATTCCAACACTTCATTTCTACATGAAGGTCAAAATCTCATTTTCTGCAGCTAACGTTTTCTCATTGAGATAAAAGTTGTCACCCAGAGAAAGACAATGCGGCACATATGATAGGAACTAATTTCATTAGATAAGAGTCTATCTACATTTTTGGTAACTGCTTCTTCTTTTCTCTCTCGTCTTTTGCGACATTTCCTCAGCCTTTTTTCTGTCACCTACTGTGGTTGCCGGTTTTTTCAATTGGTGGACATTTAGACCCCCCCCCCTTCAAACAACGTTCTGATTTTCTGGGAGTCTCTTTTTAATATTGCTGAGCTGCTGTTTCACCAGAAAACAAAAATAAGTTCACCAGAATATATTTTTCCACAACCCCTGCTACAACCTAGATCATGTTACTCAACCTCTGCAACTTTAAGATGTGTGGATATCGAGTCCAGAATTCCCCCAGCAGATGGTTGTTGTTGATGTTAAAGAAGATTCTTCCATGAATGAGAATCTGCAGAAAGTATTGTAGAATTTGTTTTAATGCTTTAAGTTTAGTCTTAGGTCTTAGATCATGGAAGTCCTAAAACCTGGGAGACACACATACAAAAAAAAAAAAAAAAAAAAACCCACCCTGAAGTAATCATCAAGGAATAAAATAGCAAAAAGTCCTAGGTTTAATCCCCAGGATCTTTAAACAGTGCTGGAAAAAACTCCTTCTCAAAACACCTGGAGATATGAATAGTAAAGAACAAGGATCTAATTCAGAAAATGATCAAAGTGAAACCAGAAAGTTACTTCCCTATGTTTTTAACTTCCTTTCTTTTTTAAGAATTTCTGTATTCTTTTAAAACTGAATTTTAAAAAAGTTATGATTGGATAGGACCCATTGTTCCCAAGAAAAAGCAAAAGTTTTATGTTAGATAAATTACATTTTGCCTTCAAGTCAATGCACAATGATTTAAAAATTGAAAGAAACAGAAAGAATTCATTTTTTTTTAAATAATGAGAGATGACTCCTTTATACTTTGCTACCCCCAAAAGATACTCCTTTTTATTTCTTAATGGTATCCACTCCCAATCTCTGTAGAGAAGACTGAATCTGTTCCAACAGATTAAAACCTACTTTAAAATTATTTGCCACTATGGACAAAATGTAGATTCATTACTGTATGGGACAAACCAAGGAGGGGCAAACAGTGGTGGGATTCAAATATGGGAACAACCAGTTCTCCGTGTGGATGTCACTTCCAGAAGTCCATTCTGGGCCTGGGCAACAAAAAATTAGCTACCGGTTCTGCCGAAATGGTGCAAACTGGCTGAATCTCACCACTGGGTGCAAAGAACCCCTTTGCACCTCCCTGGTTTGTCCCCTACAGTAAATCCCATTGTAGAATCATTATGGTATGAGACCAATCAAGGAGGTGCAAAGATCTCTATTGACTTATCTTTCATTAAAAACACGAATCCCGGGTATACACGTGTCGTGAAATTGATAAACAAAAACAATCACCAGGATAAAATCATAAACAAAACTGTTTAATCTACAAAAGTACTGAGCTTTCGTTGGCCATGCTGCCGACATCGTCAGAGTATAAAATGCTGGATCTGGGAGTCCGTTTTTATGTGACTGGCTGCCTCTGCGCCTTGACCCTCAATCGGGTCATTGGTCTGCTCATTAGCATTGGCCATGTTGTTCTTAAAGGGGTCGTTTCTGAAGTTGCTCTCTCCCCTCCAGTTGTTTTTGTTCTCTTGGTGTGTATGCAAGCACTTGGGGATTGGCTGTCAGATTGCTCCTGTTCACACCAGGATCATGTGCCCCAAAGATCCACTCCCCTTTTTGATCTGAAACCATGGTGGTAGATCCCTAAAGGATCTGCTAGAAATTATGCTTAAATTAAGCCACCAAAAGTAAAATATCCTTACTCTATTTGTCTGGCCAACAAACAGAGTGAAGAAAAATGTTTTTTTTTCTTTTTCTCTCTCTGTATTTTTAAAAACAGCCCAAAGTTAGCAGGAGGGAATGTTTTAAGTTCATCTGCTGGAAAAGTTTCACTCTTGCATTTACTGTGTGTGTTGTAAATGGGTTTTATCTTTCTACCCTTTTCCTGAAACATGACCAGCATTTTTCAAGTTACAAGTCCTAAAGTCCTCTCTAACATGTTACAAATATTCAGTTCAGAAATGAGACCTTTCATTTATGTTCTCTTTCCAGAATCCAGCCTCTCTTTTGTCCTCATCTGTGATTTCCTCATTTTGTCTGCCTGTTTCTTTAACAACTACAGTATTAATGCCTTTTCAAATTCTGTCTGCAAGCTCCCCCTATTCTACTTCTCCCTTCCTTATCCTCTCTTCTCCTTGCTTTTGTCTGCCTCTCCTGGGAGAGTCCACCCAGAAAGGGCGGAGGCGATCTTGTTCTCATGTCTTTCAGCCCTGCATAGATGACTCAATAATCTTTTGGAAGCAGACCACACTGACCCAGATGCTGCCTCCATCCATTTGAGCCATGGAATTGGATTTTGAATTTTCTTTCTTGCCCCATTTGTATTGTAATAAGCCAGTTGAATGTATTTATGGAGAGATGGGATTTGGGAATAGTTGACACAGCAAGTCCTGAACACCTTGGATTTCTGTCTGGCAGGAGAAAAATTTATCCAGAATGTTTGTGTTGCCTGTTTTGTGTTAGTAGCTGCACATGCACACACACACACACACACACACACACCATTCATAATCACAGAATCTATCTCTTTCACCTACCTTCAGTAAAACTCCAGCCTGATTCTTGTCCCGTGTCATTAAAACTTTGCATGTAAAACTTCCTGCAAATTCCAAGGGGGAGGGAACTAGAAAAATATATTTCCTCAAAGGATCTTAAAGAGGCAGAAAAGCATGCCCAATTTTTTAATAGCACTAAGTCTCCCTCCCCCAAGCAGAAACCAACTCTGTAGAAATGCAGATCTAAATAATCCAGGAAGGTTGAAGGCCCCTATCTAGAAACTTAGGAAGACAAAGACACCTAAAATCTACATACCCCACCCAAACTCTAAGACAAGACATAATAGGATTAACCCACAGATGCCAAAGGGCACCCCCAGACTCAGGTCAGAATACATGACACAGGAAATACAAAGCCTCAAACAGGAACAGGAAACAATTCCAAACAAAAACTTCAGAGGATATAAAACCCCACTCCCTACATGTACTTACTCTTTTCTTCCAGAGCCATCTTTCTGTCTGGCTCTCCTCTTCAATAAACTGCAACCTTCTTTCTAAAGCAGTCACCATGTTGTTTATTCCCAGCTTGGACTGAACCATGATGGACTTTTCCTTCAACATTTCTATTGGCATTCCAGTAAATAGCCTGAGCAACTTAAATAAATTGGAGTCTCTCTGTGTCTCTGTCTATTTATCTGTCTAGCTCTCTAGACATCATTTGCCTTTTTAATGCAATGCGTATGCACCCTGCAAGTTAGACCATATAATCTCATACTTTAGAAAAAAAATCCAATCAATGTATTGATTTTCCCATTATAATAGAAAATATAGATTACAGTCTCTTCAGATCTTCTCCAGAATTCTTATTCTGGTGTTTTTGATTTAAGACAAATTTTATTTCTGCATCAGGAAAGATTGCCATATTCTTAAGTATTTGAATCCAGACTGCTTTTTCACAGCTATCTTCTATTTGTGACTCCCTCCTTCTTTTCTTTTCTTTTAAATGAATATCTTTATTTGGTATAACAAAGCAATATTTAATCTTCAAACAAAGAATCTAAAAAAATGAACAAACTAAAGATGCAAACCAAGCAGGAAAAAAACCCCTATCTAATATTTTATACTTATCAGTAGTCACTATTTACCAATGAATCCACTCCTATAATAAAAACAATATATTATTGTAAAATATCACCAAATATCTGCTATAATAACTCATATTGCTGTATGCTTTGGTAGAAAATACTGCCTTTTCCAAAACAGAGACATCATATATTTCCAACAACCATTCCTGGATATCTGAAATAATATCACTTTTCCAATTTATTAATATCATTCATTTTTGCCACTCCCAATGTTTAATACAACCACAACTGCTGATAAAGTCAAATTCTAAAGCTTTGGTATATAATTCAACATTACATTAACGCGTATAACATTTAAAAAAATTCCTTAAATCTCCTAATGTAAATTATTTTTTTCTGGATCCTTTACACTTAAAGGATGGATGATCCCTTACTGCGCCATTTTGGGGTAATGTCTACACTCCTATAAGGGAGGAAATCTGGAGATAGACTTAGGACTTTAATCTAAGGCATTGTACTGCAAACATCAATTTGGTCCTTTCTGAGATCCCTTTCATAGCTACCCGAGCCTTTATTGGTACTTGGGACAATGTGGCCTGTTGTGGGTCAAAACCAAAAAAAAGATAGGTCTCTTATTGCTTTTACATATATAAAAAGGTCAGTGAAAGATTTAGCTGCATTTGCACAACATGCTAAATTTGGTTAATTATAACCATGGCTAATTAGTTTTTTGTGACTTAATATGTTGGAAGAATCAAGGCTTTTAGTTTGTGGTTTAGTGTAATGTACAAAACTTTACACCAGGTTGGGGACAGATTGTCATGAAGAAAATCTATCTGTGTGGCCCCTCAAAGTCTACATTTATTTGATGGCACATAATTAATCAATCGGAGCGTTAAAACTTTGAAATGGGTGGAATGAAATGGAATAACAGAGTTGGAAGGGACTTGGAGATCTTCTAGTCCAACCCCCTGTTCAAGCAGGAAACCCTATACCATTTCAGACAAATGATTGTCCAATCTCTTCTTAAAAATTTCCAATGTTGGAGCATTCACAACTTCTGGAGGCAAGTCACTCCAGTGATAGATTGTTCTAATTCTGTAGGAGATGACCAGTCTGAGCCTGAGGGTGGGGTTAAACACATCATCAGTCTGGAGTCTCTCTGCCCCCCATAAGAGACCTAATTCCAGCCTTTCTTGAAGTCTCTGGACTCTTATCTGGTGCCAATTTGCCTTGACCATTAGTATTTCAGATTCTTATATATAGGTAGCATGAAATTAACTTGTAGTATGTGTGAACTCCATCCTGGTTCTTGACTTTTTGTGTCTGACAAATTCAGTAACCAAATCAAGTGTGTAGTATCAAAATCCAGACACAGCCTTGTATCTTGTTCTTTTTAAATGTTCTCCTAGATACATTGGAACTGATTCTCCATGTGTCACAAGGAACAAAGAAAAAGAGAAAAGAAAGGATGAGTTGCCTAGGCCAGTGATGGCAAAACTTTTAGAGACTGAGTGCCCAAACTACAACCCAAAACCCACTTAGGTATCGTCGGGTGCTGGATGGGCATGGCCCATTGGGGGGCGTGGCTGTGGTGGTAACGGCAGACTGGGTGGGACTAAAAAGTTCAATCAATCAATTTCATCTTTGCAAGATCTTTTTTTTCCCACGAGAAGTTGAAACTGATTATTGATTGAACCCGGTGGCAGAGGTTTAAAATGAAAAGGTTTTATAAAACCAAGCTGAAGGCCTCGGACTGGGGCAATGGGCGTGCTCACAGAGAGGACTCTGCGTGGCACGCTTGCCATAGGTTCGCCACCACGGGCCTAGGCATACACCTGGCAGGATAAAAATGGTCATTTTACGTAGATTCTCAGTTTGACTTGGAAAAATATCTGGGCTCTCCTGATTTGCTAGGATGGGAAAGAGTACGGATCAATTCCATGTGAAACAGATACTGATCTAAGTTGGTCTCCCCTCTCTCACTGTCAACAAGAATTAAACCCTCCATATGCTTAGAGATGCAATGTTCATTTTTCATAACAAAATGGTAGTGGTAGCATTACAAAAGAGTGTCGAAAACTAAATTGCTGAGGATCCATCTCTTAAATTAAACCCAGGAGATTCTCTTACTGAGGCTACTTGGGGAAAGAAACATTTGTTTGTGTACAATCTTCTGAACACAATTGCCAATATAGTGCAGACTCATTGCCCTATAGAAAAATAAAGAGCTACAATCTCTCTTTTGTTCTTGCTGCAGGTCAATACTTTCCAGGATGTTTTGACCACTGATAGAGAACTATTGTTTGTCATGTTCAACTCTGTGGATATTCAGTGAACCACGGGGACAGCCAGTAGTAAGAATGCCAAGACGGGCCTTGGAGGAATCCCAGTTCAGGTAGGTCTGGGGAAGTTCTGAATCAAAGAATCCCGCTTGATCAGTGCTTTTTTTCTAAAAAAAAAAAAAAGGTGCCAGAACTCACACATGTCATACAACCCACCTTGCCTACCCTACAAGGTTCCATCCAAAAAAGGTGCTGGAACTCAGTTCTGGGCATTTTATGAGAAAAAAAGTCCTGTGTTTGATTAACAAAACATGTCCTCTCCCAAAATAAATCAATATTAATAATAGAAGTATTTTACTTTTATATAAAATTATAAGAAATAAAAATATTAATATTAATAATAAAAGGCAGGACAAGAAACAATGGATGGAAACTAATCAAGGATAGAAGCAATCTGGAATTAAGGTGAAACTTCCTGACAGTGAGAGCAATTAACCACTTGCCTTCAGAAGTTGTGGGTGCCTAATCACTGGAGGTTTTTAAGAAAAGACTGGATAGCCACCTGTCTGAAATGGTATTGGGTCTTTTGCTTGAGGAAGGGGTTGGACTAGAAGACCTCCAAGATCCCTTCTAGCTGCAATTCTGATTAATATGTGTAGATCAGTGTTTCTCAACCTTGGCAACTTTAACATATATGGACATCAACTCTCAGAATTCCCTAGCCCACGGGTCAGCAACCCAAGGCTCTGGAGCCACATGCGGCTCTTTGAGCCATATCCTGTAGCTCACAGCCTCCTCTGCCATTTGCAGAGAGAGACAGAGAGAGGCACTTGCACTTCCCTTCTCTCCCTCCCCCCCGTCTCTCTCTCTCTGTAAAAAAAAAGAGTGGCCTTACCATGTTCTCTGACAAGCTAACAAGCTTATTGGGTGGGGCTCCTGCCTTGGCTGCATCTGTGCAGGAAGCAGGAAGGGCTGTTGGAGAACAACTTGAAGCCTGCTTGCCAGATGTGCAGAAGATCGGAGAGAGGAAGAGAGAGGGGAGGGAGAGAGTGAGAGAGAGAGAGGAAAGAGAGAGAAAAAGAGAGAGAGTGGCCTCACTCTGTTCTCCGATGAGCTGACAAGCTTATTGGGCAGGGCTCCTTCCTTGGCTGCATCTCTGCAGGAAGCAGGAAACAGGAAACAGGAAGGGCAGGAGAGAGCCCTCCTAATAAGAAGGTGCGTCAGCTTGTTGGATAAGATAAGAAGATAAGATAAGATAAGATAAGATAAGATAAGATAAGATAAGATAAGATAAGATAGGATAACCTTTATTGTCATTATTTTACTGTGGGCACAACAGCACACATCAAAAATGAAATTTAGTTGCCCGCTCTCAAAGTGAAACACATACATGACGCACACCTAACATACTATGAACAACATATGTATAGACCCACATCCCTACATATACATAGCAAATAAATATTAAATACTGTCCATCTTAAATATATTTTGGAAGCTTGAGGTGAGCAGAAGATCAGAGAAAGGCAGAGAGGGAGGGAGGGAGAAAGAGAGGGAGGGAGAGAAAGAGAGACGACAGAGAGCAAAAAGAGAGAGAGGGAGAGGGGAGAGAGAGAGGAAGAGACAGAGGGAGAGAGAGGAGGAAAGGAAAGAGAGAGAAAGAAAGAGAGGGAGAGAGGGAAAGAGAGAGAAAGAGAGAGGAAAGAGAGAGAGAAAAGAGAGGAAAGAGAGAGGGAGAAGAAAGAGAGAGAGGGAAGGAGAGGGGGAAAGGAAAGAGAGAGAGGAAAGGGAGAAAGAGAGAGAGGGAGAGGAAAGAGAGGGAGAGGGAGAGGAAAGAGAGAGAGAGGAGAGAGAGAGAAAGAGAGAGAGAGAGAGAGAGAGAACTCATGCACAGCAGCCTCTGTTTCTTTTTAATTAAACTCTTCAGTCAAGCTCCCCCCCCTCGCGCGTGCACACAACTTTTGCTGCTCCCAGTGTTTTCTTTTCTCTGGGAAACGGGTCCAAGTGGCTCTTTGAGTGTTTAAGGTTGCAGACCTCTGCCCTAGCCAGCCATGATATTTAAGGCTTAGAATTTAGAAATTAGTCTGTGTGGTACCAAAGCTTGCTAACTACTCTAGTGTGCATTAGTTCCTTATTTTACTTGCTTGGAGTTTTTTTAATTAAGGTCTCCCTTAAAAAGAAGTAAGGTTCTTTTTGTTCTGTAATGAACTTTGTTTCGTGATCTTTTCTCTGCATGGGCATTAATTATCCCAAACTTTGAAGCAAGTAGAAACCAAAGCCCATCAGGTGCCACAGGAAGCTTCAGGCTCGATGTATATTGTCCCCTGGGTGATTTAATCATGGAAGACCATGGTCCTCAATCTTCATTCCCAAGAAAGGAGTGAGAAGAGGTTTGTTGTAGCAAAGCACTCATGTCAGAAGCACCAAGGCATTTCCAGGTTGAAAGGGTTAGCAGGTGACATCATTGTTGCCCGGAGGACGTCCAGTTGGGAGCTCCTTTCATAACTCTAGCAGGATGGGAGCGGAGCTCAACCCTGTCCCGCAGCAGCACTCGGGTCTCAAACATGGGCTTGCTAAACTCCCACAAAACAAGCCACCATGATCTCTAAATTGTGTTGTTAGACCTTAAGGAAACAATTCAAGGAATATTGGATTCTTCATCTGCAAAAATATCAAGAGAAAGCCAGCAGGGAAATCACTTCTGAGAAAGCACAAATCCATACCGCTGATAACCAGCTGACATTTTCACACCAGTGAAACACACACACACCGCCCCCACACTTGACCTGGCATGTAATGTGATTGATATTTATAAGAATATTGAATTTCATTCCTCTCTTCAAAACAAGAATGCAGAGATTACTAGCTGCAGACATTGGCTACCTTCTGTATGGCAAGAGCTAGGAATTTAAATCCTAGGAACATTAATGTCATGAACATCACTAGACACTATAGTTGTTTCATATTCCACAGGGTGGCAGCCTTGGACATCTCTTTCCACACTATACTTCTCAAAATGTCCATCGAAGACCTTTTGCATTTGGTGGCTCCACTGTTCAAATAATAATATTTGATAGGGGATGACTGATACCCACTGAAGAGAAATGTAGAATTACAGAAACATCACGAGTACGTGAAGCCTAGTGGGGTTTTCCCACATAGCTTAATGGGAATTATGTGGGCAGGGAAGCAGGGAAGGAAGAGAAGGCTACTGACCTTTGCAAGCTAACAATGATGCATATTGCAATGAAAACGTGGACATGCCAATTGTTTCTACGGGAAGCTGAAAAACACTGTCTTTTTCATCCTATAAACTGTGATAACACAGAAATGTTCACTGTGTTTGTTTTCAGAAGAACAGAATGAAACAATCTGAACATTTAATCTTCATTCCTAATATAATTCTCAAACAGGACCAAATAGTATTTACTGCTCTACCAGGATACTTTAACTTAACTTTTGAATGTCCTGTCATGGATGCATTGCAAAAAAAAAAAAAAACCAGAGTCAGAAGAAAAATTAAAGATGTCATTTCTTTGTTTAAATTATATTGAAATGTAGGGAATAAGGGAAATGACCGTGACAGAAATATGCAAGAACATTTTATAGGACCATTGTTCTTATAGCCTACAGCAATGTTGGCGAACCTTTTAGAGACTGAGTGCCCAAACTGCAACCCCAAACCCACTTATTTATTGAAAAGTGCTAGGGCTGCATCAGCATTGTGGTGCCCTCAGGGGGCTGGGGGGGGGCATCGCAGTAGTCACAGCAGACTTGGTGAGCGTGGCCAGGACCAGGACAGCAGGGGCCGGTCCCTCGCCATCTCCAGGACATCCCCGAGGGGCCAACACTGCTTGCTCTCGCTCACTTCCTGCCCTGTCGTTTCCAAACACCACATGCTCGCTACTCTGGCAAACTCTGCTGGGGCAACGACACGCGTGCCCACAGAGAGGGCTCTGAGTGCCACCTCTGGCACGCGTGCCATAGGTTTGCCACCACTGGCCTACAGCAAATACCATATTGTTTTAAAAATGAGTCCTTCATCTATGTTTGGCATAGATAGATGAACTTTTAACTCACTTAACAAATGTCTTGCTTAGCAACGGAAATTTTGGGCTCAATTGTGACCATGCATTGAGGACTAACTGTATGCCAAGGTCACCCGGTAATTTACAGGCCCAAGGAGGAATACAGCCCATGTCTCCTGGTTCCTAATCCAGCACCTACACCACTATACCATTGGATCTCAATCCTTTTAATATCAATCCCATTAGGTCAGGGGTCTTCAAATTTGGCCCTTTTATGACGTGTGGACTCCAATGCTGGGAGTTGAAGTCCACAAGTCATAAAAGGGCCAAGTTTGAAGACCCCTGCACTAGGTGGACCAGCTTAGGAAATTAACTCCACAGGAAGACTAGGACTATGCTTTATTGAAGTAGGCTATGACAGGTAGTCCTCGACTTACGACCACAATGGAGCCCAACATTTCTGTTGCTAAGTGAGACAGTTGTTAAGTGAGTTTTGCTCCATTTTATGATTTTTCTTCAGTTGTTAAGTGAATCACTGCAGTTAAGTTAGTCATATGGTTGTTAAGTAAATCTGGTTTCCCCATTGATTTGGCTTGTCAGAGGGTCACAAAAGATGATCACGTGACTCCAGGGCACTGGAATCATCATAAATATGAACCACTTGCCGAATGTCTGAATTTTGATCATGTGATCAAGGGAATGCTGCAACGGTCATAAGTGTGAAAAACGGTCATAAGTCACTTTTTTCAGTGCCATTGTAACTCGAATGGCTCTAAATGAATGGTTGTAAGTCAAGGACTACCTGTATAACAGAATGTCGAAAGTCTGAATGTGCCATACTTCCCTTCCTTCTTATACTCCAGTGAATCAAGGAGTCATTTCCCTGAGTTGTTTCCAATATTATCTTGCTTCCTAGGTCTTAAAGAATGTTTCAGCTCTCTTTTAACAATTTAAAAAATGGTGATCAGGTTATCAACTCCACTATGGCCATTTTCAGTCTTATTGTGTGTCACTAAGTCAGGACCAGCACTGGTGACCATCTTCTCCAGAATGATAATCTGTTTCCAATCTGGTTCTTTGAGTCTTCCAACTATTTACTCATTATGGCTGTAATCTACCCACCATACTGTTAGCTGTCTTCTTTTCTTTCTTTGTAGCTTTTATGGCATTACAGACTTCCCAAGAGATAGGAGAAAATGTAGTGTCCAAAATATGCTAATTTGGCCTGGTTTATTTGTGCCTTTTTATTAGCTAGAATATTTTATGATAGAGTTGACTGCTTAAATAAAGTTAAATGACAATTCCCAATAGTCTTAGCTAGTATAGCCAATGATAAAAAATGCTAGGAATTGCAGCTTAGCATCATCTGAAGAGTCCCAAATCCTATAATCCTAGCATATAAGATAAACATTCCCCAAAGAAGATAATAAACTATTGCCATTATCGCAGAATAAACAATGAAAGCCAGAAGCTGCTCAGTTACCATTTTATAGAACCATTGTTCTTATAACCTACAGAAAATACCACATTGTTTTAAAAATGAGTTCCTCATTATGTTTGGCATCATTCGTCCATTTATTCATTCATATTGTGATACTTATACAAAGTCTAATTTTTATCCATCCCCAGCAGTCTACAATATGTAAAATCCATAAAATAAAGAACATATCACCACCACAGCAAAAAGAAAAAAACAACCCCAGTCATCTGATCATTTCTAGAAGTTTTTGAAAAGCAAACATTCTAAGAGCTTTGTCTGGACATCCTCCAGAAAGTTCAAGAGAGGGTACCATATAGTTCACCAGAATATCAGTGGAAATGCAGTGTGCTTGTCCCCTCATTCTTCAGATCTCATTGGATTAAAGTGATATGCCCCTCTAGGGCAGAACACACTGAACAGGTTGGTTCTCCTTGAAGCAGCTGGTCCTGCATAGATTAAAAAAAAGCACCAAGATCTTATGAGCTTGAGAGGTTAAAAAAATAGCACTTTGAACTGCACTCTGAAGCATATTGGCAATCAACATGGTGACTGGTAGAGTACAGTGCTATTATATGGCACTAATAGCTCTTGCCCTTTGTAGGTAAACTTCTGCATTCTGCACATTATGGTTTAAGATTATCATCTTACAATTTCTGTCATTAGAAATTCATCCTTGGTTGCTAGGATATTAAAATGCATTAGAAAAAGAAAGCAGCAAATATTCACATGCTGCCCTTTCTCGAATGGTTCCAAGGCTATTTGCAAAATTGCAAAATCAATTCACAAAGTCAATAAGACCATCGATAAAACTCAATGGGAATAACTCATCCACTTTCTGCAAGGCATCAAGTAATAAGTGGACATTTATTAGTAATTCATTAGAGAACATTGGGATTACCTTAAAAGTGCCTAATATGTTGATGAAAATTTATATAGAATTAGGAATTCAATGGATGATAGGCCTAAAAGTCAGTATGGCCAATCAAGAACGAAGACTGATGTCAACCAAAGTATCTGGACCTTGTTGTGTTAGAGCAGGGGTCTTCAAATCTGGCCCTTGCCTGGCTGAGGAATTCTGGAAGTTGAAGTCCACAAGTCATAAAAGGGCCAAGTTTGAAGACCCCTGTGTTAGCGAATCTATTGTGCTGGCCTATGGGGATGTGTGCATCATCTACCCAAAACTTTTAATTTCTTTTGCATCATTCATATGCATACTTAGTTTGAGAGTCGATTAAATTGCCCCACCTTAATCAAGTAAATCAGTTAGAACTCACAACCAGCTGAGATTACCTTAGAGGTGACGGCCCTATTTAGAAGTAATGATCCTTCTTTAATAGATCAATCAGCAGCACTGAGTTGAAACTCATTGGAGAAGACATTCAACAAGGGAACCACCAAAATAGCAATTAGTTTTTGAGGTCTAAATAACTTGTAAATTTTGGCTTTACCCTTTGGCTTCCTAGCTTGGTACAAACATTATCTATCCGCAATAGGACAGATAACAGAACAAGTTAAGAATGGAGACTAACATGCTAAGGTACAGCAGTTGCATAGGGCAGTAAAAACCAAAGCTGAAAACTGATGCAATCCTATAAATGATAATTTTGTGCTGCATGATTATTCCACTTATAATTATTGTACATTATTCATCGTGGCAATGAGCACTTAATTTGATTAGTACTTTTAATTGTTGGCTGAATGTTAATTTAAGGTTCATTAAACAAGGCATTACAAAATAAAAACAGGTTTTGCTCTGTTAGGAAACTTAATTAAGAAATGGCTTATTTAACTCACTGCAGCAGATGCAGCAAACTTAAATTTGACTAGGGAACTGACAAATTTCACATACATTCATTATATCTGTGTGTCCAAGGAAGGCAGTTGATTACCCTACTTAATCTTCTGCCATGCAGATCTGGGGGAAAAAAGAGCACCTTCAACACCTTCCCAGTCTGACCTTCAACTAGCTCAGGAACCAATGCTATATTTTATGTAAATTTAGATACAAACTGCACGTAACATTTTTCATCTGCTTTCAGTTATTTTATTAGACAGGATAAAAGTTAAAGACCCTTTTGAGTCAACACCAGCTGGCAACTTTAAAAAAAAAAAAAACAGTTTGCTGATGCCTTCCTCTGCTGCAAGTTTTCAAATCCTAGCTTAGCCTATAATCTTAGATTTCCTGATGTCCCCAATGCAAGTCCAATCCTGCTATTTTTTTTTTAAAGATCTGCCAAGATTTTTGCCTGAATTATACCATACCATTTTAAAAGTCCTTGGCCTTCCAAGCATAGAGAACCTCAGCAGTGTGCTCAGATTCCCCATGTGGCAATTTCCAGTCATCTGTGGGGTCCCCATTGAAGTTCCCACACGGTCCACATAGCTTCTCTGGAAGAATATCCTTGACTTTCACTGTTACCCCACCATCAAGAGAAAAATAAACTTGTACATCAGAAGCCCGGTCAATCACAATCCCATCTTGATCCTTGCTTAAAGTCAGACGTTTGGAGACTTTGTATGGCAGGTTTACTGACCGTCCATTAACCTAGAAAACATAAAATATTTGGGATATAAAAAGCCATTCTGAGAAAGCCCAGCAAGCCATCAGGAATATAACATTTTCAGTCCTGAAATTTATGTACAGCAAAAAAAAACTGTCTGCCAACATGGAATTCATTAGAAGCTGCCCAACTTTATATTAAATAAGTTTGTTGGGGGGTTTTAGTCATATACAATGGCAGATGGCTATCTCCTAGACCGGGGGTAGGCAACCTTGGCTCTTTTATGACTCATGGACTTCAACTCCCAGAATTCCTCAGCCAGCATGGCTCAGCTTGGAAACCTCTCCCTTTCCCCTCAGCGTGGCTAGCTCAGGAATTCTGGGAGTTGAAATCCACCAGTCATAAAAGAGCCAAGGTTGCTTACCCCTGTCCTAAAGTGAATAATCTGGGGGTTTAGAATATTTTGATAGCCAAAGGCAGAATTTAATATTTTCAAGGAAGACAAGGTAATGATGGGACAGACAGTAATGAGAAATGGGCAGGACGTATTGCATGTATGGAAGAGGGTCACATTTTGTTTTTCTCAAGTTTGGGGGGAATGAAGTTGTAAAAAATTAAGCTTTATTTAGGATTTAGTTTACAATTTTTGTGTATTGTCAAACCTACAAAACTATTTTTGGTCGCAGCTATTTTTCTTCTTTGTTTTTCGGCTTGCCACAACTTTGGGGGGAGGGAAAATGCATTCTTCTGTTCCAGACAAAACAATAACTTTCTTATGGGAACCAAGGTCAAATCACTCAGGTGTTTGGTGGCTAGAATTACCGTTACAGAGCCCGCCAAAGGTGTTAATTGGAGAATGTGATTTATTACATATTTAGTGGGTGGGGAGTTTAATTTTTACTTTGTAACCTTTTGGGGGGGAACTTCTAGTCTTGGTTTCACCCTTGTTCGTGCTGATATTATGTAGCCATTAAAATTCTTCTTTGAGGAAAACAAATGGCTCAGAGTTCTTTTTTTTTTTTTGGTCTCATCTATCGGAACCATGACATATATTTCTAGCCACATACCGCATATTCCGGCGTATAGGGTGACCCGGCATATAAGACGACCACCTAGTTCAACGCCGGGTCGCAAGACGATCGACGCCGAGTCGCATACCTAGAAAGTCATCTTATACACCGGAAACTACATTATTTCCGGCTTATAAGACAATTGACGCCGAGTTGCATGCCTAGAAAGTCATCTTATACGCCAGAAACTACCTTATTTCTGGCGTATAAGACGACTCGGTGTATAAGACGACCCCCAAGTTCGGAGGCTGTTTCGATGCTCTCAAAAGTCGTCTTATACACCGGAATATACGGTATATATTTCTACACTCACACAAACCAAAAATACTGCTGACTCATGGTATTTGTGATGGGATGCAGGCAGCACACAAAACTACACACTCTCCGGCCTGTGGAAAAACCTTTCTCCATGGAACCGGTCCCTGGTGCCCCAAAGGTTGGGGATCTCTGTTGTAAGATACCCAAACTCACTTGTGTGTGATATGGGTGGCTATATAAATTTGTTTAATAAATAAATAATCCATCTTCCTGTAAGCTAATAAAAAGTTAAAGCAATCTGAGGATAGGGAAAGGATCCAAAGAAATTGGTCTTTAATTTACATGGAAATAAAATACAGTTTGGAGCTATTATTGTGAATGACAGCAACAATGTTTCTGCTCGAATCCATTATTCTTTCCCCAAAAATCCATACTAGGAAAGGTATAATTGGGGGAAATGCCCATAGAAATGATTATGGGGGATATATTTTTCAAGATATTGGAAAAGTGTGAATTTTACATGCAAAAATATGCATATTGTTGATCATGAATGTAGATGTTTTCTAAATGTTTGTTTTAGGGTTGTTGGAGAAATCACAAAATCAATCAAGGGAATGGAATAACACATAAACATCAGAAACATTGAAGTGGAGCAGATTTCAGCTAATTAGCAGATTTGGTGATAGAAGATGAAGGTAGAGAAGGAAAACAGCTTTCAAGAATGCTGGATGCAATTTACTGCTTGACTTAAGAGCTGCTTGATGCTCTTCCCAGCCTTCTCACTTACCCATATCCGGTTGTTCTTTTTCAGAGTAATGACAGCCTCTCCAAAGAAAACATGAACAGCCTTGACCACTGACAGGTTATCTTCACAGTCCTTTCCGATGTTCACAGATACCCTGAACCAGGAGGGATCACTCTCATCGCACAGAGAGGACACGTCATAAACCCCACCACAGAAGTTCCATCTTGCTGAAGTTCCATCAAAAGAAACAAGCTGGGCCTCTGGGGAAATTTTGCACTGGCCTTCTCTGTGCTCACAGCCACGCACACCATTTTGGACAACACATATCTCTTCACTCCGACATGCTGTTTCCTCACAGGTGATTTGATCAAGAACCTGACAACTGCATTTCTTGGTGCAGTTGGTTGAAAAGATGCTTTCTCCAGCCTATTAGGATAATTCACCAATGGCAGAAGATATGGAAAAGACAAGAAAGAGTTACTAGACTTACACACAGCTAGGCCTTCTATCAGAATGGCATCTATGCTGGCTGTGGAATTCTAGGAATTGAAATCCATCGATATTAAACCTGTTGAGGTTGAGAAACACTGGGATAGAGTAATCTGGATGTTACATAATATTAAGTCTCCATGTACAATAGGTACAATGAGCCATGGTGGTGAAGTGGTTAGAGTGCAGACTAACTATTACAGGCTCCCAGTCAGGAGTTCGATCCTGACCAACTCAAGGTTGACTCAGCCTTCCATCCTTCCGAGGTCATTAAAGTGAAGACCCAAATTGTTGGGGGCAATAGGCTGGCATTTGTAAACCATTCAGAGAGTGCTCTAAAACAGGGGTCTCCTACCTTGACAACTTTAAGACTTGTGGACTTCAACTCCCAGAATTATTCAGCCAGCAAAGCTAGTTGAGGAATTCTGGGAGTTGAAGTTCACAAGTCTTAAAGTTGCCAAGGTTGAGGACCCCTGCTCTAAAGCAATGTAAAGCGGTGTATAAGTCTTAGTGCTGCTGCTATTGACATGGCAATCCAACCCCATCTTGGAGTGGGGAGAAATTTCTCAGTTTTACAGAGCATTTATTCCTGTCTGGGGTTTTCCCAAATGGTCAATATAACAGCCATTCCTTCTGTAATTGCCCTTGGAACAATCTCTATATGTTCAACATATGAAAAATGTGTTTCCAAAATTAGACAAAGCAGATCTATATGCAGGTAGTCCAGAATTTACGACCATTTGTTTAGCAACTGTTGAAGTTGCAATAGCATTAAAAAAAAGTGATGATCAATCCTCGCACTTATGACCATCACAGCATTCTCCCCACAGTCAGGTGTTCAAAATTCAGATGGTTGACAACCGACATAAATTTACAACACTTGCAGTATCCTGGGGTCCTGTGAATATCATTTGCAATTTTCCCAGTCAGATTTCAGCAAACAAAGCCAATGGGGGAAGCCGGATTTGCTTAATGACCACATTTAAATATTGCAGTGATTCATTTAACAACCGTGGCAAAAAAAGGTCATAAAAGTGAGTGCTGCTCTCCTAACAACCGCTTCACTTAGCAACATAAATTCTGATCCCAGTTGTGGTTGTAAGTCAAGGACTACCTGTTTAATGAACAAAACACAACCCATCACCCCCACCCCTTCCCCCTTTTTAGACTGGGGACATTATCACCTCTGCCTTTCATTCAGTCACTTTCCTTCATCTTCTTTTCAGGTTTCCAGACATGGGACTGCTGCTAACCATTTGGCATTCTAAAATATTTCTTTTGAATTGATAAAATGACACTATTACATGCTTAAGGAAGTAAGATGGTGCCTTGATTTTCGGTTCTATTAAACAACTTTCTATGTTATTCATAATGTGTAAAGTAGAATTGACAGTTACCTGCCCAAATCAATCCCTTCATTAGCCCAAGCTGCTTAAATAACAACCCCTTGTTTTGTTCAACAATCAAACTAAATTTTAGTTTATGTCATCCACTGAATGCCACGCCTCTCTACTTGATACATGAGACGAATATATTTCATGCATATCTGACATATCTTTGCATGAAACAGACAGGAACCTTTTTCTCCACTTGTTAACATTAAATGAATGAACATAGTAGGGCTTTTTCCAAGTGACTGAAAAGTTGTCAATTGAATGAACTAAAAACTGTCAGTACATCAAGTAGCCTTTACATCGTAAAATATCATGGACAAGTCCACTATAAGGTACTTTCCTGAAAGAAAATTAAATAGACTCTTAACTGGGATACCACTGGAAGGCCTGAAAGAGCACGTTAGGGATAGATTGTCATGTAGAAAAAATCTAATCTATTGTGAGGTCTGAAAGATCAGGTCCACACATGAAAGTCCAATTATGTCCTATGCACAAGAACCTTCTCAAATAACAATTAACAGCTCCTTGGGTGTTAAGGGTCAGTGGTATTCAAGGGAGGATGGAATTAGTTCTCTTATGGCTATGAAGGGATTATAGGGTGATGCCCCTTTTAATTCCACCCCCATATTCTGCCATTCCTTCTCTTATATCTATGCAGTCACCAGGAATCAAAAGAAATTGACTGGGCTGCCTTAACTTACCTTCAGATAGAGACCATTATGGGTACAGCCACACTTTTCCAGAGGTACACATGCATCCCCATCAAACATGTAGCCATCATTACACCGGCAACCTTCAAAACAATTCTTAGTGCACTGCACTGTAGTGTAGAAACTGGCACAGCTGGAATCACAAGCTCTAATGCATGTCTCATAGTGGCTATTAGCTGGACAGAAGAAAGCTGAAGAGGTAAAAAGAGAAATGTTTTGCCAAATGTTTTCCTTATGGCACTGAATAAAAATATAGACAGGACAAAGCCTTAACACTATGGAAGCTGGTTTTCCTCTATCACAATAGATTGCCTAAATTCACTGCATCCAGTGGAACTTTTTTTCACATAATAATTGCAAACACAGAGTCAACAAGAAACCAATTACAGAATAAATCTGAAATGGACGTATCAAAAGATAACACTTGGAAATGGATTTGGGAATGTAGTCTTACAATTAATGCTACTTTTCTCACTCCTTCTGTGATCTGACATTAGAAGAAAATAGCGTAGGATTAAGCTTTGTTTAGAGCTCCAGAAAAGGAGAAGCAGAATCTCTTGCAAGAAAAACTGGCAAGAAAGATAATTTTTAACAGCTGGGGATTATCATCCAAGGAGGCTAGATATGAAGAATGTATCTCAATTGTACTGGGAGTTTCTTAAAGTATCTATAAGAGGCATTCTGTCAAGTTTGCTTCTCCTATCACCATAGCCTTGGAACCAGATTAATTTAAACCTAGTTCAAATTGCAGTATTTCCCTTTGTAAGGGAAGCCCGCTTTATAAACTTACGGCAAGAGACAGCTGTTCTCCAGTCATCAATTTCAGCTCCAGCTGCTTGACATTTAGCTGTGTAAGCTTGAAGATTTTGACAGAGAGCTCCCTCACCAACAACTTGCATGTCATACAGGCAGCTGTGAAAGAACTCTGCAGGACCCACAAATGAATGACAGTCTTTGAATGGGCCTGACTCAAGTGTGATGAGGCCACAGTATCTGTCACCTTCATATTGTGAAGTTCTGGCCTCATCATAAGCAGGGAATTTCTGCACACAGTTCTCAGAGCAAATGCTGCCAATTGTGGGGACTTCCCACGAGATTCCAAAGTCATCTGCACTTGAGGTGAGAGTTCCATCAGGCAGCATAAAATCATCATCAAGGTTATCGTTGAAATTGCCACCAAGTCCAGATGTCTGTTCTTGGTAGATCCTAGGCACAAAAACTTCGACATAGTTGGCGATGTCATAAATGACTTTGAAACCTTCAGATGACTGGATAATAATATTATTCCCTTCTTGATTGATCCAAAGTTTTCCATTATCTCCGCTAAATGGTAGATTGTAAAGCTCGTCCTCTACCTTGAACAAGAAAACAAGAATAGTGAATGAATTATTTGCTATAAATTTGCAGATACATGGCAGATTAACATGAATTCCTCTGGCAATTAATAGAATAGAAGGGACCACATATTGTCATCTAGGAATGGAACTCAGTCAATGAAAACAGAGCTTTCATAAAATACAGCATTTAGCTATAGTGCAGTGGTGGCGAACCTATGGCATGTGTGCCAGAGGTGGCACTCAGAGCCCTCTCTGTGGGCACATGCACCGTCACCCCAACTCCACCTCCCCTTGTGACCCCCTTCTCACCAGCAGCCCCCCTGGAGGACAGTCATCCCCGGGCACGGCCTGTGCGAAGCAGTACATCCAAAAACATGGCAGCCAGGCAGCGGGGACAAGACTCCACCCTCGTGCCCTGTCGCGCGCAGTAGATGCTGCGGGGTGTGGGTGGAGGGCATAAACACCATGGTGCTGCTGGGCCACCTGGGTGATTTGCAATGGGCCATGGAGGCGATGAGTGGCCCTGCAGGCAGGGGGGGGAGGAGCAGGCGGGATGGGAAGGGGCTGGTTTTGGGGCACTTGGTCTCTAAAAGGTTCACCTTCACTGCTGTAGTGTAATGCAGTGTTTCTCAACCTTGGCAACTTTCAAATGTGTAGACTTCATTTCCCAGAATTCCCAAGCCAGTATTCATACTGGGAGGTGAAGTCCACATATTTGAAAATTGCCAAGGTTGAAAAACATTGATGTAATGTATGAATCATTCTCTCCTAAATCCAACATCAGCATCCATTACAGCACACAGAGAAAAAAGCATAACATAAAGTCTTGGATCTGGAATTGCACAGAAGGGATCATTTCTTCATAGTCTGATATATAACAGAATAACAAATTTGGAAGGGACCTTGGAGGTCTTCTAGTCCAACCCCTTGCTTAAGCAGGAAACCTTATATCATTTCAGACAAATGGCTGGCCAATCTCTTCTTAAAAATCTCCAGTTTTGGAGCACCCACCACTTCTGGAGGCAAGTCATTCCACTAATTAATTGTTCTAACTGCTAGGAAATTTGTCCTTAGTTTTATGTTGCTGCTCTCCTTGATTAGTTTCCATCCATTGCCATAAATCAGAGGTCTTCAAACTTGGCCCTTTTATGACTTGTGGACTTCAACTCCCAGAATTCCTCAAGCCAGGCATGCCTGGGAGTTGAAGTCCACAAGTCATAAAAAGGCCAAGTTTGAAAACCCCTGCCATAAATCCATTGAATGCTATTTTGGTTTTTTTTTTAAGGAATAAAGAGGAAAGTATAGAACCTAAACTAAAAAAAAAAAAAATTAAATCAAAGGTTTAATACAGAGAAGTATAGTTATTGTTCACATTATTTTTCATATAGTTACTCACAAAGAGATATTATCGTAAGTTAATAATTTAGGCACTTACCTTAACTTGCCATCTCTTTCCTCTCTCCAGAACAATAGTATATCCATGTATGTAGGTAACAACTGATGTTATATCAAGTAAAGATTCATTATCTGCATTCTCATGTTCCACCACTACAGAAAACTTCACCTGCTGATTATCTTTGTCGGTTACTCGAGTTAAGATGTAAGAGCTGGAACCAGGAAAATCAAAAGTCTTCCCATCAAAGGTAATATAATGGAATCCACCGGACGTTGCCACTGTTCCATAACCAATAGGGTAACAGCCCTGGATGCCATTCTCCACCCTGCACTCCTCATAACTCCCACAGGAAAACTGGTGGCAGTCAACAGCACCATCGTCCACACAACGACACTTCTCCTGACAAGTGTTCGTAGGGTAGAACTCTGCTCTCTTTTTGTAGTACCTGCCCTCATGCACACAACCACACTCAGCAACGGGGACGCACTCATCCCCATTGAGGATGAATCCAGAATCACAGAAGCACCCTTCAGTGCATGGAGCATCACAAGAACTGGGAGTGACAAAACTGTGACAGGTGGCAGGGCAGCCATTTCCACACAATTCATAGTGAGAATTAAGTGGACAGGAAAAACCTGGAAGAGATGGACGATGAGACAGCTTGTCAAAACAGCATTCCAAGTATTGAATTTAGGAGCCCTGAAGTTATATTACTTTTGACCCATCCATATGTTGCTCGGATTTCCAAATATTTTGAGGCCTATCACTAATAGGTTAAGTTACCAGGTTAGAAAGCAAGAGACCATGAGTTCAAGTGGTATGAAAGCCAGTTGGGTGACTTTGAGCCAATCATCAGGAAACCATGAATTCAAGTCCCACCTTAGGCATGAAAGCCAGTTGGCTGACTTTGAGCCAATCACCAGAGACTGAGAGTTCCAATCTCTCCTTAGGCAGGAAATCCGGCTAGCAGCCATTCTCTCCCAGTCCAATCCACATCAGAGGGTTGTGTGGTTGGGAAAATAAGAGGAGGAAGGTGTGGTGGATATTTCACTGCCTTGAGTTATTTGTACGAACAATAATGGTGGGATATAAATAATCAAATAAAAATAAATATCCCACCCATTCCCATATCTTGTGCATGGAGTTCCAAATGGAGAAAGCTGACCTGTATATGAATTTGGAAACATCTATTTTGTGGGGGGGGGCATCGTGTTCATGATCCTTTTTATTTGTGCTTATTTATAAGAACTCTATATCCAATCCTTCTAGTGCAGGACAAGCATTACTGCCTCACTTCCCTTTCTATGCTTAGATTGCTCTCTATCCACCTTGTAAATGAAGGAAACTTCTCTTCCTGCACTAATTAGAGCTAAAAATTTATACCATTTCTCCCTTGCAACCTAATAATGTTTGCTGAGAAATATATGCTGCTTATTTCAAGTAAGACTTACAACAACATCTCCTGTCTCCTCTATTGAAGCCTTAAGTGTCTGGAACAGTACAAATGGGATAAAGATGTGATCTACTGGGAATGTCTAAGGGGGAAAAAGGCCTTTCTCTTCATCACTAATTCTAGAAGAAATGTCTTTCAAAAAGGCTGTTTCCTATGGCATTTGGCATAGCGTCAAAATATTAAATATGCTCTTTCTTCAGATATTTTAGCCGTGGGCTATGGATAAAATGATTCAGTAATTCAGTTAAATCATTAAAATATACAAATAGCCAACTATTTCCATTTACCAGATTTTAACATGAGAGATAAGACTATGAAGAAAGAAAAATGTTCTCCAAAATTCTGGTTATTAAATAGATCCCAGGATAATGGAAAATCTAAGTGACACAGTAACTGCTTTATATTTAAACAGCAGTGGTTTAAAAAGTGTTAATTATTCTGCTTGGATATTGATAACTCCCAAAAATTGAAACTTGATGGAAAGAAGAATGGAATTAATAGAGTCGAAGTGGCGCAGCAGTTAGAGTGCAGTACTGCAGGCCACTTTAGCTGACTGTGTTCAGCAGGACAGCGGTTCAAATCTCACCGGCTCAAGGTTGACTCAGCCTTCCATCCTTCCGGGGTAGGTAAAATGAGGACCCAGATTGTTGGGGGCAATGTAAATATATATATACATTGCTTCCTGGTGTACACCGCTTAGAGAGTGCTTGCACTTAAAGCGGTATATAAGTCTCATAAATAAATAAATAATATTATTAAAGTTTCATCGATTTCAGATGCCTCTCTAGCTTATAGAATTGATTTAGTTGGACTGTATCTTCCTGTAACTTATATACCATTATTCATGTTTCATGCTTTGGAATAATAAAAGCCGAAGTCTTAATGAGAAAGAAATCCCCATCGCAAAAATTTATAAAATTATACATACTGCAAAAGGAGGTTGATCGCCATGGCTTAATCTGGATATTTTGAGCTTGGCAGGTAGTTGCATAAGTAGCGATGGCCTCACAAAAAACATTTGGATGTCCCTTGTATGTGCAGGTATCAAAGACACAATCTTCAAAGAATTTGGTTGGGTTAATAGTCCTGTGACAGGGTGCAAATGGTCCATTTCGTTTGGTGAGGATCCCACAATAACGTTCAGCTTGGTAGGTTCGTTTCTCAGTGTCACTGCATTGTAGGCATTTACCGGTGCATCCTGTAGCACACCCAGGGACATCCTTCACCTTCCAGCTGTTTGCAAATTGTATTATATCACTGGTTTGACTTCCATCCTGCATGTCAAAGTCATCGTGAGGATTCTGGTTGGCATTGCCACAGAGTCCACAGACCAAATTGGCATACGTACTGGGAAGAATCACCCTGCTGTAGCTACACCAGTCATAAGTGACGGTCAAATCAAAATCAGTTTGAATGAAGCCATGGACCCCACTCTGGTAGACATTCAGTTTATTTTCGTAAGAAAAGGGTAAATCCACTAAAACTCCATTGATCTAAAAGACAAACAAGAGACACCATCCAGGGGCTTTTAGCAAATTCAGAAAGTGTCTTTATGGCATCACCCAGCCACTACTTAAGTGATATATAGCCTTTGATATTGATTCAATGAGAGTTGGATGGCTCAAGAAAATGCTTTAAATTGCTATAGGCGAAATGATTTAAGATTAGCTGTGGAACCAATGCAGAATTTATGACTTGCCTTCTAGGTTTTGCTCACCTTTGCTCTACCATAATACAGAAGAAGATTCCTTATCATATGAAAACTATCAGATATTAATCTCTCCAGCCAGGATTGATCTTTTGCTGAGTGCTTGTAGGATTTGGCTATACTCTTTATCAGACCAAACCTAGCTCTTACTATGCTCTTTATCAGACCAAACCTAGCATCAGCAGATTTCTGTGGCATGGTTGCATATTACCTGCAGGGTTATCTCCTGCATTAAAGTTCCCTTCTGGTACAAGGATACAGAAGGGGAGACTCTGATGTCATTAATTAATTAATTAATTAATTGGCCACATAAAAACTATTTCATTGGCACTTATCATTCTGGTAAATGAAAATACCTGTAGCTCAAGGTTGAAATGAGGGGTCCTTGGTGCTCTCTGAGCTTGGTTGTTTCCTTGCAGATGTTTCATTACCCAAACTAGGTAATAGCTAGCGCTGAGGATGTTATCTAGTTTGGATAATGAAATGTCTACAAAAAAAAAAAAAAAAAACCAGCCAAGCTCAGAGGGCACCAAGGACCCCTACACTTAGTATTCTCTTCTCTCTCCTTTTGTTTGGAGTCATCAAACAAAAAGTTGACTATTCTGCATAAAATACAGCCTTGTAAATCACTTTTAAGTAAATTTCTTGTTACAAAATTAAGAAGAACCAGGATTGAGAGTAGTTTCCATAAGTATTTTCTGTAATGGAAGAACTTCAGTAAATGGTTTGAAGGATTCAACTTTCCCCCCCATAGAAACAGCAAAAGTCCATATCTATGGTAATATTTCTCTCCATTTTCCAAAGTAGAGCTAAAGCACTCTCTTGAACTTTACTCTAAAAATTACCCAATTCTCCTTATATAGGAAAAATGAAAAATGCATGAAACAGACTGGACGTGCTTCTGCAGAGTATTTTAAGCACTCCCAAATACCAAATTTACACCTCCCCCATGCTTCTCCAATATTCAACCACCATACCTCAATCTGACGTGGGGCACTTTTGCTCAGGCTTATGGTCATGTTATAAACCTCCAAGGTCACCGCTTTGGTAAAGGACACAGCCTTATTGCCTCGGATGTCGTTCTCCACTGTGACCAAAAACGGGGTGAGGGCTGGGTTCTTGGAGCAGATGCCCACCAGCTGATACACACAACTTCCCATAAAATCATATTTGGTTCCATCAAATGTAAGGTAATGTGGATCCCCAGATGCAATGCAGGTACTGTAGGTAGTGGCGTGACAACCACGAACACCATTCACCACAATGCATTTTGTCTTGGCTTTGCAAGAAGACTTCACACACACAGTTTTGCCTAACTTGTTATCACACCTGCAACGGGACTGGCAGTTTTCATCTGCCCAAAACTCCTCTCCTGCTCTGTAGGTCACATCTTTGTAAGTGCAGTTGCAACTCTCCTGGGGAACACATTTCTCTCCACTGAAGAGGTAGCCTGGGTCACACTGACAGACTTCTGCACAGGTATTTTTACATCTGGATGGAGCAGTTCGGTCAGAACATGTTGCAGGACAGGCATTTCCACAGGATAGGTAGTGGCTGTTCTCGGGGCAGGTCAACTGGACAGGATCTGGGACTGGGACTGGAGCTATGCAAAACAACGATCAAAAGAAGCAGAAGGAATCTCAGCAATATTAGGGCTCTTTCTCCAATCCTGGAGGCCATAATGCTATGTTATATTGGAGCATTGACACAAATACACGAATATTTAGGAACTGAGATTAAACAGGTCCTCCACTTCGTGTTTCACTGCATCCCTTTGCCTTAATGCAGTGTTTCTCAACATCAGCAATTTTAAGATGTATGGTTTTTGATTCCCAGAATTCCCCAACTAGCATGTTGGCTGAGGAATTGTGGGAGTTGAATTCCGCACATCTTAAAATTATTGAGATTAAGAAACATTGGTTCAATGAAGTGGGCTAAAATACACTTTGTGCCCCTGAACAAATGACAAAATAAGAAAATACCCCACATATCAAGTGGAAAAGACACAAAATGTAAGGCCTGCCAAGTATAGGATCCAACCCCAGCTACACAACCCACTGCAACCTCACACACACTTCCCCAAATCATTCCCGTTCTCTCAGAGTAAGCAAGAAATGTCCACTCTTGAGATGGGGTTAAGGAACTCAGCTATGATCTTGGCAAAGTTTTGGGCTTTGTTTGTGAGCTGAAATGTAAACTGATGATACCAATAACGATTATAGCCATCTGTTCTTTGCTATGAAATCATTCTGAAAACACAGCTCTCTGTGTGCATGCTTAATAAGTAAATAAGTTTTCAGAGTAATTTAGTACAGCTTGAGAAACTGGCTTGCAAGTGATGAAAGCTGTATTTGACTTTCAGGAAATGATTTCAACCTTGTTTATTTGGTCAATTTTTTCCCGTTGGAAGATCTGTAACTTTTTCAGCATGATACATAAATGTTCAAGAAAAAGATTTCACAATGAGAATTGCCTGAGCGATACATGCCAGATGACTTTCTTGTGGGAAGTCACCCTCCCCCAGAGAAGGAAATATTAAATGGGCAAAACATTATATTTCCTCAAAGGATCTTAAAGAGGCAGAAAAGCATGTCCAGTTTTTCTTAATAGCCCCAAGTCTCCCTCCCCCAAGCAGAAACCAGCTCTATAGAAATGCAGATGTGATAATCCATTCAGGAAGGTTGGAGCCCTCCAGCTAGAAGCTTAGGAAGACAAAGACATATAAAATCTACATACCCCACCCAAATTCTAAGACAGGACATAATAGGATTAACCCACAGATGCCAAAGGGGCAGACTCAGATTCAGGTCAAAGTACATGACACAGAAAATACAAAGCCTCAAACAGAAACAGGAAACAACCTCAAGAACCACAGAGGATATAAAAACCCACTCCCTACTTTTCTTCCAGAGCCATCTTCTGTCTGACTCTCCTCTTCAGTAAACTGCAACTTTCTTTCTAAAGCAGTCACCATGTTGTTTATTCCCGGCTTGGACGGGATCCTGATGAAATTTTTTCATTCAACATTCTATTCAGTTTTTCCTTCTTATAATTAAAAAAAAAGGACTTGAATCTAACGTTCTTGTGACTTTTTAGACAAATCTATATAATTTTGGGAGCAATACTACAAAAGACATTATCTTATCCCAGGATCTTTTTTAAAAGTTTTTTTTAAAGTTCTCAATCTAGCCTATAACTCTGGAATGTGCTGGTGCTCCATGATTTGAGCACTAATTGATCTGATGAGGCATCACTTCCCCACCTTTCAATGTCTTTCGACAACCTTTAAATAATCAAAATCCAAGGCATGCTATCTGCAACACTATATTAAAAAGAAAAAAAATCTTAATTTAGATAGGTTTTTTCCAAACTTGGTTGCTTGAGGATGTGTGGACTTCCACTCTCAGAATTCTGGGAACTGAAGTCCATACATCTTCAAGTAGCCAAGGTTGGGAAACACTGATTTACTGTTTCCGAAAGAACAACTTTTGCTGATTTTTCTTTTAATGGTGACTTGTGAGGTCCTGTCATACATCAGAGTTAACAAGTATCAGGGATGACTGCAGAATATGGTTAAAAAAATAAGTCAAGATGAAGGTGTAGCTTCCATTATGTCATTGTGGCTGCCATCTTGATTTTTTTTTATTATTATTATCCCGCCCTGTGGTACTTCTGTAAAGTACCATGGCTACAGAAAAACATCCCATTTTCTCTTCAGTAGTCTGCAACCTCTCTGGGTTATTGTGCCTCATTTTAATCCAAAGGGAAGACTTCCAATTTTAACACTGATTTCAGCTTTCAGACTGATATGCTATATTTTTTAGATTTATCATTGCTGTCATTTCATTTTTGTTTGTGAGGGAGGGAGTTAAACATTACAGTGCTTGTAAACCTCTTCTTCTTTACATCTTGCTTTTTTCCCCCTTACTTATTTTTTGTTACATTTGTCTATGTAATAAATGATTGTCTTTTTAAAGTAAATTAGACAGAAAAATTCTCTATGAGGCTTTTTTTTAGATCAGAAAGTCGAGGGAAGCTGCAAAATGGCTGAGAGTGAAAGAAAGCAACTGTAGCATTCAGCCTCTGATAACATTAAAGAAACCTACAACCAAAAATAAAATGAAAATACCCAGGGAGAAAACTTAGAGGAAATTAGAGGGCAGATCATTGACACAGCATTAGCAATCATGTGAGAAACCCTTCTAACTCAAAAGAAATAATTATGAGAGAATCTTAGAATATGAGTCATAGTGCTAATTATTATACAAAGGGCAATTAGTTACCGAGTGTGCCAAAAGGTGATGGAGCAAAGCCGTAGCCTTCATAATTCTTGTTTCCATAGGCCAAAACACCAAACGGAGCTTGAAGAATCTCGAGGAAAACAGACCGTTGGTTAATATCAGCTTTCCACTGATATTCTCCCCATGAGTACTCTGAGTCAGGGATCAATTGCCATTGCACGCCTGCCACAACAGATTTATCCCAGGTAACGGATTCAGAGCTTTTTGCTATGATAAGGATATGGTTATCAAACTTTCTGAGACCATCAATACGGTAGGCCAGGCCATAACTGCTGATGTCAGGGATGTTGATGAGAAATGGATCATATCCTATGTTCCCGGTCTTGATCCCAGTGAAAAACAAAACAACCTGGATTCCAGCATCGGCAGAGATGTAAAATGCTTGAGGGAACTGGAGTGGAAACTGGGCGATTTCTCCACCCACCATATCTTGAAAGCCTTTGTTCTGTCCTGACTGATAAACAACACGTGTGTTTTGAGAAGCCACCACATAGATAATATCCAAACCAGTCTGCAGAGGCACGGGAGGAATGATGAATGTCTTGCCCCACTTGGAGACTGGCAGAAGTTGCTCAGCAACGTGGTCACAGTAATAATTTTCCTGAACGCAGACATGGCCACTCAAGACTGCCACAGGAGCTGAGGACTGAAGCCTGGTGCCAGACAAGTCATCATCACTTTGCAACTGAAGAACTTGGAAAGCTTTGAGGGGTACTGTG
Organism: Crotalus tigris; assembly: GCF_016545835.1. NCBI lineage: Eukaryota > Metazoa > Chordata > Lepidosauria > Squamata > Viperidae > Crotalus > Crotalus tigris. The sequence continues at coordinate 2,247,038 of NW_024100508.1, forward strand.
AGGGTACGCCCTGCCCCATACGACTGTCCCTGGTAGACGACTTCACCTTGCAGTTCAATGGTGACTTGGGTAGGATTCTGCCAAGCTATGACAGCCAGTTCTTTCTGGTAACTTGCCACTTTGGAGCCAGGAGGTGTGATGATGTAATAGGTACTGCCAAGCTCATGGACTGGGTGGACTGTCATGCTTGCAATAGAATACAATTTCCGATTAAATGAGACCACTGAAATGTCATGCTCAGCCTCAATCACAATGGAATGGGTGAAAAAGCCACTGCCTTTCATTTCCAAACTCGTGGGGAGATCCACAGGTACCGTTTCATCTCCTGCAACTGAGTAAATTTGGCGGGATGAAGACCTGGTCACTGTCACAGTGACTCTGGTGTCATTGCCGTGGCCCACGAGAAATAGCTTCAAGCTTGTTTCAGAAGGCCTATTGGTCTCAAAATTTTCCATGAAAGCAGTGATGAATTGCTTTCCCTGGGAGCTTGATAACCCTTGGCCTGAGGGAAAGATGGAAAGGCATGAAAAACTAAGCTCAGGAAATTAAAACAATAAAATACCCCAAAAAAGAAAAAAGTAAAAAAAGCGGGGGGGGGGGGAATACATTTGGGAAAGGGCCATGGGCTAAATTTAAAGGCACCAATAATTTATGTTTCACTTTCCTTATCACTATTGAAGAGATAATAGGCCTACAAGTTTAATTTATTTTATTATTCCTTACATTTCTCACATTTTCACTTCAGGAACTTTAGGCAGCACATAGTGTGTCCCACAAGTCTGTGAAAGAGTTGTGGGGGGGGGGTGAAGGGTCAGATGAAAGAATGTAGGTGCAGATGAGGCCCTGGGGATCAGAAGAAGGGTCATTTGTGGAGATAGGACCCAGGTGTGGCTGTGATGGACATGGGAGTGAGGAAGATAAATTCGACAGAAACATTTACTCTTAAACAACTTTTTCTTTAACAGCTTTTTTCCTTTCTGCTCACTGAGGGTTTGGCAGACAAGCTTGCTAACAGTTGACACGTTAGGGGGGCTGCGAGGGATGGGGGGTGCAGGGACAATGAAATGAGACAGATTCACAGGTTCAACCACTTAGCCAGGATGTTGGGTCTATGAATAGCTCACTTATAAGAAAACCCAAAACCACGTAGCTGGCACAGGACACCAGAAGCTTTGCAATATTCCCATGACCTGATGTGGTGTGACATTTAGCTATTTTGCCTAGCAAGCGAGAAAGCTTTAGGGGGCTGCAATCCAGATAACCAATCAATATTATATGTTATGCATGTATTATCAGGGGGAGGGAAAAGGGATGTGTTGGGTGGGCAGAGGGGTGTATGAAAATTACCTTTGATTATAAAAACTGTTGTAAAACTGTAAACGGGGCCTGGGTAGCTTTCAAAGCCAAGGTCACTTTCATCTTGCTATTAAAATAAAAATCTGTTTTTCCATACCTTGGGTTTGGTGTAATTAATTGGCTTCGACATCAAGCTAAGACTCAGTTTTGAGAACAACAGGGGGAGGGAGAGACTGACTGACTGATTGACTGACTGAGATGGATGTTCAAGATTACCCAATGACCACATCTCTGTGAGGGAGGGCAGGGCAGGGAGAGAGAGATGATTTTTTTAGGATCTCTCCAGTCCTGGTCTAATATCTAATTGTGGGATTTCAAATATTGGGTACATCCTAGCCAGTTAAGGTTCATTTAAAATCTGGATTTCCCCAGTTCTAGTCCATCACCTTCAACACAATGACACATTGGCTCTCATGGGTCAGGAGAGAAAGAGAAGACAGACATGGATGGACTGGCATGGGATTTGGGGATGAGCTTCCTCCATTGGGTTGGGGCTTACTCACCATTTTGTAGCATTAAACCAGCCAAAAAGAGTAGCAGCAGCAGCCCCATCGCTACAGGACACAAAAGGAATATAAGAAGAAATATTACATAGGATGTAAATATGAACTATGGCCATCGAATGGTGTAGAGATTTCCTGATGAAATACTAATTTTCTATGGATGTATTAGTCAGCAGGGCAAACCTTTCCCATTTGCTTGTTTTTTTGGTTCCCCTTTCTTTCCCCACCTTCCCCAAATGCAGTTCAAAATTTAGCAGCACTTATGGAGTCCAAGGCAGCTCTCAGTTTCCTCTGTGAGCAGTAAAAAAAAAAATTTTAAAAAAATATCTCCAGATCTTTCCAACCTGTTAAGAAAAAAATAGGCAATTTCTGCTATGCTGTTAGGAAAAAAAAATAATCACCAAGCATGTAAACAAAGCAAAATTCTCTCCTTGCACAAGATCCAATGTCTTACTCAATGCCCTGTGGCAGACAGCCAATTTCCTTATGTGATTATATCTGTTTAAGGAAACTCATATTGGGTGTTATACTGTATTTGTGTACAGTTGAAAGCAGATCTTTCTTTCTTCTTTTTGTCTATGTTTTTTTTCTTCTACTATGGTTTTCTTTTGCTAATGAAACCTGTTTGACAAGATGCAAGAAAAGAATACCAGTTTATTCTTCAGAAAGTAATTTTTCTCTGGGGGGGGGAACAGAATAGTGGGTTAAACATCTGTTGAAAGAGGAAGCTGGGTCATCCCATCATATAGAATACAAGCTACCTGTTGCATGATACAAAGAGAATACAAAGATACTGGACAAAGGTCCACCACAACTCTTACCTTTCACAACTGAGATTTCTTTGGATTTGAGGAAAGGAGCACAGCCTGTGCTCACCCTCTTCCTCCTTGCTACTGGTCCCTCTTTTATAGGGAGCAGGATTCACAGAAATGAGAGGAAAACACCCACAGGGTCAAAAACAAGTCAACCACTAAGGGTGCTGCCAGATAAATGAAGAGATGCAAAAGGCTGCGGTTCTTGGTAGCGGGAGGAGAAAAATACCAGAAGTGATCAGATCAAATTTATTGCTGTCATTAATCAGCAGCAAGATATATGATTGTAGGTGGTTTGGACGGATTCCAAAGTTGAATAACAACAACCTTATTTAACTCTGGTTGAGGAATGATGGTGTCCACTGTCAGGCTGAAGGGCCTGCAGATGGCACTTCTCAATGTTTGACTTTGGGCAAATGAGTAATTTTAAAAGTACTGAAAAATGCTTTGTGGGTTTTATTGCTAAATAGCTAACTCTTGCAAAAGCCCTGTTCCGGAATTTCTCTTACAACAGCATTCCCCATCCTTTCTGGCTCTGCAGACTGGTGGAGGCAGCAGTGGGGGGGGGGGAGGAACAGTGTTAGAGAGGATGGTTTTGCTTGCGTATGTGTCACTTTTCACAAACACAGCTTCACGTGCACACTCTCCCACCACTTCTGCAGCCCAGTTCCAAACGGACTACAGCCCAGCATCAGGCTGCAGACCAGGGGGTTGGGGAGCCCTGTCTTACAATGATCAGTGGTAGAAACAGCACCCAATAAACTTGGATGGAATTTGAGGAAAGGATCCAAACAATCATTTCGCTATAATTTTTAATACAGTGAATCACTGGATCCTCACTCTCTGGGGACCACAAACCCAGTATATGTTGGTTGCAAACCATTACGATTGAGTACACGTGCCGTACAGTTTCAAAGCCAATTACATAGGCAATTATTTAGCCACAAGGATAAAAATGAGGAGTTGCCTTTATAATTTTAATAAGTAGACCTCTGCACTTTAATTATACACTATAACGAAGTTTGTTTATGTAACTACTTTGTTATGATAAGAAAGTGCCTAGAATCTTACTTGCCCTTGAAGCACTAGATCTCCTTGGTAACCTGATATTGTTTACCACTATTTACAGTAGTTTAATTATCTACGCTTTGAAACTAATGAGTTCCTATGAAGGAATTTTTCATTTATATTCAAGAGTTTCCTTTCTGGCTGTATTTTACTGCAAATAGGTTTGTCTTAAACACTAGAAATTCTTCCACAGAGCACATGTACAGAATAACTTGTATGTTAGTTTTTCCCAAACACCCTTGATCACCCATGAGTGTAATGTAAATATCTGCAAAAAAATTAGGCACTGTTTCTTTCTGACTCTTTTTGCAAATGTAGCTCTTGGATGATAAGACTTCCCAATTGCAGACTGAGTTATAAGGATTTTCCAATCACAGATAGGAGCACAGTGGTTCAAATGGTTAAAACACTGGGCTGGAGGTTAGCAAGCCCATGTTGGAGACCAGTGTGCTGCCTTGGGGTGGAGTTGAGCTTCTGTCATTCACCCCAGCTCCTAATGGGGACATGAAAGGAATCCCCAACTGGATGTCCCCCCTGGGCAATGGTGACCCACACATAAAAAAAGCCACACCAAATAGGCAGAATATATAGTAAAGGAAGAGGAAATAATGCAACTCTCCTTCAAGAATTCAAAACCATGGCTGAAGACTTAGTGTTTAGTGGTTACCTGAAAATAACTTCCCTAGAAAAGAGGTAAGGTGAGGAAGATCCAGTGGAATTTTGTCAAAGAACAAATCAATCCAGAGTTCTCATTTGAGGCATAAATTATATTTTTGATACTTTGTGCAAAGTATAAAGTCTTCTGGAGAAGTCCTAAAAGCTGAGGAAAGTGGAAGGAAAGAGAAAAAAGAGAGCAACCATTAGCAAAGTGAATGGACTCAGTGACAATGGCAAAAGGTGTACCGTTGGAAGATCTAAAGGATCGGGCTGGTAACAGTCTTCAATTTGGCCTGAAGAAAAACCTATCTGTGGTTGCTAAGTAATCAACATCAATTTGATGGCTTGACATCATCACATGGAGGCCACGCTGATGGCAATGATTCTATTCCTACATGCCAACCCAACCATGACTTTAAACCCCTTTGCTTCACCAGGGCCTTAAAAACCTTTCTCTGTTTACTCTGGAATGTAAATTCTGTGTCTTAATACAGAGTTATCTGTATAAATTTATGGACTCTCTGTCCTAAATTGAAAGCAGAGCCAGCATGTATGCAGGGTAAAAAAAATTATAAAGGAAGGCAAGGTGAGTAAACTGAAAGTCCTGGTAATTGAAACACGTTCTGATAAATAAAACAGAGAACAAGGAGAAAGTGACTAATTTTTCAAGAATCTCAGCTAATTCTGGACAAGATTTATATTTCCCAGGAACAAGACTTTGTATAAAACTAAGGAAGCAAAGAAAGGAATTTGGACCTAATTTCTCCAAAGCAATGCCTTGGCCAAGCCCAGTTGTGTGCTTCCACGTGAGTGTGTGAGTGTGTGTGGCGAGCTTTACTTGAGAAAAGTAATGAAGCTTTGCCATTGTTCTGATTACATTCTAATACCAAATATCTGGAAGAGAAACTTTAATCCAGCCTACAACAGGAGTTGACACATTTGGCATGCAAATAAATCAACACATTATTTTTTTGGGGGGGGAGAGCACATAAGATAAAGGATCTTTCAAGGGCTTCAAGAAGAGATTTCATTCATCTCTTGGAAAAATTGCTTTTCAGATCCATCATACTACATTTTCCCCTTAATCTGGTATGCTTGTTTTCATCACCTCAGCACAGCAGGGATGCTACTGCTGCATAGCATCCAAAATTCAGCTAGATAATGCATTTCTGGTGCAATCTGCTATATTTTCTCTGCCTGGCTTTTATTCTGATGGGGTTTGCAAGGATTTCTTCTCATTCAAATGTATGGAGAAAATGGATACATACATACATACATACATACATACATACATACATACATACATACCATCCATGGAAATAACAAAGAAAAGCAGATATGGAAGATGCCTAGCCAATTCATCTCAGAGCAGAGATGCTCCAGAAATGGGCACATTACTTCTTGAAACTCTACATCAACTAAGTGAAGCTTAGCCCACAAACTTCAAAAACTCATTGCCATTGTTAAAAAGATGGCCCTGAGTGGCTTTTTCAACAGCAGTTGAAAAAGTTGGGCTGCCAAAATGTTAATTGGAAAACCAACCCCTTATAAACTTTACACTTAGTCCCACAGCTTACCCCAGGACATTTATTTAAACAAAAAAAGGAGTTTCTTGCTGTTACAAATGTCTTTGTAGATGGAAATAGAAGGGATAGTTAAAGGAGCTTTTTTTTTTTTTTGCCTGGGTTGATGGTGAGGGATCTTGCAGTGTGTGCATGCTGTCAATAAAGTGGGATTCCTTTGTATTTCAGCTCCTTTTTTTGTCAGATTTCTAAAGGCACTACATCCTGTTGGCCTGTTGCCATTTCAGTGTCTACATCGTTCTGTTAAAAGGATATTGGCTAAAGGAACGATGTGCAATTTCTTTGAGAGAAATGATTTCCCTTTAGGTTCCGTGTGGTTGCCCTGTGCCGTTTTAGAGAAGTATGTCATCTGTTCCAGAAGATAGTTGCATTATTAGGAAACTGTGCAATCGGTTTGTGGAGATTTGTAACCACAGATTCGAATGGCCAGATCAAATTAATATATGAGAGGCAGATATTTCTTCTCACTTTTCTCTACTGAAGTCCCAGGCTGAATCTTATATCCATTTCCCTCACCTGATTTCAGGACACCTTCACCAATCCGCTAATAACAATCCTTGGCTTATAGTTATTTGTGCATCTTGCTGGGTCAGCATGTCAGCTTTTTGGCAAGGCAACATACGAGCCATTTACCTTACTCTGCCTGGCCCTCTTTTTCTTTTGCTGACACTCAATTTATTTGGATGTGTGTTGTGCATGAGAATACAGTACCCAAAGTATGTTTGACTGTCAAGTCATTCCCAAGCTGTTCGTTCAGATTCGGCCCACAGAGGTGCGCTTAGGGCTGGAGAAGGCATTATGAGGAGGGGTGGAACGCTTCCAGAAGTAATTTCATTGTAAACCTATAAAAAGAAATCTGGTTGAGCCCAAACTTTGATTGCAGGTTCCATTTGTTGGACTAAGAAGGAACTACTACAGAGGTGGGAGAACCATAACTCTCTTCAGATATTGCTCAACCAGCGATCCTACCTCCCCAAAATTGACTCCGAACAAAGTATTCTCCTAGACAAAAGATAGAGCTCCTTGCATGCATGAACCCCTACAATTTAACTGAAAATACACTGTTTTTTAAAATAAAATCTAATGAATCAACCATTCAGAAGGCCCCTTCTATCTCCCCACTTTTTCCCCCCACTATAGGAGCACAACCAGCTGGTCAGTGAAGTCTCCAATGTTCTCCAATGCTCTTCAACCTTGAACTTTCAGGTGGCAATGGCCAGTGCTTTTTTTCTAAAAAAAAAAAAAAAGGTGCCAGAACTCAAACATGTCATACAACCTGCCTTGCCTACCCTACAAGGTTCCATCCGAAAAAGGTGCCGGAACTCCGTTCTGGGCATTCTATGAGAAAAAAAAGCCCTGGCAATGGCAATAGAAAAGTCTTCTGGGTGTTCTTGGATCACAACTCCCATCATCCTTTCTCAATTAACTAGTGGAATGGCTTTCACTTCCCTGTATTTATTTTTTACTTTGATCACATTAAAAATTATAATTCAATGGCAACCTTTAGAAAGATTTTGAGAGCTGAAATCCACCAAGGATTCTAAGGGTATTTTGGATTTACATAAAGCAGGGATGGCGATAAATCTAGAGAGGGGGAATTCATTTTTTAAAAAACTTCATAAGGCTTGGACAGGCAAAATTAGAGCACTACTCCTTTGCTTCTTGTTTTGTCCATGCAAACCATCTGTGAGTTTGCCCAGACAAAGAGAGCAATATTTAACAGTGTTCCTGATTACCAGTTCATACAAAGCTGACAAAATTCATTCTGGGCTTTGGTCTTTATTTCACTTGCAAAAACCTACAGAGAACAGTTGCAATAGTACAATGTTACAGAATAACAAGAGTTGGAAGGGATCTTGGAGGTCTTCTAATCCAACCCTCTGCTCACGCAGGAAATCCTATGTCATTTCCGACAAATGGCTGTCCACTCTCTACTTAAAAACTTCCAGTGTTGGAGCACCCACAACTTCTGGAGGCAAGCCGTTCCACTGGTTAATTGTTCTCAATGTCAGGAAATTTCTGCTTAGTTCTAGGTTGGTTCTTCACTGTTGGTGAATCCATTTTATCTATATATTAACAATTATTAATTGTTATTATATTCATGGGCAAAGGATTCAAATTCATTTCTCAGATTACGGAAATAATCCACTGGCATGAAGATAAAGCTGGAGACGGGACATTTGGTATCAAACGAAACATTAAAGCAAATATTTTACTATTGATTGATGTCTGTCAACCAACAGAACGCCAAACAGTCTCCCTTTTCATTTACAAAGAAAGCAGGCAAGTTTACTTTTCATGAAAAACAAACGCAGGTGATTAGTTTTAGAGTTTAAAAAAAAACCAGATAAAAACATTGAGTTGAGAAGAGAACTCAGCCCGTAATGTCTTATCATTCCATAAGGATTATATTTTCTATTTGGAAGATCTGGGATCACAAGATTACCTAATCACACTGCTTCATTTATGGATTCTTGTGTGGGCTTGACCTTTCATTGTCACACACACATACACACAATGTCTCTGCTCATCTGTTTTTCCATTCTTTCCCTCTTGAAGTTAATAAGCGAGAGAATTTCAGCTTGTCTTTTCTCCCTCCCCCCCCCCCATTCAGAGTTGCTCACTTGGGGACCCAGTGTCTAGACCAGTGGTGGCGAACCTATGGCACAGGTGCCAGAGGCGGCACTCAGAGTCCTCTCTGTGGGCACACGTGCCATTGCCCCAGCCTTGCCTCCCCCTGTGACACCCTCGTCACCAGCAGTCCTCCTGGAGAAGGGTTGCCCCCAAGCATGGCCCACACGGAGCAGTGCAGTCAAGAAATGGCAGCCAGGCAGCGAAGACAAGACTCTGCCCTCACACTCCATCGCACACAGTTGATGCTACGGGGTGTGGGCAGAGGGCGTGGCTGCCATGGTGCTGCTGGGCGATCTGCAGTGAGCCCTGGAGGCAGTGAGTGGCCCGGCGGGCAGGTGGGGTGGGGGCGGGGCAGGGGCGGGGCAGAGGGTGGAGCGGGGGCAGGGCCAGTTTTTGGTCTCTAAAAGGTTTGCCATCACTGGTCTAGACTTCAGAAGGATTCCTCATGATCATTCAGTGGCACTGCAGCTCCACAATTAGCTCATCTGAGATCTTTCCCTTATACAGGCCTGAATGTGGAAACCAGAACCTTTAACAGGGTGTCTGGAATCATTTCAATGATTTTAAACTTTTTCATTCCTGAATGCCATGAAAAGGTCCTTCATTAGTGGCAAATATCTGTAGCTCGGGTGTAGAATGAGGATGAAGGTACGTTCTTTAAGTTTGTGGGTTGGTTTCCAAATGTTTCATTACCAGGTTAGGTAACATCTTCAGTGGAGTTTGTCTGGAAACCAACCCACAAGCTCAGAGAATGAACCTTCAACCTCAAAATCCTTCATATTTTGTACAACATAACTTCCTTAAGATGCGTGATTCCCCTCAGTTTTGAAACCATTTAAAGGTCTTTTTTTCATGTGCTGTTCATGTACTTATCTTAACAGCAGTATTTATTTATTTGAGAAAATGATGTGGCTTCTCAACTCACTGTCAGCACTCCAGGCAACTTACCAAGATAAAAACCTAATATAAAAGAAACAATAAAAAGCAATAACGTCCCATCGACAACAATCATCAATTGAATAAGCCCCTTGATAGTCTCCATCCCACTCTGGGTTGGCAAAATCAGATCTTCAGGGCCTTATGAAAGAGTGTGAAAGTGGAGGCCAATCTTATCTCTATGGCAGGGGTGTCAAACTCGCCACATCACGTGACGTGTCGCGACGTATCGCAATTTTTTCCCATTGCCAGATCTGGGGTGGACGCAGTTTCGGCATGATGCATCCAGCCCGCAGGTCAGCAGTTTGACACCCCTGATCTATGGGGATGATGTTCCATAAGGAGGGAGTCACCATGTAGAAATCTCTTCTTGGTCCCACTAGATCAGGGGTCTTCAAACTTGGCCCTTTTATGACTTGTGGACTTCAACTCCCAGAATTCCTCAGTCAGGCATGCGTGCTTGGCTGAGGAATTCTGAGAGTTGAAATCTACAAGTCATAAAAGGGCCAAGTTTGAAGACCCCTGCACTAGATATACCTCTTTAGGAGAGGGAATCTGTAACATTCCTTGCTTCCCCGCTCTCATGGGTTGAGTAGATGTGACTGGGAAAAGATGTATGGAAATGTACTGTATGGAAGAGGATTATCTTTGCCCTCCTTCATTTTATATAATCTTTCATTTATTAAATGTTTATGCTGCCCATCTCACTGTTGAACAACTCTGGGCAGCTTACAACATCATAAAACAGCAATGTAAAGCAATTAGAATGTTAAAATATTGAACATTAAAAGTTAACAAAAAACTAGATAAGGAACCAATACATAAGTGGGATGGAGGTGAGATCTTCTTAATCTACCAATCAGTTCCCAAATTGGACAACCCCATCAAGGCCCCAAGCCAATCAGCAGAGCCAGGTTTTCAGGCCCATTCGGAAGGCTGGGGGTGAGGGGAGTGAATCTCATCTTGATTGGTGTGATGCTGCAAAGGATAGGGGCCACAACAGAAAAGGCTCTCCTCCTGAATCCTACTAGCTGAAATTCCTTGGCCAATGGGGTCCACAGCCTGCCCCTTCTGCCAGAGTGAATGGGGCAGATCAATCCTATTGGAGTGAGACATTTCCTAAGATAGCCTGTATGTTTCCCCCCTTCTAGTGTGTAGTCTTAGGACTTTCTGGTGGCCTTCCATTCAAGGATTAAATCAGGTCTGACCGTGGTTAGCCTTTTGAGATTGACCACTGAGATGCACTTTCTTGTCGCATTTAGGGCCCAACAATACTTGGAACAAAATGAATGCTAAGTTTGTTTTTTGTTATTTATTATCTGTAAACATTTCTTCCTTTTGTTGTGACTCAACCCAGGAAGCTGGTCTGCCCATCAATTCTGGTATTGACTGCTTCTCACAAAAAATGGGGAAATTCATACAATGGATTGAAATGTTCCAGAACATTTTTGTTTGGTTAAGGTCCTTTTTCCTTTATGACAAATGTTTACTGCCTTTGAATACCTTAGGTGTGGCAGATGCATATATGAGTCTTCGTGTATGGATATATATACACAACACACATTTGCCTTTTCTTACCATACAAGAAACAGAAGGCATCACAGACCACTACAACAAACTTGCAGACAGTCATTCAATCAAAAAAAGGAACAAGATGCAGACCTTTTATATTTTCCTATTATTTGCAGCTGGTAAGTGAAGTTCTTAAAAATCAGGTATGAAGCCTAGTTTTAATTCCCGAAAAGGAAGTTAGATTTCAGATCAATTTTGTGTGATAGTAGTCTGCCATGCTATCTTATAAAGGTAAAAAGCATTTAAATCTTCAGTCTACCTGCCAATTCATACTGTATAAGGCAGTTCACCATAGTATTGTACGATCATCAAAACTAGATATTCAAAATGATTTCATTTTAAACCTGAGAGCCCCTAACTGACTTTTTAATCTACAAGAAGAATGGTAAAAAAATGACAACTGTAGAATGTAGTTAATAAAAATAAGAACATGTTTTTAATTGAACTAACCACTTGAATAAATGAATGTAAGACTTTATACTATTTTTAAGTTTTAATACTATGAAGCACAATGGAATGGAAATGACACATGGGGCTCTGCGATCTGGTTGTTCATAAAATATGCTAACACTCAGCCTAAGTTATAAAATACTAAGATCATCTTAACATACAATGCTTCAACAATCCATATGATGTCATAACATAATGTACTGGTCCCCCCAGCATATGAAGATAAAAGCTGAATTCTTATAACTTCCTGAATCACAAATTGCTGAGTTTAGTGTTAGTGTAGCCTTACTTTTCTGTGGATGTAATAAATAAGTAAATTATTCTTATTGCAAAGGACAGACAACTTAATCCTATGGTATCCTTCTCCATCCTGGCATCTTCTAGATAGCATGGAGACTTGCCAACCATTTCTTAGCCATGCTGGCTAGTAATTTGAGGAACGGTAATATATCTGGAGGGCACCTGGTTGAAGAAGGAAATGAAGGATGCCACTTTAGGTTTGGTGACTCTGAGGAGATTTTAGCAGAGATCAGAACACAGCTACTATATGTAGGATGGATGGACTTGATGGTGCTCCTTTCTGACTATGGGAGCCTTACAGAAAGTACTGCCATCAGCACAAGTCCCACCCTCTTTAAGAGGATTATGCCCAAGAGGAACTCACATGTCAAAAATGTACAAACTCATCTGAAAATTATTCACTTTCTGTGTTCTGAGTTCCTCCTTTGAAACTACACATTATATCTAGAACACAACTCCTGGTGCTTCTTTAGACCTCTGAAAAATTTAGGTGTATTCTATCTTCTACTTTTGAATCAGAGTGGTGTTCAGTCAAGCTCATTCTCATTTTAATTAAAATCACCGAATAATGAATGTTTGCATATATCTGGATTTACACATGTGAATAAAAACAGTCCAGATCTGACTGCATTTTTGTTTCTACTTTTTTTTTAGGATCAACATTGCCTTCTCTGGCCGCAAGCCAAAAGAGTAAGTTTTAGTTCAATCCATCAATCTGACTAGGGAATTTTCTAGGGCCAACGACAATTCTATGCTGAGAATAATAGCAAGATAGAATGGTGGAGGTTGATCCCAGGATAAGTATCAGAGTTAGCTTCATCCAAAAATAATCTCCCACTTTGCCCCTACCATGTTCTCCAGGTGTTTGGACTACACCTACTACATGGCAGCCATGCTGTTGGGAGAATTCTAGGAGGTGGAAGTTTACTCATCAAGAGGACATTCATGTTAGAGAAGGCAGTCTTACACCTCCACGTATGCCCAGATATTTCTTCCTAGACCTGCTATATTGGATGGCAAAGTCTCAAGAGAATTCTTCTCACACCCATCTGAGTACAATGTAAGGACCCACCCCACTTTGCATCTTAAGAAGACAGAACTCTTGGAATAATTCTTCCAACAGGAATCCTTTATTAAGAGAAAATGGTTGCAGGCATGCTAGACAGGACTTGGGGTCCAAGCTCTCCCATTCAAGGTTTTAAGGGGTTCCCCAGTAGTCCCACCCAATCAACCCCCCTTCCAGTGATAGTTTCAAGTATCACAATTCCACTCCCTTTCTTCTTTCTTCCGTCTGGATGGAGACTTCAGATAACTACATGAAAGGCAATTACTCTCCTTTGGTATGCTAACACTTCGAGGTTACAATAAACACACATTCAGCATTCAGCTCTTTGAAGTGTACTGAAGGAAGTGAGGGCCATAAAGCCCCTTTGTTCTCCCCCTTCTCTCCCTCTTATGGCAGAATCCAGAGAAGGCAGAATTGGGAGTTTCTATATTTGATAATTTAAAGATGAAATATAATTGGATTCTGACATCCGGCCCCTCTTAACAATAAGAGAGATCCACCTGAAAGAAAACACAAGTATAAAATTTAGTCAGGCTTGTTAGGATACTCTGTGTGAAACTTCTTCAATAGCTTCGGGGCTCTGACATGACGTTTATGGACCCACTCATTTTGTGAGGGAGGGAGGTGTTTCCAGGCAACTAGGTACTGAGTTGCTCCATGATATCTCCTAGAGTCAAGGACTTCCTTTATTTCGAAGTGTTGTTCACCCTCCACCATGATTGGAGGTGGTGGGGGGGGGATTTTTGGCCGTAGAGGTGACTGATGCTCTCTTTTCAGCAAGCTGCAATGAAAAATTGGGTGTATTTGCCTGAGATTTTTGGGTAATTCTAATTCTACTGTTACTGGATTTATGATTCTTTTAATTGGAAAAGGTCCTATGTATTTTGGTCCAAGTTTTTTACAGGGCTGTAGGGACTTTAGGTATTTTGTAGATAAGTACACCATCTCTCCTATAATGAATGGTGTAGGCTCAACCCTTTTTTTATCGGCTTGTGTTTTGTAAGCCTGCCTAGCTTCATCTAGTGCTTTTCTGACTATTGGCCAGGTGTTTTGTAATTTTTCCATCCATTCTTTCAGCGAGGGGATCGTTGGTTCGTTTGGGGTTAATTCTGGCATGGGGTTGAAACTTTGACCGGTGGCTATTTGAAAAGGAGTGTAACCTGTGCTGGAGTGGACTGCATTATTGTAGGCAACTTCTGCAAAAGGGAGTAAGTCCGCCCACTCGGTCTGCTGGAAACTAAGAAAACATCTTAAATATTGCTTAAGTACGGAGTTCATTTTTTCAGCGGCCCCATTTCCTTGTGGGTGGTGGCTAGATGTCAGTCCCTGAGTGGTTCCTAAGAGGGATAAAAATTCCTTCCAAAATGCAGACGTAAATTGCACCCCCCTGTCAGAGATGATGCGTTGGGGTGCCCCATGCAATCTGTAAATGTGTTGGATGAAAAGTTTTGCTAAGGCTTTTGCAGTGGGAATCTTTTGGCAAGGGATAAAGTGCACCTGTTTGGAAAACAAGTCCGTGACCGTCCAGACCACAGTATTCCCATTGCTTTCTGGCAATTCCACTATAAAATCCATGGCTATTTCTCTCCAGGGGGCTGAGGGACTTGCCACTGTTTGCAATAGTCCTGGCACTTTCCCTTGCAACCTCTTTGCCGTGGCACATTTTGGACAACTGGCTATATAACTTTCAATGTCCTTTTTCATGGATGGCCACCAAAATTGCCGTTTAATTAAATGTAAAGTTTTTACAAATCCAAAATGCCCTGCTGATTTTGTGTCATGGCAAAGGTGCATGAAAGTTACTCTTTGAGTTGTTGGTATATATAACTTTTCCCCTATCCAAGGCAACCCGTCTTTCATTGTGCACACATTTTTGTTTTTCTGGAACCAATCATCTGTTTCCAAACTTTTTCTGAATTCAATTCCAGTTTGGCTGTCCAGTTGTGGTTTTAATTTGGCTTGGGTTCTTGTGGTTACTGGTGCTGCCAGTTGTGACTCTGCCATTATTGGTCTAGAGTCTGTGGTTCGTGCGCTGTTATATTGGGGCATGCGAAGTTCTTTCTTCCTGGTAAATGTTTGAGCTTAAATTGGAATTGGTGAAAATGCTGGGACCAGCGGGCTTGTTTGGGATTGAGTTTCCTGGAAGTTTTCAGGGCTTCTAAATTTTTGTGATCAGTCCACACCTGGAAGGGGATTTTGTTGCCTTCCAGGAACTGTCGCCACGTGAGTAATGCCCAACGTATCCCATAAGCCTCCTTCTCCCATACGGGCCAGCGCTGTTCTGTTTCCGTGAGTTTCTTGATGTATATGCACAGGGTTGCAATACTGCATCATCATTTTCTTGTAATAGCACAGCCCCCACTGCCACATCACTTGCATCTGCCTGTATTATGAAGGGTTTGTCCATGTCTGGGTGCCTTAGTACTGGTTCGGCAGAAAAAAGTCTCTTTAGTCTCTCAAACGCTGCTTGGCACTCCATTGTCCATGTTAGTGGCTGGCTAGGTTTTACTGAGGATGTTCCCTTCGTTTTTAGTAAGTTAGTGAGGGGCAAGGCTATCTGTGCAAATGAGGGGATGAATTGGCAGTAAAAATTTGCAAAGCCCAGGAAACTTTGTAGTTGCTTTCTTGTGCGGGGTGGTGCCCAATTTAATACTGCTCTGACCTTCTCTGGGTCCATTTCAATGCCCTGTGGGGATATGCGATAGCCTAGGTAGTCTATCCTTTCCTGGTGGAATTCGCATTTTGAGAGTTTGGCATATAGGTGAGCGGCTCGCAGCTTCTTTAAAACCGCTCTGACAAGTTTGACGTGTTCTTCTTTTGTTTCAGTAAAGATAAGAATGTCGTCCAAGTAAACAAGGACCCCCTTAAACAGGTGCTCCCTTAGAACGTCATTGATTAATTGCATAAAGACTGCAGGGCCCCCTTGTAATCCAAATGGCAAGACTTTGAATTGATAGCACCCCATGGGGCAGTTAAATGCAGTCTTCCATTCGTCCCCTTCCTTGATTCTCACGCGATAGTAAGCTTCCCTTAAGTCTAGTTTAGAAAAAATTTTCCCTTTCGATAGGTGTGACAGCATGTCTTTCATGAGGGGCAGCGGGTATAGGTTGCTTTCACTGATTGTGTTCAGGGCCCTATAATCCACGCATAAACGTAAAGAGCCATCCTTCTTCTCTCTAAAAAGGACCGGGGCAGCCACTTTAGGCTTAGCTGGTTCAATGAAACCTCTCTCCAGGTTTTTTTTTATAAATCTTTCCATTTCCTCCTTCTCCTTTGGGCTCATGGAGTATAATCTGGGCTTCGGGAGTTTTGCCCCAGGCTTGAATTCAATGGTACAGTCTGTGGGTCGGTGGGGGGGAAGCTCATTCGCCCTCTCCTCACTGAAGACTTCAGCAAGGTCCCTATATTCCTCTGGTATTTCTGTTAATCTTTTTTCCTCTCCTATGGATGCTTTTTCTATTCTTGATTCTGGTAGCCTCCCTTGGGGTTTTAAGTCCATAGGGTCCCCTTCGGGAATTTGATTTCTGTCGTCCTCCAATTTACCCAGGGGTTCCATTTTTTCAACCATTCCATCCCTAGAATCATTGGGCATTCCATACCTGGGGTCACCACAAACGTTAAGTCCTCTTCATGGTTGCCCAGGGAGAGGTGTATTGGCAGAGTGGCTAGGGTAGCTGGCACCCCCCCCCCCTGCTATGGATCCATCTAGCTGGCCAAATGAGATTGGTTGTTCCAGTCTCCTGGATGGGATGCCCAGATTCCCCACTAGTGTTGGGCTAATGAGGCAGCGGGTGCAGCCAGAGTCTATTAAGGCTTTCACCTTCACAGCTTCGGGCATGGGGGGGATTAATATAGTCACTGTTTTGAAGATGGGTGTGATGCGTCCACTTACCAGGGGTTCGCCTTCCGAGCTGTCATCTGAGGCATCCACCGTCCCTGTGGTGTAGGCTGGAGTTCTTTCCCCTTGGTGAGCAGAGGTGGGGGTTTCTGCAATTTCCATCATTCTCATGGCTGTTTCTTTTGGCTTAGCTGAATACTTTCCGGTTTTGTTGATTGGGGATCTGTCTGGGTTGTGCTGGGGGGCCTTTGAGCGGCATTCTACAGCTCGATGCCCTTCTCTTCCGCACTTGAAACACCCCATTTGCTTCTTGGCTGTATCCGATGATTTCACCGGTTGGTGTGTCAGCTCAGGCGGGGGGCGGCTCCATTGTTTTCCTCGGCGATGCCTCTTCAATATGTCGATCTCTGCTTCCTCTGCCAAGACGTACCATTCCTCAAGTCGATGTGGGTCTCCTCGGGGCAGGCAAGCATCATATAGATCATAGTTTAGTCCGTCTTTGAAACGGCCAAGGAGGATGTCTTCTGGCCAATTCAGTTTGCTGGCAATGGCCCGGAATTCTTGTGTATACTCAGCCACTGGGCGTTTGCCTTGCCTCATCGTTGTTATTCTTTCACGGGCTTTGCGATCAGCCAGGGGGTCTTCAAATCGTCTTCTCAAAGAGGACATGAAACGGTTGAAGTTACTGAGTTCTGGGGCATTGGAGTCATGCAAGTTCACTACCCAATCTGCAGCTGGTCCATCCAGGGCAGATTGCACGATCCGGATGCGGGCTTTGTCGCTGGGAATATCCTGCCCATATTCCTCCATGTAGCTGAGGACTTGGGTTAGGAAAAACCCCAAGCGTGTTGGCTCCCCTTTGAATTTCACTTCCAACGGTGGACGTCTTGGAATGGATCGGTGCCTCTGTTGTGGGTGGTAGTGTCTTCCGTCCAGATTGCCATCTGTGGTCCGGTAGGGGGTGGGGGCTCCTGGATCAGTAGATGTCCCTGGGGTTGCAGGTTCCATGTCCCCCTCGGTGTCTCTCCCTTTGCGGCTCCAGGAACTGGGGCGGCCGTAGGGCTCAGTATTCTCCTCTCCTAGGAAGCTGAGAGTTCTCTTCATCAGGTCAATAGCTTTCTCTAGGATCCAGTCTGAGTACGGTGCCCAGCTTCCTCCCTCTTCACTTGCGTGCAGGGATTTCTCCATCTCCTGCTTCCATTCTGGTTGCTTGGTCCCCCGTCTCAGGGTCACCTTTCTTGATTCCTTTCCCCACTCACTTTTCTTTCCAACGCCCATCGACCAGCGAGGCTTGTGGTCCTGTGTCTCCACCACTTCTTCTCCTGAGGAAACTGGCCTCTCGGATCCCAACATATGGCAAGGTTCCAGCTGGGTCAGCGGCTCTCTTTCCAGGGAGTTTTCCCCCTCTCTTGCTCCATTGTCTGACATGGTAAATTTTTGCAAAATCCCCCGGCAAGGGTCTCCTTCCAGGTGGATTAATTTTGCAAGTCCTGTCTAATGTAAGGACCCACCCCACTTTGCATCTTAAGAAGACAGAACTCTTGGAATAATTCTTCCAACAGGAATCCTTTATTAAGAGAAAATGGTTGCAGGCATGCTAGACAGGACTTGGGGTCCAAGCTCTCCCATTCAAGGTTTTAAGGGGTTCCCCAGTAGTCCCACCCAATCAACCCCCCTTCCAGTGATAGTTTCAAGTATCACAATTCCACTCCCTTTCTTCTTTCTTCCGTCTGGATGGAGACTTCAGATAACTACATGAAAGGCAATTACTCTCCTTTGTTATGCTAACACTTCGAGGTTACAATAAACACACATTCAGCATTCAGCTCTTTGAAGTGTACTGAAGGAAGTGAGGGCCATAAAGCCCCTTTGTTCTCCCCCTTCTCTCCCTCTTATGGCAGAATCCAGAGAAGGCAGAATTGGGAGTTTCTATATTTGATAATTTAAAGATGAAATATAATTGGATTCTGACATACAAACTGAGTACAAACGTCTTTATGGTTGTAGTCTGTTTTATTGTGATGGGATCAACTGGCAAAATTCTAAATTCCCATTAATGCCATCAGAACCTTTGTAAGCAGAACTCAAATGAAATTGCAGTTAAATATTGGTAATCAATCTTTAAAATGCAAAAAAAAAATATGTTTGAAGATCATAGAATATTCTGTGCTAAATGTTAGAGGCCTACTGCCCTTATACTAATAACAAATTTCTACTAACTCCTATTGGTCATTTCCCAAATTAAACTATCAATTCACCAGAGTTCCTGCCAAGAGCAATCATGAGGTAGCCATTCATGAATAGAGATCAGTGGTTAGATACTACCCAGTAGACCAGGGGTCTTCAAACTTGGCCCTTTTATGACTTGTGGACTTCAACTCCCAGAATTCCTCAGCGAGGCAAGCCGGGGAAGTTGAAGTCCATAAGCCATAAAAGGGCCAATAGACCATCAGTTGAACAATCAGCTAAGGATTAGGTTAGCAGCTGAAAATCTCAAAACCAAATATGGTTTTCTGAAGAACAGTATCCAACCCAGGTGGAGGCAGGAAGCAACCTCTGAAGAAATTGATGTTCCAGATAGCTGTTTGGAGGGGGAGAAGAAATCAAGGTCTGAATATAACTGCTTTTGTAAACCAGTGGTGTTCTCTTTCTTATTCTAGCATCATTGCTCTATCCTTATGGAGAAAACCAAGGTGACACAGAAAACCCAGTGGCTGATGATGGGAATTCTCCAGAGATCTTCATCGAGCACTCATTCTCCTTCTATGGCAAGAAATACAACTCCCTTTTTGTATGTAATACCTGCCAGATATAAACCTCGTATTTCTTTATAGAAACTAAGAAAAAGGCTACTCAACTCAGCTTGTCCACCCACCCACCCCCTCACTCTCAATGTGCTTTATTTATACCTTTATTTCTTTATACCTCTCTGGAGAGGCAAGATGTAGCATTTACTGAGGTAGCTGGGCATGACCAAACTTCCTTTGGCTTTCATTTCTAAAACAGCTTCCTAGATAGGTAACTAATATGTGCCCACTAATATGCCTTTCTGAGAATGAATGGGTGGGATATGAGCAATCTGCAGTCACCTAAATACATTCAGAAACCCAATCGGGAATACAGTAGAAATCAGTGTGAGAACATTATGGGGATCCAAGTGTTGACCTCCAAGTCCCAATAGGTCCAACCAGAGGTGAGGATGTTGGGAAATAAAATTTTGCAGCATATTGAGATCCATGGGTTCCTCTTCTCTGATATTAACTTATACTAGTTTCATGATTTCTGTTAAGGAACAATGGGAACTATTGCAAACTGTTCTCATTTGCTAAACATTTAGTTAACTTTGGTTAGTATATGTATGTATATGTATGTATGTATGTGTGTGTGTGTATATATATATATATATATATATATATATATATATATATATATATATATTCACGTTTGAGAAGGTTAAAAACATGAATCCTGGGAATATTCATGGCAAGAAATAAAATGATCACCAGGATAATAAAAACTATAAAATTTATTAAAAAGCGCCTAGCTTTTGCCGTCACCTGCCGGCATCCTCAGGGCTAGTGCGCCAGGGAGTGAGAGAGTCACTTTTTTATAGGTGTAGTGAAGTCTGCGCACGACTCCTCGACCTCGTCATTGGGCCTGAATAGAGTGATTGCGCACGGCTGGTCTGTTCCTTTCTATTCATTTCAACCGCACGTTCATCTTCCTCCATCCTTCTTTCCCTCAGTCTTGGGGTGGATGGGCAAATGTCTTTATGGTTGCAGCAGTCTCTATGCTTTAACTTTTTTCCCTCGGGGGTAGATGGTAATACACATTTCATGTTTATTTTACAGTCCTCCTTCGTTCCGTTGTTCTTCCTATGGCAAGTTTTTTGTTGAATTTTGGTATTTTTACTTCTTATACGGGTGTCATTTAAATGATTTTGTGGGTCCTTTCGGGGTGATTGTGATTCATTAGCGGTTTGGAGCTGGAGGGGGGAGGTCGTTCGAATGTAGAGGGGGGGCAGCGGTTCTTCGATCGTCCCTACGTGTGGCCGCTTTGCGCGCGCCGCACCATATTCGGGCAATCCGGAGAGGGCGGCGGCGGGGCCATGCTTTCTCTCTTCCCCCTGGGGTAGATGCCATCCAGGTGATCCCACATGCCCCTCCCAGGTAGATGTGGTTCGTCGGCGATCCGGAGCTAGGGGGTAAGCCGTTCAGTCGTGGGCAGAGGGGGGCGGTAGCTCCCCGATCGTCGTTACACTCAGTCGCCCGGCACGTCTCCTGCTGCGGGTGATTGGTCCGGGGGGGAGGGTAGCGATGAAATCACGATCCGTTCGGTCCTTGCAGCGTCCTTCCTCGGCTTGTCTCCTCCCTCCTGCGTCGTCGGTGGCTGCACGGATCCTCCGGAGCTCTCCGAGATGCGCAAGCAGGGGGGAAGACGGCTTGATCTCCTGAGTTCTTTCTCCTTCCTGCAGTTCCCTCTCCCCTAGATCGGTCCTCCTAATCCGACGGGGGGATCTCTCTTTTCTTTCCGGGATGGCTAACACATTTCCTTCCATATGCGGGTGGATTGCCATACCCAAAGGTCTCCCCCCTCTTCCAACCGCGATGTCCTCCTTAACATTAGTCACCACACCTCGGGTATCTATATCTTCCTTGGTGCCATTAAAGTTGTTATTGGGACGTCGGGGGTGCTGTCCTTGATTATTTGTGCTCCACAACCTTAAAGCCATATATGCCGGGCACAGGTCCACATGCCGGTTAATAGAATTGTCATCCGAGAGCCATGCCTCCTTAAGTAGGCGGCCCCCCTTGGTGTTATCACTAGCCAATATGCTAACCTCACTGAAATTAAATTTATGGTCTAATTCCGCCATGTGTGCCCATATCTGGGAATGTTGGTCCCCCCCTTTTTACTGCTAGCCTATGCTCGTGGACCCTGGTTTTGATCCGTTTAGCTGTCTCCCCAACAGGGGAGGATGCCGGCAGGTGACGGCGAAAGCTAGGCGCTTTTTAATAAATTTTATAGTTTTTATCACCCTGGTGATCATTTTATTTCCTATCATATATATATATATATATATATATATATATATATATATATATATATATATATATATATATGTCTTTGGTTATTCGGTTTTCTCCCATGTAAAATTGCAAGTGTCTCGGCAACGTTTAGACGAAGTCCCATTCGTCATCTTCAGGCTGGTGTTTTTGGCTTCATGCGTCTAGGAGCAATGTGTGATCATAGCTGTTTCTTCCTTTTAACTGCCAGTGGGGGTATGAACCGATTGGGTGAGAGCTTGACTGTGTTCTGATTGGGTAGGGGCTTGGCTGTGCTCTGATTGGATGGGGGGTTGGCTGTGCTCTGATTGGATGGGGGGTTGGCTGTGCTCTGATTGGTTGGGGGAGTCAATTTGACTTTAAAAAGACCAGAACTATCACCAAAACTGAACACTTTAATAACAGAATAATCAGAGAAGCCATCGAGATAGAAAAACGCCCACACAGCATGAATAAACAAGATGATACCTCCCGCCTACCAGCCATTTGGAAACCCGCCCTTATTGACAAATGAGTCCCTAACACAAAGAATGACACCAGACCCATACTCATGAAAACCACACAGGATGTCACCACCACACATCTACGAAGAAAGCAAACCCAAACCCACACCGATGATGAGGCACAACCACAAACCAGAAGCCAGACCACAGCTGCATCATTAGCCACTTTAAACCCCTCCAATCCATACATGAAGCAAACTGACACCCACCATGAAGATGAGGCACAACCATGAACGCAAAACCAAACAACAGCAACACAGCACACCGTCTCAAATCCCCCTGCAACTCAGACTAACCTGAGCACAACAAAGCCCCCACTTAAACAGAACACTCCCCCAACCAATCAAAGCACAGCCAAGCCCCTAACCAATCAGAACACACCTCCACCCAATCAGAACACAGCCAAGCTCCCACCCAATCGGTTCATACCCCCACTGGCAGTTAAAAGGAAGAAACAGCTATGATCACACATTGCTCCTAGAAGCACGAAGCCGAAAACACCAGCCTGAAGATGACAAATGAGACTTCGTCGAAACGTCGCCAAGACACTTCCAATTTTACGTGGGAGAAAACCCAAATAACCAAAGACATATATATATATATATATATATATATATATATATATATATATATATTCAATACTACACAATCTTCGAACTCCGGGATAAATATAAATCAGCTGTTTATTGTTTAAAAAATTTAAAACAATAAAAGCAACTATTTACAACTATTAGCTTTCGCTGATCCACTGCCAGCATCTTCAGAGTAAAGCATTGGGGGTGGAGAAAGATATAAATGTAGGTCTTTGGTTATTTGGGTTTTCTGCTTCGAAGCAGAAAACACCAGCCTGAAGATGATGAATGGGACTTCGTTAAAACGTCGCCAAGACACTTCCAATTTGATGCGGGAGAAAACCCGAATAACCAAAGACCCTATACAAATATCTGCGAAAACCTCAGAAAACATATATTTATAGACAAGATACAGGACTAGATAAAATTTTGCTTGGTCCGAAGAAAAAACAAAGAATATTTATAAACATTTATTGGAACATAGGTTATTTGAAGAACAAGTTAAAGAAACAATGGTGACATGGGCGATAGATTTAGGACATAACATTAATTTGGATCAATGGCAACAGGTATGGATGCGAAACAATAAAATCACATTGGTGTCATCCTATAAAGAAAATTCGTATAAGATGATTTATAGATGGCATCTCCCTCCAGCAAGACTAGCCAAAATGTATAAAGGATACTCAGCTTTATGTTGGAAATGTAAAAAAGAAAGGGGCACTTTTTTCATGTGTGGTGGTCATGTAGGGAAACACAGGGGTATTGGCGTATGGTTTGGAAATGGGTAATAGAAATGAGCATACAAAATATTCAATATAAGCCTGAGACATTTTTGTTAGGAATTGTTGAAGAAAATATTAGTAAAGAGAATATGTATTTATTTATTCATGTGGTTACAGCGGCAAGAATAATATTCGCTCAGAATTGGAAAAATACAGCTATACCTAGTGAGGAAATTTTAATTTATAAAATTATGCATTGCGCAGAATTAGATAGTTAACTAAAAGATTCAAAAATCAGGATGTTATGGATTTCTACCAAATATGGAATAAATTTTATAAATGATGGGGGAAAAAATTTGGAGGTCACTGTGATGAGATAAGTTAAGATTGAGTTTAGAGTGATGTTATTGTATAGAGTTTAATTAATTATGAATAGGAATGAACTGAGATGTTGGTCAAGTCTGATTTACCATGTTCAATGTTTTTAAACTTTTTCTTTTTTTGTTATTTAATAAAATTTATTAAAAAAAAAGAAAACACACACACACACACACACACACACACACACATATATATATAGTGTGTGTGAGTGTGTGTGTGTGTGTGTAAGAGGAGAGACAGCATCCTATATTAACCCAGATTGCTTTGTCTATATCTTAATCTCTTTTAAGATTCTAGAAAATTGCCTAATTTTATAATAATATTGAGTATGTCAAATGAACACAGCATACCACCTTGCTTTATATTTCTCCAGGTCAACAACAATGGGGTTGTCTCTTTTGGAAAGTATGTCTCAGAATACACTCCTAATGCTTTCCCTCTCGATAATGGAGTGCCCTTTGTTGCTCCATTTTGGGCTGATGTTGACAATAGAGTCAGTGGGACAATTTCCTGGAGACAGACCGAAGACTCGGTGCTGCTTAGTCAGTTTGCTGCAGACCTCAGTCGGTACCACCCTGATGTTTCCTTCACACCCATCTGGATGTTTATCGCTACCTGGGACAAAGTAGGCTACTATGGATCTGTTTCAGATAAGGTAGGTCTCACACAGTAATGGTAATCTAGAGCATTTCTCCTCCTCCAGTGGCTGCTGCTTATTTGCTGAGAGTAAATGTAGTGTAGAGGTAAAAGTGCTGAACTACAGCCCCCACCCCCCCACCCCATCACAGAAACTCACTGTGTGGCTTTGGGTCAGTCTTTCCCTCTCAGTCCAAGAGCCATGGAGATGGAGGTGAACGTGTTGGATAAGGAGCACCAAGATCCAAATTTAAAGCCATCTTCAGCCATAGAGGCTCCCTGGATGACTTTAAGACTATCCTTCTTTCTCAGTACTGTCAGACCTGCACCAGCCCGATCCCTTAGGAAAGAAAGACCCCCAACTCCACTTGGTGCAAGTGATAGGTTCTTTTACTAAAAGATGCTGGCTGCAGTAAAGTCAGGCTAGAAATAAATTTCCCACGCTAAAAAGGATACAAAATGTTTCCCCTCATCCCAGCCCTCCCCCCTCCCCATGACCAATTCATCTTCAGTTAGGTCCTAGGTGTTCTGAGAAAAATGTTTGCAGTAATCCACATTCCTTCCCAGGATATATGACCTTGAGTGCTGGCACAAACTGATTCAGAACCTCTTGTTTCTTCCTCAAGCTGTCATCTTCCCCCCCCCTCCCTATTTCACAGCACATACTAATACAGGTCTATTGCCCATTTCTTCTCCCACCCATGCCCCCCTCACCAGCAAGGCACCAAGCCAAAAATGGCAAACCTGACACTTACCTAACAGACACTGAATTTCTGTAAGGAAAAATGCAGGATACAAATTTAAGGAGAGGAGGATATAATTCTAATGGGAAAAAAAACCCTAACAAAATATGCACCTGGCTGGAAGAATGTCCAGTTCACAGGCATGTAGATTTTTCTACTAAGAAACGTGTATGGGACCTGGGGAACGTGATGAGAATGAAAGAAAAATGGGCAGAGTCTCTTATACCATACTCATAAGTTGAGTCCTTTATCCCTTCCATTATTTCTTATTTTATTCAATTTTAAAACTATTAAAGGGAAAAGATTCTCGGTCCAGATGTGCCCAACTCTAGGGCACAGTGCTCATCTCCATGTCTTAGCCGAGGGAGCCAGAATTGTCTGAAGACACTTCCGTAGTCATGTGGCCAGCATGACTATAGATGCCAGAGGTGCACAGAGCACTGTTACCTTCCCACCAAAGTGGTACCTATTTATCTACTCACATTTGCCTGTGTTCCAACTGCTAGGTGGGTAGAAGCCGGAGCAAGGAACAGGAGCTCACCCAGTTGCACGGCACTTGGGTCTCGAACCCAGGCTGTCAGTTTTTCAGATGACAATCTCAGCGTCTTTAACTGCTGAGCCATCACGGTCCCCCCGCTTAAAACCAGTGCTTTTTTTGAAGAAAAAAAAAGGTGCCGGAACTCACACATCATACAACCCGCCTTGCGTACCCTACAAGGTTCCATCCAAAAAAGGTGCCGGAATTCTGTTGTGGGCGTTCTATGAGAAAAAAAGCCCTGTTTAAAACTATTATTCTTCTATTATTCAATGGACATTCAAGTTTGGAACATGAAAGGCAGAGTTCAGGCGAGGAGCAAGGCCCCTCACCACCTGATCCCAGAGCAAGGAAAGCAGAGAAGAGGAGGGAACAACGGAGGCAGGCTCACTTGCTCAGGGAGGAGAGTGTCCCGCCCCACTCCACAAGGCACACCTGGGGAGTAGGATTTAAGGAGACGCTGTGGGATGGGGCATTTGCGAGGAACAAACGTGAACTCTTGTGATAGTGTGCTCTTGTACCTGGACACTTTGTATTTTGGACCAAGTTTGCTTCCTGCTGATTTCTCCTTGCTGTCTGCAGTTTGCAGTTCACAGGCAAGCTGGGAGTTGTCTGTGATATAGATGATCAGTTTAGTGTTTTCTTTCCTTCCCTGATAAAAAACGTCAGCCCACTTCTCAAGTATTAGGACCTATGATGACCCAGGGCCACGAATGGAGGCAAAACAATTAGCTGGTCAGAACAATTGTCTTTTTAAGCACTGCCAACGTTCACCCAGCAGCCCCCACATATGCTGGCACAAGTTCAATAAAACAGGGAAGTTTACACGGTTCTTTATTGGGTCATCACAGGTCCTAATACTTGAGAAGTGGGCTGACGTTTTTTATCAGGGAAGGAAAGAAAACACTAAACTGATCATCTATATCAGCGAACCCCAACCTTTCCCAACAGGGAGGGGGTTGGAGATGGTTCTGTGTGAGTGGTAGGCACATGCGCAAGCATGCACAGCTCAATTTGTGTGAATGGTGGGTTCGAGCACAGTTCCAAACCAGCCAAGGCCCAGTGGTGGGCCACAGCCTGGGGATTGTGGACTCCTGATCTATATTATCCTCAACCTGCAATGTTCAATGTTGCCACTAGATGGCATCTCTATCATCCTGTAAAAAAAGTTATAGCCAACTTTGCTGATCTAGAAAGTCAAGCTGAGGTAACTCTCTACTTAACAACCACAATTGAAACCAGATTTTCTATCGTAAGTTGATCCAATTTACTACCATTTTTTATCAGTCATTAAGCGAATTACATGGTTGCTAAGTGAATCCAGCTTCCCAGATTGACTTTGTTGGAAGTCAGCTGGGAAGGTTGCAAATTGAGATCACATGACCACAAGATGCTGCAACCATCTTAAATACAGTTGCCAAGTCCCAAATTGTGATTGCATGACCACAGGGGCTGTGTGATGGTCCCAAGTTCAAGGACAGGTTGTACGTCACTTTCTCTGAGGCCACCATACCTTCAAACCAGGGGTCTTCAAATTTGGGTCTTTTATGACTTGTGGACTTCAACTCCCAGAATTCCTCAGCCAGGCATGCTTGCTGAGGAATTCTGGGAGTTGAAGTCCACAAGTCATAAAAGGGGCAAGTTTGAACACCCCTGCTTCAAACTATCACTAAATCAAGAATTATCTGTAGAATTAGCTCTGCTTAGTACATGGATGTGACTGGACGTTGGACAGTATATAGCAGGGGTGTCAAACTCAATTTCATTGAAGGTCACATCAGCATTGCGGTTGCCCTCAGGGGGCTAGGTGGGTGTGTCCAGGGTGGGTGTGGCCTAGTGGGTGGGCATGGATGGAGTGGGTGTGGCCTACTGGGTGGGCATGGCCAACTCTACATTGTTCGCGTCAAGGGTGCCTGTGGGGTCCTGGGCAGGAGTGGGACAGATGTGAGGGTCTCTGGCAGAAGGGGGTGGGACCAGGGCAAGTGCCAAGGTATGGTCCACTGGAGGAGCCTCACTGTTCCTCTCAGGCCATGCGGGGGGGGGGGGCTTATGGAGCTAAGACTGAATGTGTTTCAGCATAGATGGCCACCACAAAATTGTACATTGGCTTCCAGCTGGCCTGGGCCAGGGCCAGGGCCAAGGCAGTGGGGGCCATTCCCTCACTGTTTCCAGGATGGCTTTGCGGGCCACATGAAACCACTTTGCGGGCTGCATCCGGCCCCTGGGCCTTGGGTTTGGCATGTTCGATATATATAGCAAACGAAAGGAATAGCATAACCTTTTTTTAGGGGATCAAGAAACTGCAGGGATATGTTCAGGTAAGTCCCTAGGACTTGAATTCGACTCCAAGATGGCTTTACTTTAGAAACAAAAGCAAGGATAGTCATGCCTTAAAATATCATCTTTCTTTTTTTATTGCAGGTCAACACTTTTCAAGCTATCCTGGCCACTGATGGAGAAATATCTTTCATCATGCTGAACTTTTTTGACATACAGTGGACCACTGGATTTGGAAACGATGGAGATATCTATACAGGGCTTGGAGGAACCCCCGCTCAGGTAGACTTGGGATAGTTTGAAGGTGCAGCAAGAAAGGCAGGTTTATGTCTGCCCAGGGAATGCAACCTCATTTAATCAAAGTGGACCAATACAAAAAAGTGACCCTTATCTTTCTCGGTTCCTACTTTTATGCTGATGCTTTTGTTTTTCTTATGAGCTTCAGAAAACTTCAAAAAAATACCAACCTCCATTGGATAGCAAATGTCCTCTTCATTATTAAGCAACACCATCCTCAACAACAGTGGCCAAAAAAGAGTAGAGATAGTCCTCAAGTTACAATAGTTCATTTAGTGACGGTTAGAAGTTACAATGGCACCGAAAAAAGTGACTTAGGGTCATTTTTCACACTGATGACCGTTGCAGCATCCCCAGGGTCAGGTGATCAAAATTCAGATGCTTGGCAACGGGTTTATATTTGTGACTGTTGTGGTGTCCCGAAGTCATGTGATCCCCTTTGGTGACCCTCTGAGAAGCAAAGTCAAATGCACTTAACAACCCTGATTAACAACTACAGTGATTCACTTAATAAATGAGGCAAGAAAGGTCATAAAATGGGGCAAAATTCACTTAACAAATGTCTCGCTTAGCAACAGAAACTGTGGTTGTAAATTGAGGACTACCTGTATTAAGAAGGAATGCTACGGCACAGCCAGCAGCGGGGGAGGGGGAGAGGATAGTTCTGTCCAAGTGGTGGGCACACAAGCTGGCTGCTCACACAAATGGAGCACACACGTTCACACGTTCACATGCACAGAGCCTGGCTTCCCCATTGATTTTGCTCGTCGGAAGGTTGCAAAAGTGATTGCATGACCCAGGACACTGCAGCCGTCATAAATATGAACCCGCTGTCAGACATCCGAATGTAAATCACATGATCACGGGGACGCTAAAAGGTCATAAGTGTGCAAAATGGTCATAAGTGACTTTTTTTCACTGGCATTGCAACTTTGAATGGTCACTAAATGAACTGCTGTTAAGTCGAGGACTACCTGTACAGGGTCCACAATTGGATACCGTCTCTCAGAAGTAGCCTAACCAAAGCAGGGTAGAGTGGGACAATTCCCTTCTGTGATATTGATTCTATGCTCCTGTTAACACATCGCAATATAATCCTGCCCTTTTGAGAAGCTGCATTATATGGTTGATACCCGGAATTGGAATCCAACAAGAAAGTTTGTTAGGGTGTTAATTAGAAAGGATGTCATTCTTTACCTCTTCTCTGCCTCTTCCCCAGGCTGGCTTTGACAGCGGGGACGAAGAAAATTACTACAACATCCCTGGTTCTCGAACTGCTGAGATTCTCAATATTAAGGAGACCAGCAATGTTGGCGAATCAGGTCGCTGGTTGTTTCAAGTGGATAAGGCAATCATTGGAGTTCCCACAGTAAAAAGTGATTGCTTAAATAAGTAAGTTGCCAGACCCTCTCTTTTATTTGCTAGGATATATAAATAATTACTAGATCCACGGTCCCTCGCTTATTTTGCTGTTGTTCCTTTTCATCAGGTGAAATCACTTCCGACGCGCACTTCCAATCTGCTCCTCCAGGCCAGCACAGGACAAGTTGAATAGCATCTGCCATCGTTCTCAAATCCCTCTGCTACCCTCCTCAAACAGAAAATTTTCTGGAGCTGCCATTGACTGTAGATTTAGCAATAAAAGGATTGCGCTCACATTGATGGTGTGTCCATTGATGAGCGCAGGGGAAAAAAGGCATGGTTGTTGTGTGTTTGTGTGTGCATGTGTCAGTCTGTGCATATATAAAGGTAGTATGTGTGCTCATGTGATGCTTTTTAGGGGAGTGATAAGCCTAACACTCTGTGAAGTTGGTTTCCTTCATAGGAGATGGGTGTAGATGTAATATCCTAAGCGATGGAAAATGTGACATGGACAGCTATACCAATATCTCCATACACATTGACCATTCAATTCTTTATGCCAGAGGTGTTCAACCTTGGCAATTTTAAGATTTGTGGACTTCAACTCCCAGAATTCCCCATCCACAGATCTTAAAAGTTGCCAAGGTTGGACATCCCTGCTTTACGCAATGAGAACAGGCACATCTTAGTCCTTCAAGGAAGATCAGACTAGGAATCCAATGTCATGTAGGTCAATACTACTAAAGCCTTAGTAACACTCTAACAAGTCTCAATGTTTTCCCCTTTTCTCTCTTTATCTTCATAAAACTAGGGAGGTCTTGTCCAAAACATTTACTTCTGCCCTGGACTCAGTTTTCTTTTAGTTGACTGTTGTCTTGATATGACTGTTCCTACTATACCTCGATATCATTCTCTCTTCCACCTACAATTTAGGAACAACTCTATCGAAATCATCTTATCAAGCAAATCAGAATTTTAACTATTTTTTGTTGTGGTGTCTTTGAATCAATTTCAATAGTTTGGATCACCTGGGCAAGTCTATGATATTTTCTTGGAAACAATTTCAGAGATGGTTCTCCATTGCTTTCTACAACTCACTGTCTCCTGGTTTCTAGCTGATCAGGTTTAATTCCAACACCACCACCGAGCAGTTTGAGTTCATTGCATGATGGGGTCTGCTTGGGAATCCATTGATGTCCCTAAGGGTGATTTTTTTTTTTCATCTGACTCTCCAATGATCCAGGAACAGACCCACTGAGAATCTATTGCAGCACTTCTGACATTCCAAGATTTTTTTCAAGAAAAGAGTCCTTTGAAAAGAGAATCAGGCATAAACTACCAGACCATTACAATCATCTTTATTGCCATGGAATACAGATAAAATAAAAAAAAAATTAGCAAGAAGTTCAGCACTTTATTAGAAGGGCTGGAGGTGCACTCATGTCTAAAATAAAGAGTGAGATAAGCTGGACTGGCAGAAAGCAGCCTGATGGAAAGTCAAATGGCAGGGAAAAAATTTGTCTTCCAGTTTATTTATTTATACCCAGTCGTTATTATTTTTATAAATAACATAAGGCAGCAAACGTACCTAGTACTTCTTCCTTCTGTTTTCCCCACAACAAGAACCCTATAAGGTAAATTGGGATGAGAGAGAGACTGGCCCAAAATCACCCAGCTGGCTTTCCTTCACCAGGTGGGACTAGAACTCACAGTCTCCTGGTTTATAGCCTGGTAACTTAACCACTAAAACAAACTGGCTATTAATTTAAATCATGGCTATAAATTTGGCTGTTTAATTTTCATGGGAGTATATGGCTGCTGAGCCTTTTTTTAAACAATTCCTGAGGACACTGTTACAACCCACATGTCAATTTCTGGAATGTGTTGCAAGCATTAACTGGTTTCACACAACCAGCATAATTTGTTGTAGGCATGCAGCTGGGTGCCAAAAAATATTTTGCTAAGCTCTGTTGAGGTGAGCTTTGGACTTCGCCTTAATCTGTGACACAACTATTGTAATGCAGAAGCTATAGTTTATCCATAACATGTTGTGTAAACCCAGCCGCCTACAGGTAGTTCTCGACTTACAACAGTTCATTTAGTGACCATTCCAAGTTACAACAGCACTGAAAAAAGCATTCATGACCATTTTTCACACTTATGACCGTTGCAGCATCCCTGTGGTCACATGATCAAAATTTGACCGCTTGGCAACTGGTTCATATTTATGACGGTTGCAGCGTCCTGGGGGGGTGTCATATGATTCATTTTTGTGACCTTCTGACAAGCAAAGTCAATGGGGAAGCCAGATTCACTTAATAACCATGTTACTAACTTAACAAGTGCAGTGATTCACTTAACTGTGGAAAGAAAGGTCGTAAAATGGGACAAAATTCACTTAACACATGTGTTGCTTAGCAACATCAACTTTGGGCTCAGCTGTGATCATATGTTGAGGATTACCTGTACAGATTTTCCAACAGCAAACCATAACCTGATGCAAAGTACTGCCCAGTTCAAAAAGAGATATTTTAACCAGCAAGAAAAAATATTCACATTCAGAAGATTATTTACACACACTGCTTTGCGTAGTCCATTAAAACCCTTTATGTTCCACTGGTTAAAACTTCCATGCAATTCCTTTTAAAAGTTTAAGGCTTCAATATGCAAGAGGCAAATGCACTCCAAAATAGCTGCTCTGAAAGAAAAGCAATTCAGGGGTGAAGTGCTGGCTGTTTGCAGTCGAGAGGTGGATGTTGTTGGACACTGGCAGGAGACACATTCTGATAAATGACCACAACCTAATGAAACAAATAACAAAAGCTTTAGGACCACTTTTTGTGCATCCATTCTCATTCCACAGCTCAGAATGGAATTCCTCCACTTTCCAACAGCCTGTTGACTGATTCTATCTGTCCTTGCTTCAAATAAGACTCTTCAGCACTTTGAGAGGAATCTTAATCTTTACTGGAGCATAAAGATAGCACTGTCTCTCTTTAAAGCAGCTGAATCCTTTTCTGATTTGCATGGCTAGAGCTACCTCCAAAGCCCCAGAAAAAGATGCAGCTGCTTTAAATACTTTAACAGAGTTACTGGGTTCAAGCTGTCATACATTTTCAAAACATCTTTTTGGAATTCAGTCTGAAGTGCTAGCTGGACTGTGTACAGATTAGGCATCTCTTATTTGGGTGGTAAGAATCTTTCATTGTCTTCTGCCAATCAGCTGAAATCTGAACTGAGATTCATAAGGTGGTTTGTTTGCTTTAGGTTTATTGCAATATGAGAAACTATCCACTACCATTTATAAGCCAGATTTGCAACACAGTGTACGTGTCAAGCCAGATTTTTCTTTAATTCCCTTATTGCATGCTTAATACAACATGTGAACTACCCCAAATTGGCAACCTTTGCAGCAATCTTTCATCTTTGTTGCCAATGGCATCCTTTAGCCTGAAGCCATAGCATACACGTTGCTTTTATTTATTATTTATTTTTTATAATGCAATTCAGTGTATACATTTAACATATAACAAAACAGCCAAATCTGCAAAATTAATGAGTTATGGTAAATGGAGATGTGGTTCTAATCGCTCTGGGCTTTAGCTTTTTCACCCTCCACTGTGGTCCAAATTGCACCCAGCACAACTCATGCCAAAACAGACTCCATAAGGATTTTATCTTTTTAATGACCATTAATGACTATTAAAATACATATGAATCAAGAGTAACTCAGAATCTCCCTGCAGCAGTACCTCAGTACTCAACTGCTTCAGAACTTGTCGAATTTGGTACTTGACACATTCTGATGTGAAAAAGTTGTCCCAATACTCAGGGTTTGCTGAGTACTTGATGTGCTGTGTTAGGAAGAGGGGGACAGCTGCAGAGAATGGACAGGAAGCCAGCCATGCTGGGAAGGTCACTGCAAAAAGAGGGGGACAACCACAGAGGGCAAGCAAAAGGTCGCCCCTGCTGGGAAGGTCACTGACATAGGAAAAGGAACAGATAGAAAGTTTTTCCTGGCCAAAAAAAGGATGATATGATAAGTCACATGGTTTGTTTAGGACTCGTCCCTTTTTAGTATGTATCACACCTCCCAGAACCAATTAACACCAAGTACCGAGGTACCACTGTATATGAAAACTAGTCTGAGGAGAGGAGGGGAGAAAGGGATGCTACCTTATCCAAGGTAATGCCTTCCAATCCTACTATTCCATATGATTCAACCAAGTAACAAAAGTCATGTTTCTCAATCCATTTCCCTTGATTAACTACCCATCTTCCTTTGGAATCTTACTGTTTCAGGGAAGGTATTTCGGCAAAGCATCTTACATCCAAAAGACGCAACTGAGATGGTGATGCAGAACTCCAGGGCGGTAAACACAGTAAGAATAATCGGTATTCCATTACCGAAATTCTATCAATGAAGCAGAAAAGTAACATATTCATTTTTGCACATACAGATAGGCATATTTATCTCCAATTCTAGAGTAAGGAAGATGAGCTGGATGCCATAGGCAGGCTCTATTACCTAAGGCCATAAGGGGGTTGAAGCAATTTTTAGTCCAAAATAGAAACAATAACAGAAACAGAGTAAGAGTTGGAAGGGACATTGGAGATCTTCTAGTCCAACCCCTGCTCAAACAGGAAACCCTATACCATTTTCAGACAAATGGTTGTCCAATCTCTTCTTTAAAAAACTCCACTGTTGGAGCACCCACAACTTCTGGGGGCAGGTTGTTCCACTGGTTAATTGTTCTATCAGGAAATTTCTCCTTAGTTCCAGGTTGCTTCTCTCCTTGATTAGTTTCCATCTGCTGCTTCTTGTCCTGCCTTCAGGTGCTTTGGAGACTAGGCTGACCCCCCCCTTCTTTTTGGCAGCCCCATAGATATTGGGGGCAATGAGCTATCATTTGGAATGTTATGGCCATGCTCTTCATTTCTTCTCCAATAGATTAATTATCAGAGGCATCTTCGCATTCCAAGCAAAGTGATAACATTTGGAAGTAGCTCAGGCTAACTGGAGCTACTGGAGTATGAGGAGGTACAGCCCAATCAGACTATTTTCAGCCAGTTTTTTTTTCTGTGCCACATATAAATATCTAGGAAAACTTTGACTGCACTGTTTTAGCACTGCCACCTTGAGACTTTGACCATCCCTGAGGACAACCCTGGTCCCTGGTGTAGATGCTTTGGAAAGATTGGGCAAAAGAAAAGCACTTAAATTCTATAGAAATCCCATGGTAATAACCTTTCCGTGGTTAAAACTCTGTTTGGGAGTTTTGGGATATTTTTATACCAGCATGTCCTCCAAAGAAATACATGTGCACTTATGAAGTTCTTTTGTGGAAACTAACTTCTTATGGATGAATTTGGAAAGGTCACATACTTATATAAAAGGGCGTACCTCGATTTGATTACACTTTTCCTTAATTTCGTTTTCAAAAGTACCGCAGTACAAATTCAAACTGTATAGGTAGGGCAAAGCGAAGGTGACAAACAGGGATGCCAGGCCCAAACCAGCTGCTACAGTACTTAACACATTCATTGCCAGCATGCTTTGCACCTAGGGGAGACAAAATAAATGAATAAGCATATGCCCAAAAATGCGCAAGCGCACATACACACACAAAAGCTGGCTATGATGCAACTGAGATTTCTCTGATGATGATAATGATGGGAACAAAATTTCAGTTTGAGATTTGCTTTAGCCAGAAAGAAAGGGCAAGGCTGGTGTCCTTTAAACCCTTGAAAGAGTGGCTCAACTCCTCCTTGCTCCTCTCGAATAGCACAGCTTGGATGCAGCCTCTTTTGCATGGCAGATTAGTCACTGTGAAAGAAGAGAGACAACTTCAATAGGCTTGCTTCCAGGGAAGCAACTGTCTCGACTAACTAGAATATTCCATCAGAGATGGAGATGCAGAACCTCTTTGCCAAAATTCGGCAAAAAGAGATGCGCCAAAGACTTGCTGCTTCCAAAAAGGGAATTCATGGGAGAGACTCTTAAACAAGAAGCCACAAGCATCACGATGCTCCGTTTGATGTTAGCCATCCAGGAACATCAAAAATCCACCAAGTTCCTGTGATTGGCAACTCAATGGATTGTAGCTCTCCACAGCTTCAGATGAGAGGCTTTCTCAACCTTGCATTGCTGGGATCCCACAGATGGAAGCTTTCTGATTAAACTGTGACTTCACTTTTTCTCCAATGGATTAGTTACCAGAGGCATCCTGGGATTTCGAGCAGCTGCCACAGCTAAGGATCCGGAGATGATGTACTGGTAAAAAAGGAAAAGAAGGTGAACCACTATGGCTCTATCCCCAGAGAACTAGATTTACAGTACAGACCCATAATCTCTCTTCCACCTTAAATTGCTGTCTAGTGTCATTGCCTATTGTTCTCTGGTCATTTTTTGTATTGAAACCTAATCTACTTTTTCTATTCTAGTTGAAGATGCAGCTGCTTTAAGGTGTCACAGCCAGGAGCTACAATCATTGAATTTTTGTGCAACACAGCACTATTATTCAACTTTTTCCCCCATGTTGCTATGACAAAAAGCAAAGCTCTGGATGCTGCAAATAACTCTCAGCTTCATGATTCCAATGGAAGGAAGCCCCTAGGACAGTGGTGGCAAATCTATGGCATGGGTGCCAGAGGCGGCACGCGGAGCCCTCTCTGTTGGCACGCGCCATCGCCCCAGCACATGTGGTCTCTAAATGTTCGCCATCACTGGCCTAAGGCCAGCCAGCCTAGAGCCGCCATTGGGGAGCCCACCATCCCACCTGACAGAGACCCCCTAGATCTCCCCCAACCCTGCCCAGCTCCCACAGATGTCCCTCCCCATAAGCAACATCAAGGTGGCCACCCCGGCCATGCCCACCCAATCTGCCATGACTACTGCAGCCACACCCATCCTGTGGCCACGCCCACCCAGTCTGCCAAGCCCACTGTAGCTGTGCCTGCCGAGTGGGTCACACCCACCCAGCACCCGGCGATATATAAGTGGGTTTTGGGTTGCAGTTTGGGCACTCGGTTTCTAAAAGGTTTGCCATCACCGCCGTAGGAAGTGTAGCTACAGAATGACAACTTATATTCAGAATATTTATAAAGACAGTCTTCACTTACCCACCACAATTGGGACCAGCACCTCTATCCCTAAATGACGCAGTTGTTAAAGCATGATATTGCATGATCATGCTGATTGATGACCTTACATTCAGATGCAGTAATTAAGCATATCAAATTGGCTGTGAAGTGCAACTTCATGTTATTGTGACTTGTGACCAACCTCCTACTGACTTCCCTATTGATTTTACTAGTCAGAAGCCAGCTGTAAAGATCACAAATTGCACACACGTAACCATGGGATGCTGCAAAGGTTGTAAATGCCAACCAGCCAGCTGCCAGGCGTCTGGATGGCAATCACATGACAATGGGGATGCTGCAATGGCCTCAAGATCAAAGACTGGTTCCAGCACCATTTTAACTTTGAATGTTTGCTGAATGAGGCAGCAAGTGAAAAGCAACTGTACAATAAGAACAAAAGATGATACTTCTATTAGTATTTGTAGGCTCTTAGTTCTTAAGTTTCTGAAACTTGGGAAAACAGATATTGCCACAAAAGGGAATTAGTCAAGCAATTCTTTTCCTAAAGCAAAATCTGTAAAAAAAAAAAAAAAAAATTACAGAAGCCAACAGCTGGCAAACTACAGCTCCAAGCAACCTTCAACAAAGGCCAGTTTGCCCTAAGACTGCTGTGATGTGCTAGTTGTGCTAGTGGTGTTGTTGAATTGTTTAAATGCACCATCATGTAAAATTACCAAGATTCCACTCCAATAGGGCATCCATACAATAAGGTAGAAAATATCACGTTTGTTAACTATGTCGATCAACATTCCAAAAATTATTCCTATCATTCCTATGAATATCTGTGCGATCTGCAAAGAGAGAAAAAAAAAAACCCAAAGCCTTCACTTTCAACCCACACACCACAAACCAGAACAACAGAGTAGGAAGGAAACAAGATGCATGCCAAAGCCTATATAAAATTTTATACCCTTCCCTCCAAAAATCTTTGAACTTTAAGAAAACAATACAATATTTTAAAACAGAATATCTAATTATAAATGCAATTCAACTGTGGCTGCTACAACCTTCCCATGTTCAGTGATATTCAAGAGTAGGGAACCAAAAGAACATCCAGCATCTCTCGGCACTGGCAAATGGTTTTATTAGAATTGTTCAATAATCTCTGGAGAACCTATTTTTCATGTCATCTTAAACTACTGGCCAGTAGGAGGCACTACACAATCAGTTTCATCCTGGTTTGGGGCTCATCAGGCATTCTCAAATCAGTGTGTGTGTGTGTGTGTGTGTGTGTAGATAGAGATGATATAGAGATATATAGAGATATAGAGATATAGATAGATAGATAGATAGATAGATAGATAGATAGATAGATAGATAGATAGATAGATAGATAGATAGATAGATAGATCGGCGGAGCAGGAGGTGATGAGGAGGCAGACCGGACTCATGGGCATCAGAAGAGGGCACTTAACCAATGTGGACAGCGATGCCAGCACGATGGAGGAGCGACCAGCTGAAATGGCAGTATCGCATGCGGAAGAGTCACTTGGGCGGCGAGGCAATTGTGCGCAGCAAGACGAACACTCCCTGCAGGCGGGGCGAGTGGAAAGAGGCAGAGCGCCAAAAGTCAAACAGCCGTCAGCCAGCCCGATGGAAATAAGATCGATGCAATTGATTGCGGGAGGGCGGGGGCCGAATAGACCCATAATGCGCTCATTATCTAAACTGTTGGCTTCACAGAGACTATAAGAACGTGCCTCCCATTCCTGGGTTACACTCTGACGACGTCAGCAGGTGCTGACAAAAGCTCAGTTTTAATAAAAAAAATTAGTCTCGGTGATCCGTGTTTCCAGTTTTGTTAGATACAGATACAGATACAGATATACATACATACATACATACATACATACATACATACACAGAGAGAGAGAGATCACGTGATATCGCAAGTTTCACATGTCTGATATCGAGATACACACACACACACACACACACACACACACACACACACACACATATATATATATATATATATATAGAGAGAGAGAGAGAGAGAGAGAGAAATACAAAGAGAAGGGATTTTTGTGTTAATTTTATTTTTCTGGGCCTCATGCTACAGACCTCAAGATCACCTTCCCTTAAGGGGGAGGGGATTATATAGCTTTTACATATTTCCTTATCTGGTCAGAATAACAAATGGTTAAGAATTTTCATATGTGCATAAACAAAGAATCCTCATGCTCCTATTCCAACAGAAGATGGGGACCATGGGATTCTCAAAAAGAGAGACTGAACATTCCACTCATCTCCATACTCACCCCCAGGGCCAGAGGTTCACCCTGATAAAACTTTTTCACCGGGACTGGAAGATCGGTCTTAGTGGTGAAAGGCAAGGATTCTGGGCCCGTGACCACAACAGAATCCATACTGGGGTCTGCAAGAAGGGAGGCTCCTTTAGGACATCAAAGTCAGCAATGCTGGGGACCATAGAAAGGAAGGAAAATGGAGAGTATAATAACATAGTAAGTATTATAAAATATAAAACATATGATCCCCATTTTTAATTTCGCAGTAGTTAGGTCCTGCATCAGGAAGCTTAGAAGGAATGTACTTTACATAATTTTTTATCCTTAATTGGCAGCATTTTTCTTCACCTACAGTAGTAGACAGTGGCCTAGTGGTTACATATTCCTAAGATGGAAATGCAGTTATTTTCAGAATCTTCACAGCCAGACTCTCATATCTTTGGGATAAGAGCAAAAAGAGAATCTTCCATCTAAGGCAAGGAAGGGCATTCAGGTCTGCCCCTCCAACAATATTAGACAGATGAACTTCTAAATGAAGTGTGATTGTGTATTTGTCTGATTGAATTGAGGTTAGGAACTATTTTTGAGGATAAGAAACATTACGAAAAGTCAGGCCTGAAGATCAGCTTGGTTTATTCACTGCACAAACAGAATCTTTGCAATTTGCAAACCATGTTTAGACCCAGTTTAGCGTTTGGTGAAGCAGGACTGACAGCTTCTTCAACAGACTTAAAAATTATTGCTCAAAAATTTATATGGCTGCCCAATTCATTTCTGATTACTCCAGATAGCTGACACAAATATGATGATAGATCAGAGCCTCATTAATGTCTTCAATGCAGCTTCCATCCTTCTATCAAGAGCCAAACAAATTAATTGCAGGCGAGCCCCTATTACAGGAAGCATAGAAAAATAGCTTTCCTGGGAACAGCTTACAATCTGCAGTGGCATCTTCAAACAACAACTTTTGCCCATCCCAGGTCCTGACTGGATAGCTAGCCAAAAATGCCAAATCCAATCTATAAACATCTGGCTGATTGTGCAACCAACCATAATAATAATAATATACAGAAGGAATAGGCTAAAATACCAGTCAAATGCCAAATTCATGCTAATGGTAAGGAGAGAGACCAACAATTCAGTGCATTGGATCAAGTATGTCCCACTACAGCCAAATCCCACGTTTATCTCAGGCATCTGTGCCAACCCAGATCCAACAGTAGATAACTTTTAGAATTTAGATGAATGGAATCATCATCATAAGGCTGCTAGGTCCCCTTTAGCAATTCCCCAGGAGTTTCTCCACCCTAGACATCAGCACTTCAGAGGCTGAACTTCCTCAATCCACCCTACACACACACACACACACACACACACACACACACACACACACACACACACACACGACAGTTTGGCGTTCGTGGGACCTCAGCTGGATTGACGCAACCCGATTTAACGCCCTTACTTCATTCACTTGCTTGCGAAGTACGCCGAATCGTGTCAGCAACAGGGCTGAAAAACGCGCCGAGGCAAACAAAAAACAAAAAAAACCAAAACCCAGCTTCAAACTCACACATTTAAAACCTCGCCCAAATGCAGCTCCTGCGTTCCACCAAACAGGTTAAACCTGAAGGGCCACTCAGAAGAAGCCCCGCAAAGTAGCGCTCCGAGCGCGCGTTGGGCCATCGCTCGGGGGCTGACACGGGTCGTGAGAAACCAGGAAACGGGGTTCTCTAACAAAGCAACGCGCGTTCGAGAAGCGCCCCCTCCCTCCCCGCGCGCAAAGACGCGCCATTCGGATCTGCCCGAAAGAAGCGGAGAAGCGGATCCGGAGGCGGCGTCTGCCTGCGAGCTTCTGCCGCGCAAGAAGCCCTCTCCCTGCCCACCGACTACCGCCTCCAGCGGCTTCGAAAGGAAGGCGAAGAAGAGGGAGCCAGCCGGCTGCCTCCCTTCCCTGCCTCCTTCCCTGCGTTTCGGACTGAGGCTGACCCATCCGCTCTGGCTTGGCTCGGCAGCGCCCCGTCTCCTCGTCCGGCGAAGCCGCTGCTTAACCGCGGAGCTGAGCGTCGCCCGTCCGGGAAGGAGGCGGTGATTCACCCCGCCGGAATGGCATCGAAAGGCGGGGCTTTCCGACTCCTTTCCCTTCTCCCGGGCCAGCGATCTGTGCTGCGAGCGAGCGGAGCGGAGCTTCCTCCAGCGCCGAGTTCAATATTGTTCCCTTCGGCTTCTTCCATGTCCAACTTTGGCTTCCGTTCCAGGGAATAATTGCCATGGTTTGCTTGAGAATTCTGATCGACAGAAAACATCGCAGCATAATAATAATATTTTATTGATTTTCTATTTGTTACATTTCATGAGTGCTTAGTAAACAACGTGTTCTCTGGGTTCATCTCTTATATTTAGTTATACAAGTTAAATTCTTACTCTCTAGCCCGTTTTTCCAGCCATTGATAAAATAAGTTCCACGTTTGAAAATGCGTTTGTATCTTCTTTTTCTTTAATCCTTAAAGTTTGTCCATTTCAGCACAGCCTAGTATTTTCCTGATTATTTCACCGTCCAATAGTGTTTCTTCATTTTTCTAGTGCTGGGCAAATACAATCCTCGCTGCTATTAATATATGTAATATTAAATATGCACTTTGTTTATTGATTTTTTCTGGAATTATATCTAATAAAAAAAGTTCAGGTTTAAAATCTATGTGTTGCCCTAACATTTTTTTCTAACCAAGTATGTATTTTTGTCCAATGCATCTGGGTATCTTTTAAGCCTTCCAAACATGTTTGCTGTAAACAACAAGGGCCAGCAAAGAGAGAGAGAACAGTCTCCAAAACAATGGTATCTGATTTGAATTTTTTTATACATACATACATATGGAAAGCTTTCTGCTTCTTCCCCTTTGAATGTCTGGGAGGGCAGAGTGGTCCTGTATACATTTATCGGAAAGTGAGCACTTCATGATGGATGGGTTGACCAAACAACCAAATGCAGAAATGGAATCCATTGGGAAGAATCCAAGCTCTCTCTCCTGTTGTCATTAAGTAGAGCAGAGGCTGCCTTAGGGATTGGGAAAGGCCCTGGGAGACCTAACCCAGGCCAGCATGGCAGCACCTGCCCAGCTCACAAATGGCCCACCCCAGACCTCCCCCACTCCCTGAGGCACCTTTTGCACAGCTTCCTACCCTACTGGATCCCATAACTTTGGGCCTCCTTCCCACCCACCCTCGTCCCGATCGACTTTCAGAAAGAGAAGCAGTTGTTCCACCATGTAGTCTTTCTATTCAGAGGCTGTGCCACGCCATCTCAGAAGTGGGCACTATCTTGACAGCAGCCTCAATTTTCAGATGGCAAGAACTGTGGCTCCTTGCAAAAGGGCACCCACTTCTGGGATTCCGGTATTTTGGAAAAGATTCTGACAAGGTGCTTTGGAATGCATGGGAATGTTAATGTGGTGCCTTTAAAGCAGCCATGTCTTTTCTTGAGATCATTGCACAATTCTGGGAAAAGACAAAGCTGCTTTAAAAGAAGTACCCTGTTTTATTTATTTATTAATCAAATTTATACACCATCCATTCCACTATTGAAGTGACTTTCAGTGATATGCAGATAAAACAAACTAAAATCATACAAAAAGGATAAAATTAAAAGAAAAAGTTAAAAGGACAAAGTTAAAGAGAGATAGGGAATACCCCAAACTACCAATCATTCCCAGAGTTACCTATTGTTCTTAGATCCCTCTGCTAGTTGACAAAACCAGATCTTGATTTTGGGCTACAGAAGATTTTGAACTTCTTCTGGAAAACCAGAAGAGGGTAGAATGTTCCATAGGGTGAGGAGAACAATGTAATTGGTGCCACACCTATCTAAACCAGAGTCCTACAATCATCTTTATTTCTGCGGAATTCAGAGAAAATAAAAATGGCAAGTGACAAACTTAGCAATTTATTAGAAGGTGTGGCATCTCCATGATCAAATCAATTTCTGGAATGTCTTACGAACATTAATTGGACACAAGGCCTTCAGTTTTAAATTCTTCTCACAGCTGTAGACTACGCTAGGAAATACTATTTAAAAAAAATAGCCGCAAATTATTTCTGCACATTGGTCAGAATAACTGCATAACTTGCAGTCATACTCAATTCAAGAACAGGTTGTCGAATGCATCAAACCATACATTAATGATGATCAAACCCAGGTTAAAATGAGCATTTTCCAACAGCAAACCATAACTTGGTGCAACATGCCAACCAGTTCATAAAGAGACACTTTAGCCAGCCATAAAGAATATTCAGATTCTGAAGAACTTTTATGCAT
Organism: Crotalus tigris; assembly: GCF_016545835.1. Classification (NCBI taxonomy): domain Eukaryota; kingdom Metazoa; phylum Chordata; class Lepidosauria; order Squamata; family Viperidae; genus Crotalus; species Crotalus tigris. The sequence goes on from NW_024100508.1 coordinate 2,290,614, forward strand.
GATGCTTTGTTTAATCCATTGTATTATTCGTGATCCTCTGATGAAAAAGTTATATGCAATTCCTTTAAAAATTTAAGGCTTCAATTGATAGGAGGCAAATACGCTTCAGAATAGCTACTAAGAAGGGAAAGTCCTTAGCTTTCCAACAGCCTATTGACTAAGTCTGTCCTTGTCTAGCACTACCTCTCTTTAAAGCAGCTATATCCTTTTCTGGTTTTGCATGGCTGGCACTGCTTCCCAAGTTACAGAAAGAGATGCAGCTGGTTCAAATTCTCCTGCACGTTCCAAAGCACTTTTGGGGGATTCAATCCAAAGTCCCGCTTGGACTGTGTTTACATTAGGCAGTACTTAATTGGATGGTGAGACTCATACTTCTTCCTCTGTCAATCAAAGATGGAGACTGGGTTCACTGAGATTTGTAAGGCGTTTTGTTTTCTTTGCGTTTATCACAATACGAAAATCTATCCAGTGCCATTGATAATCCAGATCTGCAATGTAGCATATTGTGGGAAGCCTAATAATTTTGTTCTTTTACAGCACTTAGTACAACATGTGAACTAGAACATAAGTTTACTGGCAGGCCAAAATCCATCTCCCTTCTTCCTTTGGAATCTTACCGTTTCAGGGAAGGCATTTCAGCAAAGCATCTTACATCCAAATGATGCAATGGAGATGGTGATGCAAAACTCCAGGAAGGTGAACACAGTAAGAATAATTATTATTCCATTCAAGATGTTCTACAGGTATCAATGAAGCAGAAAAGTAACATGTCATTTTCTATACATGCAGATAATCACATTTATCTCCAATTGTACAATTATAAAGTAAGGAAGATGACAACGAGATATGCAGGCTCTGTGGCCTGGCCAAAAAGGGAAAATGAAGTGTTTTTGAAGCCCAGAGCAATGAGATAATACTTGGAAATGGCTCAAGCCAACACCTCCCTAATTCACTGCCATTTAAGAAGGGGGAGAAGGGAGAGCCCAATCACTGGCAAGATTCTGTATTTACAGCCAATTTCAACCCAAGTAATTGTAGCCTTTCTGCAGAATTCTGAGTAGTATAAGTAGCCCAAAATCAGAATGGGCTTTTGCCACAGACCACACAAAAGTTGCAATCCATAGTTCTGTCAAAAAAAAGAAGTTAGGATTTGATGGGGGGAAAAGTCAAATGCAAACCACAACAGCACAAAGCTCTGGCTAGATTTTTTTTTATGCCACACATAAAAAATCTGGCAAACCTCTGATTGCACTATCACAGCCACTATCTTGAATACTTGGCCTTGCCCAAAGACAGCCCTTGTTGAAAGTGCTTTGAAAATTTGGGCAAAATAAAATATAAGAGACCAAATTCTAGAAATCCCAAGGCAAAATTCCTGCCCCTCCTTTCCATAGCTAAAACTCTGTTTGGGACATATTTTGACACCCCCTCCCCACATTCTCCAAAGAATTATACCACCAGCTAGAGATCCCCATGGCCTCCCTTCTCTGCTTTGTTCAATCAACTTCTTACAAAGGAATTCTGGGAAGCCACAAACTTACAAAAGAGGACATCATGGTTTCGTAACATTTTCCCTTAGCTTCAGTATCATCATGATTACAAAGATGCCTGACATAGAATACTAAGTTGTAGCTGAGGGTTACAAACAAGCATATGATGCCAATGCCAGCTGCAGTGCTACTTATCGCATTCATTGCCAGCATGCCTTTCACCTAAAAGGGAGAAAATAAATTAATAAACACAAACACAAAGAGACACTGTGTTGCAACCCAGATTTTGGGTTTGCTTTAGCTAGAAAAAGTGAGGCTTATACAGTGAGGAAAAAAAATATTTGATCTCCTGCTGATTTTGTACGTTTGCCCACTGACAAAGAAATGATCAGTCTATAATTTTAATGGTAGGTTTATTTTAACAAGGAGAGACAGAATAACACACAAAAAAAAAAAATCCAGAAAAACACATTTCCAAAAAATTATAAATTGATTTGCATTTTAATAAGTGAAATAAGTATTTGATCCCTTTGCAAAACATGACTTAGAACTTGGTGGCAAAATCCTTGTTGGTAATCACAGAGGTCAGACGTTTCCTGTAGTTGGCCACCAGGTTTGCACCCCTCTGGGGGGGATTTTTGTCCCACTCCTCTTTGCAGATTCTCTGCAACTCATTAAGGTTTCAAGGCTGATGTTTGGCAGCTCGAATCTTCAGTTCCCTCCACAGATTTTCTATGAGATTAAAGCAGTGGTGGGATTCAAATATGTGAACAACTGGCTCTCTGTGTGGATGCCGCTTCCAGAAGTCCATTCTGGGCCTGGGCAACAAAAAATTAGCTACCGGTTCTGCCGAAGTGGAGCAAACCGGCTGAATCCCACCACTGGATTAAGGTCTGGAGACTGGCTAGGCCACTCCAGGACCTTAATGTGCTTCTTCTTGAGCCTCTCCTTTGTTTCCTTGGCTGTGTGTTTTGAGTCATTGCCATGCTGGAATACCCATCTACAACCCATTTTCAATGCCCTGGCTGAGAGTAGGAGGTTTTCACCCAAGATTTGATGATACATGGCCCCGTCCATTGTCCCTTTGATGCGGTGAAGTTGTCCTGTCCCCTTAGCAGAAAAACACCCCCAAAGCATAATGTTTCCACCTCCGTATTTGAAGGTGGGGATGGTGTTCTTGGGGTCATAGGCAGCATTCCTCCTCCTCCAAACCACAGCAAGTTGAGTTGATGCCAAAGAGCTTGATTTTGGCCCCACCTGACCACAACACTTTCACCCAGTTCTCCTCTGAATCATTCAGATGTTCATTAGCAAACTTCAGATAGGCCAGTACATGGGCTTTCTTGAGCAGGAGGACCTTGCGGGCTGCAGGATTTCAGTCCTTCACGGCGTAGTGTGTTACCAATTGTTTTCTTGGTCCCAGCTGCCTTGAGATCATTGACAAGATCCTCCTATGTAGTTCTGTGCTGATTCCTCACCAATCTCATGATCATTGAAACTCCACGAGGTGAGATCTTGCATGGAGCCCCAGACCGAGGGAGATTGACAGTTATTTTGTGTTCTTCCATTTGCAAATAATCGCACCAATTGTTGTCACCTTCTCACCAAGTTGCTTGATGAAGTCTTGTAGCCCATTCCAGCCTTGTGTAGGTCTACAATCTTGTTCCTGACATCCTTGGACAGCTCTTTGGTCTTGGCCACAGTGGAGAGTTGGGAATCTGATTGATTGCTTCTGTGGACAGGTGTCTTTTATACAGGTAACAAGCTGAGATTATGAGCATTCCCTTTAAGAGAGTGCTCCTAATGAGAGCTTCCGGTGGGAGGCGACGGCGATGGCGGCTAGCTTTTAGCCGTCCAGCTGGGGAAGTGTCAGAGCCGCGGAGCGCAGCGCGCATCAGCTGGCCCGCGGCTCGGAAATCCCTTCCCGGGCAAAGGGAAGGGATAGAGAACGCAAGAGTAGAGGTAGAACCCCTAAACCCCCTCTGGATTTATTTCTAGAGGGGGTGAAAGGAGTGTTCCCTCGGAGCTCTTGCTGATCTCCGCCTCCCAGCTGTTTTTGCTTCCTTGGAAGCAAAAGAAACCGCCGCTTCTATCTCCGTGTTTACAGCATTTTGGTGAGTAATTTTTAAACGGACGGAGCAGTTTAAAGGATTTTTTGTTATATTTTAGGTGTTTATTTTTTTATCTTTTGATTTTTACTATTTTTCCTCCTTTTCTTTGTTATACTAGTGAAAGGACTTAAGATGGCGTTTTGAAAGTGTCGGAGTTTTTTTTTCCTTTCTCTTTTGTTTTACTTTCCCTTTTTAAGGATTGTTTTTTGCTTTTGCTTTTGCTTTTGGCTTAGAATTTTTTTTTTTGAATTGTTTGCTCTTTTACTACTTATTCTTGGGATTTATTCTGGACTTTTAATGATTATAGTTTGTCTCTTTTTAAAAATTTTTTTTTTCTTTTTTTCCTCCTCCCTTTTTGGCTGGAGGGGAAAGGGAAGTGACAATTGTGTTTTTTAAAATGGCTTCAAAGAGGCAGCAGCCTTCCTCAGCACCCAAGGTTATTTCTTCTCCTATAACTTCCACTGCACAGCTACAACAACAATCTAAACATGCACCACCGGCTCAGCCACCACCCTCCCCTCCTTTACCTGGACTTTCAGTGCAAGAGGTTAGAGGCATAATGGGAGAGATTGTAGTTCAAATGAGAGAGGAAATGACTCAATTTGTTTCACAGATTAAATCAGAAATTAAATCTGATCTCAAAGAAGAGATAACGGGGATAAAGTCTAAATTGCAAGAAAATAATAATGAATTACGACAAGATATACTGGCAGCTGTTTCAGGTTTGGCTACTGTGGTGGTTAAGCTCGATGCAAGGCTTGAGGAAGTGGAAGACAAAGTTGACTCTTTAGATGACAAAATTCAAGACGTGGAAAGGAAGGTGGACTCCTCACAAGAAGATATTTTGATGTTTCAGTACAGACAGATGGAGTATGCTCTGAGGATTAGAGGCCTCAAGGAAGATATGAATCAAGATTTGATGGAGGTGGTTCTTAGTGATCTGGCGCTGGCTTTGGATATGGATAAAGGAGAATTACAGAGAGAAGTAGAAAAAATTTATAGACTCAACTCCTGGATTGCTAAGCAGAAGAATTTGCCCAGAGATGTGGTGATTTACTTTACAAAGAAGTCCCTGCGGAATGAGATTATACAAGCTTTTTACAACAAAAGATTTCAGATTGCCGCCCAAGATGTCATCATTCTAAAGGAAATCCCATCTAAAATTTTAAGAAGTAGGAAAGATTTTGCTTTTTTAACTAATGAGCTTAAAGCTAGATCGATGCCATTCAGATGGGAAATTCCGATGGGTATCGTTTTGAGCCATGCTGGGACACGTTACAGATTGAACACAGTTGACAAAGCTAGAGATTTCTATACTTCGGTCCTGAGTGCAGGCTCAACTTCATCTGGTCGGAAATCTTTGAGTGCTAAGGAACCTGAGCAGCAATCTGAGGCACTAGATTTGGTTTCCGCAGGGATGATAGAAGTGGCAATATGATGCGGTGGTTTTAACATTAATTAGTGACTGGGTAAATTTGACAAATTCTGAGATACTTTATCTAGAGGGATGGGATTTACTTTATGGGTGGCATGCCTATTTAATATTTAATAAAAAAATAGATTGGGCTTTTAAATCTCATATTTTAAGAATTTCTTTACTTAGGATTTGGAGAAAATATTATAAAAGTGATTTTAAAGTACCATTATGGGCTATACCTTGGCATGCGATAGAAGGAATAAAAAGAGGGGTTAAAATGGACATGGTGTCTTATAGACAGTTACTTAAATGGGATGGACAAAACTGGCAATTAAAATCACGGGAAGAATTAGTACAAGAAAATTTTACTTATTCTTGGTTCCAATATAGGCAACTACTAGATAGATGGAAGATGGATTGCAAGGTGGGTTTTCTTAGAGAAGATGAAAATCTTATTAAGCAACTGAAGGATCAAAGACAAACCCACATTAAGAGAATTTATGGGGTTTTAGTTGAATTGGACTCAGAAACGGAACTAATTAAAGATTGTATGATTAGATGGGCGCAGAACTTTGGTGAGCCAGTTTCATTGGACACCTGGGAAACTATTTGGGTGAGAAATGTCAAATTTACTCAAGCACAGAATTTAAGGGAGAATTTTTATAAAATGTTTTATAGATGGCACCTTGATCCACAAAAAATGTCTTATATGTACCCTGACGTGCAACCTAAATGCTGGAGATGTGGTTACAAGGAGGCTTCTTATTATCATATTTGGTGGTCATGCAGAGAGATAAAAGCATTTTGGATCAAAATATGGTGGAATATCCAGAGAATTTTTAGAAGGAGGGTAAAATTCACTCCGCAATTATTTTTGTTAGGTATTGTTACAGATTGTGATACAAAGGAGGTTGTATTGATGTTAAACTTGATCACAGCCGCGAGGCTGTTAGTTGGACAATATTGGAAGAAGGAATCTTTGCCTACATTGCAGGAATGGTTTTTTAAAGTAGCTTATTTGGCGGAAATGGCAAAGATTTCGGCTTTCTTAAAGCAACAAACGCAAGAGAAGTTTTTTGCTATCTGGGACAAATGGATAAAATTTATACAATTTAGATTGGGTATACAAAAATATTATATAGCCTTTTCATAAGTTTTATTTTTATATATATTATAGATATCTTTTTTATATATATAAATATAGAGTTTTTAATTTAATTTTTATTTTTTTTTTTTTATTATTTCTTAAGCCTATATTCTGCTCTGGGAAGCTCAGGGGGGGGGGAAGGGAGGGTTTTTGGGAGGGGTGTGGGGTGGGGGTTTTTTTTATATGTATTGTTTAATTTTTTTTTCTTTTGTATATGTTGTTTTTTGTTCTGTATTGTTCTTGTTTTTTTTTTTAAAATTTATAAAAATTTTAATAAAAAAAAAAAAAAAAAAAAAAAAAAAAAATAACAAGAGAGTGCTCCTAATCTCAGCTCATTACCTGTATAAAAGACACCTAGGAGCCAGAAATCTTGCTGATTGATAGGGGATCAAATACTTATTTCTCTCATTAAAATGCAAATCAACTTGTAACTTTTTTGAAATGCATTTTTCTGGATTTTTTGTTGTTATTTTGTCTCTACTGTTAAAATAATCCTATCATTAAAATCATAGACTGATCACTTCTTTGTCAGTGGGCAAACAAAATCAGCAGGGGATCAAATATTTTTTTCCCTCACAAAAGATCTGCAGCATCCAAAAAGGGAACTTGGAGGGGAACTTGGAGGGGAGGCTTAAATAACAAGCCACAATCATCATGATGCTCCATTTGATGTTAGTGATCCAGAAACATCAGAAATCTACCAAGCTCATGATTGGTAATCCCATGGGTTGTAGCTCTTCAGAAGAGAGACTTTCTCAATCTTTGCTGAAGAGGGTGGAGATCATGGCCAGGATCCCAGAGATGGAGGGTTTCCCATTTAAGCCATGGGCTTTACTTGTCTCAATGTTAGTTACCAGAGGGATCTGGGATTCCGAGCCGCTGCCACAGCTAAAGATCCAGAGATAATGTACTGGAAAAGAAGGAAAAGCCAATCAACAAGCATGGCTCCATCCCCAGAGATCCACATTGACAGTATAGACTAGGCATGTCAAACTTGCGATGTCATGTGATGTCACGCAACATATCGAGCCGGTTTTGCCATTGCTGGCAATGAGGTGGGTGCAGCTTCCAAATGACGCATCCAGCGCATGGGCCAGCAGTTTGACACCCCTGGTATAGACGCATAATCTCTTTCTCACCTGAAATTGCTCCCTACAGTTCTGTGATCATCTTTTGTGCTGAACCCCAACCAACTTTTCCCACTCCTGTTGAAGAGGCATTGCAGCCAGAAGCTACATTCATAGAACTTTGGGGCAACACAATTCGGAATGAGTGTTCAACATTTTCCCCATGGTGCTATGGCAAGGACCGCAGCTCTTCAGATGCTGCAAATTATGCTCAGCCTCATGGTGCAAGTTGAATGAAGCCACTAGGAACCATAGCCATGGAATGGCCACTGGTATCAGAATGGTTATACAGGCAAGTCTCCACCCGCCATGGTTGGGATGGAACTCTCTTACAAATTGGTAAAGTCATTCAATATGTTGCTATGTCACCATACTGACTTGTACCATCGGTTCTCTATGTGGTCATTAAGCAAATGGCACACAGTCCTTAAGCACAAATTCAGGTGAATGTGACTTGCGACCTCCTGCTGGTTTCCCCATTGACTTCTGCTTGTCAGAAGCTAGCTGTGAAGGTTGGTAATGGGGACCACAGGCTGATGAAGTGAATGTAAACAGAAGCCAGCTGCCAAGTAAGCAATTTGTGACTGAGCCCTTTAGTGAGAACTGCATACAAAAAGAGCCAATGAGGTTAGTTCTATTAATATTGATAATCTCTGAGTTCAGTGATTTTCTGAAATTTGGAGAACAGACAGGTCAAGAAATTGAACTAGCCAAGTGATCTCTTTCCTAAAGCAAGACTAAGAAACCAACAGCTACTAAATTACAGCTCAAAGCATCCTTCAGCAAAGGGCAGTTTGCCCTGTGGCTGCAATTATGTGCAGTTCAACCTCTGGATCCCCAGATGTTCGGTTGACTTTTTAAATACAACATGATGTAGAATGACCAAGATTCCGCTCCAATGGGGTATTGCTATAAAGATGTAGCATATCAAATGATCCTCAGCGATGTTGATCAGGATCCCCAAAATGATTCCAATAATTCCTATGAGTATCTGGGTGATCTGCAGAAACAATTTCAGCTTCAACCTTCAGTTACAATTCACACTGCACAATCATATCAACAGGATAGGACAGCAGGGAAAACAAAACAAATGACATACACTGTTAATTTAGATTTTATCCCCTCCCTTCTAAAAGACTTGCAAATTTACTTTATATCCTCTTAGCTACCAGCCAGTAGGATGCACTACAACAAGCAATTTCCTCCTTCTCCAGGCATAGATATTCTTACTTTCAACACTTTTTCTTATATTTATAAAGATTTTTTTTAAAGGAAGCTACTGTAAATACTGAGAGAAAGGATTTGTTTCTGTATTTTATTTTTCCAGACCTCACATTACAGGCCTCAAGATTACCTTAACAGAGACAGGTTATAAAGTTTGTAGATGTACATTATCTGGTCAGAATAACAAATTTTTCAAGAATGTTCATATGTGCACAACACAGAAACCAATGGTACAAGTCAGTATGTCGCCACGTGAGTAATGCCCAACGTATCCCATAAGCCTCCTTCTCCCATACGGGCCAGCGCTGTTCTGTTTCCCTGAGTTTCTTGGATGTATATGCACAGGGTTGCAATACCCCTTCATTGTTTTCTTGTAATAGAACAGCCCCCACTGCCACATCACTTGCATCTGCCTGTATTACGAAGGGCTTGTCCATGTCTGGGTGCCTTAGTACCGGTTCGGCAGAAAAAAGTCTCTTTAGTCTCTCAAACGCTGCTTGGCACTCCATTGTCCATGTTAGTGGCTGGCTAGGTTTTACTGAGGATGCTCCCTTCGTTTTTAGTAAGTTAGTGAGGGGCAAGGCTATCTGGGCAAATGAGGGGGTAAAAGTTTGCAAAGCCCAGGAAACTTTGTAGTTGCTTTCTTGTGCGGGGTGGTGCCCAATCTAATATTGTTCTGACCTTCTCTGGGTCCATCTCAATGCCCTGGGGGGATATGCGATAACCTAGGTAGTCTATCCTTTCCTGGTGGAATTCGCATTTTGAGAGTTTGGCATATAGGTGGGCGGTTCGCAGCTTCTTTAAAACCGCTCTGATAAGGTTGACATGTTCCTCTTTTGTTTCGGTGAAGAATGTCGTCCAAATAAACAAGGACCCCCTTAAACAGGTGCTCCCTTAGAATGTCATTGATTAATTGCATAAAGACTGCAGGGCCCCCTTGTAATCCAAATGGCAAGACTTTGAATTGATAGCACCCCATGGGGCAGTTAAATGCAGTCTTCCATTCGTCCCCTTCCTTAATTCTCACGCAACAGTAAGCTTCCCTTAGGTCTAGTTTAGAAAAAAAAATCCCTTTCGATAGGTGTGACAGCATGTCTTTCATGAGGGGCAGAGGATATAGGTTGCTTTCACTGATTGTATTCAGTGCCCTATAATCCACGCATAAACGTAAAGAGCCATCCTTCTTCTCTCTAAAAAGGACCGGGTCAGCCACTTTAAGCTTGGCTGGCTCAATGAAACCTCTCTCTAGGTTTTTTTTTTTTATGAATCTTTCCATTTCCTCCTTCTCCTTTGGGCTCATGGAGTATAATCTGGGCTTCGGGAGTTTTGCCCCAGGCTTGAATTCAATGGTGCAGTCTGTGGGTCGGTGGGGGGGGGAGCTCATTCGCCCTCTCCTCACTGAAAACTTCAGCAAGTTCTCTGTATTCCTCTGGTATTTCTGTTAGTCCCTTTTCCTCTCCCATGGATGCTTTTTCTATTCTTGATTCTGGTAGCCCCCCTTGGGGTTTTAAGTCATAGAGTCCCCCTTCGGGAATTTGATTTCTGTCGTCCTCCAATTTACCCAGGGGTTCCATTTTTTTAACCATTCCATCCCTAGGATCATTGGGCATTCCATGCCTGGGGCCACCACAAACGTTATTTCCTCCTCATGTTTGCCCAGGAAGAGGTGTATTGGTAGAGTGGGTAGGATAGCTGGCACCCCCCCTGCTATGGATCCATCTAACTGGCCAAATGAGATTGGTTGTTCCAGTCTCCTCGATAGGATGCCCAGATTCCCCACTAGTGTTGGGCTAATGAGGCAGCGGATGCAGCCAGAGTCTATTAAGGCTTTCACATTTACAGCTTCGGGCATGGGGGGGATTAATATAGTCACTGTCTTGAGGATGGGTGTGATGTGTCCACTTACCAGGGGTTCGCCCTCCGAGCTGTCCTCTGAGGCGTCCACCGGACCTGTGGTGTAGGCTGGAGTTCTTTCCCCTTGGTGAGCAGAAATGGGGGGTTCTGCAATTTCCATCATTCTCATGGCAGTTTCTTTTGGCTTAGCTAAAGACTTTCCGGATTTGCTGATTGGGGATCTGTCTGGGTTGTTCTGGGGGGCTTTGGAGCGGCATTCTACAGCTCGATGCCCTTCTCTTCTGCACTTGAAACACCCCATTTGCTTCTTGGCTGTAGCCGGTGGTTTCACCGGTTCGTGTGTCAACTCAGGCGGGGAGCGGCTCCATTGTTTTCCTCAGCAGTGTCTTTTCAATATGTTGATCTCTGGTTCCTCTGCCAAGATGTACCATTCCTCAAGTTGGTGCGGGTCCTCTCGGGGCAGGCAAGCATCATATAGATCATAATTTAGTCCGTCTTTGAAATGGCTAAGGAGGATGTCTTCTGGCCAGTTCAGTTTGCTGGCAATGGCCCGGAATTCTTGTGTATATTCAGCCACCGGGCGTTTGCCTTGTCTCATCATTTTTATCCTTTCACAGGCTTTGCGATCAGCCAGGGGGTCTTCAAATCATCTTCTCAGAGAGGACATGAAACGGTTGAAGTTGCTGAGTTCTGGGGCATTGGAGTCATGCAAGTTCACCACCCAATCTGCAGCCGGTCCATCCAGGGCAGATTGCACGATCCGGATGCAGGCTTTGTCGCTGGGAATGTCCTGCCTGTATTCCTCCATGTAACTGAGGACTTGGATTAGGAAAAACCCCAAGCGTGTTGGCTCCCCTTTGAATTTCATCTTCAACAGTGGACGTCTTGGAATGGATCGGTGCCTCCGTTGTTGGTGGTAGTGTCTTCCATCCAGATCGCCATCTGTGGTCCGGTAGGGGGTGGGGACTACTGGATCAGCAGATGTCCCCAGGGTTGCAGGTTCTACTTTCCCCTCAGTGTCTCTCCCTTTGAGGCTTCAGGAGCTGGGGCGGCCGTAGGGCTCAGGATTCTCCTCTCCTAGGGAGCTGAGAGTTCTCTTCATCAGGTCAATAGCTTTCTCTAGGGTCCAGTCTGAGTACGGTGCCCAGCTTTCTCCCTCTTCACTTGCGTGCAGGGATTTCTCCATCTCCTGCTTCCATTCTGGTTGCTTGGTCCCCCGTCTCAGGGTCACCTTTCTTGATTCCTTTCTCCACTCACTTTTCTTTCCAATGCCCATTGACCAGCGAGGCTTGTGGTCCCGTGTCTCCACCACTTCTTCTCCGGAGGAATCTAACCTCTCGGATCCCAACATCTGGCAAGGTTCCAATTGGGTCAGCGGCTCTCTTTCCAGGGAGTTTTCCCCCTTTCTTGCTCCATTGTCTGACATGGTAATTTTTTGCAAAATCCCCCGGCGAGGGTCTCCCTTCCAGGTGGATTAATTTTGCAAGTCCTCTCTAATGTAAGGACCCACCCTACTTTGCATCTTAAGAAGACAGAACTCTTGGAATAATTCTACCAACAGGAATCCTTTATTAAGAGAAAATGGTTGCAGGCGTTCTAGACAGGACTTAGGGTCCAAGCTCTCCCATTCAAGGTTTTAAGGGGTTTCCCAGTAGCCCCACCCAATCCCCCCCTACTTCCAGCAACAGTCTCAGGCATTACATTTCTCACCCCTTTTCCTTCTGCCGGGTGGATGGAGACTTCAGAGAAAACTACATGAAAGGTAATAGCCTCCTTTGTTATGATAAGGCCTTTTGGTGCTATCCACATTCAATCCCTTTGAAGTTGTACCGAAGGAAGTGAGGGCCATAAAGCCCCTTTGTTCACCCCCTTCCCTTCCTTGTATGACAGAATCCAGAGAGGCAGAAATGGGGTTTTCTATAATTGATAACTAAAGATGAAGTATAATTGGATTCAAAGCATTGCCCCTGTAGCCTATGAAAACCCAGCAAATGCTCACCTGAAGGAGATTGTGGCATTCCAGTGTAAAATTTACTCCACAGAAAGCAAATTTATCATTTATTTTAAAGCTGTCTAAACTGGAAACATGGAGGATTAATTCGGCTCCAGAGGTAAATTAACTGATCCTGGGGCTTTCTTGACTAGGAAGAGATGTACTTACCAAAAGTCACTCCTGTTCACTCTTACAAGCTCTCTGCTGACCATCAGGGGTGGGGGGTGGCGTGGGGATAAGAACATTACAACATTCAAAAACACTTTACTGAAACACTATTCTGGGCTTCAGAAAACAAACACATAATATAACAAATGGGGGAAAGTAGCCAACTTGCCCAGCCAACTTCTCAGCTGGTTTACATCTATGTCTATGATGGACTCCAGGATTTTTTTGAATTGCTTCTGATGTAAGTTTTTAAAAAAGTTAAAATGGTATAATTATTTATTCCGACTTTACCAAGACACTCCAATTTGCATCACTGTTGTTCTTAGAAGCATTTCTTTTTTTAAAGTAAATCTCTTTTTTTAAATTCTTCAATTCACACAGTCATTTCTCCCTTCTGCTTTTCTTTCTTTCTTTTTTTTAATTGAAAATTTTTAAAAAACTTTTACAAAGACAAAAGAAAAAAACAATAACAACAAGAACAAAAAAAACAAAATAATACAACCCTCCCCCAACCCCTCCCAAACCACCCCCTCCCTCCCCCCCGGAGCTTCCCAGAGCAGAATATAGGCTTAATTAAAAGAAATTAACAGAATTATAAGATAATTAAGAATAAAATATATATGAAAAAAGAATTATAAACCTTAAAAAAGGTGTTTAAAAAAAGAACAAAGAAAAGAAAAAGAAAAAGTAGAGTTTATATACAAATTATAAAAAAGCTAAATGATATTTTTTCATATCCAATTTAAATTGTATAAAATTTATCCATTTTTCCCTTACAGCAAAATTTTTTTCTTGCGATTGTTCTTTTAGAAAAGCCGAAATCTTTGCCATTTCCGTCAAATAAGATACTTTAAGAAACCACTCTTGCAAAGTAGGCAAAGATTCCTTCTTCCAATATTGCCCTACTAACAGCCTTGCGGCTGTAATCAAATTCAACATCAATATAACCTCCTTAGCATCACAATCAGTAACAATACCAAGCAGAAACAGTTGTGGAGTAAATTTTACCCTCTTTCTAAAAATTCTCTGAATATTCCACCATATCTTAATCCAAAAAGCTTTTATATTTTTACACGACCACCAAATATGATAGTAAGTGGCATCCAGACAGCCACATCTCCAACATTTAGGCTGTAAGTCAGGATACATAAAAGACATTTTTTGTGGATCGAGGTGCCATCTGTAAAACATTTTGTAAAAATTCTCCCTTAAATTCTGGGCTTGTGTAAATTTAACATTTCTCACCCAGATAGTTTCCCAGGTATCCAGTAGAACTGGTTCACCAAAATTCTGCGCCCATTTAATCATACAATCTTTAATTAATTCTGATTCTGAATCCAGTTCCACTAGCACCCCATAAATTCTCTTAATGTGAGTTTGTCTTTGATCCTTTACTTGCTTAAAAAGATTTTCATCTTCTCTAAGCAGGCCCACGTTACGGTCCATCTTCCATCTGTCTACTAATTGTCTATATTGAAACCAGGAATAGGTAATATTTTCATGTACTAAATCTTCCAAAGATTTTAAGTGCCAATTTTGACCATCCCATCTAAGTAATTGTGTATAAGACACCGTATCCATTTTAACACCTCTCTTTATCCCCTCTATCGCATGCCAAGGTATAGCCCATAATGGTATTTTAAAATCACTTTTATAATATTTTGTCCAAACCCTAAGTAAAGAAATCCTTATAATATGAGATTTAAAAGCCCAATCCACTTTTTTATTAAATATTAAATAGGCATGCCAACCAAAAAGTAAATCCCATCCCTCCAAATGGAGTATCTCTAAATTTGTTAAATTTACCCAATCACTGATTAATGTTAAAACCACAGCATCATAATATAATTTCAAATTCGGTACCTTGAGTTCACCCCTTCTGCTTTTCTAAAGGGGAAGTGGGAATAATGTGGGAAAACTATGACCCTTATCTCTATTTTTTTAAAGCTGCTGAAGCTTTTCCCAGACTTGCACAATAATGCTGAGAAAACACACATTAACATTCCCGTCTATTCTGAAGCAGCTTTTCTCAATCTTTTCCAAAATACTGTCCTGCATGAACATAAACAAGGCTTGCTTAGAATTTAAAAGAAATGCGTCACGTTTTCTTGGTCACCTGGCATTTCTGAAGACCAACCCAGAACGGCGTAATAGGGCAGTTTATAAAAGGTAGGACTGTCCTGAACGCCAGTTCAAAGGAGAGAAGCCTCCAGGGCAAACTTTAAGCTAATGTTTCCTAAACTAGAAGGCAGCAGCAACCGCGTTGTGATTTTGGAAACATTTTCACAGGCTGCAACGTCCCCAGCAAGCTCCCTTGTTCTTTACAGCAAACAAAAGTTTGGAAGTCTTTAAAAAAAATGCTCCAAGATGCTGTGACGTCTCTAGCTGCAAAGATTAGGCTCATGCAAGCTAGGCTGTTCCCTGAAATGGTCTAAGGAAGCGAAAACTGAGTTTTGGAAGAAGAGGAAGAACGGCAACCCCTTTGAACTCGGGCCTTAGAGAAGAACTCGCTCTCCTCCCTCGCAGCTATCAGCAGCTAGCCAAACTTTTAAGGGAGAGGAAAGGAGCCGGAACGCCGGTCTTTCCACGAAACTCCTGCTGGGTGAGTTACCCTGCTCTTCCCGGGTGGGCGTCGGGCAACGCTGGGAAGATAAGAGGCTGGAGGGCGCCAAGCCGAACGGGAGCGAATAGGACAACCTCGGCCGGGTCGCTCCCCATCCCCCTTCATGAGAATGATGATAATGATTGATGATGATGATGATGATAACAGCGAATTTGTCAGTGCCAATAGTAATAACTGCCTTAGGTGCAATCCGAAAACAACTGGAGCACCACTTGAACACCTTTGCCATTGACAAATTCGCCATTACTCAATTGCAAAAGGCAGCCTTACTAGGAACTGCTTCCATCCTGCGACAATATCTGTAATACCATCAATTCAAACATCCACATCTGCATATCCCAAATCCTTGGTAAGGATTTGATAGGTAGACAAAAATGTCAAATCCAGACTAGCTGACTGTGTGATGATTAATAATCATAATAGTAATATAATAACAGTAACAACAATACTAATAATACAAATACTACTAATACTAAACCTAATAATAATAATAGACCAAACGGGCTTACAAGAGACCAAATAAAGAACAGAATGGAGGCATGGAAGACAAAGCACTACATGGCCAATACATTAAAAAAATTAGCTGGGAAAGCAGAGACTAACAAGACCTGGCAATGGATTAAGAGCAGGAAAGTTGAAGAAAGAGACCGAGGGACTAATTCTGGCTGCACAAGACCAAGCCTTAAGGACAAATGCATACAAAGTCAAAATTGAGAATGGGAAATTAAAAGATGGGATCATGTCTTTTCTACATTCTCTCTCTTTTTCCTTCCTTTCTATGGTCCCCAGCATTGCTGACTTTGCTGACCTAAAGGAGCCGCCCTTCTTGCAAAGCCCAGCATGCATGCTCCTCTAGTCCCAGGGTCCTTGCCTTCCACCACTCAGACTGATCTTCCAGTCCCACTGAAGAAATTTTATCAGGGTGAACCTCTGGCCCTGGGGGTGAGTATGGAGAGAAATGGAATGACGATTCCTCCTCGTGTTTTGCAAATCTCCGGATCCCCTGTTCTGTTGCAATAGGACTAGGAGGATTCTTTGCTGTGTACTGTACATACTGTATGAATATTCTTGATCCATTTGTTTTATTGGCCAGCTAATGTAGCAGCTAAGAAGTATATACCCTCTCCCCCTTAAGGTTGTCTTGAGGTGAGCATGAGGCCTAGAAAAATAAAATTAAAACAACAAAAAAATCCTGGTTCAGGGACATTTGGAATTTTGTTGGTTCTCAACTCCTGACTATCACTGATCTTGTGATTTCTCTCTCTCTCTTTTCCAGATCACACAGATATTCATAGGAATCATAGGAATGATTTTTGGGATCCTGCTTGATATAATGAATGATTATTTCATCATCTATAGTGTTATAAAGATCGCTTATTGGAGTGGCATCTTGGTAATTTTATATAATGCTGTGTTTAAAAAGGTTAACAGCCCAACCAGGGATCCAAACGCACATCACTGCAGCCTCAGGGCAAACCGGTCTTACCTGAAGGATGCTATAGTTCAGCAGATTGGCTAGTTCCAGTTTGTGCCTTATGTCTGTTCTCCAGATTTCAGAAAACTGCTGAACTGAGAGATTACAAACCTTAATAGAAGTTATTACATTGACTCTCTTTCCTCACTTATCAACCAGCTCATTCAGCGATCATTTCAAATCACAATGTGTGTATTGGGGGGGGAACCGGTTTTCAAACATCTTACCATCAAAGTGTCTTCAATGTCTCCGCGATTGCAATTTGGTTGCTTGGCAACTGGTGTGCATTTACAGTGGCTTTAGCATCCCGTAGTCATCAGATCACCATTTGCAGCCTTCATCATCGGCTTCTGACAAGTTAAGTCAATGGGGAAGCTACGGCCGCAACAGGTTGCAAGTCACATCCACGTGAATTTGTGCTTAATGACTTATTTGATTCACTCTATTACTGCATCTGGAACTGTCAGTATAAGTCAACACAATCGTGTCACATAACACTTAATAACTGCACCAAGTTGCCCAACTCAATTTTGGTGGGTGAGGACTGCTCAGATAATCACTCTGAATATCAGTTGCCATTCAGGGCTACACTTCTGAGTGGTTTCATTCAACTTCTGAGTCTGAGAGTTGTTCACAGCCGCTGGAGAGCTGTGTCCTTGCCATAACAACATGGGGAAAATGCTGAATACTACTGCAGTGCTACATAAAGTAAAATGCCTGTGACTGTAGCTCCTTCTTTAATGCCTCAAATCAGCTGCATCTTCAACTGGAATAGGGAACGTTGATTGAGTTTCAGCACAACAGATAATCAGAGAACAGTAGGCAGGAATTTAAGGTGGGAGAGAGAGAAATTATGGGTCTACATTGTTCTCTGGGCATGTAGCCATTGTGGTTCCCTTGCTTTTCTTTCTCTTCCAGTACATCATCTCTGGATCCTTAGCTGTGGCAGCTGCTCGGAATCCCAAGATCCCTCTGGTAATTAACCCATGTGACCCAAGTGAACGACATAGCTAAATCAGAAACCCTCCATCTCTGGGATCCTGGCCATGATCTCCCCCTTCTTCAAGAAAGGTTGGGAAAAAAAACCTCTCATCTGAAGCCCTGGAGAGCTACAAGCTCCTGGATTGCCAATCTTATGATGTTCCTGGATCATTAACATCTATTGGTGCATCATGATGATTCTGGCTTGTTGTTTAAGAGCCTCTCCACTCCAAATTCTTGTCCTGAATTCCCTTTTTGGAAACTCCAGGTGTTTTGTGGGTCATTTTATGCTAACATTTGGCAAAGAGGTTCTTTGTCTCAATTTCCAACTGAATATTCTGATTAGATGAGGCAGTTGCACTACTTAAGAACAACATGAAGGGAATTCAGCCATACCTGAGGGTTTAGAGCAGCAGTTCTATACCCCGCACCCCTAGAACACTTCTGATATATTCTCGCATCCCTTACAAAAAATGGTGTATATACATTATAATTTTGAAACTTCTAAACCCAGGTTTTTGCACCCTCTGAATATCCTCTTGCACCCTAAGGGGGTGCAAGCATCCCCAGTTGGGAACCCCTGGTGTAGAGAGTAAAAGTCTGAAGCAAATTCAGAGCACAAAACCATCTGAATCTCTTCATGTGTGTGCGCCCATTTTTGTATGTTTATTAATTAGTTTTATTCCTCCTAGGTGCAAGGTGCGCTGGCAATGAATGTGATAAGTGCTGTATCAGCTGGTATTGGCATCACATTGCTGTCTTCCAGTATCATCTACCCCTTTTCATATAATTTCATGTTCCTTTGCCGTGAATTTGAACACAATTATGAGGAAAAGTGTTTTGAAACTCTTGTAAGTCTGTGACCTTCCAGAATTCATCTAAAAAGTTGGCCTCAGTAGGACAGAGAAGGCAAAGGGAGCTCACGGTGACCTCTAGCTGGACATGCAAATCTTTGGAGGGACATGGTGGGGTCAAAAATATCTCTCAAACAGAGTTTTAACCATGGAATGGAGGGACAGAAATGTTGTCTTGTGGGTTTCAAGAGTTTGGCCTGCTCTAATTTTCTTTCTCCCAATCTTTTCAGAATAGCTTCAAGAGTGATGTCTTCAAGGCATGGCTAAGAATTAAAATGGCAGAGTTTTGCCAGAGTTTTAATGGAATTGTTGTGCCTGGCATTTCACTTTTTTTAAATCAAATGTTAACTCTTTGTTTCACAAAAATGTAGTTTGCAGTTTTTGTTGTGTGGACTACGACCAGACTAGATGATTTCAATGGGTCCCACCTTCACTAGGTGCTAGCTATGCTACTTAGGATGTATTAGTCAGTCTGATGAGGTAGAACCAGTGCTTTTTTTGTAAAAAAAAAAAAAAAAAAAAAGGTGCTGGAACTCACACATGTCATATAACCTGCCTTGCCTACCCTACAAGGTTCTATCCAAAAAAGTGCCAGAACTCCATTCTGGGCGTTCTATGAGAAAAAAAACCCTGGGTACAACTGACCAGTAAACCATCTCTGCAGGAAAGCTACTATTAATGTTATTGAAATTGGCTGTAATAACAGAAACATGCACTGCTGTTTGGGCTGTCCCTCCTCCCTGAATTACAGTTGTGTCCAAAATTGTGGCAACCTTTTGGGAAAAGTGTATTTTTGAGGTTTGATGGCTAATAACACCACTTTTTTTGAGTAGTACCATAAAATTATATATCAACGGAAAGATAATTTAATCAAGAATGTAATGCAACAAAGTTTGTTCAATTATCTGTACTATATTTTATGAAAAGGTATAGCCAAATAATCAGAAAAAGGAAGCATAACTTGCTTAGGTTGATATCAGGTAGCTTTCCTTCATCTGATTGTAGCCAATGAGCGTGAGTGTTTAGAGAGCCAATCAGGTGTCATGTTGTTTTGTCAATGAGCCAAACAGATCACAGTAGGATTCAGTTACTGATGTCATGTATTGAAGCTGAGAGGAGGACATTGTCAGTGTGTTATGTGATCATTATCAAGTTGGTTGGGATTTTTTGTGTTCTTTCATTTAGTGAGCTTGTAAAACATAATAAAATTAATGGTCCAAAGAGTTGACTGGTTGCCCAGATTGATGTAAAATAGTATTATTAAGTGAACAAGACTACAGTTATAAAGAAATTGGAAGAAAAATTGGTGGAAACTTAACCAAAGGTGTCATTTCTACTGTACACTTTTCCCAAAAGGTTGCCACAATTTTGGCCACTACTGTAGGTGTTGACCTGAGCTACTCTTGAACTATTTCATTGCTCTCGACTTAAAAAAAACACCTCTTCTTCCCTTTTGCCCAGGCAAAACAGAGCCTGCATATCTAATCCAGGTCATCTTTCTTACTCTAGAACTGGAGATACATATGCCTATCTCTATTTATAAAAATAGATATGTTTCTCTTCTACTTCATCGATAGCGTATCTTTCAAGGAATTTTGGCTGTTCTTATTATGTTCAACACCCTGGAGTTTTGCATCACCATCTCTGTCGCATCATTTGGCTGTAAAATGCTTTGCCAAAATACCTTCACTGAAACGGTAAGATTCCAAAGGAAGAAGGGTAGTTAATCAAGAGAAGCAGATTCAGAAACAAATGCTGGCCAATAAGCTTAGTTTCTACGGCAGCTTATACACTGTATTAAGTGTGCTGTCAAAGAAACAAAACAATCATTTGGCTTCACACAGTATGCTATGTTGCAAATCCCAAGTTATGGTTGATTCTCATATTGTGATAAACCTAACGGAAACAAACTACCTTACCTATCTCAGTGAGCTCAACTTTCATCTCTAACTAAGACTTGCTTAGAGTTGCCTCAGACTGGAAGATGGGTAGCAAATGAGTTTGATAATAATAAAATTGACAATAAGTACCCCCTCATCTGCACACAGTCCAGGCAACACTTCAGGTAGAATCCCCAAAATGTGTGAGAGCATATGAAGCATTTTTTTCTGGAGAACCAGCACCAGCTATGTAAAACCAGAAAAGGATGCAGTTGTTTTAAAGTAGTGGTTCTCAACCTTTCTAATGCCGTGACCCCTTACTACAGTTCCTCATGTTGTGGTGACCCCCAACCATAAAATTATTTTAGTTGCTACTTCATAACTGTAATTTTGCTACTGTTTTGAATCGTAATGTAAATATCTGATATGCAGGGTATATTTTCATTGTTATGAACTGAACATAATTAAAGCATACAGATTAATCACAAAAACAATATAGCAATGCTGGCTGGAAAAGCTTACTCTTCCTTGCTCAAAAATGTTGGGAGGGAGGGAAGGAAGGAAGGAGATTGAAGGGAAAAGGAAGGAGATGGAGAAGGAAGGAGATTGAAGAGGAAAGGAAGGAAGGAAGGAAGGAAGGAAGGAAGGAAGGAAGGAAGGAAGGAAGGAAGGAAGGAAGGAAGGAGAGATTGAAGGGGAAGGGAAGGAGATGGAAGGAAGGAAGGAAGGAAGGAAGGAAGGAAGGAAGGAAGGAAGGAAGGAAGGAAGGAAGGAAGGAAGGAAGGATCTTTGGAGAGTCATGTTTTCCCAGATGGTGATGAACTGCAACTTCCAGCATTCCCCACTCTTCCACAGTGCTTTTTAGGGCTGCTGGGGATGGTAGTCTGGAGCCCCCCATCCTCATCCCAGCACCTCTTGCTCTCTACCAGCCACCCCCCCCAGGACCTGCCCGCCCCTCCAGCCTCCTGAGTGCCATCGCAGTGGCGGGATCATGGGAGCCCCTTTCCATGCTGCGCAGACCTTCACCGCCAAACCCTTCCCCGACTTGTCACACGCGAGAGGGGTGCAGCCAGAGTGCCAGCTCCTGCTCGGAAGGTGCCTCTTCTCCCCTCCTGGCCCGTCCGGCTGGCCTCTGATGCACATGCGGGCATTGCCCTCTTCCCCGCCGCCTGGCCGCTTCCAAGGCCCGGAGACCGGCGAGCCAGGAAGGAGCTGCTCTTGCCTGCCAGCCCCAGCAGCGGTGACAGCGGTAGAGCAGCCCAGTGGCAGCGCCAGCAGTGGCCCAGACCTGGCTCGGCTCAAACCGGCTGCCCACGCAGCTGAGCCGGCCCGGGGCGGCATCGGGGGCACGTTTCGAGCCCCTGGGTTTGCCATGAGCCGGCAGACGGGGAGGACGCAGCCAGCAGCCAGCCAACATCCACATGGCCCCCAGGAGTACAGCCCGGCTCCCGACAGCCAGCTGAGAGTTGGCCCCATGCGTGCCAGCTACCCTCCCAGTGCCCGCCATTGCCCCGCTAGCCTTACCTTGGCCACCTCCCATTCGGTGTGGCGGCAGGCAGGCCCAGGTGCTCCTGGGTGGCCATGGCCAGTGGCAGCAACGACGCAGGCCGACTACTGGCTGGGCCACCAGCTGGCCCAGCCCAAGGAAGGTAAGCCACTCACCGGGCCCCATGCGCATCAGCTACCCTCCCAGCACCCGCCGCTGCCCCGCTAGCCTCACCATGGCCACTGCCCGTTCAATGTGGCGGCAGGCAGGCCCAGGCGCTCCTGGGCGGCCCTCCCACCCCTGGCCCTCTTTTACTTACATTTAGTAGTTGCTCAGCAGGGAGAAGTGGAAACTTCCAGAACGCTTGCCTTAGCAGCAGACAACTTGCAGCAACGTTTGCCGACTGGGACTTTTGGCGGGCTCGGCAGGGCAGAGACAGCCTGGACAATTCCTATTGGCTTTTGAAAGCCAATAGAATTAGACTCTATTCAACAGAGTCTATTCTATTAGCGTTCGAAAGCCAATAGAATAAGAGGGAGTAGCACAGCTCATGAAAAAGGGGGAAAAAACCAAAAAAAAAAAAAAAAAGCCAGACTGCGTTTCATAAGGATTCTATGAGGAAAAACTCCAGGACTTTGACGACCCCTTTAAAATGGTCATTCGACCCCAAAAGGGGTCACGACCCACAGGTTGAGAACCGCTGCTTTAAAGAGAGGAAGTGATGTCTTTATCCAGACTCCTCTTGGCAATGGAACCAAAAGTGCTTCTGAGCCTTATTTGAAACAAGGAGAGACAGAAGCATTGAAGCAGCTGTTGGCAAGCTGAGAATTTGTATTGTGAACTGTGGAATGAGAAATGCACGCAAACAAGTGGCTTAAAATTTCATTATATGTTTCTTTAGGTTGTCGTCATTTATGAGAATGTGACTCCTGCCAGTGTTGAACATCCATCCATCGACTGCAAACAGCCAGAGTTCCCTTGAGTTGCTTTTCCTTCTTGGCAGCTATTCTGGAATACATTGGCTCCTGCAAAATTGAAGACTTGAGCTTTTTAAGGATTTGCACGGAACTTTTTCCTCAGCAGAACCTGAAATATTTAGTGGGCTAAGCCAAACACCATGTGTAAAAGATCTTGACAATGTGAATGTTCTTGATTGCTGGTTAAGACATGTCTCTGTGAACTGGTTGGCACCTTGTACCAACCTTGTTACGTTTTGCTGTTGGAAAATGCACAATTGGTCGAGTTTATACAACACATTAGGGATAAGCTATAGTTTCCACTTTACAATGGTTGTGTCACAGATTAGACAAAATCCAAAGCTTACTTCAACAGAACTTAGGAAAATATTTTTTTGCACTCAGCTACACTCATACAACCAATTATGCTAGTTGTGTGAAATCATCTAATGCTTGCAACACACTCCAGAATTTGATTTGTGGGATGTAACAGTGACCCTGGGAAGCCTTCAGCAGCCATATATTCCAATGAAAACTAAAGAGTCAAATTTATAGCCATAATTTAAAATTTTAACCTGTTTGTTCTAGTGGTTAAGATACCAGGAGACTGTGAGTTCTAGTCCCGCCTTATAAAGAAAAGCCAGCTGGGCGACTCTGGGCCATTCTCTCTCTCAGCCCAACTAATTTCATAGGGTTGTTGTGGGGAAAGCTGGAAGAGGAAGGAATATTAGCTATGTTTGCTGCCTTAAATCATTTATAAAAATAATGAAGACAGGATATAAATGTATACAGAAGAGAAAACTTGTTTCCTTGCCACTCGACTTTCCATCAAGGCTGCCTTCTGCCCATCCAGCTTATCTCACTGTTTTATTTTAGGCAAGACTGCACTCCAAACTAATAAAAATAAGCTGCTGAGCACATATGGCTTGCTGTTTTTATTTTCTCTAAGTTCCACAGAAATAAAGAGGGTCATAGGGATGTGTGCGTGTGTGTGTGTGTGTCTCATTGTTTGGGATACTCTCTCTCTTTTCTCTCTCATTTTGCCGGCCCTGGTGCTTAACAGCAAAGAAGAGTGTGGAAGGCTTAAAAGATACCCAGATGCTGCAATGTGTCCACAGTTAACAAAGATCAGGCATAATAATAATAACTTGTGAGACCGTATGAAGCATTTCTTTCTGGGGAAGCAGCACCAGCCATGTTAAACCAGAAAAGGATGCAGTTGCTTTAAAGAGAGGAAGTGATGTCTTTATCCAGATTCCTCTTGGCAATGGAACCAAAAGTGTTTCTGAGCCTTATTTGAAACAAGGAGAGATAGAAGCATTCAAGAAGCTGTTGGCAAGCTGGGAATTTCTATTCTGAACTGTGGAATGAGAAATGCATGCAAACAAGTGGCTTAAAATCTCATTATATGTTTCTTTAGGTTGTTGTCATTTATCAGAATGTGATTTCTGCCAGTGTTTCATCGACTGCAAACAGCCAGAGTTCACCTGACTTGCTTTCGTCCAAAGCAGAAGCTGCACTTGGGCGATGCAGCAGCCTTTGGGAATTTTAAGATCGATGATGTTTGAGTTGTTGGTTTTTGTTTTTGTTTGCTTAGCATCTGAGTGTTTCTAGCTCCGTTGGGTTTTGGTTCAGCAGCGGATCCTGTGCCTCGAAAGCAGTATACAACCTAGTCCTAGACCCTTACATGTAAGTAACATATAAATATGAATCATTTCTAACAAGAGAGGCACCGTCATTCCGCTCATCTCCATACTCCCCCCCAGGGCCAGAGGTTTGCCCTGATAAATGTTCTTCACTGGGATGGGAAGATTGGCAGTCTGAGCAGTGGAAGGCAAGGACTCTGGGCCCCTGATCACAGGAGAATCCATGCTGGGCTTTGCAAGAAGTGCGGCTCCTTCAGGCCAGCAAATTTAGCAATGCTGGGGACCATAGAAAGGAAGGAAAAAGACAGAGGACATATAAAAGATGCATTCCCTGTCTTTTAATTCCGAATTCCTCAATGTTTTATTCTGCCTCAATAAGCCTGGGGGGGGGGGAGTTGCAGCAGAGCTTCAAAGGCTTCCCAAGGCAGAGGTCCTCAACCTTTTGGGCACCAGGGACTGGTGCCATGGAGAAAGGTTTTTCCTAGACCAGAGGGAGTGTGGTTTTGAATACTGCCTGCATCCCGAGGGTGGAGTTTTGCTTGTTTGTGGGACCCTCTTGCTGGCATGCTGCGGACTGGTGCTGGTCCAGGGACCAGGGGTTGAGGATCCCTGTCCTAAGGCTGCTGGGTCCCCTTTCGCCATTCCCCAAGAGTTTCTCCACTTTTGACATCACAGCACTTCAAACAGGCTGAACCTCCCCAATCCAGCCCTATGACGGATTGCTATTCATGGGACCCCAGTTGGATTCACTTAACGGCCGTACCTTAATTCACCTGTTTTCAGTATCCGCTGCTGAACCAAAACCCAATGGAGCTGGAAACACGCAGATGCTAAGCAAAACAAAACAAAATAAAACAAAACAAAAATCAACAACTAAAATGTCATCGATCTTAAAATTCCCGAAGGCTGCTGCATCGCCCGAGTGCAGCTTCTGCCTTCGGAGAAACGCGTGGAGTCTGCACGGCCAGCCTGAAGCCCCGCCCGCGCCTCGCCTAACGCGCCGGGCCATCTACTCGGTTGCCGAAACGGCGGATGCGAAGGCGAGACACGGGATGCTCTGCACCAGGGATCTGCAACCTTGACAACTTTAAGACTTGTGGACTTCAGCTCCCAGAATTCCTCAGCCAGCATAGCATAGAATTCTGGCTGAGGAATTCTGGAAGCTGAAGTCCACAAGTCTTAAAGCTGTCCCGGTTGCAGTTACCCCTGCCCTACAAGGCAATGCGCGGTCGTCAAACAGCCTCCCCGCCCAGACGGCCTCTCCGCGCTCTCCGGCCACGCAGCAGCTCCCTTCCCTTCTCTGCCTACGGATTACCGCCTCCCGCGGGTCTGGAAGGAGAAGGGGGGGGGGGGTCGAGAGGGCCAAATCCCTCGCCCGCCCTTCGGACCGAGGCCCACTCGCTCCCACTCGGCTCGGCGACCCTCCGTTCCCCCCCCCCCCCAGCCTCAGCTCACCCGCGGGCTCCAGCGTTTTCCGAAGGAGGGCGGAGGTGAGTCGGAAAGGCGGTCCTCGTTCCAGCCCTTTTTGCCCTTGCAGTCGCGGGCCAAGTCAAGTCCCTCATTGCCGCGAGTTCGGTTTCCTCCAGCGCCACGTTCCGGAGGCGATGGTTGCCTTCTTCTTCTTCACAAGTCCACTTTGGCTTCCATGGAGGGAACTAGCACGGCTTGCACCAAGCCGTTTGTCTGAAACGGTAAGGGGTCCTGTTGGGGAAATGGGTGGGTTCTCTTTAAAGTTGCTTGGTGACTTCCAGCTACCAGCAACGGTCCTTGCAGATCTGGAGTTTGGTACCGTGAGAAATCTCCTCGGGATGCTTCAAGCAAAGAAGTTAATGCGGGGGAAAAAAATTCTCTGCAGCCAAAAGATTTGATTCATACAATGCATCGAGGTCTCGTTTGCTTACCCCACGATTTATTGAATAAGCCACTAAAGTCTGAATTAACACATTGAGCTAAACAATAAACCAAGGCTTACAAACTACGTACAAAAAAAACTCTGGTTAGCTTGTCTAAATGTTTCTTGAAATTGTCAGAAAGCTGAAAGCAGAGGTCCCCAACCTTTTGGGCACCAGGGACCAGTTACGTGGAGAGAGTTTTTTTCCATGGTTTCGTGTGCTGCCTGGTTCACGGACCAGGGGTTGGGGACCACTGGTATAGGGTTTCTTGCCTGAGCAGGGGGTTGGACTAGATGACCTCCAAGGTCCCTTCTATCTTCTTCTTCTTCTTCTTCTTCTTCTTCTTCTTCTTCTTCTTCTTCTTCTTCTTCTTCTTCTTCTTCTTCTTCTTCTTCTTCTTCTTCTTCTTCTTCTTCTTCTTCTACTTCTTCTTCTTCTTCTTCTTCTTCTTCTTCTTCTTCTTCTTCTTCTTCTTATTATTATTATTATTATTATTATTATTATTATTATTATTATTAATCATCGCACAGTCAGCCAGATGTTCAGACTGGATTTGGCATTTTGTCTACCTATCGAGTCCTTACCCAGGACCTGGGATAGGCAGATGTGGATGTTTGATGGTATTACAGATATCGTCGCAGGATGGAAGCAGTTCCTAATAAGGCCGCCTTTTGCAATTGACTAATAGCGAATTTGTCAATGCCAATGGTGTTCAAGTGGTGCTCCAGTTGTTTTGGGATTGCACCCAAGGAGCCTATGACTATTGGTACTACCCTTGCTTGCTTTTGCCACAGTCTTTCTATTTCTATTTATAGGTCTTTGTATTTTGTTATCTTCTCCAGTTCTTTCTCTTCTATTCTGCTATCTCCCGGCACTGCCACGTCCACTATCCAGACTTTTTTGTCTTTCTTATCGACAGTTGTTAAGTCTGGGGTGTTATGTTGCAGGTGCTTGTCTGTTTGAATTCTGAAGTCCCAGAGCAGTTTAATTTTATCATTTTCTATGACTTTCTCTATTTTATGATCCCACAGTTTTTGCTTACAGGCAATGATATTTTTTGCAGATCTTCCAATGCACCATTGTTGCTACTTTGTCATGCCGCTGCTTGTAATCAGTCTGTGCAATCTTCTTGCAACAGCTTACCAAGTGGTCCACTGTTTCTTCAGCTTCTTTGCATAGGCGGCACTTACTGTCTGTTGCTGTCTTCTCAATTTTGACTTTGTATGCATTTGTCCTTAAGGCTTGGTCTTGTGCAGCCAGAATTAGTCCCTCGGTCTCTTTCTTCAATTTTCCTGCTCTTAGCCATTGCCAGGTTTTATTATTATCTGCTTTCCCAGCTATTTTTTTCATGTATTGGCCATGTAGTGCTTTGTCTTCCCATGCCTCTATTCTGTTCTTCATTTGGTCTTTCTTGTAGGCCAGTTTGGTCTCTCCAGTAGTTAGTAAACCTTCCTGATATACTAATTTCAGTGCATCTTCATCATTGTTCTTCAGATATTCTTCCAAAGCCATTTTTTCTTCTTCAACCATCTGATGTACTTGTAGCATTCCACGCCGACCTATTTGCCTTGGTAGATAAAGTCTATCAATGTCACTGCGTGGATGAAGGGCATGATTCATTGTCATTATTTTTCTGGTCTTCCTATCCATTGCTTTTAGTTCTGCTTGAGTCCAGTCCACTATTCCAGCTGTGTACCTAATGACTGGGATTGCCCAGATGTTGATTGCCTTTATGGTATTTCCTCCATTGAGTTTGGACTTTAAGATCTTCTTCACTCTCTTGATGTATTCACCTCTAATCTTTTTCTTGACTTCAGTGTGCTTGATGTTGTCAGCTTGAAGGATACCCAAGTATTTGTAGTACTCTTCCTCATCCAGACTCTTAATGTTATTTTCGTGGGGCATCTTGATTCCTTCAGTTTTCACTATTTTTCCTTGTTTGATAGTAAGTGTGGCACATTTGTCCAAGCCAAACTCCATTACAATATCTTGGCTATATATACGGACAGTGTTGAGCAGCGATTCTATTTCAGATGATGTTTTTCCATACAGCTTCAGATCATCCATGTAAAGGAGGTGGGATAGTCTGGCAGATGTTTTTGATGTTTGATAGCCATGTCCTGAGTTATTCAGTATTGTTGACAGAGGAAACAGTGCAATAACAAATAGTAATGGTGATAATGAATCTCCTTGAAATATTCCTCTCTTGATATTAACCTCTCCCAGCTTCTCACCATTGATCTGCAACTGTGTCTTCCATTGTGCCATCGATCTTTGCACAAATTTTCTGATGTTTCTACTGACTCCTGTTATTTCTAGGCACTTTATTATCCAATCATGTGGCAGAGAGTCAAATGCCTTTTTGTAGTCAATCCATGCCACATTCAGGTTGGTCTTCCTTCTCTTGCAGTTTTCCAAGATCATTTTGTCTATTAGGAGTTGATCTTTTGTTCCTCTGCTATTGGGGCGGTTTCCTTTCTGCTCAGGTGGAAAGAGATTGTTTTCAACTAGATGCTGTTGTACTGCATCAGCTACCACACCAGTTAGTAATTTGAATGTTGTTGGTAAGCAGGTAATTGGCCTGTAGTTACCTGGTGTTGCCCCTTTTGCTGGATTTTTCATTATTAGGTAGGTTTTCCCAGTTGTTAGCCACTTTTCAATTTCTCCTCCTTGTAGTATATTGTTGAACTGTTTGGCAATGAGTGGGTGTATAACAGTTAGATGTTTCAACCAAAACCCATGCAGTTCATCTTCACCTGGTGCTGACCAATTTTTGATTTTCTTTGCTCTTTTTTCTACCATTTTTGTTGTTATTACTAGTTCTTTCATTTCAACTTCTGTTTTATTTGCATCCACCTCTTTTAACCAAGCCGCATCCTTGTTGTATTTCTTTGGGTTATCCCATATCTGCTTCCAGAACTGCACTGTTTCTTCCTTGTCAGGTACTGACTGATTCCTTGCAGTTTCTCCATTGATGGATTGGTAGAAACGTTTCTGATTGGATTGAAATTGGAGGTTCTGCCTATAGTTTGCAATTCGAGCTTCATATCTACTGATTTTCCTGGCTATAGCTGTTATTTGTTGCTTTATTATTTCCAGTGCTTCCTTGATCTTCCTTGTTTCTAAGTGGTATTTCTTGATTAGGTATTCTTTGGTCTTCTTGTTCTTCAGCTTCTTTTCTTTCATCTGTTCTAGCTTGCTTGCATGTGATCTTAACTTGCTGATCTTATTTTCTAGTCTAACCTTCCATTTTTGTGGTGCACTGTTTGTTTGTTTTTCTTCTTTGTTGATTTTGCATCCCAGGTATTCAGTTATAACTGCAGCTGTGCTGTACATTAGTTGGTTTGTTTCTTGCAGTGAATTGGTGCTTATACTTGCTATTGCAGTATTTGCATCTTTTAATGCTTGTGCTAGCTGTTTCTTTGAAACAAGCTTCAATGCAGGCAGCCTTATTCTGTTGTTTTTGTGCTGTTCTAGATGCTCAGTTATTCTTTGTTTCAATTCTTTTATTTCTTTAGTTAGAGGGTTTTGTTCTTCCTGAGGAAGAGGTGCCTGGTTTCCAAATGAGAACAGTTGTATATCTCTACTGGATTCTTTCACGGCCAACTCCCCCTGGTTTGCCTCTACATTCTGAATTACTTCTTGTAAGGGTTTGATTTATTTGCCCTGGGTAAACCTTTGCAGTTCGTCCAATTCTGTTTCTGTAAATACTTTATTTCGTATTATAAATCAGCGTTGATCTGCTAGTCTCTGTTCTGTTATTTCTGATCCTGGATATTGTTCTTTCCAGAACTGGTGCATTCGTTTTAGATATCCTCGTCTTGTAGGACTTGATCTGTAGTAACAGATCATTATTTCTTTGTTTTCCATCACTGTGTATCTGCGATGGGTAAACACCTTTTCTTCCAGTAGTTCTGCAGCTGCTGGCCCTGGTTGCTCAGCCAACAGTCCTGAGTCCTGTAACCCATTTTTCACCAGATATCCAGGAACTCCAATATCTAGCGCGGACCTTGTTAACCCGGGCGACATCCGAGCCGGTATGGCATTCTGAAATTTACGTCTCATCATATTTTTTATGGGAGAGACACTCTTTGTCTGACTCCTCTGATGAGACCTGTCCAGTATGGTTGAACCTCTGGCATAGCTCTCATCTTCCTCAGAGTACACAAGCCCCACAACCACGTCAAGGTAGTGCCTCACTGGGGGATTATTATTATTATTATTATTATTATTATTATTAATCATCGCACAGTCGGCCAGATGTTCAGACTGGATTTGGCATTTTGTCTACCTATCGAGTCCTTACCCATGACCTGAGATAGGCAGATGTGAATGTTTGATGGTATTACAGATATCATCACAGGATGGAAGCAGCACCTAATAAGGCCGCCTTTTGCAATTGACTAATGGCAAATTTGTCAATGCCAATGGTGATGATGATGATAATAATAATAATAATAATAATAATAATAATAATAATAATAATAACAACCCCCAGTGAGGCACTACCTTGACGTGGTTGTGGGGCTTGTGTACTCTGAGGAAGATGAGAGCTATGCCAGAGGTTCAACCATACTGGACAGGTCTCATCAGAGGAGTCAGACAAAGAGTGTCTCTCCCATACAAAATATGGTGAGACGTAAATTGCAGAATGCCATACCGGCTCGGATGTCGCCCGGGTTAACAAGGTCCGCGCTAGATATTGGAGTTCCTGGATATCTGGTGAATTCCTTCAATGATATGCTATCGATGAAGTAGAAGAGAAACATATCTATTTTTATAAATAGAGATAGGCATATGTATCTCCAGTTCTAGAGTAAGTAAGATGACCTGGATTAGATATGCAGGCTCTGTTTTGCCTGGGCAAAAGGGAAGAAGAAGTGTTTTTTTAAAAACATGAGAGCAATGAAATAATTCAAGACTAGCTCAGGTCAACACCTACAGTAGTGGCCAAAATTGTAGCAACCTTTTGGGAAAAGTGTACAGTAGAAATGACACCTTTGGTTAAGTTTCCATCAATTTTTCTTCTAATTTCTTTATAACTGTAGCCTTGTTCACTTAATAATGCTACCGTATTTTACATCACTTTCTAGGCAACCAGTCAATTCTTTGGACCATTAATTTTATTGTTTTACAAGCTCACTAAATGAAAGAACACAAAAAATCCCAACCAACTTGATAGCGATCACATAATACACTGATGATGTCCTCCTCTCAGTTTCAATACATGACATCAGTAACTGAATCCTACTGTGATCTGATCGGCTCATTGACAAAATAAGATGACACCTGATTGGCTCTCTAAACACTCATGTTCATTGGATACAATCAGATCAAGGAAAGCTACCTGATATCAACCTAAGCAAGTTATGCTTCCTTTTTCTGGTTATTTGGCTATACCTTTTCATAAAATATAGTACAGATAATTGAACAAACTTTGTCGCATTACATTCTTGATTAAATTATCGTTCCGTTGATATATAATTTTATGGTACTACTCAAAAAAAGTGGTATTATTAGCCATCAAACCTCAAAAATACACTTTTCCCAAAAGGTTGCCACAATTTTGGCCACAACTGTAATTCAGGGAGGAGGGACAGCACAAACAGCAGTGCATGTTTCTGTTATTACAGCCAGATTCAATAACTTTAATAGTAGCTTTCCTGCAGAGATGGTTTACTGGTCAGTTCTACCCAGGGTTTTTTTTCTCATAGAACGCCCAGAATGGAGTTCCGGCACTTTTTTGGATGGAACCTTGTAGGGTAGGCAAGGCAGGTTATATGACATGTGTGAGTTCCAGCACCTTTTTTTTTTTTTTTTTTTTTTACAAAAAAAGCACTGGTTCTACCTCATCAGACTGACTAATACATCCTAAGTAGCATAGCTAGCACCTAGTGAAGGTGGGACCTGTCCACACAATAAAAACTGCAAACTACATTTTTGTGAAACAAAGAGTTAACATTTGATCAAAAAAAAGTGAAATGCTAGATACAACAATTCCATTAAAACTCTGCCAAAATTTTGGCTGCACTGATATAGCTGCCATTTTAATTCTTGCCCATGCCTTGAAGACGTTAATCTTGAAGCTGTTCTGAAAAGATTGGGAGAAAGAAAATTAGAGCGGGCCAAACTCCCCAAGACAACATTTCTGTCCCTCCATTCCATGGTTAAAACTCTGTTTGAAAGATATTTTTGACCCCACCATGTCCCTCCAAAGATTTGCATGTCCAGCTAGAGGTTACCACGAGCTCCCTTTGCTTTCTCTGTCGTACTGAGGCCAACTTTTTAGAGCAATTCTGGAAGGTCACAGACTTACAAGACTTTCATAACACTTTTCCTGATAACTGTGTTCAAATTCACGGCAAAGGAACATGAAATGATATGAAAAACTGATGGTGATACTGGAAGACAGGAATATGATGCCAATACCAGCTGGTACAGCACTTATCACATTCATTGCCAGCGCACCTTGCACCTAGGAGGAATAAAATAAATTAATAAATGTACAAAAATGGGCGCACGCATATGAAGAGATTCAGCTGGCTTTGTGCTCTGAATTTGCTTCAGACTTTTACTCTCTACACCAGGGGTTCCCAACTGGGGATGCTTGCACCCCCTGGGGGTGCAAGATGATATTCCAGAGGGTACGAAAACCTGGGTTTAGAAGTTTCAAAATTATAGTGTGTATGCACCATTTTTTGTAAGGGGTGCGAGAATATATCAGAAGCGTTCTAGGGGTGCGGGGTATAGAACTGCTGCTCTACACCCTCAGGTATGGCTGAATTCCCTTCATGTTGTTCTTAAGTAGTGCAACTGCCTCATCTAATCAGAATATTCAGTTGGAGATTGAGACAAAGAACCTCTTTGCCAAATGTTAGCATAAAATGACCCACAAAACACCTGGAGTTTCCAAAAAGGGAATCCAGGACAAGAATTTGGAGTGGAGAGGCTCTTAAACAACAAGCC
Organism: Crotalus tigris; assembly: GCF_016545835.1. NCBI lineage: Eukaryota > Metazoa > Chordata > Lepidosauria > Squamata > Viperidae > Crotalus > Crotalus tigris. Next base: position 2,323,903 of record NW_024100508.1, read on the forward strand.
AGAATCATCATGATGCACCAATAGATGTTAATGATCCAGGAACATCATAAATCCACCAAGCTCCAGATTGGCAATCCAGGAGCTTGTAGCTCTCCAGGGCTTCAGATGAGAGGTTTTTTTTCCCAACCTTTCTTGAAGAAGGGGGAGATCATGGCCAGGATCCCAGAGATGGAGGGTTTCTGATTTAGCTATGTCGTTCACTTGGGTCACATGGGTTAATTACCAGAGGGATCTTGGGATTCCGAGCAGCTGCCACAGCTAAGGATCCAGAGATGATGTACTGGAAGAGAAAGAAAAGCAAGGGAATCACAATGGCTACATGCCCAGAGAACAATGTAGATCCATAATTTCTCTCTCTCCCACCTTAAATTCCTGCCTACTGTTCTCTGATTATCTGTTGTGCTGAAACTCAATCAACGTTCCCTATTCCAGTTGAAGATGCAGCTGATTTGAGGCATTAAAGAAGGAGCTACAGTCACAGGCATTTTACTTTATGTAGCACTGCAGTAGTATTCAGCATTTTCCCCATGTTGTTATGGCAAGGACACAGCTCTCCAGCGGCTGTGAACAACTCTCAGACTCAGGAGTCAAGTTGAATGAAACCACTAGGAAATGTAGCCCTGAATGGCAACTGATATTCAGAGTGATTATCTGGGAAGTCCCCACCCACCAAAATTGAGTTGGGCAACTTGGTGCAGTTATTAAGTGTTATGTGACATGACTGTGTTGACTTATACTGACAGTTCCAGATGCAGTAATAGAGCAAATCAAATAAGTCATTAAGCACAAATTCACATGGATGTGACTTGCAACCTGTTGCGACCGTAGCTTCCCCATTGATTTAACTTGTCAGAAGCTGATGATGAAGGCTGCAAATGGTGATTTGATGACCACGGGATGCTAAAGCCACTGTAAATGCACACCAGTCGCCAAGCAACCAAATTGCAATCGTGGGGACATTGAAGATACTTTGATGGACAGATGTTTGAAAACCGGTTCCCCCCCCCCACACACACACATTGTGATTTGAAATGATCACTGAATGAGCTGGTTGATAAGTGAGGAAAGAGAGTCAATATAATAACTTCTATTAAGGTTTGTAATCTCTCAGTTTAGCGGTTTTCTGAAATCTGGAGAACAGACATAAGCCACAAAATGGAACTAGCCAATCTGCTGAACTATCTTTCAGGTAAGACCGGTTTGCCCTGAGGCTGCTGTGATGTGCGTTTGGATCCCTGGTTGGGCTGTTAACCTTTTTAAACACAGCATTATATAAAATTACCAAAATGCCGCTCCAATAAGCGATCTTTATAACACTATAGATGATGAAATAATCATTCATTATATCAAGCAGGATCCCAAAAATCATTCCTATGATTCCTATGAATATCTGTGTGATCTGGAAAAGAGAGAGAGAGAAATCACAAGATCAGTGATAGTCAGGAGTTGAGAACCAACAAAATTCCAAATGTCCCTGAACCAGGATTTTTTTGTTGTTTTAATTTTATTTTTCTAGGCCTCAAGCTCACCTCAAGACCACCTTAAGGGGGAGAGGGTATATACTTCTTAGCTGCTACATTAGCTGGCCAATAAAACAAATGGATCAAGAATATTCATACAGTATGTGCAGTATATAGCAAAGTATCCTCCTAGTCCTATTGCAACAGAACAGGGGACCCGGGGATTTGCAAAACATGAGGAGGAATCGTCATTCCATTTCTCTCCATACTCACCCCCAGGGCCAGAGGTTCACCCTGATAAAATTTCTTCAATGGGACTGGAAGATCAGTCTGAGTGGTGGAAGGCAAGGACCCTGGGACTAGAGGAGCATGCATGCTGGGCTTTGCAAGAAGGGCGGCTCCTTTAGGTCAGCAAAGTCAGCAATGCTGGGGACCATAGAAAGGAAGGAAAAAGAGAGAGAATGTAGAAAAGACATGATCCAATCTTTTAATTCCCATTCTCAATTTTGACTTTGTATGCATTTGTCCTTAAGGCTTGGTCTTGTGCAGCCAGAATTAGTCCCTCGGTCTCTTTCTTCAACTTTCCTGCTCTTTAACCCATTGCCAGGTCTTGTTAGTCTCTGCTTTCCCAGCTATTTTTTTTAATGTACTGGCCATGTAGTGCTTTGTGTTCCCATGCCTCCATTCTGTTCTTCATTTGGTCTCTTGTAGGCCTGTTTGGTCTCTTATTATTATTAGTTTTAGTATTAGTAGTATTAGTATTATTAGTATTGTTTTTACTGTTATTATATTACTATTATGATTATTAATAAGGTGACCAACCGTCCTCCTTTTGGAAGGACAGGCCTCCTTTTTTAAGTTCTGTCCTCCCTCAAAAAGTGTCCTCCTAAATGTCCTCCTTTTTCATATACCGTCCTCCTTTTGGGAGGACAGTTCTCCTTTTGTGAGTTCTGTCCTCACTTGAAAATGTCCTCCTAAATGTCCTCTTTTTTTATATTTGAAGACTTATCTGCAGGGCTTTTTTTTCCTCATAGAATGCCCAGAAGGCGTTCCGGGACCTTTTTTTGATGGGTTTTTTTTCAACTTTTGCCTGAGCTGTGCTACTCTCCCTACTGGCTTTCGAAAGCCAATAAGAATTGCTGCTGAGTGCGCCAAAACACCCAGGTGGCAAACTTTGCACATGCAAGTTGCAGGAACTTTGCGCCCCTCACTGCTACCCAACTACACCATCTCTTACTTAGTTCCGCAGATAGCTGGAGAAGACTGGAGCGGTAAGTTTCTCTTGATCTTCCCTGTTCGGTTCTACACGGGGATGCACAGGGTAGGAGGTGGTGCTGGGGGGTGGCTGCAGGGCCGGAGCCAGCGTGCCTGGTGCTTTGCAAGCCGCGGGTCCGGCTCTATGGGGATGCGCAGGATGGGCAGTGGTGCTGGGGGGTGGCTGGGGGGACAGCTGCAGGGCCGGAGCTGGAGCAGCTGGTGCTTTGCCTTTGCGAGCCATGGGGCCAGCTCTATGGGGATGCGCAGGGTAGGCGGTGGTGCTGGGGGGCAACTGGGGGGGCAGCTGCAAGGCCGGAGCTGGTACGGCTGGTGCTTTGCCTTTGCGAGCCGTAGGGCCGGCTCTATGGGGATGTGCAGGGTGGGCGGTTGTGCTGGGGGGCAGCTCAGGGCTGGAGCTGGCTCGGCTGGTGCTTTGCGAGCCGCGGGGCTGGCTCTCCACAGCAGGGCAGCGGTGCTGGCGGGACGGCTGTGGGCGGGGGTGCGGCGGCAGTTGACCTTCCATGGGCCGCGCCAGCTGGTGGTCTATGCAGTGCTGACCTGTGCTGCCACCACCTCACCCTGCGCATCTACGTGGCCATCCTGGAGCGCCTGGCTCACAACACCTGCGTCCGCCGCCCACCCCCGCGCAGTCCAGCCGTGTAGATTTTTGGAGAAGTGAGAAATCGAGATTGAATGTTGATATTCTAGCTGTAGCACTTGCTGTAAAATTCAATATGAGGGATATTTCTTGTTCAGATATTTCCAATATATTGTTAGAAGATGATACATTGACAAAAAATATTCATTCAATGGAAAAGTACTCATTTAAATAATTAATAGGCATGTAAGCATAATTACAATATAAAATGTTATTGTTACAAATGTTTTTATTATGCATTGATCATATTATAGTGTATTCTGTATTATTGTTGCAATAAATACAATGTTTCTTTTATTTACGATATTTTTTTCTTCAATTTATTCGTGTCCTCCTTTTTGTTGTAAAAAAGTTGGTCACCTTATTATTAATCATCACACAGTCAGCTAGATGATCAGTCTGGAGTTGACATTTTTGTCTACCTATCAAATCCTTACCAAGGACTTGGGATAGGCAGATGTGGATGTTTGAATTGATGGTATTACAGATATTGTCGCAGGATGGAAGCAGTTCCTAGTAAGGCTGCCTTTTGCAATTGACTAATGGCGAATTTGTCAATGCCAATGGTGTTCAAGTGGTGCTCCAGCTGTTTTCGGATTGCACCTAAGGCGCCTATTACCATTGGCACTGACAAATTCACTATTATTATTATCATCATCATCAATCATTATTATTATTGCGTCTTTCACGAAATGGCAAGACACGAGAAGCAGTTGTAGTTCTCAGGAACTCTTTATTCTTTAGTTCAGCTTACAGTTGGAAGACGCCGGCAACGCCCAAAACTCTCGGCCTCTTTTATAGGCCTTTCTCAGGTCAATCTGCAACTTTTGGCGCGCCAGCACTTGCGCATGCGCACAAGTATTGGCGACAGCCTGCCTGGTCCCGGGCAGCTTGCACCTGCCCGGGACCATTTGCAATGCCCCGAGCCTGCTTGCACAGGCTCGGGACATAACACCCCTTCCCCCTGGGCTAAAACTATTACCCATGCCATAATAATACATAACTCATTTTTTTAGTGTAGTGCCATGTTCTCCAATACCAGGTAATCCCCGTTTTCCATCGACTTCAGTGCTCTACTTTTCTACTAGCTCTGTTTTGCCAATAGGGTTACAAAATCCTCTAAATACTTAGGAGATTTCCTTGCTCTCTGTGACCTCCTAGGTTCTGGGTACCTGCCAAGTACCGCCTGGCCTGCTTGCTTGCCCACCGGGCTCGTCAGGCCAGGGCTTCTTTCTCTGTGTAACCTGGTTGTCCCGCCTATCTGTAGGCTCTCTGGCCCTTCTAAGTGACTGTCACTGTTGGGCATTTCTGTAGAACCTCCTAGGTCCGTCCAAGACCCGTCAGGAGGCTGTCTGTCCCCTGAATCCCGTTCTGTGTCCGGGCTTGTGTGGGTTTCAGTACTGTCCCAAAACTCAGTTGTCCCCTGAGTGAAGTCAGAGGTGTTGTAGTCGGGATTTGGTTCCTCGACAACCTCCCTGTGTGTTTGCCCCCTTCTAGGGATAGGGGTAGAGTCGGGCCAACTAGAAGGAGTGTGTGCCAGCTCTCTTGCAGGGTATGGATTGTTGGGATGCTCCCAGGTATTCTCTCTGACTGGAGTACTGCGTGATGCGGGTGAGTAGTGATTATGCCCCCGGGGTGACTCCCTGGCTGGAGTAGGCATTGATGCCTGGCTTCTAGTTGGGCTCCATGACTTCCTGTTGGGAGCACTTGCGGAATCTTGAGATGAGCTGTGTGTAGCTTCCCCATTGATAATGGGCATCAGCCCATGCCCCTCCCTTTGCCCAAAGGGTTCCCCCTCCCCCCCTGGAAAAGACCCAGGAGTCTCAGCGGGAAGGTCCCGTCTAGGGTGAAGTTGGTCGATGTGCCGACGCAGGACACGACCGTTGTCCAGGGACACCTCGTAAGACAGAGGACCTGTGACCCTGGATATAGAAGCGGGGACCCATGTATGACCAGGCCCGTAATTACGAGTCCAAACCGGGGCACCCACAAGTAGTTGCCTAGGTGCCCTGGGGTGTGAGACAGAAGGAGGCAGTCTGTCCGGATGCAACCGGTCAAGCTTGGTAGTCAGTTTGCGCCCCCAACGAAGTTCAGCTGGGCTTCTCCCTGTAGAAGTGGACGGTGTGGTGCGATAAGAAAGGAGGAAGTCAGCCAACCTGTGATGCCAGTCTCCGTAGGTAAGTTTCTTCAAGGCGTCCTTGGTGATGCGAACCATGCGTTCAGCCATACCATTAGTGGACGGGTGGAAAGGTGCAGAGGTGGCATGACGAATCATGTTAGCCTGCAAGAAAGCTTGGAATTCGGAGGAAGTGAATTGAGGGCCGTTGTCAGACACAATGACGTCTGGGAGCCCGTGTGCAGCAAAAATCCCCCTCAGTACCTGAATAGTCTTTGCAGTGGTGGTGGAAGAGACAGGTACAACCTCAAGCCATTTTGAATGGCTGTCAACGAGGACCAAGAAGAATTGACCCTGAAAGGGCCCAGCGTAGTCAATGTGCACCCTAGACCATGGAGACTGTGTTTCCTCCCATCTATGTACAGGAGCTTGGGGCATTTCAGGGTGCGAGCGTTGACAAAGGTGACATGCATGCACCTTAGTTTCAATGTCTTTGTCTAGGCCAGGCCACCACAAGTGGCTGTGCGCAAGAGCCTTCATTCGTACAATGCCAGGATGACCCTCGTGGAGGGAACCTAAGACCCTAGTCCTCATTGAGGTGGGAATGACAACTCTGCTTCCCCAAAGCAGACAACCCTGAGAGGTGGACAACTCGTTCCTTTTAGACCAGAAACTCTGAAACTCAGGACCAGGACAGTGCTCAGGCCATCCAGACAAAACCCAAGAAAGGACACGTGAAAGTGTGTGATCTGTGCCTGATTCAGCGGCTACATCCCTGGCATTCAGAGGGGACTCGGGCAAGGCTTGGATAGAAAGAAGATTGATAGCTGGCTCAGGGTCAGCTTCTATTACCGGCAGGGGTAATCTACTGAGGCCATCAGCATGGCCCATTTCCTTCCCAGCCTTGTGAAGTAGGGAAAAATCATATGCAGACAAAAAGATAGACCACCTGAGCATCCTGGGGGAGATGATTTGGGGGGTTTGCTTACGTGTGATAAACAGTCCCAGCAAAGGCTTATGGTCAGTGAAGACCATGAAATGCCTACCATATAAAAAATCATGGAATTTTTTAATCCCAGCAACAACAGCTAAGGCCTCCCTGTCTATTTGAGCATAATTACGCTCAGCAGAAGACAATGTTCTGGAGTAATATGCAACAGGAACCTGAGTTCCATCAGACCTGAGGTGGCTCAGTACAGCTCCTACCCCATAAGGGGAAGCATCACAAGCGATGCACGCAGGAAGGGATTCATTGAAATGTGCAAGTACACTGTTAGAAGTGAGTAAGGCCTTGACCTCATTGAAACTTGCCTCATGTATTTGTGACCACTGCCACACTGCCTGTTTATCCAATAGCCTGTGAAGAGGCTCAGCTACACTAGCCTTATGTGGGAGAAAGGAATTGTAGAAGTTCAGAAGGCCCAGAAAAGCCTGTAGTTCGGCCTTAGACTTTGGCCTAGGGGCTTGCATAATGGCTTTTAGTTTGGACTCAGCAGGGTGAATCCCAGCAACATCAATTTTGAACCCCAGAAATTCAGTAGAAGGCACCCCAATTTTGCATTTGTCCTTCTTAAGTTTGAGGCCTGTTTTCCTGAACCTTAACAGGACAGCCCTTAGCCTTTCAGCTAAAATGTGTGTGGAGTCTCCTGCAATTAAGACATCATCAAAATAGGGGCAAACCCCTGGTATACCCCGTAGTGTGTTTTCCATTACGCTTTGGAAAATCCCAGGAGCGACATTTACTCCAAATTGTAGCCTCTTTACCTTGAAAGCCCCTCTGTGGGTCACAATGGTCTGAGCTATAGCAGCTTCATCATCAACAGGCAGCTGTTGATATGCCTGAGCTAGGTCAAGCTTTGCAAAAACACGCCCCCCCTTGAGGGAGGCCAGGATATGACTGACCACAGGAACAGGATAGGCATGTTGCTGCAATGCCTTATTCAGAGTGCATTTGTAATCAGCACAGATGCGAATGTCCCCATTTGCCTTGAGAGGCGTGACAATGGGGGTCTCCCAGGGACTGGAGTCAACAGGTTCTAGAATTCCTTGTTGGATCAGTTTATCCAACTCAGTGTCAATTTTACTCTTTAAAGCAAAAGGGACCCTTCTTGCTTTAATTCTAATGGGAGTGACAGTGGGGTCTAGCTTTAATGACACAGGGGGTCCTTTGAATGCACCCAGCTGGGGGCTGAAAACATCTGCAAATTCTTTGCAGACTTCCTGTAGGTCAAGTGTTTGTAGGCTGTTGAGCCCTGTGACGTGTATCCCCAAGGCCTCAAACCAATCGAGTCCTATGAGACTCGTTCGTTCACCCCCTACTACTAATAGGTCTAGTGGACCCTCAAAATCCTTATACTGTACGTTAAGGGTGGCCTCCCCCTTAACACACACTCTGGAGTTTTGAAAGTCTGTTAGCACAATGTCAGAAGGCCTCAACTTGGCCTGGGTTCCACTGCCGGAACAAATCTTCCTAAATGTATGCATAGAAATGATCGAAAGTGCAGACCCCATGTCCAGTTCCATAGTTAATGGAACCCCTTGTAGCTTCACCTTAAGTGACAGCTTTTTCTTAATGGGCTTGTGTGTGCCTGTCCTATAGATGCTTCTTCGCGAAGCGCAAAACCCCACCCTATTCTGGCTGGGAACCCTGGTACTTTCAGGCGCAATTCTTCCTGAGGTTGTACCTTCTGTCGGCCCAGGCACACAGCTGCAATGTGTCCTTGTTTTCCGCACGCCCTGCAGATAGCGGAGGGGAATTTGCAGTCGGTTCTCTTGTGGCGACCTCCACAGCCGATGCACTTGGGGAGACCTGAAGAGCTTCCTTTTTGTTTCCCTTCCTTTGTGGGGTGGAGACGGTCCACTTCCTCGTCAGGATCCTCCTCAGAGTTCCTTTGACTTCTTTCTGGTGCACGGATGCAGCATCTGGACTGTTTCTGATCGGCCGCATGTTCTTGATGGCGCTGCCCGCTGCTTCTTCTGCGGTGACCTCTCTCAAGGCATCTTGGAAAGACAAGTCCTCCTTGGCAAAAAGTCTCTGTTGTAACTCTCTATGCCTTAGTCCGCATACAAATCTGTCCCTCAGTCGTTCTTCGAGGTCCTTGAATTCGCAATGTTTGGCGGCTTTCCTCAATGAGGCGATGTACTCCTTGGCCGATTCTCCGGGTCGATGATCCCTCTGCTCGAAGGTGTGGCGCCACACGATGACGGACATCTTAGGCTGGAAGTGCTCCTTCAATAGCTTTTTTAGATCTGCGTAGCTGACAGACTCTAGAGGAACAGATGCTGCAAGGTTCTCAGCGATTTCGAATGCATCTTGACCACAAATGCACAGCAGGGTGGCAGCCTTTAAACTATCTTCCCTCACTTGGTTCACCTTGAGGTAGTTTTCCACCCTGGCTACGTAGGACTCCCACCTCTCTGGATGTGAGACGTCGAATTCCGAAAGCCTTCCAATTTTTGCCATTTTTGTAGAAGGAAGGGTCTATCAGCCAGCCTACCCCCGAATGCACGCTGGATTGGCGGGTAGCTGCCATGTCAACGCCGTTCCTGCCGCTCAGGACTCACTCGGGTAAGCTTACACCTTTTCGTTGATGTAAGGCAATCCCATCCTCGTCGCCAGTGTTGCGTCCTTCGCGAAATGGCAAGACACGAGAAGCAGTTGTAGTTCTCAGGAACTCTTTGTTCTTTAGTTCAGCTTACAGTTGGAAGACGCTGGCAATGCCCAAAACTCTCGACCTCTTTTATAGGCCTTTCCCGGGTCAATCTGCAACTTTTGGCATGCCAGCACTTGCGCATGCGCACAAGTATTGGCGACAGCCTGCCTGGTCCCGGGCAGCTTGCACCTGCCTGGGACCATTTGCAATGCCCCGAGCCTGCTTGCACAGGCTCAGGACATAACAATTATCATTATTATTATTATGAAGGGAGACGGGGAGTGACCCGGCCGAGGTTGTCCTATTTGCTCCCATTCAGCTTGGCGCCCTCCAGCCTCTTATCTTCCTAGCGTTGCCCGACGCCCACCCGGGAAGAGCAGGGTAACTCACCCAGCCGGAGTTTCGTGGAAAGACCGGCGTTCCGGCTCCTTTCCTCTCCCTAAAGAGTTTGGCGAGCGGCTGATAGCTGCGAGGGAGCAGAGCAAGTTCTTCTCTAAGGCCCGAGTTCAAAGGGGTTGCCGTTCTTCCTCTTCTTCCAAAACTCAGTTTTCGCTTCCTTAGACCATTTCAGGGAACCGCCTAGCTTGCACGAGCCTAATCTTTGCAGCTAGAGACGTCACAGCATCTCGGAGCATTTTTGTTTTTAAAGACTTCCAAACTTTTGTTTGCTGTAAAGAACGAGGGAGCTTGCTGGGGACGTTGCAGCCTGTGGAAATGTTAAATCTAAGGCATATCCCAGGCAATTATGTCCGATCTGATTTTTTTGTTTGTTTTGTTTTTTAAAAATGAGGCCTTTCTACTTAGTCCCCTTTGAATGTCTGGGGGTGGCGGGGGAAGGGTGGGGGGGCAGAGTAGCCCTGTACAAATTTATCAGAAAGCGTTTCCTCCTAAGTACAGCTGAGCTGATCAAGTAGCCAAGTAAAAGCCGGATCCAGAGGGAAGAAGGAGCACTTCGGAATTAGGCTTTGTTTCCAAAATCACAACGCGGTTGCTGCTGCCTTCTACTTTAGGAAACATTAGCTTAAAGTTTGCCCTGGATGCTTCTCTCCTTTGAACTGGCGTTCAGGACAGTCCCACCTTTTATAAACTGCCCTATTACGCCGTTCCTGGATGGTCTCCAGAAGTGCCAGGTGACCAAGAAAACGTGACGCATTTCTTTTAAATTCTAAGCAAGCCTTGTTTATGTTCATGCAGGACAGTATTTTGGAAATGATTGAGAAAAGCTGCTTCGGAATAGACGGGAATGTTAATGTGTGTTTTCTCAGCATTGTTGTGCAAGTCTGGGGAAAGCTTCAGCAGCTTTAAAAGAAAATAGAGATAAGGGTCATAGTTTTCCCACGTTATTCCCACTTCCCCTTTAGAAAAGCAGAAGGGAGAAATGACTGTGTGAATTGAAGAATTAAAAAAAAGAGATTTGCTTTAAAAAAAGAAATGCTTCTAAGAAGAAGAGAGATGCAAATTGGAGTGTCTTGGTAAGGTTGGAATAAATAATTATACCATTTTAACCTTTTGTAAAACTTACATCAGAAGCAATAAAAAAAATTCTGGAGTCCATCATAGACATAGATGTAAACAAGCTGAGAAGTTGGCTGGGCAAGTTGGCTACTTTCCTCCATTTGTTATATTATGTGTTTGTTTTGTGAAGCCCAGAATGGTGTTTCAGTAAAGTGTTTTTGAATGTTGTAATGTTCTTATCCCCACCCCCACCCCCACCCAAGATGGTCAGCAGAGAGCTTGTAAGAATGAACAAGAGTAGACTTTTGGTAAGTACATCTCTTCCTAGTCAAGAAAGCACCAGGATCAGTTAATTTACCTCTGGAGCCGAATTAATCCTCCATGTTTCCAGCTTAAACAGCTTTAAAATAAATGATAAATTTGCTTTCTGTGGAGTAAATTTTACACTGGAATGCCACAATCTCCTTCAGGTGAGCATTTGCTGGGTTTTTATAGGCTACAGGGGCAATGCTTTGAATATGTCTGATTTGCCTCTCATTGGAGTGATCACATGTCCTTTGCCCACTTGCCACAGTTGGGATGGAACTCTCTTACAAATTGGTACAGTCCTTCAATGTGTTGCCATGTCACCATGCTGACTTTCACCATCGGTTCTCTATGTGGTCATTAAGCAAATGGCACACAGTCCTTAAGCACAAATTCAGATTAATGTGACTTGCGACCTCCTGCTGGTTTCCCCATTGACTTCTGCTTGTCAGAAGCTAGCTGTGAAGGTTGGTAATGGGGACCACAGGCTGATGAAGTGACTGTAAACAGAGGCCAGCTGCCAAGCAAGCAAATTGTGACTGAGCCCTTTAGTGAGAACTGCATACAAAAAGAGCCAACGAGGTTAGCTCTATTAATATTGATAATCTCTGAGTTCAGTGATTTTCTGAAATTTGGGGAACAGACATGTCAAGAAATTGAACTAGCCAAGTGATCCCTTTCCTAAAGCAAAGCCTAAGAAACCAACAGCTACTAAATTACAGCTCAAAGCATCCTTCAGCAAAGGGCAGTTTACCCTGTGGCTGCAATTATGTGCAGTTCAACCTCTGGATCCCCAGATGTTTGGTTGAGTTTTTAAATACAACATGATGTAGAATGACCAAGATTCTGCTCCAATGGGGTATCGCTATAAAGATGTAGCATATCAAATGATCCTCAGCGATGTTGATCAGGATCCCAAAAATGATTCCAATAATTCGTATGAGTATTTGGGTGATCTGCAGCAACAATTTCAGCTTCAACCTTCAGTTACAATTCACACTGCATAATCAGATCAACAGGATGATGCAGCAGGAGAAACAAAACACATGACATACACTGTTAATTTAGATTTTATCCCCTCCCTTCTAAAAGACTTGCAAATGTATTTTATATTCTCTTAGCCACCAGCCAATAGGATGCACTACAGCAAGCAATTTCCTCCTTCTCCAGGCATAGATATTTTTACTTTCAACACTTTTTCTTATATTTATAAAGATTTTTTTTAAAGGAAGCTACTGTAAATACTAATAGAAGGGATTTGTTTCTGTTGATTTTATTTTTCTAGACCTCACGCTATAGGCCTCAAGATTACCTTAACAGAGACAGGTTATAAAGTTTGTAGATGTACATTATCTGGTCAGAATAACAAATGTTTCAAGAATGTTCATATGTGCACAACACAGAACAGAATAGGATGGATGGATAACCTTTATTGTCATTTTTTTCCTGTGGGCACAACGGCACACATTAAAAATAAAAATTCCTTGTAGAGGGGGGATCTGCAACCGTGACAACTTTAACACTTGTGGACTTCAGCTCCCAGAATTCCATGCCATGCTGGCTGAGGAATTCTGGGAGCTGAAGTCCACAAGTGTTAAACCTGTCAAGGTTGTAGATCCCTGTTATAGAGAACTCCGTTTCCCGGCTTCACATCCCTGGTTTCAGCAACCGAGTAGATGGCCCAGCGTGTTAGGCAAGGCGCGGGCGGTGCTTCAGGCTGGCCCTGCAGTGGAGAAACTCTTGGGGAATGGTGAAAGGGGACCCAGCAGCCTTAGGACAGGGATCCTCGACCCCTGGTCCGTGGAGCAGCACCAGTCCGCAGCATGCCAGCAAGAGGGTCGCACAAACAAGCAAAGCTCCACCCTCGGGATGCAGGCAGTATTCAAAACCACACCCGCTCTGGTCCAGGAAAAACCTTTCTCCATGGCACCGGTCCCTGGTGCCCAAAAGGTTGGAGACCTCTGTCTTAGGAAGCTCTTGAAGCTCTGCTTCAAGTTCCACCCCCCACAGCCTTATTGAGGCAGAATAAAACATTGGGGAATGGGGAATTAAAAGACAGGGAATGCATCTTTTATATGTCCTCTGTCTTTTTCCTTCCTTTCTATGGTCCCCAGCATTGCTAAATTTGCTGGCCTGAAGGAGCCGCACTTCTTGCAAAGCCCAGCATGGATTCTCCTGTGATCAGGGGCCCAGAGTCCTTGCCTTCCACTGCTCAGACTGCCAATCTTCCCATCCCAGTGAAGAACGTTTATCAGGGCGAACCTCTGGCCCTCGGGGGGAGTATGGAGATGAGCGGAATGACAGTGCCTCTCTTGTTAGAAATGATTCATATTTATATGTTACTTACATGTAAGGGTCTAGGACTAGGTTGTATACTACTTTTGAGGCACAGGATCCACTGCTGAACCAAAACCCAACGGAGCTGGAAACACAAGGGTGACTCAGCCTTCCATCCTTCCGAGGTAGGTAAAATGAGGACCCATATTGTTGGGGGCAATGTAAATATATATACATTGCTTAGTGGTGTACACTGCTTAGAGAGAGCTCGCACTTAAAGCGGTATATAAGTCTCATAAATAAATAAATAAACACGCAGATGCTAAGCAAACAAAAACAAAAACAAAAACCAACAACTCAAACGTCATCGATCTTAAAATTCCCAAAGGCTGCTGCATCGTCCGAGTGCAGCTTCTGCTTCGGACGAAAGTAGCTCTGGCTGTTTGCAGTCAATGAAACACTGGCAGGAATCACATTCTGATAAATGACGACAACCTAAAGAAACATATAATGAGATTTTAAGCCAGTTGTTTCCATGCATTTCTCATTCCACAGTTCACAATACAAATTCTCAGCTTGCCAACAGCTTCTTGAATGCTTCTCTCTCTCCTTGTTTCAAATAAGGCTCAGAAACACTTTTGGTTCCATTGCCAAGAGGAATCTGGATAAAGACATCACTTCCTCTCTTTAAAGCAACTGCATCCTTTTCTGGTTTTACATGGCTGGTGCTGCTTCCCCAGAAAGAAATGCTTCATATGCTCTCACGCATTGTTTTTTTTTTTATTGAAAATTTTTATTTTTTAAAACATACAATCATTTATAAAAATACAATAAAATTTTAAAATAGAGAACCCCCCCCTTACCCTCCCTCCCACCCCCACCCCCCCTCCCTTCACTTCCCAGAGCAGAATACAGGGTTAAGAAAAAAAAAGAAAAAGAAAATTATAATAATTAAAAAAAAAGAAAAAAAAGAGAAAGAAAAAAAATATCATAATTAACCTTTAACTCCATAACTTATAAAACAATTCTCTATAATATTTGATATTCATTCATAAAATAAATAAAACTTTTTAATTCCATATTTTTTCTGAATATAATCTATCCACCTTCCCCATACAGTAATATATCTTTCTTGTGTATGATCCTTTAAATAAGCAGAAATTTTTGCCATTTCTGCAAAACTAGATACTTTAAATATCCATTCTTCTAAAGTAGGCAAAGAATCTTTCTTCCAATATAGACCTACTAGTAACCTTGCTGCAGTTAATAAATTCAACATCAAAGTAGTTTCTTTTTCATTTAAGTCAACAAAAATACCAAGTAAAAATAGTTGAGGAGTAAACTTTATCTTCTTTCTAAAAATCTTTTGAATGTTCCACCAAATCATAATCCAAAAAGCCTTTACTTTTTTACAATTCCACCAAATATGAAAGTATGTCGCATCATTATTGCCACATCTCCAACATTTGGGCTGTATGTTGGAATACATACAAGATAATTTTTTAGGATCTAAATGCCATCTATAAAACATTTTATAAAAATTTTCTCTCAAATTTTGAGCTTGTGTAAATTTAACATTTCTTATCCAAATTATCTCCCATAAATCCAATGAGATCGGCTCCTGTATATTCTGAGCCCATTTAATCATACAATCTTTAACCAATTCTGTTTCCGAATCTAACTCTAATAAAACATTATATATTCTTTTTATATGAGCCGGACCTTGGTTTTTAATCTGAATAACCAATTGTCTATCTTCTAGTGTTATTCCCTCTTTCTTGTCTACAGTCCATCTATCCATTATTTGTAAATATTGAAACCATGACTGTAGAATATTTTGCTGCCTTAATACATCTAGGGATTTCAAATGCCAATTCGAACCAGAACAAATTAACAATTCTTTATATGAAATTTTATCAAAATTTGTCCCCTTAGAGGTTCCCTCAATTGCATGTCTGGGAATCCCCCAGATAGGTATTTTATAATTTAATGTATAATAATACTTCTTCCAAACACGAAGTAAGGCATTCCTCAAAATATGTGATTTAAAAGTCCGATCAACTTTCTTATTAAAAATTAAATATGCATGCCAACCATATATTAAATCCCAACCTTCCAAAAAAAGAATATCCATATTTGTTAAATTAAGCCAATCACTTAACCAAGTTAGGGCGGCTGCATCATAATATAATTTCAAATTGGGTGCCTTAAGTCCCCCTCTTTCTTGAGCATCCTGTAATATCTTAAATTTAACCCTTGGTTTCTTCCCGGCCCATATAAAATTATTGATACCCTTTTGCCATTCCTCCAAATTTGCCTCTTTTTTAAGAATAGGTATCATCTGAAACAAAAAAAGAAACTTTGGTAGAACATTCATTTTTACAGCTGAAATTCTCCCCAACAATGACAATTGCAATTTTTTCCAATCTATTAAATCCTTTTGGACTTTTGCCCATAGTGGTTCATAATTGTTCTTGTACAATTTTCCATTTGAAGCAGTTAGATATACTCCCAAGTATTTAACCTTTTTTACCATCTGAAAACCTGTGGCTTTAATCAAACTTTCCCTTTCTTTAACTGACATATTCTTAGATAATATCTTAGTCTTATAATTATTAACTTTAAAACCAGAAACATTCCCATACTGTGTTATAAGTTCTAATAAACCATCAATCGCCTGATTCGGCTGTTCCAAAATTAAAACCAAATCATCCGCAAATGCCCGCAATTTATACTCATTCTTCCTTATCTTTACACCCTTAACTAACTTCGATTCCCGAATCTGAATCAATAAAATTTCCAATGTTAAAACAAATAACAATGGGGATAATGGACATCCTTGTCTTGTCCCTTTTTGAATATTGAAATTCTCAGTCAATCCCCCATTTACAACAATTTGTGCAGATTGCTGCTGATATATAGCTTTAAGTGCATGTAAAAAATTATCCCCAAAATTCATTTTCTCTACCAAAGAAAATAAAAATTGCCAGTCCAATTGATCAAAAGCTTTTTCAGCGTCCAAAAAGATAAAAGCCACAGGAATCTGATTATTCTTATCCAAGTACTCAATTAAGTTAATAATTTGTCTAACATTATGTTTCATATATCTCCCTGTTATAAATCCTGCTTGATCACTATGAATCAAGTCTTTCATAACCTGCATTAATCTATTTGCCAAAATTTTTGTAAAGATCTTATAATCAACATTCAATAATGAAATTGGCCTATAATTCTTAGGCTCTGTAAGATCCTGATCTTCCTTCGGAATCAGTGATATAAAAGCTCTTTTCCAAGAAGGAGGAACTTGCATACCCAACAAAATACTATTAAAGAGTTCCTTTAGTGGCTCTATCATTTCTTCAGATAAAATCTTATAATACCTAGAAGTCAGTCCATCTGTTCCAGGAGACTTTCCAACCTTTAACTGCTTAATAGCTAAGCCAATTTCCTCCACAGTAATTAAACTATTCATCCCATTTTGTTGTTCCTCTGAAAGTCTAGGAAAATGTACTGATTGTAAATATTTATCTATATCCAAACCCCTTATATTATCACTTGAATATAATTTTGTGTAAAAGTCCAAAAAGCTTTTTTTAATCAAATCTTGCTGAAAAACCTCAGTACCTTTATATTTTACTTTCTCTATAATTCTAGCTTTCTGTTTCTTTCGTAACTGATAAGCCAACCACCTCCCAGGCTTATTCGCATTGCAAAAAGTATTATGTCTCATATACGACAGATTGGTAGCCACCTGATCTGCCATCAACATGTTAAATTGTTCCTTAAGCATCTTTATAGATACCTTTAAATTATTATCAGTAGGGTTAAGAACCAACTCTTGTTCTTTTGATTTGATCTCTTCTTCTATTTCTCTACGTCTTTGTGACCCTTTTTCCCTAAAAACTTTATTCAATTGAATCAAAATTCCCCTCATATATGCTTTACTAGCGTCCCACACCATAGACATCGATGTTCCCTTATTCATATTTATAGTAAAAAAGTCCTTTAAATGTTGTTATTATTATTATGCCTGATCTTTGTTAAATGTGGACACATTGCAGCATCTGGGTATCTTTTAAGCCTTCCACACTCTTCTTTGTTGTTAAGCACCAGGGCCAGCAAAATGAGAGAGAAAAGAGAGAGAGTATCCCAAACAATGACACACACACACACACACGCACACACCCCTATGTCCCTCTTTATTTCTGTGGAACTTAGAGAAAATAAAAACAGCAAATAATATGTGCTCAGCAGTTTATTATTACTAGTCTGGAGTGCAGTCTTGCCTAAAATAAAACAGTGAGATAAGCTGGATGGGCAGAAGGCAGCCTTGATGGAAAGTCGAGTGGCAAGGAAACACGTTTTGTCTTCTGTACACATTTATATCCTGTCTTCATTATTTTTATAAATGATTTAAGGCAGCAAACATAGCTAATATTCCTTCCTCTTCCAGCTTTCCCCACAACAACCCTATGAAATTAGTTGGGCTGAGAGAGAGACTAGCCCAGAGTCGCCCAGCTGGCTTTTCTTTATAAGGTGGGACTAGAACTCACAGTCTCCTGGTATCTTAACCACTAGAACAAACAGGTTAAAATTTTAAATTATGGCTATAAATTTGATTCTTTAGTTTTCATTGGAATATATGGCTGCTGAAGGCTTACCAGGGTCACTGTTACATCCCACAGATCAAATTCTGGAGTGTGTTGCAAGCATTAGATGATTTCACACAACTAGCATAATTGGTTGTATGAGTGTAGCTGAGTGCAAAAAAATATTTTCCTAAGTTCTGTTGAAGTAAGCTTTGGATTTTGTCTAATCTGTGACACAACCATTGTAAAGTGGAAACTATAGCTTATCCATAATGTGTTGTATAAACTCGACCAATTGTGCATTTTCCAACAGCAAAACATAACAAGGTTGGGACAAGGTGCCAACCAGTTCACAGAGACATGTCTTAACCAGCAATCAGAACATTCACATTGTCAAGATCTTTTACACATGGTGTTTGGCTTAGCCCACTAAATATTTTAGGTTCCGCTGAGTAAAAAGTTCCGTGCAAATCCTTAAAAAGCTCAAGTCTTCAATTTTGCAGGAGCCAATGTAGTTCAGAACAGCTTCCAAGAAGGAAAAGCAACTCAAGGGAACTCTGGCTGTTTGCAGTTGATGGGTGGATGTTCAACACTGGCAGGAGTCACATTCTGATAAATGACGACAACCTAAAGAAACACATAATGAAATTTTAAGCCACTTGTTTGCGTGCATTTCTCATTCCACAGTTCAGAATAGAAATTCTCAGCTTGCCAACAGTTTCTTGAATGCTTCTGTCTCTCCTTGTTTCAAATAAGGCTCAGAAGCACTTTTGATTCCATTGCCAAGAGGAATCTGGATAAAGACATCACTTCCTCTCTTTAAAGCAACTGCGTCCTTTTCTTTTTTTACATGGCTGGTGCTGTTTCCCCAGAAAAAAATGCTTCATATGCTCTCACACATTTTGGGGATTCTACCTGAAGTGTTGCTTGGACTGTGAGCAGATGAGGTGGTACTTATTGTCAATTTTATTATTATCAAACTCACTTCCTACCCATCTTCTGGACTGAGGCAAGTCTGAGCAAGTCTTAATTAGAGATGAAGGTTGAGCTCACTGAGATACGTAAGGTGGTTTGTTTCCGTTAGATTTATCACAATATGAAAATCAACCATAACTTGGGATTTGCAACATAGCATACTGTGTGAAGCCAAATGATTGTTTTGTTTTTTTGACAGAACACTTAGTACAATGTATGAGCTACCGTAGAAACTAAGCTTATTGGCCAGCATTTGTTTCTGAATCTGCTTCCCTTGATTAACTACTCTTCTTCCTTTGAAATCTTACCGTTTCAGTGAGGGTATTTTGGCAAAGCATTTTACAGCCAAATGATGCGACAGAGATGGTGATGCAAAACTCCAGGATGGTGAACATAATAAGAACAGCCAAAATTCCATTAATGATATCCTATCAATGAAGCAGAAGAGAAACATATCTATTTTTATAAATAGAGATAGGCATATGTATCTCCAGTTCTAGAGTAAGGAAGATGACCTGTATTAGATATGCAGGCTCTGTTTTGCCTGGGCAAAAGGGAAGAAGAAGTGTTTTTTTTTTTAAGTGGAGAGCAATGAAATAATTCAAGAGTAGCTCAGGTCAACACCTCCCTAATTCAGGGAAGAAGGACAGCCCAAATAATATTGCAAGTTTCTGTTATTACAGCCAATTTCAATAACATTAGTAGTAGCTTTCCTGCAGAGATGGTTTACAGGTCAGTTCTACCTCATCAGACTGACTAATACATCCTGAGTAGCATAGCTAGCACCTAGTCAAGGTGGGACCCATTGAAACCATCTAGTTTGGTTGTAGTCCACACAACAAAAACTGCAAACTACATTTTTGTGAAACAAAGAGTTAACATTCGATTAAAAAAAAGTGAAACGCCAGGCACAATGATTCAGTTAAATCTATGGCAAAACTTTGGCTGCACTGATATAGCTGTCATTTTAATTCTTAGCCATGCCTTGAAGATATCACTCTTGAAGCTGTTCTGAAAAGATTGGGAGAAAAAAAACTAGAGCAGGCAAAACTCTTGAAACCCCCAAGACAACTTTTTAGAGCAATTCTGGAAGGTCACAGACTTACAAGACTTTCATAACACTTTTCCTTATAACTGTGTTCAAATTCACGGCAAAGGAACATGAAATGATATGAAAAACGGGTGGTGATACTGGAAGACAGGAATATGATGCCAATACCAGCTGATACAGCACTTATCACATTCATTGCCAGCGCACCTTGCACCTAGGAGGAATAAAATAAATTAATAAATGTACAAAAATGGGCGCACACATATGAAGAGATTCAGCTGGCTTTGTGCTCTGAATTTGCTTCAGACTTTTACTCTCTACACCAGGGGTTCCCAACTGGGGATGCTCCAGGAACATCATAAATCCACCAAGCTCCAGATTGGCAATCCAGGAGCTTGTAGCTCTCCAGGGCTTCAGATGAGAGGTTTTTTTTCCCCAACCTTTCTTGAAGAAGGGGGAGATCATGGCCAGGATCCCAGAGATGGAGGGTTTCTGATTTAGCTATGTCATTCACTTGGGTCACATGGGTTAATTACCAGAGGGATCTTGGGATTCCGAGCAGCTGCCACAGCTAAGGATCCAGAGATGATGTACTGGAAGAGAAAGAAAAGCAAGGGAACCACAATGGCTACATGCCCAGAGAACAATGTAGACCCATAATCTCTCCCTCTGTCTCTCCTTAAATTCCTGCCTACTGTTCTCTGATTATCTGTTGTGCTGAAAATCAATCAAAGTTCCCTATTCCAGTTGAGGCATTAAAGAAGGAGTACAGTCACAGGCATTTTACTTTATGTAGCACTGCAGTAGTATTCAGCATTTTCCCCATGTTGTTATGGCAAGGACACAGCTCTCCAGCGGCTGTGAACAACTCTCAGACTCAGAAGTTGAATGAAACCACTAGGAAATGTAGCCCTGAATGGCAACTGATATTCAGAGTGATTATCTGAGCGGTCCTCATCCACCAAAATTGAGTTGGGCAACTTGGTGCAGTTATTAAGTGTTATGTGACATGACTGTGTTAACTTATACTGACAGTTCCAGATGCAGTAATGGAGCAAATCAAATAAGTCATTAAGCACAAATTCACATGGATGTGACTTGCAACTTGTTGCGGCCGTAGCTTCCCCATTGACTTAACTTGTCAGAAGCCGATGATGAAGGCTGCAAATGGTGATCTGATGACCACGGGATGCTAAAGCCACTGTAAATGCACACCAGTCGCCAAGCAACCAAATTGCAATCGCGGGGATATTGAAGACACTTTGATGGCCAGATGTTTGAAAACTGGTTCCCCCCCCCTCCCCACACACATTGTGATTTGAAATGATCGCTGAATGAGCTGGTTGATAAGTGAGGAAAGAGAGTCAATGTAATAACTTCTATTAAGGTTTGTAATCTCTCAGTTCAGCGGTTTTCTGAAATCTGGAGAACAGACATAAGGCACAAACTGGAACTAGCCAATCTGCTGAACTATAGCATCCTTCAGGTAAGACCGGTTTGCCCTGAGCCTGCTGTGATGTGCATCTGGATCCCTGGTTGGGCTGTTAACCTTTTTAAACACAGCATTATATAAAATTACCAAGATGCCACTCCAATAAGCGATCTTTATAACACTATAGATGATGAAATAATCATTCATTATATCAAGCAGGATCCCAAAAATCATTCCTATGATTCCTATGAATATCTGTGTAATCTGGAAAAGAGAGAGAGAGAAATCACAAGATCAGTGATAGTCAGGAGTTGAGAACCAACAAAATTCCAAATGTCCCTGAACCAGGATTTTTTTGTTGTTTTAATTTTATTTTTCTAGGCCTCATGCTCACCTCAAGACCACCTTAAGGAGGAGAGGGTATATACTTCTTAGCTGCTACATTAGCTGTCCAATAAAACAAATGGATCAAGAATATTCATACAGTATGTACAGTACATAGCAAAGAATCCTCCTAGTCCTATTGCAACAGAACAGGGGACCCGGGGATTTGCAAAACACGAGGAGGAATCGTCATTCCATTTCTCTCCATACTCACCCCCAGGGCCAGAGGTTCACCCTGATAAAATTTCTTCAGTGGGACTGGAAGATCAGTCTGAGTGGTGGAAGGCAAGGACCCTGGGACTAGAGGAGCATGCATGCTGGGCTTTGCAAGAAGGGCGGCTCCTTTAGGTCAGCAAAGTCAGCAATGCTGGGGACCATAGAAAGGAAGGAAAAAGAGAGAGAATGTAGAAAAGACATGATCCCATCTTTTAATTTCCCATTCTCAATTTTGACTTTGTATGCATTTGTCCTTAAGGCTTGGTCTTGTGCAGCCAGAATTAGTCCCTCGGTCTCTTTCTTCAACTTTCCTGCTCTTTAACCCATTGCCAGGTCTTGTTAGTCTCTGCTTTCCCAGCTATTTTTTTTAATGTACTGGCCATGTAGTGCCTTGTCTTCCATGCCTCCATTCTGTTCGTCATTTGGTCTTTCTTGGAGGCCAGTTTGGTCTCTCC
Organism: Crotalus tigris; assembly: GCF_016545835.1. Lineage (NCBI taxonomy): Eukaryota > Metazoa > Chordata > Lepidosauria > Squamata > Viperidae > Crotalus > Crotalus tigris. Next base: position 2,346,187 of record NW_024100508.1, read on the forward strand.
AGTAGTCAGCAATATAATACCTACAATACCTGGTATAATACCTTCAGTGCATCTTCATCACTGTCCTTCAGATGTTCTTCCAAAGCCATTTTTTTCTTCTTCAACCATCTGATGTACTTGCAACATTCCACACCCACCTATTTGCCTTGCTAGATAGAGTCTGTCAATGTCACTGGGTGGATGAAGGGCAAGACATCGACAGAATCTATCTACCAAGGCAAATTATTATTATTATTATTATCATCATCATCATCATCATCATCATCATTATTCCTCATTGCAGTCAGCCAGATGTTCAGCCTGGATTTGACATTTTTGTCTACCTATCGAGTCCTTACCAAGGAACTGGGATAGACAGATATAGATGTTTGAATTGATGGTATTACAGATGTCCTGGCAGGATGGAAGCAGTTCCTAGTAAGGCTGCCTTTTGCAATTGATTAATGGCGAATTTGTCAATGTCAGTGGTGTTCAAGTGGTGCTCCAGTTGTTTTGGGATTGTACCCAAGGAGCCTATTACCATTGGCACTGACAAATTATTATCATTATTATCATTATCATCATTATCATGAAGGGAGACGGGGAGCGACCTGGCTGAGGTTGACCTATTTGCTCCCATTTGGCTTGGCACCCTCCAGCCTCTTATCTTCCCAGCGTTGCCCAACGCCCACCCGGGAAGAGCAGGGTAACTCACCCAGCCAGAGTTTCAAGAAAAGACCGGCGTTCCGGATCCTTTCCTCTCCCTTAAGAGTTTGGCGAGCGACTGATAGCTGCGAGGGAGCAGAGCGGGTTCTTCTCTAACGCCCGAGTTCAGTTCTTCCTCTTCTTCCAAACTCAGTTTTCACTTCCTTAGACCATTTCAGGGAACAGCCTAGCTTGCACGAGCCTAATCTTTGCAGTTACAGAGACGTCCCAGCATCTTGGAGCATATTTGTTTTTTTTTAATGAAAAGTTTTATAAAAGTTACAGTATACACCCCAAAGCCCACCCACCCTAAACCCTCCCTCTCCCTCCCCAACTTCCCAGAGCTGAGTACAGGGTTACAAATATAATAATCATACTCTAACTAACATTAACCAACTATATAAATAACCAAGTCCATAATGCGCTTCAACTCCCCTTTAACATAAGGATAAACAAATTAAAAATAAACATAATGATATAAACAAGTTAATATCCTAATTATTAAACAATACAATAAACAATACTAATACTAATAATAATAATAAAACTAATAAAAATTCTACTATAATAAACTATTAATAATCATAATACTCTAAAATTTACTCATAAGCTAGATGAAACTTTTTAGTCCCATATTTATTCTGAATATAATCTATCCATCTTCTCCAGACCGAAATGTATCTTTCTTGTGAATGATCCTTCAAATAAGCAGAAATCTTAGCCATTTCTGCTAAATTTGAGACTTAAGCGTCCTTTCTTCTATAGCAGGAAAACAATCCTTCTTCCAATATTGCCCTACCAATAACCTTGCAGCTGTTATCAAATTCAACATCAAGTTAATTTCTTTAACATCACAATCTATAATAACACCCAATAAAAATAATTGTGGAGTAAACTTTATCTTTCTCCTAAAAATCTTTTGAATGTTCCACCAAATCTTAATCCAGAAAGTTTTTATATTTTTACAAGTCCACCAGATATGAAAATAAGTAGCAGCCAAGTTACCACATCTCCAACATTTGGGCTGTAAATTAGGATACATACAAAACAACTTTTTAGGATCCAGATGCCATCTATAAAACATTTTATAAAACTTTTCTCTTAAATTTTGGGACTGGGTAAATTTTACATTTCTAACCCAAATTACCTCCCATATATCCAATAGAATCAGTTCTTGAATATTTTGGGCCCATTTTACCATACAATCTTTAACTAAATCCATTTCTGAATCCAATTCTATTAAAGCATTATAAATTCTCTTTATATGCGCTCAATTTTGATCTTTAATCTGTTTTACCAAATTCTCATCCATTAAAGTAATACCAACCTTTTGAGCATATTTGTTTTTAAAGACTTCCAAACTTTTGTTTGCTGTAAAGAACGAGGGAGCTTGCTGGGGACGTTGCAGCCTGTGAAAATGTTAAATTGATCTTTAAAAGATAGAAAGAGAACAAACTAAGGCAGGGCTTTTCTACCTTTTCACCCATTCTACCACTTTTAGAATATGGCAACATCCAAGTACCACCAGTCGCCTAGCAAGGTGTCAAAAACTTGATGACCAAAAAAAAAAGAAAAGAAAAAAAGTGATAAAATACAGTTAATCCTTGACTTACAGCAGTTCACTTAGTGACTGAAGTTACAATGGCACTGAAAAAAGTGCCCACCAAGCCACAGCTGAGCAAAACGCCTGCCCGCCCAGCAGTGTTCTTCCTCCTGTCCGAGGTTTTCATTGTTGTTATGAGCATTTCTGTTGAGGATTCGCAGCGGGGGTGGGGTGGGGAACTGTTTGGTTTTTATTCCCCCCGTCTGCTGGGTGGTTGCAGCAGGTTTTGGTCACTTCACATGACCCTGGAACACTGTGACTGTTATAAACATGAATCAGTTGCCAAGCATCTGAATGTAAATCACAAGACCCTGGAGATGCTGCAACATTCCAGCTAATCGGCGCTTCTTCTGGGCTCAGCAGAAGTGCCAGGATCAGTGCTGCTTTTCAGCTGGAGCCTGTTGCTGATCCTGGCGCTTCCGCTGAGCCCTGACAGCCCCGAAGCACCGATCAGCTGGAAAGCGGCACTGATCCTGGCGCTTGCACTGAGCCCTGACAGCCCTGCAGCTCCAGTTGTCTCTTGCTCAGGCTTGTGCAGTGCTGCCACCGGTTCAGCTCATTCCTGTCCCCCACTACCACTTTTCTAGGATGGTCGCGTACCACCTGTCAGGTGCCAATGTACCACAGGTGGTACCCGTACCACTGGTTGAAAAGCCTTGAACTAAGGTATATCCCAAGCAATTATGTCTGATCTGATTTTTGTTTTGTTTTTTATAAACTGCCCTATTATGCCATTCCTGGATGGTCTTCAGAAGTGCCAGGTGACCAAGAAAACGTGACGCATTTCTTTTAAATTCTAAGCAAGCCTTGTTTATGCTCATGCAGGACAGTATTTTGGAAAAGATGGAGAAAAGCTGCTTCGGAATATTAACGTGGTGCCTGTGTTTTTTCTCAGGATTATGGTGCAAGTCTGGGAAAAGATTCAGCTGCTTTAAAAAAAATAAGATAAGGGTCATCGTTTTCCCACTTACATATTGCAAAACATATTTTTGGAATTAAATTGAAATCATTAGACAGCCCTACTTGATATTATTTGCTTATCTCTCCCTCCCTACCCCTCCTTCCGTTTTTGTAAAATAAATGGTTGAGATTTTGTTGTCCAAATAGAGGGAACTTTATAAAGTTTTTTCTGGCTTCAGGATTTCAACAAAAACCATCTTGCCAGACTTCTTTCCCAGCTCTTGATCTAAACGTTTCCCAATTATTTTAAAGAAGAAATTCTCACAAAAGTGATTTTTGTGTGCACTGTTATTTAGCTATCTTTGCAAAACAAAGAATGATTTTCTGCTTAAAGAACAGAATTTAGGCAGAAATTGTTTATGTTGTTCCCACTTCCCCTTTAGAAAAGCAGAAGGGAGAAATGACTGTGAATTGAAGAATTAAAAAAAAGAGATTTGCTTTAAAAAAAGAAATGCTTCTAAGAACAACAGTGATGCAAGTTGGAGTGTCTTGGTAAAGTTGGAATAAATAATTATACCATTTTAACCTTTTGTAAAACTTACATCAAAAACGATAAAAAAAATCCTGGAGTCCATCATAGACATAGATGTAAACCAGCTGAGAAGTAGGCTGGGCAAGTTGGCTACTTTCCCCCATTTGTTATATTTTCTGTTTGTTTTCTGAAGCCGAGAATGGTGTTTCAGTAAAGTGTTTTTGAATGTTGTAATGTTCTTATCCCCACCCCACCCCCCACCCCAAATAGTCAGCAGAGAGCTTGTAAGAGTGAACAGGAGTAGACTTTTGGTAAGTACATCTCTTCCTAGTCAAGAAAGCCCCAGGATCAGTTAATTTACCTCTGGAGCCAAATTAATCCTCCATGTTTCCAGTTTAGACAGCTTTAAAATAAAATTTGCTTTCTGTGGAGTAAATTTTACACTGGAATGCCACAGTCTGTTTAAGGTGAGCATTTGCTGGGTTTTCATAGGCTATAGGGCCAAATTCTTTGAATATCTCTGATTTGCCTCTCATTGGACTGATCACATGTCCTTTGCCCACTTGCCAAATTTGGGATGGAACTCTCTTACAAATTGGTACAGTCCTTCAGATGCTGCGAACTATGCTCAGCCTCATGGTGCAAGTTGAATGAAGCCACTAGGAACCATAGCCATGGAATGGCCACTGGTAACAGAATGGTTATACAAGCAAGTCTCCACCCGCCACGGTTGGGATGGAACTCTCTTACAAATTGGTAAAGTCATTCAATATGTTGCTATGTCACCATACTGACTTGCACCATTGGTTCTCTATGTGGTCATTAAGCAAATGGCACACAGTCCTTAAGCACAAATTCAGGTGAATGTGACTTGCGACCTCCTGCTGGTTTCCCCATTGACTTCTGCTTGTCAGAAGCTGGCTGTGAAGGTTGGTAATGGGGACCACAGGCTGATGAAGTGACTGTAAACAGCTGCCAAGTAAGCAATTTGTGACTGAGCCCTTTAGTGAGAACTGCATACAAAAAGAGCCAACGAGGTTAGTTCTATTAATATTGATAATCTCTGAGTTCAGTGATTTTCTGAAATTTGGGGAACAGACATGTCAAGAAATTGAATTAGCCAAGTGATCCCTTTCCTAAAGCAAAGCCTAAGAAACCAACAGCTACTAAATTACAGCTCAAAGCATCCTTCAGCAAAGGACAGTTTGCCCTGTGGCTGCAATTATGTGCAGTTCAACCTCTGGATCCCCAGATGTTCGGTTGACTTTTTAAATACAACAATATGCAGAATTACCAAGATTCTGCTCCACAGGGGTATCGCTATAAAGATATAGCATATCAAATGATCCTCAGCGATGTTGATCAGGATCCCAAAAATGATTTCAATAATTCCTATGAGTATCTGGGTGATCTGCAAACAGAGTCAGAAACAATTTCAGCTTCAACCTCCAGTTACAATTCACACAGCACAATCAGATCAACAGGACAGGACAGCAGGGGAAACAAAACACATGACATACACTGTTAATTTAGATTTTATCCCCTCCCTTCTAAAAGACTTTCAACTTTACTTTATATCCTCTTAGCTACCAGCCAGTAGGATGCACTACAACAAGCAATTTCCTCCTTCTCCAGGCATAGATATTCTTACTTTCAACACTTTTTCTTATATTTATAAAGATTTTTTTTAAAGGAAGCTACTGTAAATACTAAGAGAAGGGATTTGTTTCTGTATTTTATTTTTCCAGACCTCACGCTACAGGCCTCAAGATTACCTTAACAGAGACAGGTTATAAAGTTTGTAGATGTACATTATCTGGTCAGAATAACAAATCTTTCAAGAATGTTCATACGTGCACAACACAGAATCCTCATGATACTATTGCAACAGAATAGGATGTATGGATAACCTTTATTGTCATTTTTTTCCTGTGGGCACAACGGCACACATTAAAAATGAAAATTCCTTCTAGAGGAGGGATCTGTAACCGTGACAACTTTAACACTTGTGGACATCAGCTCCCAGAATTCCTCAGCCAGAATTCTATGCCATGCTGGTTGAGGAATTTTGGGAGCTGAAGTCCACAAGTGTTAAAGCTGTCAAAGTTGTAGATCCCTGTTATAGAGAATTCCGTTTCCTGGCTTCGCATACCCCTTTTCGGCAACCGAGTAGATGGCCCGGCACGTTAGCCGAAGCATGGGCAGTGCTTCAGGCTGGCCCTGCAGTGGAGAAACTCTTGGGGAATGTCGAAAGGGGACCCAGCAGCCTTAGGACAGGGGTCCTCGACCCTTGGTCCGTGGACCAGCACCAGTCCGCAGTATGCCAGCAAGAGGGTTGCACAAACAAGCAAAGCTCCACCCTCGGGATGCAGGCAGTATTCAAAACCACACCCCATCTGGAATGACGGTGCCTCTCTTGTTAAAAATTAGGAATGATTCATATTTATATGTTACTTACATGTAAGGGTCTAGGTTGTATACTGCTTTCGAGGCACAGGATCCGCTGCTGAACCTAAACCCAATGAAGCTGGAAACACGCAGATGCTAAGCAAACAAAAACAAAAACAAAAACCAACAACTCAAACGTCATCGATCTTAAAATTCTCAAAGGCTGTTGCATCACCCGAATGCAGCTTCTGCTTCGGACGAAAGCAGCTCTAGCTGTTTGCACTCGATGAAACTCTGGCAGGAATCACATTCTGATGACGACAACCTAAAGAAACATATAATGAAATTTTAAGCCACTTGTTTCTGTGTATTTCTCATTCCACAGTTCACAATACAAATTCTCAGCTTGCCAACAGCTTCTTGAATGCTTCTATCTCTCCTTGTTTCAAATAAGGCTCAGAAGCACTTTTGGTTCCATTGCCATGAGGAATCTGGATAAAGACATCACTTCCTCTCTTTAAAGCAACTGCATCCTTTTCTGGTTTAATATGGCTGGTGCTGCTTCCCCAGAAAGAAATGCTTCATATGGTCTCACACATTGTTATTATTATTTTGCCTGATCTTTGTTAACTGTGGACACATTGCAACATCTGGGTATCTTTTAAGCCTTCCACACTCTTCTTTGTTGTTAAGCACCAGGGCCAGCAAAATGAGAGAGAAAAGAGAGAGAGTATCCCAAACAATGACACACACACACACACGCACACACCCCTATGTCCCTCTTTATTTCTGTGGAACTTAGAGAAAATAAAAACAGCAAGCAATATGTGCTCAGCAGTTTATTATTATTTGTCTGGAATGCAGTCTTGCCTAAAATAAAACAGTGAGATAAGCTGGATGGGCAGAAGGCAGCCTTGATGGAAAGTCAAGTGGCAAGGAAACCCGTTTTGTCTTCTGTATACATTTATATCCTATCTTCATTATTTTTATAAATGATTTAAGGCAGCAAACATAGCTAATATTCCTTCCTCTTCCTGCTTTCCCCACAACAACCCTATGAAATTAGTTGGGCTGAGAGAGAGAATGGCCCAGAGTCGCCCAGCTGGCTTTTCTTTATAAGGCGGGACTAGAACTCACAGTCTCCTGGTTTCTCGCTTAGTATCTTAACCACTAGAACAAACAGTTAAAATTTTAAATTATGGCTATAAATTTGACTCTTTAGTTTTCATTGGAATATACAGCTGTTGAGACTTTTATATGAAGGCTTCCCAGGGTCATTGTTACATCCCACAAATAAAATTCTGGAGTGTGTTGCAAGCATTAGATGATTTCACACAACTAGCATAATTGGTTGTATGAGTGTAGCTGAGTGCAACAAAATATATGACACAACCATTGTAAAGTGGAAACAATAGCTTATCCATAATGTGTTGTATAAACTCGACCAATTGTGCATTTTCCAAAAGCAAAACATAACAAGGTTGGGACAAGGTGCCAACCAGTTCACAGAGACATGTCTTAACCAGCAATCAGAACATTCACATTGTCAAGATCTTTTACACATGGTGTTTGGCTTAGCCCACTAAATGTTTTAGGTTCCGCTGAGTAAAAAGTTCCGTGCAAATCCTTAAAAAGCTCAAGTCTTCAATTTTGCAGGAGCCAATGTATTCCAGAATAGCTGCCAAGAAGGAAAAGCAACTCAAGGGAACTCTGGCTGTTTGCAGTCAATGGATGGATGTTCAACACTGGCAGGAGTCACATTCTCATAAATGACGACAACCTAAAGAAACATATAATGAAATTTTAAGCCACTTGTTTGCGTGCATTTCTCATTCCACAGTTCACAATACAAATTCTCAGTCTGCCAACAGCTTCTTGAATGCTTCTGTCTCTCCTTGTTTCAAATAAGGCTCAGAAGCACTTTTGGTTCCATTGCCAAGAGGAATCTGGATAAAGACATCACTTCCTCTCTTTAAAGCAACTGCATCCTTTTCTGGTTTAACATGGCTGGTGCTACTTCCCCAGAAAGAAATGCTTCATATGCTCATACACATTTTGGGGATTCTACCTGAAGTGTTGCTGGACTGTGTGCAGATGAGGTGATACGTATTGTCAATTTTATTATCAAACTCATTTGCTACCCATCTTCCAGTCTGAGGCAACTCTGAGCAAGTCTTAGTTAGAGATGAAGGTTGGGCTCACTGAGATAGGTAAGGTAGTTTGTTTCCGTTAGGTTTATCACAATATGAGAATCAACCATAACTTGGGATTTGCAACATAACATACTGTGTGAAGCCAAATGATTGTTTTGTTTCTTTGACAGCACACTTAATACAATGTATGTGCTACCCTAGAAACTAAGCTTATTGGCCAGCATTTGTTTCTGAATCTGCTTCCCTTGATTAACTAGCCTTCTTCCTTTGGAATCTTACCGTTTCAGTGAGGGCATTTCGGCAAAGCATTTTACAGCCAAATGATGCAACAGAGATGGTGATGCAAAACTCCAGGATGGTGAATATAAGAAGAACAGCCAAAATTCCTTGAATGATATGCTATCGATGAAGTAGAAGAGAAACATATCTATTTTTATAAATAGAGATAGGCATATGTATCTCCAGTTCTAGAGTAAGGAAGATGACCTGGATTAGATATGCAGGCTCTGTTTTGCCTGGGCAAAAGGGAAGAAGAAGTGTTTTTTTAAAAACATGAGAGCAATGAAATAATTCAAGACTAGCTCAGGTCAACACCTACAGTAGTGGCCAAAATTGTAGCAACCTTTTGGGAAAAGTGTACAGTAGAAATGACACCTTTGGTTAAGTTTCCACCAATTTTTCTTCTAATTTCTTTATAACTGTAGCCTTGTTCACTTAATAATACTATTTTACATCACTTTCTAGGCAACCAGTCAACTCTTTGGACCATTAATTTTATTACGTTTTACAAGCTCACTAAATGAAAGAACACAAAAAATCCCAACCAACTTGATAGCGATCACATAACACACTGATGATGTCCTCCTCTCAGTTTCAATACATGACATCAGTAACTGAATCCTACTGTGATCTGATTTGCTCAATGCCAAAACAAGATGACACCTGATTGGCTCTCTAAACACTCACGCTCATTGGCTACAATCAGATGAAGGAAAGCTACCTGATATCAACCTAAGCAAGTTATGCTTCCTTTTTCTGGTTATTTGGCTATACCTTTTCATAAAATATAGTACAGGTAATTGAACAAACTTTGTCGCATTACATTCTTGATTAAATTATCGTTCCGTTGATATATAATTTTATGGTACTACTCAAAAAAAGTGGTATTATTAGCCATCAAACCTCAAAAATACACTTTTCCCAAAAGGTTGCCACAATTTTGGCCACAACTGTAATTCAGGGAGGAGGGACAGCACAAACAGCAGTGCATGTTTCTGTTATTACAGCCAATTTCAATAACATTAATAGTAGCTTTCCTGCAGAGATGGTTTACTGGTCAGTTCTACCCAGGGTTTTTTTTTTCATAGAACGCCCAGAATGGAGTTCCGGCACTTTTTTGGATGGAACCTTGTAGGGTAGGCAAGGCAGGTTATATGACATGTGTGAGTTCCAGCACCTTTTTTTTTTTTTTTTTTTACAAAAAAAGCACTGGTTCTACCTCATCAGACTGACTAACACATCCTAAGTAGCATAGCTAGCACCTAGTGAAGGTGGGACCTGTCCACACAATAAAAACTGCAAACTACATTTTTGTGAAACAAAGAGTTAACATTTGATCAAAAAAAAGTGAAATGCCAGATACAACAATTCCATTAAAACTCTGCCAAAATTTTGGCTGCACTGATATAGCTGCCATTTTAATTCTTGCCCATGCCTTGAAGACGTTAATCTTGAAGCTGTTCTGAAAAGATTGGGAGAAAGAAAATTACAGCAGGCCAAACTCTTCAAACCCCCAAGACAACATTTCTGTCCCTCCATTCCATGGTTAAAACTCTGTTTGAAAGATATTTTTGACCCCACCATGTCCATCCAAAGATTTGCATGTCCAGCTAGAGGTTACCACGAGCTCCCTTTGCTTTCTCTGTCCTACTGAGGCCAACTTTTTAGAGCAATTCTGGAAGGTCACAGACTTACAAGACTTTCATAACACTTTTCTTCATAATTGTGTTCAAATTCACGGCAAAGGAACATGAAATGATATGAAAAACTGATGGTGATACTGGAAGACAGGAATATGATGCCAATACCAGCTGATACAGCACTTATCACATTCATTGCCAGCGCACCTTGCACCTAGGAGGAATAAAATAAATTAATAAATGTACAAAAATGGGCGCACGCATATGAAGAGATTCAGCTGGCTTTGTGCTCTGAATTTGCTTCAGACTTTTACTCTCTACACCAGGGGTTCCCAACTGGGGATGCTCGCACCCCCTGGGGGTGCAAGATGATATTCCAGAGGGTACGAAAACCTGGGTTTAGAAGTTTCAAAATTATAGTGTGTATGCACCATTTTTTGTAAGGGGTGCGAGAATATATCAGAAGCGTTCTAGGGGTGCGGGGTATAGAACTGCTGCTCTACACCCTCAGGTATGGCTGAATTCCCTTCATGTTGTACTTAAGTAGTGCAACTGCCTCATCTAATCAGAATATTCAGTTGGAGATTGAAACAAAGAACCTCTTTGCTAAATGTTAGCATAAAATGACCCACAAAACACCTGGAGTTTCCAAAAAGGGAATCCAGGACAAGAATTTGGAGTGGAGAGGCTCTTAAACAACAAGCCAGAATCATCATGATGCACCAATAGATGTTAATGATCCAGGAACATCATAAATCCACCAAGCTCCAGATTGGCAATCCAGGAGCTTGTAGCTCTCCAGGGCTTGAGACGAGAGGTTTTTTTTTTCCCAACCTTTCTTGAAGAAGGGGGAGATCATGGCCAGAATCCCAGAGATGGAGGGTTTCTGATTTAGCTATGTCGTTCACTTGGGTCACATGGGTTAATTACCAGAGGGATCTTGGGATTCCGAGCAGCTGCCACAGCTAAGGATCTAGAGATGATGTACTGGAAGAGAAGGAAAAGCAAGGGAACCACAATGGCTACATGCCCAGAGAACAATGTAGACCCATAATCTCTCTCCCACCTTAAATTCCTGCCTACTGTTTTCTGATTATCTGTTGTGCTAAAACTCAATCAACGTTCCCTATTCCAGTTGAAGATGCAGCTGATTTGAGGCATTAAAGAAGGAGCTACAGTCACAGGCATTTTACTTTATGTAGCACTGCAGTACTATTCAGCATTTTCCCCATGTTGTTGTGGCAAGGACACAGGTCCCCAGCGGCTGTGAACAACTCTCAGACTCAGAAGTTGAATGAAACCACTAGGAAGTGTAGCCCTGAATGGCAACTGATATTCAGAGTGATTATCTGAGCTGTCCTCACCCACCAAAATTGAGTTGGGCAACTTGGTGCAGTTATTAAGTGTTATGTGACATGACTGTGTTGACTTATATTGACAGTTCCAGATGCAGTAATAGAGCAAATCAAATAAGTCATTAAGCACAAATTCATATGGATGTGACTTGCAACCTGTTGCGACCGTAGCTTCCCCATTGACTTAACTTGTCAGAAGCCGATGATGAAGGCTGCAAATGGTGATTTGATGACCACGGGATGCTAAAGCCACTGTAAATGCACACCAGTCGCCAAGCAACCAAATTGCAATCGTGGGGACATTGAAGATACTTTGATGGACAGATGTTTGAAAACCGGTTCCCCCCCCACACACACACACATTGTGATTTGAAATGATCGCTGAATGAGCTGGTTGATAAGTGAGGAAAGAGAGTAAATATAATAACTTCTATTAAGGTTTGTAATCTCTCAGTTCAGCGGTTTTCTGAAATCTGGAGAACAGACATAAACCACAAACTGGAACTAGCCAACTATCTTTCAGGTAAGACCGGTTTGCCCTGAGGCTGCTGTGATGTGCGTTTGGATCCCTGGTTTGGCTGTTAACCTTTTTAAACACACCATTATATAAAATTACCAAGATGCCACTCCAATAAGCGATCTTTATAACACTATAGATGATGAAATAATCATTCATTATATCAAGCAGGATCCCAAAAATCATTCCTATGATTCCTATGAATATCTGTGTGATCTGGAAAAGAGAGAGAGAGAAATCACAAGATCAGTGATAGTCAGGAGTTGAGAACCAACAAAATTCCAAATGTCCCTGAACCAGGATTTTTTTGTTGTTTTAATTTAATTTTTCTAGGCCTCAAGCTCACCTCAAGACCACCTTAAGGGGGAGAGGGTATATACTTCTTAGCTGCTACATTAGCTGGCCAATAAAACAAATGGATCAAGAATATTCATACAGTATGTACAGTATATAGCAAAGTATCCTCCTAGTCCTGTTGCAACAGAACAGGGGACCCGGGGATTTGCAAAACATGAGGAGGAATCGTCATTCCATTTCTCTCCATACTCACCCCCAGGGCCAGAGGTTCACCCTGATAAAATTTCTTCAGTGGGACTGGAAGATCAGTCTGAGTGGTGGAAGGCAAGGACCCTGGGACTAGAGGAGCATGCATGCTGGGCTTTGCAAGAAGGGCGGCTCCTTTAGGTCAGCAAAGTCAGCAATGCTGGGGACCATAGAAAGGAAGGAAAAAGAGAGAGAATGTAGAAAAGACATGATCCCATCTTTTAATTCCCATTCTCAATTTTGACTTTGTATGCATTTGTCCTTAAGGCTTGGTCTTGTGCAGCCAGAATTAGTCCCTCGGTCTCTTTCTTCAACTTTCCTGCTCTTTAATCCATTGCCAGGTCTTGTTAGTCTCTGCTTTCCCAGCTATTTTTTTTAATGTACTGGCCATGTAGTGCCTTGTCTTCCATGCCTCCATTCTGTTCTTTATTTGGTCTCTTGTAAGCCCGTTTGGTCTATTATTATTATTAGTTTTAGTATTAGTAGTAATAGTATTATTAGTATTGTTTTTACTGTTATTATATTACTATTATGATTATTAATAAGGTGACCAACCGTCCTCCTTTTGGGAGGACAGTTCTCCTTTTGTGAGTTCTGTCCTCACTTAAAAATGTCCTCCTAAATGTCCTCTTTTTTTTATATTTGAAGACTTATCTGCAGGGCTTTTTTTTCCTCATAGGATGCCCAGAAGGCGTTCCGGGACCTTTTTTTGATGGGTTTTTTTTCAACTTTTTCCTGAGCTGTGCTACTCTCCCTACTGGCTTTCGAAAGCCAATAAGAATTGCTGCTGAGTGCGCCAAAACACCCAGGTGGCAAACTTTGCACATGCAAGTTGCAGGAACTTTGCACCCCTCACTGCTACCCAACTACACCATCTCTTACTTAGTTCCGCAGATAGCTGGAGAAGAATGGAGCGGTAAGTTTCTCTTGATCTTCCCTGTTCGGTTGTACACGGGGATGCACAGAGTAGGTGGTGGTGCTGGGGGGTGGCTGCAGGGCCGGAGCCAGCGCGCCTGGTGCTTTGCAAGCCGCGGGGCCGGCTCTATGGGGATGCGCAGGATGGGCAGTGGTGCTGGGGGGCAACTGGGGTGGCAGCTGCAAGGCCGGAGCTGGTACGGCTGGTGCTTTGCCTTTGCAAGCCGTAGGGCCGGCTCTATGGGGATGCGCAGGGTGGGCGGTGGTGCTGGGGGGCAGCTCAGGGCTGGAGCTGGCTCGGCTGGTGCTTTGCGAGCCGCGGGGCTGGCTCTCCACAGCAGGGCAGCGGTGCTGGCGGGACGGCTGTGGGTGGGGGCGCGGCGGCAGTTGACCTTCCATGGGCCGCGCCAGCTGGTGGTCTATGCAGTGCTGACCTGTGCTGCCACCACCTCACCCTGCGCATCTACGTGGCCATCCTGGAGCGCCTGGCTCACAACACCTGCGTCCGCCGCCCACCCCCGCGCAGTCCAGCCGTGTAGATTTTTGGAGAAGTGAGAAATCGAGATTGAATGTTGATATTCTAGCTGTAGCACTTGCTGTAAAATTCAATATGAGGGATATTTCTTGTTCAGATATTTCCAATATATTGTTAGAAGATGATACATTGACAAAAAATATTCATTCAATGGAAAAGTACACATTTAAATAATTAATAGGCATGTAAGCATAATTACAATATAAAATGTTATTGTTACAAATGTTTTTTATTATGCATTGATCACATTATAGTGTATTCTGTATTATTGTTGCAATAAATACAATGTTTCTTTTATTTACGATATTTTTTTCTTCAATTTATTCGTGTCCTCCTTTTTGTTGTAAAAAAGTTGGTCACCTTATTATTAATCATCACACAGTCAGCTAGATGATCAGTCTGGATTTGACATTTTTGTCTACCTATCAAATCCTTACCAAGGACTTGGGATAGGCAGATGTGGATGTTTGAATTGATGGTATTACAGATATTGTCGCAGGATGGAAGCAGTTCCTAGTACGGCTGCCTTTTGCAATTGACTAATGGCGAATTTGTCAATGCCAAAGGTGTTCAAGTGGTGCTCCAGCTGTTTTCGGATTGCACCTAAGGCACCTATTACCATTGGCACTTACAAATTCACTATTATTATTATTATCATCATCATCAATCATTATTATTATTGCGTCCTTCGCGAAATGGCAAGACACGAGAAGCAGTTGTAGTTCTCAGGAACTCTTTATTCTTTAGTTCAGCTTAAAGTTGGAAGACGCCGGCAACGCCCAAAACTCTCGGCCTCTTTTATAGGCCTTTCCCGGGTCAATCTACAACTTTTGGCACGCCAGCACTTGTGCATGCACACAAGTATTGGCGAAGCCTGCCTGGTCCCGGGCAGCTTGCACCTGTCCGGGACCATTTGCAATGCCCCGAGCCTGCTTGCACAGGCTCGGGACATAACACCCCTTCCCCCCGGGCTAAAACTATTACCCATGCCATAATAATACATAACTCATTTTTTAGTGTAGTGCCATGTTCTCCAATACCAGGTAATCCCCGTTTTCCATCGACTTCAGTGCTCTACTTTTCTACTAGCTCTGTTTTGCCAATAGGGTTACAAAATCCTCTAAATACTTAGGAGATTTCCTTGCTCTCTGTGACCTCCTAAGTTCTGGGTACCTGCCAAGTACCCCTTGACTGAGGGGTGATGCGTGCGTGTCCCCCCTATTGTGCCTTGGTGGTCCCCAAGGACTGCTCCACTGCCTGGCCTGCTTGCTTGCCCACCGGGCTCGTCAGGCCAGGGCTTCTTTCTCTGTGTAACCTGGTTGTCCCGCCTATCTGTAGGCTCTCTGGCCCTTCTAAGTGACTGTCACTGTTGGGCGTTTCTGTAGAACCTCCTAGGTCCGTCCAAGACCCGTCAGGAGGCTGTCTGTCCCCTGAATCCCATTCTGTGTCCGGGCTTGTGTGGGTTTCAGTACTGTCCCAAAACTCAGTTGTCCCCTGAGTGAAGTCAGAGGTGTTGTAGTCAGGATTTGGTTCCTCGACAACCTCCCTGTGTGTTTGCCCCCTTCTAGGGATAGGGGTAGAGTCGGGCCAACTAGAAGGAGTGTGTGCCAGCTCTCTTGCAGGGTATGGATTGTTGGGATGCTCCCGGGTATTCTCTCTGACTGGAGTACTGCGTGATGCGGGTGAGTAGTGATTATGCCCCCGGGGTGACTCCCTGGCTGGAGTAGGCATTGATGCCTGGCTTCTAGTTGGGCTCCATGACTTCCTGTTGGGAGCACTTGCGGAATCTTGAGATGAGCTGTGTGTAGCTTCCCCATTGATAATGGGCATCAGCCCATGCCCCTCCCTTTGCCCAAAGGGTTCCCCCTCCCCCCCTGGAAAAGACCCAGGAGTCTCAGCGGGAAGGTCCCGTCTAGGGTGAAGTTGGTCGATGTGCCGACGCAGGACACGACCGTTGTCCAGGGACACCTCGTAAGACAGAGGACCTGTGACCCTGGATATAGAAGCGGGGACCCATGTATGACCAGGCCCGTAATTATGAGTCCAAACTGGGGCACCCACAAGTAGTTGCCTAGGTGCCCTGGGGTGTGAGACAGAAGGAGGCAGTCTGTCCGGATGCAACTGGTCAAGCTTGGTAGTCAGTTTGCGCCCCCAAAGAAGTTCAGCTGGGCTTCTCCCTGTAGAAGTGGACGGTGTGGTGCGATAAGAAAGGAGGAAGTCAGCCAACCTGTGATGCCAGTCTCCGTAGGTAAGTTTCTTCAAGGCATCCTTGGTGATGCAAACCATGCGTTCAGCCATACCATTAGTGGACGGGTGGAAAGGTGCAGAGGTGGCATGACGAATCATGTTAGCCTGCAAGAAAGCTTGGAATTCGGAGGAAGTGAATTGAGGGCCGTTGTCAGACACAATGACGTCTGGGAGCCCGTGTGCAGCAAAAATCCCCCTCAGTACCTGAATAGTCTTTGCAGTGGTGGTGGATGAGACAGGTACACCCTCAAGCCATTTTGAATGGCTGTCAACGAGGACCAAGAAGAATTGACCCTGAAAGGGCCCAGCGTAGTCAATGTGCACCCTAGACCATGGAGACTGTGTTTCCTCCCATCTATTTACAGGAGCTTGGGGCATTTCAGGGTGTGAGCATTGACAAAGGTGACATGCATGCACCTTAGCTTCAATGTCTTTGTCTAGGCCAGGCCACCACAAGTGGCTGCGTGCAAGAGTCTTCATTCGTACAATGCCAAGATGACCCTCGTGGAGGGAACCTAAGACCCTAGTCCTCATTGAGGTGGGAATGACAACTCTGCTTCCCCAAAGCAGACAACCCTGAGAGGTGGACAACTCATTCCTTTTAGACCAGAAACTCTGAAACTCAGGACCACGACAGTGCTCAGGCCATCCAGACAAAACCCAAGAAAGGACACGTGAAAGTGTGTGATCTGTGCCTGATTCAGCGGCTACATCCCTGGCATTCAGAGGGGACTCGGGCAAGGCTTGGATAGAAAGAAGATTGATAGCTGGCGCAGGGTCAGCTTCTATTACCGACAGGGGTAATCTACTGAGGCCATCAGCATGGCTCATTTCCTTCCCAGCCTTGTGAAGTAGGGAAAAATCATATGCAGACAAAAAGATAGACCACCTGAGCATCCTGGGGGAGATGATTTGGGGGGTTTGCTTACGTGTGATAAACAGTCCCAGCAAAGGCTTATGGTCAGTGAAGACCATGAAATGCCTACCATATAAAAAATCATGGAATTTTTTAATCCCAGCAACAACAGCTAAGGCCTCCCTGTCTATTTGAGCATAATTACGCTCAGCAGAAGACAATGTTCTGGAGTAATATGCAACAGGAACCTGAGTTCCATCAGACCTGAGGTGGCTCAGTACAGCTCCTACCCCATAAGGGGAAGCATCACAAGCGATGCACACAGGAAGGGATTCATTGAAATGTGCAAGTACACTGTTAGAAGTGAGTAAGGCCTTGACTTCATTGAAACTTGCCTCATGTGTTTGTGACCACTGCCACATTGCCTGTTTATCCAATAGCCTGTGAAGAGGCTCAGCTACACTAGCCTTATGTGGAAGAAAGGAATTGTAGAAATTCAGAAGGCCCAGAAAAGCCTGTAGTTCGGCCTTAGACTTTGGCCTAGGGGCTTGCATAATGGCTTTTAGTTTGGATTCAGCAGGATGAATCCCAGCAGCATCAATTTTGAACCCCAGAAACTCAGTAGAAGATACCCCAATTTTACATTTGTCCTTGAGTTTGAGTCCCGTTTTCCTGAACCTTAACAGGACAGCCCTTAGCCTTTCAGCTAGAATGTGTGTGGAGTCTCCTGCAATTAAGACATCATCAAAATAGGGGCAAAACCCTGGTATACCCCGTAGTGTGTTTTCCATTACGCTTTGGAAAATCCCAGGAGCGACATTTACTCCAAATTGTAGCCTCTTTACCTTGAAAGCCCCTCTGTGGGTCACAATGGTCTGAGCTATAGCAGTGTCATCATCAACAGGCAGCTGTTGATATGCCTGAGCTAGGTCAAGCTTTGCAAAAACACGCCCCCCCTTGAGGGAGGCCAGGATATGACTGACCACAGGAACAGGATAGGCATGTTGCTGTAATGCCTTATTCAGAGTGCATTTGTAATCAGCACAGATGTGAATGTCCCCATTTGCCTTGAGAGGCGTGACAATGGGGGTCTCCCAGGGACTGGAGTCAACAGGTTCTAGAATTCCTTGTTGGATCAGTTTATCCAACTCAGTGTCAATTTTACTCTTTAAAGCAAAAGGGACCCTTCTTGCTTTAATTCTAATGGGAGTGACAGTGGGGTCTAGCTTTAATGACACAGGGGGTCCTTTGAATGCGCCCAGCTGGAGGCTGAAAACATCTGCAAATTCTTTGCAGACTTCCTGTAGGTCGAGTGTTTGTAGGCTGTTGAGCCCTGTGACGTGTATCCCCAAGGCCTCAAACCAATCGAGTCCTATGAGACTCGTTCGTTCACCCCCTACTACTAATAGGTCTAGTGGACCCTCAAAATCCTTATACTGTACGTTAAGGGTGGCCTCCCCCTTAACACACACTCTGGAGTTTTGAAAGTCTGTTAGCACAATGTCAGAAGGCCTCAACTTGGCCTGGGTTCCACTGCCGGAACAAATCTTCCTAAATGTATGCATAGAAATGATCGAAAGTACAGACCCTGTGTCCAGTTCCATAGTTAATGGAACCCCTTGTAGCTTCACCTTAAGTGACAGCTTTTTCTTAATGGGCTTGTGTGTGCCTGTCCTATAGATGCTTCTTCGCGAAGCGCAAAACCCCACCCTATTCTGGCTGGGAACCCTGGTACCTTTCAGGCGCAATTCTTCCTGAGGTTGTACCTTCTGTCGGCCCAGGCACACAGCTGCAATGTGTCCTTGTTTTCCGCATGCCCTGCAGATAGCGGAGGGGAACTTGCAGTCGGTTCTCTTGTGGCGACCTCCACAGCCGATGCACTTGGGGAGACCTGAAGAGCTTCCTTTTTGTTTCCCTTCCTTTGTGGGGTGGAGACGGTCCATTTCCTCGTCAGGATCCTCCTCAGAGTTCCTTTGACTTCTTTCTGGTGCACGGATGCAGCATCTGGACTGTTTCTGATCGGCCGCATGTTCTTGATGGCGCCGCCCGCTGCTTCTTCTGCGGTGACCTCTCTCAAGGCATCTTGGAAAGACAAGTCCTCCTTGGCAAAAAGTCTCTGTTGTAACTCTCTATGCCTTAGTCCGCATACAAATCTGTCCCTCAGTCGTTCTTCGAGGTCCTTGAATTCGCAATGTTTGGCGGCTTTCCTCAATGAGGCGATGTACTCCTTGGCCGATTCTCCGGGTCGATGATCCCTCTGCTCGAAGGTGTGGCGCCACACGATGACGGACATCTTAGGCTGGAAGTGCTCCTTCAATAGCTTTTTTAGATCTGCGTAGCTGACAGACTCTAGAGGAACAGATGCTGCAAGGTTCTCAGCGATTTCGAATGCATCTTGACCACAAATGCACAGCAGGGTGGCAGCCTTTAAACTATCTTCCCTCACTTGGTTCACCTTGAGGTAGTTTTCCACCCTGGCTACGTAGGACTCCCACCTCTCTGGATGTGAGACGTCGAATTCCGAAAGCCTTCCAATTTTTGCCATTTTTGTAGAAGGAAGGGTCTATCAGCCAGCCTACCCCCGAATGCACGCTGGATTGACGGGTAGCTGCCGAGTCAACGCCGTTCCTGCCGCTCAGGACTCACTCGGGTAAGTTTACACCTTTTCGGTGATGTAAGGCAATCCCATCCTCGTCGCCAGTGTTGCGTCCTTCGCGAAATGGCAAGACACGAGAAGCAGTTGTAGTTCTCAGGAACTCTTTATTCTTTAGTTCAGCTTACAGTTGGAAGACGCCGGCAATGCCAAAAACTCTCGACTTCTTTTATAGGCCTTTCCCGGGTCAATCTGCAACTTTTGGCGCGCCAGCACTTGCGCATGCGCACAAGTATTGGCGACAGCCTGCCTGGTCCTGGGCAGCTTGCACCTGCTTGGGACCATTTGCAATGCCCCGAGCCTGCTTGCACAGGCTCAGGACATAACAATTATCATTATTATTATTATGAAGGGAGATGGGGAGCGACCCGGCCGAGGTTGTCCTATTCGCTCCCATTCAGCTTGGCGCCCTCCAGCCTCTTATCTTTTAGCGTTGCCCGATGCCCACCCGGGAAGAGCAGGGTAACTCACCCAGCCGGAGTTTCGTGGAAAGACCGGCGTTCCGGCTCCTTTCCTCTCCCTAAAGAGTTTGGCGAGCGGCTGATAGCTGCGAGGGAGCAGAGCAAGTTCTTCTCTAAGGCCCGAGTTCAAATGGGTTGCCGTTCTTCCTCTTCTTCCAAAACTCAGTTTTCGCTTCCTTAGACCATTTCAGGGAACCGCCTAGCTTGCACGAGCCTAATCTTTGCAGCTAGAGCCGTCACAGCATCTCGGAGAATTTTTGTTTTTAAAGACTTCCAAACTTTTGTTTGCTGTAAAGAACAAGGGAGCTTGCTGGGGACGTTGCAGCCTGTGGAAATGTTAAATCAATCTTTAAAAGATAGAAAGAGAACAAACTAAGGTATATCCCAAGCAATTATGTCCGATCTGATTTTTGTTTTGTTTTGTTTTTTAAAAATGAGGACTTTCTACTTAGTCCCCTTTGAATGTCTGGGGGTGGCGGGGGAAAGGTGGGGGGCAGAGTAGCCCTGTACAAATTTATCAGAAAGCGTTTCCTCCTAAGTACAGCTGAGCTGATCAAGTAGCCAAGTAAAAGCCGGATCCAGAGGGAAGAAGGAGCACTTCGGAATTAGGCTTTGTTTCCAAAATCACAACGCGGTTGCTGTTGCCTTCTACTTTAGGAAACATTAGCTTAAAGTTTGCCCTGGAGGCTTCTCTCCTTTGAACTGGCGTTCAGGACAGTCCCACCTTTTATAAACTGCCCTATTACGCCGTTCCGGGATGGTCTCCAGAAGTGCCAGGTGACCAAGAAAACGTGACGCATTTCTTTTAAATTCTAAGCAAGCCTTGTTTATGTTCATGCAGGACAGTATTTTGGAAATGATTGAGAAAAGCTGCTTCGGAATAGACGGGAATGTTAATGTGTGTTTTCTCAGCATTATTGCGCAAGTCTGGGGAAAGCTTCAGCAGCTTTAAAAAAATAGAGATAAGGGTCATAGTTTTCCCACGTTATTCCCACTTCCCCTTTAGAAAAGCAGAAGGGAGAAATTACTGTGTGAACTGAAGAATTAAAAAAAGAGATTTGCTTTAAAAAAAGAAATGCTTCTAAGAAGAAGAGAGATGCAAATTGGAGTGTCTTGGTAAGGTTGGAATAAATAATTATACCATTTTAACCTTTTGTAAAACTTACATCAGAAGCAATAAAAAAAATTCTGGAGTCCATCATAGACATAGATGTAAATCAGCTGAGAAGTTGGCTGGGCAAGTTGGCTACTTTCCCCCATTTGTTATATTATGTGTTTGTTTTGTGAAGCCCAGAATGGTGTTTCAGTAAAGTGTTTTTGAATGTTGTAATGTTCTTATCCCCCCGCACCCCCCCCACCCCAGATGGTCAGCAGAGAGCTTGTAAGAATGAACAGGAGTAGACTTTTGGTAAGTATATCTCTTCCTAGTCAAGAAAGCCGCAGGATCAGTTAATTTACCTCTGGAGCCGAATTAATCCTCCATGTTTCCAGCTTAGACAGCTTTAAAATAAATGATAAATTTGCTTTCTGTGGAGTAAATTTTACACTGGAATGCCACAATCTCCTTCAGGTGAGCATTTGCTGGGTTTTCATAGGCTACAGGGGCAATGCTTTGAATATGTCTGATTTGCCTCTCATTGGAGTGATCACATATCCTTTGCCCACTTGCCACATTTGGGATGGAACTCTCTTACAAATTGGTACAGTCCTTCAAATGTGTTGCCATGTCACCATGCTGACTTGCACCATCGGTTCTCTATGTGGTCATTAAGCAAATGGCACACAGTCCTTAAGCACAAATTCAGATGAATGTGACTTACGACCTCCTGCTGGTTTCCCCATTGACTTCTGCTTGTCAGAAGCTGACTGTGAAGGTTGGTAATGGGGATCACAGGCTGATGAAGTGACTGTAAACAGAGGCCAGCTGCCAAGTAAGCAAATTGTGACTGAGCCCTTTAGTGAGAACTGCATACAAAAAGAGCCAACGAGGTTAGCTCTATTAATATTGATAATCTCTGAGTTCAGTGATTTTCTGAAATTTGGGGAACAGAAATGTCAAGAAATTGAACTAGCCAAGTGATCCCTTTCCTAAAGCAAAGCCTAAGAAACCAACAGCTACTAAATTACAGCTCAAAGCATCCTTCAGCAAAGGACAGTTTGCCCTGTGGCTGCAATTATGCAAAGTTCAACCTCTGGAGCCCCAGATGTTCAGTTGACTTTTTAAATACAACAATATGTAGAATGACCAAGATTCCACTCCAATGGGGTATCGCTATAAAGATGTAGCATATCAAATGATTCTCAACAATGTTGATCAGGATCCCAAAAATGATTCCAGTAATTCCTATGAGTATTTGGGTGATCTGCAGAAACAATTTCAGCTTCAACCTTCAGTTACAATTCACACTGCACAATCAAATCAACAGGACAGGACAGCAGGGGAAACAAAACACATGACATACATAATTTAGATTTTATCCCCTCCCTTCTAAAAGACTTGCAACTTTACTTTATATCCTCTTAGCTACCAGCCAGTAGGGTGCACTACAACAAGCAATTTCCTCCTTCTCCAGCCATAGATATTCTTACTTTCAACGCTTTTTCTTATATTTATAAAGATTTTTTTTAAAGGAAGCTACTGTAAATACTAAGAAAAGGGATTTGTTTCTGTTGATTTTATTTTTCTAGACCTCACACTACAGGCCTCAAGATTACCTTAATGGAGATAGGTTATAAAGTTTGTAGATGTACATTATCTGGTCAGAATAACAAATGTTTCAAGAATGTTCATATGTGCACAACACAGAATCCTCATGATACTATTGCAACAGCATAGGATGGATGAATAACCTTTATTGTCATTTTTTTCCTGTGGGCACAACGGCACACATTAAAAATGAAAATTCCTTGTAGAGGAGGGATCTGCAACCGTGACAACTTTAACACTTTCCTCTGGTCCAGGAAAAACCTTTCTCCATGGCACCGGTCCCTAGTGCCCAAAAGGTTGGGGACCTCTGCCTTAGGAAACTCTTGAAGCTCTACCGCAAGTTCCCCCCCCCCCAGGCTTATTGAGGCAGAATAAAACATTGGGGAATGAGGAATTAAAAGACAGGGAACATATCTTTTATACGTTCTCTGTCTTTTTCCTTCCTTTCTATGGTCCCCAGCATTGCTAAATTTGCTGGCCTAAAGGAGCCGCACTTCTTGCAAAGCCCAGCATGGATTCTCCTGTGATCAGGGGCCCAGAGTCCTTGCCTTCCACTGCTCAGACTGCCAATCTTCCCATCCCAGTGAAGAACGTTTATCAGGGCAAACCTCTGGCCCTCGGGGGGGGGAGTATGGAGATGAGCGGAATGACGGTGCGTCTCTTGTTAGAAATCAGAAATGATTCATATTTATATGTTACTTACATGTAAGGGTCTAGGTTGTATACTGCTTTCGAGGCACAGGATCCGCTGCTGAACCAAAACCCAACGGAGCTGGAAAGACGCAGATGCTAAGCAAACAAAAACAAAAACAAAAACCAACAACTCAAACGTCATCGATCTTAAAATTCTCAAAGGCTGCTGCATCACCCGAGTGCAGCTTCTGCTTCGGACGAAAGCAGCTCTGGCTGTTTGCAGTCGATGAAACACTGGCAGGAATCACATTCTGATAAATGATGACAACCTACAGAAACATATAATGAGATTTTTTTTTAATTGAAAGTTTTTTTATTTTTTCCATATAAACATTATAAAAAATGTATACAATACAATTTTAAGATAAAATAAACATTATTACGACCTGCCCACTCCCCCCAGGCCGCGTCCACCCTCTCTTAAAACATTCCCTACTTCCCTCCTCTTTCTCACCTCCCATCCTACTCTCTTCCCCTCCCCCTCTCCTCTCACTGCCCTACTTCCTCTCTACACTTTCTCACCTCTCATCCCTATCAAACCCATGAACGCAGCATAAGGGGAGTGCCCAGGCCACACCCCTATAAGCAACCATTATCTATATTACACTTACCCCCCCACATTTCCTCCCTCCCACCCCCAACCCCCCTCCCTTCACTTCCCAGAGCAGAATACAGGGTTAATAATTAGAAGAATTTATAATAATAAGAAAAAAGAAAAGAAAAAGAAAAAAGAAAAAAAATAATAAAAAAGGAAAAAAATACCATATTTAACCTTTAACTCCATAGCCTATAAGACAATTCTCTGTAATATTTACTATAATATTCATTCATAAAATAAGTGAAACTTTTTAATTCCATACTTTTTCTGAATATAATCTATCCATCTTCTCCATACAGTAATATATCTTTCTTGTGTATGATCCTTTAAATAAGCAGAAATTTTTGCCATCTCTGCAAAACTAGATACTTTAAATACCCATTCTTCTAAAGTAGGCAAAGAATCTTTCTTCCAATATAAACCTATTAATAACCTTGCAGCAGTTAATAAATTCAACATCAAAATAGTTTCTTTATCATTTAAATCCACAAAGATACCCAATAAAAATAGTTGAGGAGTGAACTTTATCTTCCTTCTAAAAATCTTTTGAATGTTCCACCAAATCATAATCCAAAATGCCTTTACCTTTTTACAATTCCACCAAATATGAAAATATGTCGCATCTTTATTGCCACATCTCCAACATTTGGGCTGTATGTTAGGATACATACAAGATAATTTTTTAGGATCTAAATGCCATCTGTAAAACATTTTATAAAAATTTTCTCTCAAATTTTGAGCTTGTGTAAATTTAACATTTCTAGTCCAAATTGTCTCCCATAAATCCAATGAAATCGGTTCCTGTATATTTTGAGCCCATTTAATCATACAGTCTTTAACCAATTCTGTTTCCGAGTCTAACTCTAATAAAACATTGTAAATTCTTTTTATATGGGCCTGACTCTGATTTTTAATCTGAATAACCAATTGTTTATCTTCTAATGTTATTCCCTCTTTCTTATTTACAGTCCATCTATCCACTATTTGTAAGTATTGAAACCATGACTGTAGAGTATTTTCTTGCCTTAATACATCTAGGGATTTCAAATGCCAATTCGAACCAGACCAAATTAACAATTCTTTATACGAGATTTTATCGAAATTTGTCCCCTTAGAAATTCCCTCAATTGCATGTCTGGGAATCCCCCAGATAGGTATTTTGTAATTCAATCTGTAATAATACTTTTTCCAAACATGAAGTAAGGCATTCCTCAAAATATGTAATTTAAAAATCCGATCAACTTTCTTATTAAAAATCAGGTATGCATGCCAACCATATATTAAGTCCCAACCTTCCAAAAACAGAATATCCTTATTTGTTAAGTTGAGCCAATCGCTTAACCAAGTTAAAGCGGCTGTATCATAATATAATTTCAAGTTGGGTGCCTTAAGTCCTCCTCTTTCTCGAGCATCCTGTAAAATCTTAAACTTAACCCTTGGTTTCTTTCCGGCCCATATAAAATTGTTGATACCCCTTTGCCATTCCTCCAAATTTGCCTCTTTTTTAAAAATAGGTATCATCTGAAACAAAAAAAGGAACTTTGGTAGAACATTCATTTTTACAGCTGAAATTCTCCCCAACAATGACAATTGCAATTTTTTCCAGTCTTTTAAGTCCTTTTGTACTTTTCCCCATAATGGTTCATAATTATTCTTATACAATTTTCCATTTGAAGCAGTTAAATATACTCCCAAATATTTAACCTTTTTTACCATCTGAAAACCTGTGGCTTTGACCAAACTTTCCCTATCCTTAACTAACATATTCTTAGATAATATCTTAGTCTTATAATTATTGACTTTAAAACCAGAGACATTCCCATACTGTGTTATAAGTTCTAATAATCAATCGCTTGATTCGGTTGTTCCAAAATTAAAACCAAATCATCCGCAAAGGCCCGCAATTTATACTCATTCTTCCTTATCTTTACGCCCTTAATTACCTTTGATTCTCGAATCTGAATCAATAAAATTTCCAACGTTAAAACAAATAACAATGGGGATAATGGGCATCCTTGTCTTGTCCCTTTTTCAATATTAAAATTCTCAGTCAATCCCCCATTTACAACGATTTGTGCGGATTGTTGCTGATATATAGCTTTAAGTGCATGTAAAAAATTATCCCCAAAATTCATTTTCTCTACCAATGAAAATAGAAATTTCCAATCTAATTGATCAAAGGCTTTTTCAGCATCCAAAAAGATAAAAGCCACAGGAATCTGATTATTCTTATCCAAGTATTCAATTAAATGTATAATTTGTCTAACATTATATTTCATATATCGTCCTGTTATAAATCCTGTTTGGTCATTATGAATCAAGTCCTTCATAACCTGCATTAATCTGTTTGCCAAAATTTTTGTAAAAATCTTATAATCAACATTTAATAATGAAATTGGCCTATAATTCTTAGGGTCTGTAAGATCCTGATCTTCCTTTGGAATCAGTGATATAAAGGCTCTTTTCCAAGAAGGAGGCACTTGTGTACCCAACATAATACTATTAAAAAGTTCCTTTAGTAGGCTCCATCATTTCTTCAGATAAAGTCTTATAATACCTCGAAGTCAATCCATCTGTTCCCGGAGATTTTCCAACCTTTAACTGCTTAATAGCTAAACCAATTTCCTCCACAGTAATTAATCTATTCATCCCATTTTGTTGTTCCTCTGAAAGTTTAGGAAAATGCACAGATTGTAAGTATTTGTCTATATCCACACCCTTTATGTTATCACTTGAATATAATTTTGTATAAAAATCTAAAAAACTCTTTTGGATCAAATTTTGCTGAAAAATCTCAGTACCTTTATATTTTACTTTCTCTATAACTCTAGCTCTCTGTTTCTTTTGTAACTGATAAGCCAACCACCTCCCAGGCTTATTCGCGTTACAGAAAGCATTATGTCTCATGTACGACAGATTGGTAGCCACTTGATCTGCCATCAATATATTAAATTGTTCCTTAAGCATCTTTATAGATACCTTTAAATTATTGTCAGTTGGATTAAGAACAAACTCTTGTTCTTTTAATTTAATCTCTTCTTCTATTTCTCTATGCCTTTTTAACTCTTTTTCCCTAAAAACCTTATTCAATTGAATCAAAATTCCCCTCATATATGCCTTACTGGCATCCCAAACCATGGACATCGATGTTCCCTTATTCATGTTTATAGCAAAAAAGTAATGAGATTTTAAGCCAGTTGTTTGCATGCATTTCTCATTCCACAGTTCAGAATAGAAATTCTCAGCTTGCCAACAGCTTCTTGAATGCTTCTATCTCTCCTTGTTTCAAATAAGGCTCAGAAATACTTTTGGTTCCATTGCCAAGAGGAATCTGGATAAAGACATCACTTCCTCTCTTTAAAGCAACTGCATCCTTTTCTGGTTTTACATGGCTGGTGCTGCTTCCCCAGAAAGAAATGCTTCATATGCTCTCACACATTGTTGTTATTATTATTATGCCTGATCTTTGTTAAATGTGGACACATTGCAGCATCTGGGTATCTTTTAAGCCTTCTACACTCTTCTTTGTTGTTAAGCACCAGGGCCGGCAAAATGAGAGAGAAAAGAGAGAGAGTATCCCAAACAATGACACACACATACACACACACACACATGCAAACACCCCTATGACCCTCTTTATTTCTGTGGAACTTAGAGAAAATAAAAACAGCAAGTAATATGTGCTCAGCAGTTTATTATTATTAGTCTGGAGTGCAGTCTTGCCTAAAATAAAACAGTGAGATAAGCTGGATGGGCAGAAGGCAGCCTTGATGGAAAGTCGAGTGGCAAGGAAACACATTTTTTCTTCTGTATACATTTATATCCTGTCTTCATTATTTTTATAAATGATTTAAGGCAGCAAACATAGCTAATATTCCTTCCTCTTCCAGCTTTCCCCACAACAACCCTATGAAATTAGTTGGGCTGAGAGAGGGACTAGCCCAGAGTCACCCAGCTGGCTTTTCTTTATAAGGTGGGACTAGAACTCACAGTCTCCTGGTATCTTAACCACTAGAACAAACAGGTTAAAATTTTAAATTATGGCTATAAATTTGACTCTTTAGTTTTCATTGGAATATACGGCTGCTGAAGGCTTCCCAGAGTCATTGTTAAATCCCACAAATCAAATTCTGGAGTATGTTGCAAGCATTAGATGATTTCACACAACTAGCATAATTGGTTGTACGAGTGTAGCTGAGTGCAAAAAAATATTTACCTAAGTTCTGTTGAAGTAAGCTTTGGATTTTGTCTAATCTATGACACAACCATTGTAAAGTGGAAACTATAGCTTATCCATAATGTGTTGTATAAACTCAACCAATTATACATTTTCCAACAGCAAAACATAACAAGGTTGGTACAAGGTGCCAACCAGTTCACAGAGACATGTCTTAACCAGCAGTCAAGAACATTCACATTCTCAAGATCTTTTACACATGGTGTTTGGCTTAGCCCACTAAATATTTTAGGTTCCGCTGAGTTAAAGTTCCATGCAAATCCTTAAAAAGCTCAAGTCTTCAATTTTGCAGGAGCCAATGTAGTTGGGAATAGCTGTCAAGAAGGAAAAGCAACTCAAGGGAACTCTGGCTGTTTGCAGTCGATGGGTGGATGTTCAACACTGGCAGGAGTCACATTCTGATAAATGACAACAACCTAAAGAAACATAAAATGAAATTTTAAGCCTCTTGTTTGCATGCATTTCTCATTCCACAGTTCAGAATAGAAATTCTCAGCCTGCCAACAGCTTCTTGAATGCTTCTGTCTCTCCTTGTTTCAAATAAGGCTCAGAAACACTTTTGGTTCCATTGCCAAGAGGAATCTGGATAAAGACATCACTTCCTCTCTTTAAAGCAACTGCATCCTTTTCTGGTTTTACATGACTGGTGCTGGTTCCCCAGAAAAAAATGCTTCATATGTTCTCACACATTTTGGGGATTCTACCTGAAGTGTTGTCTAGACTGTGTGCAGATGAGGTGGTACTTATTGTCAATTTTATTATTATCAAACTCATTTGCTACCCATCTTCCAGTCTGAGGCAACTCTGAGCAAGTCTTAGTTAGAGATGAAGGTTGAGCTCACTGAGATACGTAAGGTGGTTTTTTTTCCGTTAGATTTATTACAATATGAGAATCAACCATAACTTGGGATTTGCAACATAGCATACTGTATCAAACCAAATGATTGTTTTGTTTCTTTGACAGAACACTTAGTACAATGTATGAGCTACCGTAGAAACTAAGCTTATTGGCCAGCATTTGTTTCTGAATCTGCTTCCCTTGATTAACTACCCTTCTTCCTTTGGAATCTTACCGTTTCAGTGAAGGTATTTTGGCAAAGCATTTTACAGCCAAATGATGCGACAGAGATGGTGATGCAAAACTCCAGGATGGTGAACATAA
This sequence comes from Crotalus tigris, assembly GCF_016545835.1. NCBI lineage: Eukaryota > Metazoa > Chordata > Lepidosauria > Squamata > Viperidae > Crotalus > Crotalus tigris. Next base: position 2,375,845 of record NW_024100508.1, read on the forward strand.
TAAGAACAGCCAAAATTCCATTAATGATATTCTATCAATGAAGCAGAAGAGAAACATATCTATTTTTATAAATAGAGATAGCCATATGTATCTCCAGTTCTAGAGTAAGGAAGATGACCTGGATTAGATATGCAGGCTCTGTTTTGCCTGGGCAAAAGGGAAGAAGAAGTGTTTTTTTTTTAAGTGGAGAGCAATGAAATAATTCAAGAGTAGCTCAGGTCAACACCTCCCTAATTCAGGGAAGAAGGACAGCCCAAACAATATTGCAAGTTTCTGTTATTACAGCCAATTTCAATAACATTAGTAGTAGCTTTCCTGCAGAGATGGTTTACAGGTCAGTTCTACCTCATCAGACTGACTAATACCTCCTGAGTAGCATAGCTAGCATCTAGTCAAGGTGGGACCCGTTGAAACCATCTAGTTTGGTCATAGTCCACACAACAAAAACTGCAAACTACATTTTTGTGAAATAAACAGTTAACATTTGATTTAAAAAAAGTGAAACACCAGGCACAATGATTCAATTAAATCTCTGGCAAAACTTTGGCTGCACTGATATAGCTGTCATTTTAATTCTTAGCCATGCCTTGAAGATATCACTCTTGAAGCTGTTCTGAAAAGATTGGGAGAAAGAAAATTAGAGCAGGCCAAACTCTTGAAACCCCCTAGACAACTTTTTAGAGCAATTCTGGAAAATCACAGACTTACAAGAGTTTCGTAACACTTTCCCTCATAACTGTGTTCAAATTCATTGCAAAAGTGCCAGAAATGATATGAAAAATGGGTGGTGATACTGGAAGACAGGAATATGATGCCAATACCAGCTGATACAGCACTTATCACATTCATTGCCAGCGCACCTTGCACCTAGGAGGAATAAAATAAATTAATAAATGTACAAAAATGGGCGCACGCATATGAAGAGATTCAGCTGGCTTTGTGCTCTGAATTTGCTTCAGACTTTTACTCTCTACACCAGGGGTTCCCAACTGGGGATGCTCGCACCCCCTGGGGGTGCAAGACGATATTCCAGAGGGTACAAAAACCTGGGTTTAGAAGTTTCAAAATTATAGTGTATATGCACCATTTTTTGTAAGGGGTGCGAGAATATATCAGAAGCGTTCTAGGGGTGCGGGGTATAGAACTGCTGCTCTAAACCCTCAGGTATGGCTGAATTCCCTTCATGTTGTTCTTAAGTAGTGCAACTGCCTCATCTAATCAGAATATTCAGTTGGAGATTGAGACAAAGAACCTCTTTGCCAAATGTTAGCATAAAATGACCCACAAAACACCTGGAGTTTCAAAAAAGGGAATTCAGGACAAGAATTTGGAGTGGAGAGGCTCTTAAACAACAAGCCAGAATCATCATGATGCACCAATAGATGTTAATGATCCAGGAACATCATAAATCCACCAAGCTCCAGATTGGCAATCCAGGAGCTTGTAGCTCTCCAGGGTTTGAGACGAGAGGTTTTTTTTTCCAACCTTTCTTGAAGAAGGGGGAGATCATGGCCAGAATCCCAGAGATGGAGGGTTTCTGATTTAGCTATGTCGTTCACTTGGGTCACATGGGTTAATTACCAGAGGGATCTTGGGATTCCGAGCAGCTGCCACAGCTAAGGATCCAGAGATGATGTACTGGAAGAGAAGGAAAAGCAAGGGAACCATAATGGCTACATGCCCAGAGAACAATGTAGACCCATAATCTCTCTCTCTCCCACCTTAAATTCCTGCCTACTGTTTTCTGATTATCTGTTGTGCTAAAACTCAATCAACGTTCCCTATTCCAGTTGAAGATGCAGCTGATTTGAGGCATTAAAGAAGGAGCTACAGTCACAGGCATTTTACTTTATGTAGCACTGCAGTAGTATTCAGCATTTTCCCCATGTTGTTGTGGCAAGGACACAGGTCCCCAGCGGCTGTGAACAACTCTCAGACTCAGGAGTCAAGTTGAATGAAACCACTAGGAAATGTAGCCCTAAATGGTAACTGATATTCAGAGTGATTATCTGGGCAGTCCTCACCCACCAAAATTGAGTTGGGCAACTTGGTGCAATTATTAAGTGTTATGTGACATTCCCTGTTGCAATGTATGGCTGTGAAAGTTGGACTATAAGAAAGCCTGAGCGCCAAATATTTGAGGCCTTTGAACTATGGTGCTGGAGAAGACTCCTGCGAGTCCCCTGGACTTCAAGGCGATCAAACAGGTCAGTCCTAGAGGAGATGAACCCTGACTGCTCTTTAAAAGGCCAGATCCTGAAGTTGAAACTCAAGCATTTTGGCCACCTAATGAGAAGGAAGGACTCACTGGAGAAGAGCTTAATGCTGGGAAAGATAGAGGGCAATAGAAGAAGGGGACAACAGAGAATGAAGTGGCTGGATGGAGTCACTGAAGCAGTAGGCGTGAGCTTAAATGGACTCCAGAAGATGGTAGAGGACAGGAAGGCCTGGAGGAATGTTGTCCACGGGGTTGCAATGGGTCGGACACGACTTCGTAACTAACAAAAACAAATGTGACCTGATTGTGTTGACAGTTCCAGATGCAGTAATGGAGCAAATCAAATAAGTCGTTAAGCACAAATTCACATGGATGTGACCTGCAACCTGTTGCGGCGAAGCTTCCCCATTGACTTAACTTGTCAGAAGCCAATGATGAAGGCTGCAAATGGTGATCTGATGACCACGGGATGCTAAAGCCACTGTAAATGCACACCAGTCGCCAAGCAACGAAATTGCAATCGTGTGGACATTGAAGACATTTTGATGGACAGTTGTTTGAAAACCGGTTTCTCCCCCCCACACACACATACACACACATTGTGATTTGAAATGATCGCTGAATGAGCTGGTTGATAAGTGAGGAAAGAGAGTCAATGTAATAACTTCTATTAAGGTTTGTAATCTCTCAGTTCAGCGGTTTTCTGAAATCTGGAGAAAAGACATAAGGCACAAACTGGAACTAGCCAATCTGCTGAACTATAGCATCCTTCAGGTAAGACCGGTTTGCCCTGCTGTGATGTGCATTTTGGATCCCTGGTTGGGCTGTTGACCTTTTGAAATACACCATTATGTAAAATTACCAGGATGCCACTCCAATAAGCGATCTTTATAATAGTATAGATCATGAAAAAATCATTCATTATATCGAGCAGGATCCCAAAAATCATTCCTATGATTCCTATGAATATCTGTATGATCTGGAAAGAGAGAGAGAGAGAAATCACAAGATCAGTGATAGTCAGGAGTGATTATCAACAAAATTCTAAATGTCCCTGAACCGCAACTCAGCATTGGTTGCTGGTTTAGATCACTGATGTTCATCAGCCTCTGGACAATCTATTTCTTTCTTCCTGTCATCTGAGCAACTGGCCAGTAGGAGGCACTACACAATCAATTTCATCCTTGTTGGGACTCATCAGGTATAGACAGCAATATGTTCCACCATTTATATAGCACACTTTATAATATTCTTTCTCTTTCTTTACGTTCAATCCTTTCTGATAAAGATTTTGAAAAAGGATGATACAAACTAAGAAAAGGATTTTTTTTTGTTTTAATTTCATTTTTCTAGGCCTCATGATACAACCCTCAAGACCACCTTCCCTTAAGGGGGAGGGGGTTATATACTTCTTAGCTGTTACATTAACTGGCCAATAAAACAAATGGATCAACAATGCTCATATGTACAGTAGTGGCCAAAATTGTGGAAACCTTTTAGGAAAAGTGTACAGTAGAAATGCCACCTTTGGTTAATTTTCCATCAATTTTTCTTTCAATTTCTTTATAACTGTAGCCTTGTTCACTTAATAATACTATTTTACATCGCTTTCTGGGTGACCAGTCAACTCTTTGCACCATTACTTTAATTTTATTATGTTTTACAAGCTCACTAAATGAAAGAAGATAAAAAAACCCAACCAACTTAATAGCGATCAAATAACACACTGACAAATGTCCTCCTCTCAGCTTCAGTACATGACATCAGTAACTGAATCCTACTGTGATCTGATTGGCTCAATGCCAAAACAAGATGACACCTGATTGGCTCTCTAAACACTCATGCTCATTGGCTACCATCAGATGAAGGAAAGCTACCTGATATCAACCTAAGCAAGTTATGCTTCCTTTTTCTGGTTATTTGGCTATAACTTTTCATAGAGTACAGTACAGATAATTGAACAAACTTTGTTGCATTACATTCTTGATTAAATTATCTTTCCATTGATACATAATTTTATGGTGCTACTCCAAAAAAAAGTGGTGTTCTTAGGCATCAAACCTCAAAAATACACTTTTCCCAAAAGGTTTCCACAATTTTGGCCACTACTGTACATAGCAAAGTATCCTCCTAGTCCTATTGCAACAGGGGACCCAGAGATTTGCAAAACAGGAGGAAGAATCATCATTCCATTTCTCTCCATACTCACCCCCAGGGCCAGAGGTTCACCCTGATAAAATTTCTTCAGTGGGACTGGAAGATCAGTCTGAGTGGTGGAAGGCAAGGACCCTGGGACTAGAGGAGCATGCATGCTGGGCTTTGCAAGAAGGGCAGCTCCTTTAGGTCAGCAAAGTCAGCAATGCTGGGGACCATAGAAAGGAAGGAAAAAGAGAGAGAATGTAGAAAAGACATCTTTTAATTTCCCATTCTCAATTTTGACTTTGTATGCATTTGTCCTTATGGCTTGGTCTTCTGCAGACAGAATTAGTCCCTCGGTCTCTTTCTTCAACTTTCCTGCTCTTTAATCCATTGCCAGGTCTTGTTAGTCTCTGCTTTCCCAGCTATTTTTTTTTTAATGTACTGGCCATGTAGTGCCTTGTCTTCCATGCCTCCATTCTGTTCTTCATTTGGTCTTTCTTGGAGGCCAGTTTGGTCTCTCCAGTAGTCAGCAATATAATACCTACAATACCTGGTATAATACCTTCAGTGCATCTTCATCACTGCCCTTCAGATGTTCTTCCAAAGCCATTTTTTTCTTCTTCAACCATCTGATGTACTTGCAACATTCCACGCCCACCTATTTGCCTTGCTAGATAGAGTCTGTCAATGTAACCGGGTGGATGAAGGGCAAGACATCGACAGACTCTATCTACCAAGGCAAATTATTATCATCATCATCATCATCATCATCATCATTAATCATCGCACAGTCAGCCAGATGTTCAGCCTGGATTTGACATTTTTGTCTACCTATCGAGTCCTTACCAAGGACCTGGGATAAACAGATGTACAGTAGATGTTTGAATTGATGGTATTACAGATGTCCTGACAGGATGGAAGCAGTTCCTAGTAAGGCTGCCTTTTGCAATTGTCTAGTGGCGAATTTGTCAATGTCAATGGTGTTGGTGGTGCTCCAGTTGTATTGGGATTGTACCTAAGGCACCTATTACCATTGACACTGACAAATTATTATCATTATCATTATTAATCATTATTATGAAGGGAGACAGGGAGCGACCTGTTCTAGGTTGACCTATTTGCTCCCGTTCGGCTTGGCACCTTCCAGCCTCTTATCTTCCCAGCGTTGCCCAACGCCCACCCGGGAAGAGCAGGGTAACTCACCCAGCCGGAGGTTCGTGGAAAGACTGGTGTTCCGGCTCCTTTCCTCTCCCTTAAGAGTTTGGCGAGCGGCTGATAGCTGCGAGGGAGCAGAGCGGGTTCTTCTCTAACGCCTGAGTTCAAACGGGTTGCCGTTCTTCCTCTTCTAAAACTCAGTTTTCACTTCCTTAGATCATTTCAGGGAACAGCCTAGCTTGCATGAGCCTAATCTTTGCAGCTACAGAGACGTCACAGCATCTTGGAGCATTTTGTTTTTAAAGACATCCAAACTTTTGTTTGCTGTAAAGAACGAGGGAGCTTGCTGGGGACGTTGCAGCCTGTGAAAATGTTAAACTGATCTTTAAAAGATAGAAAGAGAACAAACTAAGGCAGGGCTTTTCAACCTTTTCACCCATTATATCACTTTTAGAATATGGCAACATCCAAGTACCACCAGTCGCCTAGCAAGGTGTCAAAAACTTGATGACCTTTATTCGTGGTTTCAGTATAGATAATTATTGGAAAGGTAGAAGATAGATTATAAAGTGGGTTTGATTAGAGAGGATAAAAACTTGCTGAAACAAATTAAAGATCAAAGTCGAACTCACATAAAAAGAATTTATTGTGTATTAGTGGAATTGGATTCAGAAACAGAATTAGTTAAAGATTGCATGGTTAAATGGGCTCAAAATTTTGATGAACCTGTTTTATTAGAAACATGGGAGATAATTTGGGTGAGGAATATTAAATTTACGCAAGCTCAAAATTTACGGGAAAATTTTTATAAAATGTTTTATAGACGGCACCTTGATCCACAAAAGATGTCTCGTATGTATTCAAATTTGCAACCTAAATGTTGGAGATGTGGTTGTCTGGATGCAACGTATTATCATATTTGGTGGTCATGTAAAAGCATAAAAGTTTTTTGGATAAAGATATGGTGGAATATTCAAAAAAATTTTAATAGAAGGATAAAATTCACTCCACAATTGTTTTTGTTAGGTATTATTGTTGATTGTGACGATAAAGAAATTATTTTAATGTTAAATTTAATCACAGCGGCAAGGTTGTTGATAGGACAATATTGGAAGAAGGAATTTTTGCCTACTTTGGAGGAATGGTTTTTTAAAGTTTCTTACTTATCTGAAATGGCAAAAATTTCGGCTTATTTGAAAGATCAATCGCAAGAGAAATATCTCTTGGTGTGGAAAAGATGGATAAACTTTATAAAGTATAAGTATGATATTAAAAGATATTATTTAGCTTTTGAATAATTTATGTTTAAAGTTTAAGATAATAAGTATTTTTTATTTTATATATATATATATATATTGGACTTAAAGTACTTAAAAAATTGTTTTTTTTAATGTAATATTTGTTTGAGGTTTATTTAAGTTTAAATGTTTTGTATTTTTTAGTTCTAGTTAACCCTGTATTCAGCTCTGGGAAGACGGGGGGAGGGTTTCTGGGAGGGTAGGGAGGCAGTGGGAGAGGGATTTTATTGTAAAATTGCAAAAAAATTTAATTAAAAAAAAAACCTTGATGACCAAAAAAAAGAGGAAAAAAGTGATAAAATACAGTTAATCCTCGATTTATAACAGTTCACTTAGTGACTGTTCAAAGTTACAATGGCACTGCAAAAAGTGCCCACCAAGCCACAGCTGAGCAAAACACCTGCCTGCCCGCCCAGCAGTGCTCTTCCTCCTGTCCGAGGTTTTCATTGTTGTGAGCATTTTTGTTGAGGATTGGCAGTGGGGGTGGGGCGGGAGGTGTTTGGTTTTTATTTCCCCCGTCTGCTGGGTGGTTGCAGCAGGTTTTGGTCATTTCACATGACCCTGGAACACTGTGACTGTTATAAATATAAATCAGTTGCCAAGCATCTGAATGTAAATCACAAGACCCTGGAGATGCTGCAACATTCCAGCTAATCGGCGCTTCTTCTGGGCTCAGCAGAAGTGCCAGGATCAGTGCTGCTTTTCAGCTGGAGCCTGTTGTTGATCCTGGCGCTTCCGCTGAGCCCTGACAGCCCCGAAGCACCGATCAGCTGGAAAGCGGCATTGATCCTGGCGCTTGCACTGAGCCCTGACAGCCCTGCAGCTCCAGCCATCTCTCGCTCAGGCTTGTGCAGTGCTGCCACTGGTTCAGCTCATTCCCCTCCCCCACTACCACTTTTCTAGGATGGTCGTGTACCACCTGCCAGGTGCCAATGTACCACAGGTGGTACCCGTACCACTGGTTGAAAAGCCTTGAACTAAGGTATATCCCAGGCAATTATGTCCGATCTGATTTTTGTTTTGTTTTGTTTTTTTTAAAATGAGGCCTTTCTACTTAGTCCCCTTTGAATGTCTGGGGGTGGCGGGGGAAAGGTGGGGGGCAGAGTAGCCCTGTACAAATTTATCAGAAAGCGTTTCCTCCTGAGTACAGCTGAGCTGATCAAGTAGCCAAGTAAAAGCTGGATCCAGAGAGAAGAAGGAGCACTTCTGAATTAGGCTTTGTTTCCAAAATCACAACGCGGTTGCTGCTGCCTTCTAGTTTAGGAAACATTAGCTTAAAGATTGCCCTGGAGGTTTCTCTCCTTTGAACTGGCGTTCAGACAATCCCACCGTTTATAAACTGCCCTATTACGCCGTTCTGGGATGGTCTTCAGAAGTGCCAGGTGACCAAGAAAACGTGACGCATTTCTTTTAAATTCTAAGCAACCCTTGTTTATGCTCATGCAGGACAGTATTTTGGAAAAGATGGAGAAAAGCTGCTTCGGAATACATGGGAATATTAACGTGGTGCCTGTGTTTTTTCTCAGGATTATGGTGCAAGTCTGGGAAAAGATTCAGCTGCTTTAAAAATAATAAGATAAGGGTCATCGTTTTCCCACTTACATATTGCAAAACATATTTTTGGAATTAAATTGAAATCATTAGACAGCCCTACTTGATATTATTTGCTTATCCCTCCCTCCCTACCCCTCCTTCCGTTTTTGTAAAATAAATGGTTGAGATTTTGTTGTCCAAATAGAGGGAACTTTATAAGCTTTTTTTCTGGCTTCAGAGATTTCAGCAAAAACCATCTTGCCAGACTTCTTTCCCAGCTCTTGATCTAAACGTTTCCCAATTATTTTAAAGAAGAAATTCTCACAAAAGTGATTTTTGTGTGCACTGTTATTTGGCTATCTTTACAAAACAAAGAATGATTTTCTGCTTAAAAAACAGAATTTAGGCAGAAATTGTTTATGTTATTCCCACTTCCCCTTTAGAAAAGCAGAAGGAAGAAATGACTGTGAATTGAAGAATTAAAAAAAAGAGATTTGCTTTAAAAAAAGAAATGCTTCTAAGAACAACAGTGATGCAAGTTGGAGTGTCTTGGTAAAGTTGGAATAAATAATTATACCATTTTAACTTTTTGTAAAACTTACATCAAAAATGATAAAAAAAATCCTGGAGTCCATCATAGACATAGATGTAAACCAGCTGAGAAGTTGGCTAGGCAAGTTGGCTACTTTCCTCCATTTGTTATATTATGTATTTGTTTTGTGAAGCCCAGAATGGTGTTTCAGTAAAGTGTTTTTGAATGTTGTAATGTTCTTATCCCCACCCCACCCCCCACCCCTGATGGTCAGCAGAGAGCTTGTAAGAGTGAACAGGAGTGACTTTTGGTAAGTACATCTCTTCCTAGTCAAGAAAGCCCCAGAATCAGTTAATTTACCTCTGGAACCAAATTAATCCTCCATGTTTCCAGTTTAGACAGCTTTAAAATAAATGATAAATTTGCTTTCTGTGGAGTAAATTTTACACTGGAATGCCACAATCTCCTTCAGGAGAGCATTTGCTGGGTTTTCATAGGCTATAGGGCCAAATTCTTTGAATAACTGTGATTTGCCTTTCATTGGACTGATCATATGTCCTTTGCCCACTTGCCACAGTTGGGATGGAACTCTCTTACAAATTGGTGCAGTCCTTCAGATGCTGCGAACTATGCTCAGCCTCATGGTGCAAGTTGAATTAAGCCACTAGGAACCATAGCCATGGAATGGCCACTGGTAATAGAATGGTTATACAGGCAAGTCTCCACCTGCCATGGTTGGGATGGAACTCTCTTACAAATTGGTACAGTCCTTCAATGTGTTGCCATGTCATCATGCTGACTTGCACCATCGGTTCTCTATGTGGTCATTAAGCAAATGACCACATAGAGCTACTGTAAATACTAAGAGAAGGGATTTGTTTCTGTATTTTATTTTTCCAGATCTCACGCTACAGGCCTCAAGATTACCTTAACAGAGACAGGTTATAAAGTTTATAGATGTACATTATCTGGTCAGAATAACAAATCTTTCAAGAATGTTCATACGTGCACAACACAGAATCCTCATGATACTATTGCAACAGAATAGGATGGATGAATAACCTTTATTGTCATTTTTTTCCTGTGGGCACAACGGCACACATTAAAAATGAAAATTCCTTGTAGAGGAGGGATCTGTAACCGTGACAACTTTAACACTTGTGGACTTCAGCTCCCAGAATTCCTCAGCCAGAATTCTATGCCATGCTGGCTGAGGAATTCTGGGAGCTGAAGTCCACAAGTGTTAAAGCTGTCAAAGTTGTAGATCCCTGTTATAGAGAATTCCGTTTCCTGGCTTCGCATCCCCCTTTTCGGCAACCGAGTAGATGGCCCGGCACATTAGCCGAAGCATGGGCAGTGCTTCAGGCTGGCCCTGCAGTGGAGAAACTCTTGGGGAATGGCGAAAGGGGACCCAGCATCCTTAGGACAGGGGTCCTCGACCCTTGGTCCGTGGACCAGGACCAGTCCGCAGCATGCCAGCAAGAGGGTCGCACAAACAAGCAAACCTCCACCCTCGGGATGCAGGCAGTATTCAAAACCACACCCCATCTGGAATGACGGTGCCTCTCTTGTTAAAAATTAGGAATGATTCATATTTATATGTTACTTACATGTAAGGGTCTAGGTTGTATACTGCTTTCGAGGCACAGGATCCGCTGCTGAACCTAAACCCAATGGAGCTGGAAACACGCAGATGCTAAGCAAACAAAAACAAAAACAAAAACCAACAACTCAAACATCATCGATCTTAAAATTCTCAAAGGCTGCTGCATCACCCGAATCCAGCTTCTGCTTCGGACGAAAGCAGTTCTGGCTGTTTGCCGTCGATGAAACACTGGCAGGAATCACATTCTGATAAATGACAACAACCTAAAGAAACATATAATGAGATTTTAAGCCACTTGTTTGCGTGCATTTCTCATTCCACAGTTCACAATACAAATTCTCAGCTTGCCAACAGCTTCTTGAATGCTTCTATTTCTCCTTGTTTCAAATAAGGCTCAGAAACACTTTTGGTTCCATTGCCAAGAGGAATCGGGATAAAGACATCACTTCCTCTCTTTAAAGCAACTGCATCCTTTTCTGGTTTTACATGGCTGGTGCTGCTTCCCCAGAAAGAAATGCTTCATATGGTCTCACACATTGTTGTTATTATTATTATGCCTGATCTTTGTTAAATGTGGACACATTGCAGCATCTGGGTATCTTTTAAGCCTTCCACACTCTTCTTTGTTGTTAAGCACCAGGGCCGGCAAAATGAGAGAGAAAAGAGAGAGAGTATCCCAAACAATGAGACACACACGCGCGCGCACACACCCCTATGACCCTCTTTATTTCTGTGGAACTTAGAGAAAATAAAAACAGCAAGTAATAAGTGCTCAGCAGTTTATTATTATTAGTCTGGAGTACAGTCTTGCCTAAAATAAAATAGTGAGATAAGCTGGATGGGCAGAAGGCAGCCTTGATGGAAGGTCGAGTGGCAAGGAAACACGGTTTGTCTTCTGTATACATTTATATCCTGTCTTCATTATTTTTATAAATGATTTAAGGCAGCAAACATAGCTAATATTCCTTCCTCTTCCAGCTTTCCCCACAACAACCCTATGAAATTAGTTGGGCTGAGAGAGAGAATGGCCCAGAGTCGCCCAGCTGGCTTTTCTTTATAAGGTGGGACTAGAACTCACAGTCTCCTGGTATCTTAACCACTGAACAAACAGGTTAAAATTTTAAATTATGGCTATAAATTTGACTCTTTAGTTTTCATTGGAATATACGGCTGCTGAGACTTTTATATGAAGGCTTCCCAGGGTCATTGTTACATCCCACAAATCAAATTCTGGAGTGTGTTGCAAGCATTAGATGATTTCACACAACTAGCATAATTGGTTGTATGAGTGTAGCTGAGTGCAACAAAATATTTTCCTAAGTTCTGTTGAAGTAAGCTTTGGATTTTGTCTAATCTGTGACACAGCCATTGTAAAGTAGAAACTATAGCTTATCCATAATGTGTTGTATAAACTCGACCAATTGTGCATTTTCCAACAGCAAAACATAACAAGGTTGGTACAAAGTGCCAACCAGTTCACAGAGACATGTCTTAACCAGCAATCAAGAACATTCACATTCTCAAGATCTTTTACACATGGTGTTTGGCTTAGCCCACTAAATATTTTAGGTTCCGCTGAGTAAAAGTTCCATGCAAATCCTTCAAAAGTTCAAGTCTTCAATTTTGCAGGAGCCAATGTATTCCAGAATAGCTGCCAAGAAGGAAAAGCAACTCAAGGGAACTCTGGCTGTTTGCAGTCGATGGATGGATGTTCAACACTGGCAGGAGTCACATTCTCATAAATGACGACAACCTAAAGAAACATATAATGAGATTTTAAGCCACTTGTTTGCGTGCATTTCTCATTCCACAGTTCACAATACAAATTCTCAGCCTGCCAATAGCTTCTTGAATGCTTCTGTCTCTCCTTGTTTCAAATAAGGCTCAGCACTTTTGGTTCCGTTGCCAAGAGGAATCTGGATAAAGACATCACTTCCTCTCTTTAAAGCAACTGCATCCTTTTCTGGTTTAACATGGCTGGTGCTGCTTCCCCAGAAAGAAATGCTTCATATGCTCATACACATTTTGGGGATTCTACCTGAAGTGTTGCTGGACTGTGTGCAGATGAGGTGATACGTATTGTCAATTTTATTATCAAACTCATTTGCTACCCATCTTCCAGTCTGAGGCAACTCTGAGCAAGTCTTAGTTAGAGATGAAGGTTGGGCTCACTGAGATAGGTAAGGTAGTTTGTTTCCATTAGGTTTATCACAATATGAGAATCAACCATAACTTGGGATTTGCAACATAACATACTGTGTGAAGCCAAATGATTATTTTGTTTCTTTGACAGCACACTTAATACAATGTATGAGCTACCCTAGAAACTAAGCTTATTGGCCAGCATTTGTTTCTGAATCTGCTTCCCTTGATTAACTACCCTTCTTCCTTTGGAATCTTACCGTTTCAGTGAGGGCATTTCGGCAAAGCATTTTACAGCCAAATGATGCAACAGAGATGGTGATGCAAAACTCCAGGATGGTGAATATAAGAAGAACAGCCAAAATTCCTTGAATGATATGCTATCGATGAAGTAGAAGAGAAACATATCTATTTTTATAAATAGAGATAGGCATATGTATCTCCAGTTCTAGAGTAAGGAAGATGACCTGGATTAGATATGCAGGCTCTGTTTTGCCTGGGCAAAAGGGAAGAAGAAGTGTTTTTTAAAAAACATGAGAGCAATGAAATAATTCAAGACTATCTCAGGTCAACACCTACAGTAGTGGCCAAAATTGTAGCAACCTTTTGGGAAAAGTGTACAGTAGAAATGACACCTTTGGTTAAGTTTCCACCAATTTTTCTTCTAATTTCTTTATAACTGTAGCCTTGTTCACTTAATAATACTATTTTACATCACTTTCTAGGCAACCAGTCAACTCTTTGGACCATTAATTTTATTACGTTTTACAAGCTCACTAAATGAAAGAACACAAAAAATCCCAACCAACTTGATAGCGATCACATAATACACTGATGATGTCCTCCTCTCAGTTTCAATACATGACATCAGTAACTGAATCCTACTGTGATCTGATTTGCTCAATGCCAAAACAAGATGACACCTGATTGGCTCTCTAAACACTCATGCTCATTGGCTACAATCAGATGAAGGAAAGCTACCTGATATCAACCTAAGCAAGTTATGCTTCCTTTTTCTGGTTATTTGGCTGTACCTTTTTATAAAATATACTACAGAAAATTGAACAAACTTTGTTGCATTACATTCTTGATTAAATTATCTTTCCGTTGATATATAATTTTATGGTACTACTCAAAAAAAGTGGTGTTATTAGCCATCAAACCTCAAAAATACACTTTTCCCAAAAGGTTGCCACAATTTTGGCCACAACTGTAATTCAGGGAGGAGGGACAGCACAAACAGCAGTGCATGTTTCTGTTATTACAGCCAATTTCAATAACATTAGCAGTAGCTTTCCTGCAGAGATGGTTTACTGGTCAATTCTGCCCAGGGTTTTTTTTCTCATAGAACGCCCAGAATGGAGTTCTGGCACTTTTTTGGATGGAAGCTTGTAGGGTAGGCAAGGCAGGTTATATGACATGTGTGAGTTCTGGCACCTTTTTTTTTTTTTTTTACAAAAAAAGCACTGGTTCTACCTCATCAGACTGACTAACACATCCTAAGTAGCATAGCTAGCACCTAGTGAAGGTGGGACCTGTCCACACAATAAAAACTGCAAACTACCTTTTTGTGAAACAAAGAGTTAACATTTGATTAAAAAAAGTGAAATGCCAGGTACAACAATTCCATTAAAACTCTGGCAAAACTCTGCCATTTTAATTCTTGCCCATGCCTTGAAGACATCACTCTTGAAGCTGTTCTGAAAAGATTGGGAGAAAGAAAATTAGAGCAGGCAAACTTTTCAAACCCCCAAGACAACATTTCTGTCCCTCCATTCCATGGTTAAAACTCTGTTTGAAAGATATTTTTGATCCCACCATGTCCCTCCAAAGATTTGCATGTCCAGCTAGAGGTTACCACGAGCTCCCTTTGCTTTCTCTGTCGTACTGAGGCCAACTTTTTAGAGCAATTCTGAAAGGTCACAGACTTACAAGACTTTCATAACACTTTTCCTGATAACTGTGTTCAAATTCACGGCAAAGGAACATGAAATGATATGAAAAACGGGTGGTGATACTGAAAGACAAGAATATGATGCCAATACCAGCTGATACAGCACTTATCACATTCATGGCCAGCGCACCTTGCACCTAGGAGGAATAAAATAAATTAATAAATGTACAAAAATGGGCGCACACATATGAAGAGATTCAACTGATTTTGTGCTCTGAATTTGCTTCAGACTTTTACTCTCTACACCAGGGGTTCCCAACTGGGGATGCTCGCACCCCCTGGGGGTGCAAGACGATATTCCAGAGGGTACAAAAACCTGGGTTTAGAAGTTTCAAAATTATAGTGTATATGCACCATTTTTTGTAAGGGATGCGAGAATATATCATAAGCGTTCTAGGGGTGCGGGGTATAGAACTGCTGCTCTACACCCTCAGGTATGGCTGAATTCCCTTCATGTTGTTCTTAAGTAGTGCAACTGCCTCATCTAATCAGAATATTCAGTTGGAGATTGAGACAAAGAACCTCTTTGCCAAATGTTAGCATAAAATGACCCACAAAACACCTGGAGTTTCCAAAAAGGGAATTCAGGACAAGAAGTTGGAATGGAGAGGCTCTTAAACAATCCAGAATCATCATGATGCACCAATAGATGTTAATGATCCAGGAACATCATAAGATTGGCAATCCAGGAGCTTGTAGCTCTCCAGGGCTTCAGATGAGAGGTTTTTTTTCCCAACCTTTCCTGAAGAAGGGGGAGATCATGGCCAGGATCCCAGAAATGGAGGGTTTCTGATTTAGCTATGTTGTTCACTTGGGTCACATGGGTTAATTACCAGAGGGATCTTGGGATTCCGAGCAGCTGCCACAGCTAAGGATCCAGAGATGATGTACTGGAAGAGAAGGAAAAGCAAGGGAACCACAATGGCTACATGCCCAGAGAACAATGTAGACCCATAATTTCTCTCTCTCTCCCATTTTAAATTCCTGCCTATTGTTCTCTGATTATCTGTTGTGCTGAAACTCAATCAACGTTCCCTATTCCAGTTGAAGATGCAGCTGATTTGAGGCATTAAAGAAGGAGCTACAGTCACAGGCATTTTACTTTATGTAGCACTGCAGTAGTATTCAGCATTTTCCCCATGTTGTTGTGGCAAGGACACAGGTCCCCAGCGGCTGTGAACAACTCTCAGACTCAGGAGTCAAGTTGAATGAAACCACTAGGAAGTGTAGCCCTGAATGGCAATTGATATTCAGAGTTATTATCTGGGCAGTCCTCACCCACCAAAATTGAGTTGGGCAAGTTGGTGCAGTTATTAAGTGTTATGTGACATGACTGTGTTGACTTATATTGACAGTTCCAGATGCAGTAATAGAGTGAATCAAATAAGTCATTAAGCACAAATTCGTATGGATGTGACTTGCAACCTGTTGCGACCGTAGCTTCCCCATTGACTTAACTTGTCAGAAGCCGATGATGAAGGCTGCAAACGGTGATCTGATGACCACGGGATGCTAAAGCCACTATAAATGCACACCAGTCGCCAAGCAACCAAATTGCAATCATGGGGACATTGAAGACACTTTGATGGACAGATGTTTGAAAACCGGTCCCCCCCCACACACACACACACTTATTGTGATTTGAAATGATCGCTGAATGAGCTGTTTGATAATTGAGGAAAGAGAGTCAATGTAATATCTTCTATTAAGGTTGTAATCTCTCCGTTCAGCGGTTTTCTGAAATCTGGAGAACAGACATAAGCCACAAACTGGAACTAGCCAATCTGCTGAACTATAGCATCCTTCAGGTAAGACCGGTTTGCCCTGAAGCTGCTGTGATGTGCATCTGGATCCCTGGTTGGGCTGTTAACCTTTTTAAACACACCATTATGTAAAATTACCAAGATGCCACTCCAATAAGCGATCTTTATAACACTATAGATGATGAAATAATCATTCATTATATCAAGCAGGATCCCAAAAATCATTCCTATGATTCCTATGAATATCTGTGTGATCTGGAAAAGAGAGAGAGAGAAATCACAAGATCAGTGATAGTCAGGAGTTGAGAACCAACAAAATTCCAAATGTCCCTGAACCAGGACTTTTTTGTTGTTTTAATGTTATTTTTCTAGGCCTCATGCTCACCTCAAGACCACCTTAAGGGGGAGAGGGTATATACTTCTTAGCTGCTACATTAGCTGGCCAATAAAACAAATGGATCAAGAATATTCATACAGTATGTGCAGTACATAGCAAAGTATCCTCCTAGTCCTATTGCAACAGAAGGGTTTGGAGGAAATATTATAAAAGTGATTTTAAAATACCATTATGGGCTATACCTTGACATGCGATAGAGGGGATAAGGAGAGGAGTTAAGATGGATAGTGTTTCTTATACACAATTACTTAGATGGGATGGTCAAAATTGGCAGTTAAAATCTTTGGACGATTTAGCACATGAAAATATTATTTATACATGGTTTCAGTATAGACAAATAGTGGATAGATGGAAGATGGACCATAATATGGGCCTGCTTAAAGAAGATGAAAACCTTTTTAAACAAGTAAAAGATCAAAGGCGAACTCATATTAAGAGAATTTATGGGGTTCTAGTAGAACTGGATTCAGAATCAGATTTAATTAAAGAATGTATGATTAAATGGACACAAAATTTTGGTGAACCAGTTCTACTGGATACCTGGGAAACTATCTGGGTGAGGAATGTTAAATTCACACAAGCCCAGAACTTAAGGGAGAATTTCTATAAAATGTTTTATAGATGGCACCGTGATCCACAAAAAATGTCTCGTATGTATCCTGACTTACAGCCTAAATGTTGGAGATGTGGTTATTTGGATGCTACTTATTATCATATTTGGTGGTCGTGTAAAAATATAAAAGCCTTTTGGATTAAGATATGGTGGAATATTCAAAGAAGTTTTAGAAAGAGGGTAAAATTTACCCCACAATTGTTTTTGTTAGGTATTGTTACTGATTGTGACGCTAAGGAGGTTATATTGATGTTAAATTTGATTACAGCCGCAAGGCTGTTAGTAGGGCAATATTGGAAGAAGGAATCCTTGCCTACCTTGCAAGAGTGGTTTTTTAAAGTTTCTTATTTGGCGGAAATGGCAAAGATTTCGGCTTTCTTAAAGGAGCAATCGCAAGAGAAATTCTTTGCGGTATGGGAAAAATGGATAAATTTTATACAATATAAATTGGATATAAAAATATCATTTAGTTTTTCAATAACTTATATATAAATTTTAATATTTTATAGATTGTACTTTTTCCATATCTCTTTTCTTCTTTCTCTTTTTTTCTTACTTTTTTCTCTTTCAAGTACTTTTTCTTTTTAATATTTATGCTTTTTTCTTATATATATAATATTAATTACTTTACAAGTTGTTTATGTAATATATTTAGATATACTTATGATTTATATTTTTTCAATTTTTTTTAAGATTTTTAAAAATTTTAACTAAGCCTATACTCAGCCCTGGGAAGGTTGGGGGGGATGGATAGGGAGGGTTGGGGTGGGTGGGTTAGGGTTGTTTTTTGTTTTTTGTCTTTTTTTTTTCTTCTTCTTTCTTATTTGTAAAAACTTTAAAATTTTCAATAAAATAAAATAAAATAAAAGAATATTCATACAGTACGTACAGTACATAGCAAAGAATCCTCCTAGTCCTACTGCAACAGAACAGGGGAACCGGGGATTTGCAAAACACGAAGAGGAATTGTCATTCCATTTCTCTCCATACTCACCCCCAGGGCCAGAGGTTCACCCTGATAAAATTTCTTCAATGGGACTGGAAGATCAGTCTGAGTGGTGGAAGGCAAGGACCCTGGGACTAGAGGAGCATGCATGCTGGGCTTTGCAAGAAGGGCGGCTCCTTTAGGTCAGCAAAGTCAGCAATGCTGGGGACCATAGAAAGGAAGGAAAAAGAGAGAGAATGTAGAAAAGACATGATCCCATCTTTTAATTCCCATTCTCAATTTTGACTTTGTATACATTTGTCCTTAAGGCTTGGTCTTGTGCAGCCAGAATTAGTCCCTAGATCTCTTTCTTCAACTTTCCTGCTCTTTAACCCATTGCCAGGTCTTGTTAGTCTCTGCTTTCCCAGCTATTTTTTTTAATGTACTGGCCATGTAGTGCTTTGTGTTCCCATGCCTCCATTCTGTTCTTCATTTGGAGGCCTGTTTGGTGTATTATTATTATTAGTTTTAGTATTAGTAGCATTAGTATTATTAGTATTGTTGTTACTGTTATTATATTACTATTATGATTATTAATCATTGCACAATCAGCTAGATGATCAGTCTGGATTTGACATTTTTGTCTACCTATCAAATCCTTACCAAGGACTTGGGATAGGCAGATGTGGATGTTTGAATTGATGGTATTACAGATATTGTCGCAGGATGGAAGCAGTTCCTAGTAAAGCTGCCTTTTGCAATTGACTAATGGCGAATTTGTCAATGCCAAAGGTGTTCAAGTGGTGCTCCAGCTGTTTTCGGATTACACCTAAGGCACCTATTACCATTGGCACTGACAAATTCACTATTATTATCATCATCATCATCAATCATTATTATCATTATTATTATTATGAAGGGAGACGGGGAGCGACCTGGCCGAGGTTGTCCTATTCGCTCCCATTCAGCGTGGCGCCCTCCAGCCTCTTATCTTCCCAGCGTTGCCCGACGCCCACCCGGGAAGAGCAGGGTAACTCACCCAGCCGGAGTTTCGTGGAAAGACCGGCGTTCCGGCTCCTTTCCTCTCCCTTAAGTTTGGCGAGCGGCTGATAGCTGCGAGGGAGGAGAGCGGGTTTTTCTCTAACGCCCGCGTTCAAAGGGGTTGCCGTTCTTCCTCTTCTAAAACTCAGTTTTCACTTCCTTAGACCATTTCAGGGAACCGCCTAGCTTGCACGAGCCTAATCTTTGCAGCTAGAGACGTCACAGCATCTCGGAGAATTTTTGTTTTTAAAGACTTCCAAACTTTTGTTTGCTGTAAAGAACAAGGGAGCTTGCTGGGGACGTTGCAGCCTGTGGAAATGTTAAATCAATCTTTAAAAGATAGAAAGAGAACAAACTAAGGTATATCCCAAGCAATTATGTCCGATCTGATTTTTTTGTCTTGTTTTGTTTTAAAAATGAGGCCTTTCTACTTAGTCCCCTTTGAATGTCTGGGGGTGGCGGGGGAAGGGTGGGGGGGCAGAGTAGCCCTGTACAAATTTATCAGAAAGCGTTTCCTCCTAAGTACAGCTGAGCTGATCAAGTAGCCAAGTAAAAGCCGGATCCAGAGGGAAGAAGGAGCACTTCGGAATTAGGCTTTGTTTCCAAAATCACAACGCGGTTGCTGTTGCCTTCTACTTTAGGAAACATTAGTTAAAAGTTTGCCCTGGAGGCTTCTCTCCTTTGAACTGGCGTTCAGGACAGTCCCACCTTTTATAAACTGCCCTATTACGCCGTTCCTGGATGGTCTCCAGAAGTGCCAGGTGACCAAGAAAACGTGACGCATTTCTTTTAAATTCTAAGCAAGCCTTGTTTATGTTCATGCAGGACAGTATTTTGGAAATGATTGAGAAAAGCTGCTTCGGAATAGACGGGAATGTTAATGTGTGTTTTCTCAGCATTGTTGTGCAAGTCTGGGGAAAGCTTCAGCAGCTTTAAAAGAAAATAGAGATAAGGGTCATAGTTTTCCCACGTTATTCCCACTTCCCCTTTAGAAAAGCAGAAGGGAGAAATGACTGTGTGAATTGAAGAATTAAAAAAAAGAGATTTGCTTTAAAAAAAGAAATGCTTCTAAGAAGAAGAGAGATGCAAATTGGAGTGTCTTGGTAAGGTTGGAATAAATAATTATACCATTTTAACCTTTTGTAAAACTTACATCAGAAGCAATAAAAAAAATTCTGGAGTCCATCATAGACATAGATGTAAACAAGCTGAGAAGTTGGCTGGGCAAGTTGGCTACTTTCCTCCATTTGTTATATTATGTGTTTGTTTTGTGAAGCCCAGAATGGTGTTTCAGTAAAGTGTTTTTGAATGTTGTAATGTTCTTATCCCCACCCCCACCCCCACCCAAGATGGTCAGCAGAGAGCTTGTAAGAATGAACAAGAGTAGACTTTTGGTAAGTACATCTCTTCCTAGTCAAGAAAGCACCAGGATCAGTTAATTTACCTCTGGAGCCGAATTAATCCTCCATGTTTCCAGCTTAAACAGCTTTAAAATAAATGATAAATTTGCTTTCTGTGGAGTAAATTTTACACTGGAATGCCACAATCTCCTTCAGGTGAGCATTTGCTGGGTTTTTATAGGCTACAGGGGCAATGCTTTGAATATGTCTGATTTGCCTCTCATTGGAGTGATCACATGTCCTTTGCCCACTTGCCACAGTTGGGATGGAACTCTCTTACAAATTGGTACAGTCCTTCAATGTGTTGCCATGTCACCATGCTGACTTTCACCATCGGTTCTCTATGTGGTCATTAAGCAAATGGCACACAGTCCTTAAGCACAAATTCAGATTAATGTGACTTGCGACCTCCTGCTGGTTTCCCCATTGACTTCTGCTTGTCAGAAGCTAGCTGTGAAGGTTGGTAATGGGGACCACAGGCTGATGAAGTGACTGTAAACAGAGGCCAGCTGCCAAGCAAGCAAATTGTGACTGAGCCCTTTAGTGAGAACTGCATACAAAAAGAGCCAACGAGGTTAGCTCTATTAATATTGATAATCTCTGAGTTCAGTGATTTTCTGAAATTTGGGGAACAGACATGTCAAGAAATTGAACTAGCCAAGTGATCCCTTTCCTAAAGCAAAGCCTAAGAAACCAACAGCTACTAAATTACAGCTCAAAGCATCCTTCAGCAAAGGGCAGTTTACCCTGTGGCTGCAATTATGTGCAGTTCAACCTCTGGATCCCCAGATGTTTGGTTGAGTTTTTAAATACAACATGATGTAGAATGACCAAGATTCTGCTCCAATGGGGTATCGCTATAAAGATGTAGCATATCAAATGATCCTCAGCGATGTTGATCAGGATCCCAAAAATGATTCCAATAATTCGTATGAGTATTTGGGTGATCTGCAGCAACAATTTCAGCTTCAACCTTCAGTTACAATTCACACTGCATAATCAGATCAACAGGATGATGCAGCAGGAGAAACAAAACACATGACATACACTGTTAATTTAGATTTTATCCCCTCCCTTCTAAAAGACTTGCAAATGTATTTTATATTCTCTTAGCCACCAGCCAATAGGATGCACTACAGCAAGCAATTTCCTCCTTCTCCAGGCATAGATATTTTTACTTTCAACACTTTTTCTTATATTTATAAAGATTTTTTTTAAAGGAAGCTACTGTAAATACTAATAGAAGGGATTTGTTTCTGTTGATTTTATTTTTCTAGACCTCACGCTATAGGCCTCAAGATTACCTTAACAGAGACAGGTTATAAAGTTTGTAGATGTACATTATCTGGTCAGAATAACAAATGTTTCAAGAATGTTCATATGTGCACAACACAGAACAGAATAGGATGGATGGATAACCTTTATTGTCATTTTTTTCCTGTGGGCACAACGGCACACATTAAAAATAAAAATTCCTTGTAGAGGGGGGATCTGCAACCGTGACAACTTTAACACTTGTGGACTTCAGCTCCCAGAATTCCATGCCATGCTGGCTGAGGAATTCTGGGAGCTGAAGTCCACAAGTGTTAAACCTGTCAAGGTTGTAGATCCCTGTTATAGAGAACTCCGTTTCCCGGCTTCACATCCCTGGTTTCAGCAACCGAGTAGATGGCCCAGCGTGTTAGGCAAGGCGCGGGCGGTGCTTCAGGCTGGCCCTGCAGTGGAGAAACTCTTGGGGAATGGTGAAAGGGGACCCAGCAGCCTTAGGACAGGGATCCTCGACCCCTGGTCCGTGGAGCAGCACCAGTCCGCAGCATGCCAGCAAGAGGGTCGCACAAACAAGCAAAGCTCCACCCTCGGGATGCAGGCAGTATTCAAAACCACACCCGCTCTGGTCCAGGAAAAACCTTTCTCCATGGCACCGGTCCCTGGTGCCCAAAAGGTTGGAGACCTCTGTCTTAGGAAGCTCTTGAAGCTCTGCTTCAAGTTCCACCCCCCACAGCCTTATTGAGGCAGAATAAAACATTGGGGAATGGGGAATTAAAAGACAGGGAATGCATCTTTTATATGTCCTCTGTCTTTTTCCTTCCTTTCTATGGTCCCCAGCATTGCTAAATTTGCTGGCCTGAAGGAGCCGCACTTCTTGCAAAGCCCAGCATGGATTCTCCTGTGATCAGGGGCCCAGAGTCCTTGCCTTCCACTGCTCAGACTGCCAATCTTCCCATCCCAGTGAAGAACGTTTATCAGGGCGAACCTCTGGCCCTCGGGGGGAGTATGGAGATGAGCGGAATGACAGTGCCTCTCTTGTTAGAAATGATTCATATTTATATGTTACTTACATGTAAGGGTCTAGGACTAGGTTGTATACTACTTTTGAGGCACAGGATCCACTGCTGAACCAAAACCCAACGGAGCTGGAAACACAAGGGTGACTCAGCCTTCCATCCTTCCGAGGTAGGTAAAATGAGGACCCATATTGTTGGGGGCAATGTAAATATATATACATTGCTTAGTGGTGTACACTGCTTAGAGAGAGCTCGCACTTAAAGCGGTATATAAGTCTCATAAATAAATAAATAAACACGCAGATGCTAAGCAAACAAAAACAAAAACAAAAACCAACAACTCAAACGTCATCGATCTTAAAATTCCCAAAGGCTGCTGCATCGTCCGAGTGCAGCTTCTGCTTCGGACGAAAGTAGCTCTGGCTGTTTGCAGTCAATGAAACACTGGCAGGAATCACATTCTGATAAATGACGACAACCTAAAGAAACATATAATGAGATTTTAAGCCACTTGTTTGCGTGCATTTCTCATTCCACAGTTCACAATACAAATTCTCAGCTTGCCAACAGCTTCTTGAATGCTTCTATTTCTCCTTGTTTCAAATAAGGCTCAGAAACACTTTTGGTTCCATTGCCAAGAGGAATCGGGATAAAGACATCACTTCCTCTCTTTAAAGCAACTGCATCCTTTTCTGGTTTTACATGGCTGGTGCTGCTTCCCCAGAAAGAAATGCTTCATATGCTCTCACGCATTGTTTTTTTTTTTTATTGAAAATTTTTATTTTTTAAAACATACAATCATTTATAAAAATACAATAAAATTTTAAAATAGAGAACCCCCCCCCTTACCCTCCCTCCCACCCCCACCCCCCCTCCCTTCACTTCCCAGAGCAGAATACAGGGTTAAGAAAAAAAAAGAAAAAGAAAATTATAATAATTAAAAAAAAGAAAAAAAAAGAGAAAGAAAAAAAATATCATAATTAACCTTTAACTCCATAACTTATAAAACAATTCTCTATAATATTTGATATTCATTCATAAAATAAATAAAACTTTTTAATTCCATATTTTTTCTGAATATAATCTATCCACCTTCCCCATACAGTAATATATCTTTCTTGTGTATGATCCTTTAAATAAGCAGAAATTTTTGCCATTTCTGCAAAACTAGATACTTTAAATATCCATTCTTCTAAAGTAGGCAAAGAATCTTTCTTCCAATATAGACCTACTAGTAACCTTGCTGCAGTTAATAAATTCAACATCAAAGTAGTTTCTTTTTCATTTAAGTCAACAAAAATACCAAGTAAAAATAGTTGAGGAGTAAACTTTATCTTCTTTCTAAAAATCTTTTGAATGTTCCACCAAATCATAATCCAAAAAGCCTTTACTTTTTTACAATTCCACCAAATATGAAAGTATGTCGCATCATTATTGCCACATCTCCAACATTTGGGCTGTATGTTGGAATACATACAAGATAATTTTTTAGGATCTAAATGCCATCTATAAAACATTTTATAAAAATTTTCTCTCAAATTTTGAGCTTGTGTAAATTTAACATTTCTTATCCAAATTATCTCCCATAAATCCAATGAGATCGGCTCCTGTATATTCTGAGCCCATTTAATCATACAATCTTTAACCAATTCTGTTTCCGAATCTAACTCTAATAAAACATTATATATTCTTTTTATATGAGCCGGACCTTGGTTTTTAATCTGAATAACCAATTGTCTATCTTCTAGTGTTATTCCCTCTTTCTTGTCTACAGTCCATCTATCCATTATTTGTAAATATTGAAACCATGACTGTAGAATATTTTGCTGCCTTAATACATCTAGGGATTTCAAATGCCAATTCGAACCAGAACAAATTAACAATTCTTTATATGAAATTTTATCAAAATTTGTCCCCTTAGAGGTTCCCTCAATTGCATGTCTGGGAATCCCCCAGATAGGTATTTTATAATTTAATGTATAATAATACTTCTTCCAAACACGAAGTAAGGCATTCCTCAAAATATGTGATTTAAAAGTCCGATCAACTTTCTTATTAAAAATTAAATATGCATGCCAACCATATATTAAATCCCAACCTTCCAAAAAAAGAATATCCATATTTGTTAAATTAAGCCAATCACTTAACCAAGTTAGGGCGGCTGCATCATAATATAATTTCAAATTGGGTGCCTTAAGTCCCCCTCTTTCTTGAGCATCCTGTAATATCTTAAATTTAACCCTTGGTTTCTTCCCGGCCCATATAAAATTATTGATACCCTTTTGCCATTCCTCCAAATTTGCCTCTTTTTTAAGAATAGGTATCATCTGAAACAAAAAAAGAAACTTTGGTAGAACATTCATTTTTACAGCTGAAATTCTCCCCAACAATGACAATTGCAATTTTTTCCAATCTATTAAATCCTTTTGGACTTTTGCCCATAGTGGTTCATAATTGTTCTTGTACAATTTTCCATTTGAAGCAGTTAGATATACTCCCAAGTATTTAACCTTTTTTACCATCTGAAAACCTGTGGCTTTAATCAAACTTTCCCTTTCTTTAACTGACATATTCTTAGATAATATCTTAGTCTTATAATTATTAACTTTAAAACCAGAAACATTCCCATACTGTGTTATAAGTTCTAATAAACCATCAATCGCCTGATTCAGCTGTTCCAAAATTAAAACCAAATCATCCGCAAATGCCCGCAATTTATACTCATTCTTCCTTATCTTTACACCCTTAACTAACTTCGATTCCCGAATCTGAATCAATAAAATTTCCAATGTTAAAACAAATAACAATGGGGATAATGGACATCCTTGTCTTGTCCCTTTTCAATATTGAAATTCTCAGTCAATCCCCCATTTACAACAATTTGTGCAGATTGCTGCTGATATATAGCTTTAAGTGCATGTAAAAAATTATCCCCAAAATTCATTTTCTCTACCAAAGAAAATAAAAATTGCCAGTCCAATTGATCAAAAGCTTTTTCAGCGTCCAAAAAGATAAAAGCCACAGGAATCTGATTATTCTTATCCAAGTACTCAATTAAGTTAATAATTTGTCTAACATTATGTTTCATATATCTCCCTGTTATAAATCCTGCTTGATCACTATGAATCAAGTCTTTCATAACCTGCATTAATCTATTTGCCAAAATTTTTGTAAAGATCTTATAATCAACATTCAATAATGAAATTGGCCTATAATTCTTAGGCTCTGTAAGATCCTGATCTTCCTTCAGAATCAGTGATATAAAAGCTCTTTTCCAAGAAGGAGGAACTTGCATACCCAACAAAATACTATTAAAGAGTTCCTTTGGTGGCTCTATCATTTCTTCAGATAAAATCTTATAATACCTAGAAGTCAGTCCATCTGTTCCAGGAGACTTTCCAACCTTTAACTGCTTAATAGCTAAGCCAATTTCCTCCACAGTAATTAAACTATTCATCCCATTTTGTTGTTCCTCTGAAAGTCTAGGAAAATGTACTGATTGTAAATATTTATCTATATCCAAACCCCTTATATTATCACTTGAATATAATTTTGTGTAAAAGTCCAAAAAGCTTTTTTTAATCAAATCTTGCTGAAAAACCTCAGTACCTTTATATTTTACTTTCTCTATAATTCTACCTTTCTGTTTCTTTCGTAACTGATAAGCCAACCACCTCCCAGGCTTATTCGCATTGCAAAAAGTATTATGTCTCATATACGACAGATTGGTAGCCACCTGATCTGCCATCAACATGTTAAATTGTTCCTTAAGCATCTTTATAGATACCTTTAAATTATTATCAGTAGGGTTAAGAACCAACTCTTGTTCTTTTGATTTGATCTCTTCTTCTATTTCTCTACGTCTTTGTGACCCTTTTTCCCTAAAAACTTTATTCAATTGAATCAAAATTCCCCTCATATATGCTTTACTAGCGTCCCACACCATAGACATCGATGTTCCCTTATTCATATTTATAGTAAAAAAGTCCTTTAAATGTTGTTATTATTATTATGCCTGATCTTTGTTAAATGTGGACACATTGCAGCATCTGGGTATCTT
Source organism: Crotalus tigris (assembly GCF_016545835.1). Lineage (NCBI taxonomy): Eukaryota > Metazoa > Chordata > Lepidosauria > Squamata > Viperidae > Crotalus > Crotalus tigris. Next base: position 2,402,906 of record NW_024100508.1, read on the forward strand.
TTAAGCCTTCCACACTCTTCTTTGTTGTTAAGCACCAGGGCCAGCAAAATGAGAGAGAAAAGAGAGAGAGTATCCCAAACAATGACACACACACACACACACGCACACACCCCTATGTCCCTCTTTATTTCTGTGGAACTTAGAGAAAATAAAAACAGCAAGTAATATGTGCTCAGCAGTTTATTATTACTAGTCTGGAGTGCAGTCTTGCCTAAAATAAAACAGTGAGATAAGCTGGATGGGCAGAAGGCAGCCTTGATGGAAAGTCGAGTGGCAAGGAAACACGTTTTGTCTTCTGTACACATTTATATCCTGTCTTCATTATTTTTATAAATGATTTAAGGCAGCAAACATAGCTAATATTCCTTCCTCTTCCAGCTTTCCCCACAACAACCCTATGAAATTAGTTGGGCTGAGAGAGAGACTAGCCCAGAGTCGCCCAGCTGGCTTTTCTTTATAAGGTGGGACTAGAACTCACAGTCTCCTGGTATCTTAACCACTAGAACAAACAGGTTAAAATTTTAAATTATGGCTATAAATTTGATTCTTTAGTTTTCATTGGAATATATGGCTGCTGAAGGCTTACCAGGGTCACTGTTACATCCCACAGATCAAATTCTGGAGTGTGTTGCAAGCATTAGATGATTTCACACAACTAGCATAATTGGTTGTATGAGTGTAGCTGAGTGCAAAAAAATATTTTCCTAAGTTCTGTTGAAGTAAGCTTTGGATTTTGTCTAATCTGTGACACAACCATTGTAAAGTGGAAACTATAGCTTATCCATAATGTGTTGTATAAACTCGACCAATTGTGCATTTTCCAACAGCAAAACATAACAAGGTTGGGACAAGGTGCCAACCAGTTCACAGAGACATGTCTTAACCAGCAATCAGAACATTCACATTGTCAAGATCTTTTACACATGGTGTTTGGCTTAGCCCACTAAATATTTTAGGTTCCGCTGAGTAAAAAGTTCCGTGCAAATCCTTAAAAAGCTCAAGTCTTCAATTTTGCAGGAGCCAATGTAGTTCAGAACAGCTTCCAAGAAGGAAAAGCAACTCAAGGGAACTCTGGCTGTTTGCAGTTGATGGGTGGATGTTCAACACTGGCAGGAGTCACATTCTGATAAATGACGACAACCTAAAGAAACATATAATGAAATTTTAAGCCACTTGTTTGCGTGCATTTCTCATTCCACAGTTCAGAATAGAAATTCTCAGCTTGCCAACAGTTTCTTGAATGCTTCTGTCTCTCCTTGTTTCAAATAAGGCTCAGAAGCACTTTTGATTCCATTGCCAAGAGGAATCTGGATAAAGACATCACTTCCTCTCTTTAAAGCAACTGCGTCCTTTTCTTTTTTTACATGGCTGGTGCTGTTTCCCCAGAAAAAAATGCTTCATATGCTCTCACACATTTTGGGGATTCTACCTGAAGTGTTGCTTGGACTGTGAGCAGATGAGGTGGTACTTATTGTCAATTTTATTATTATCAAACTCACTTCCTACCCATCTTCTGGACTGAGGCAACTCTGAGCAAGTCTTAATTAGAGATGAAGGTTGAGCTCACTGAGATATGTAAGGTGGTTTGTTTCCGTTAGATTTATCACAATATGAGAATCAACCATAACTTGGGATTTGCAACATAGCATACTGTGTGAAGCCAAATGATTGTTTTGTTTTTTTGACAGAACACTTAGTACAATGTATGAGCTACCGTAGAAACTAAGCTTATTGGCCAGCATTTGTTTCTGAATCTGCTTCCCTTGATTAACTACTCTTCTTCCTTTGAAATCTTACCGTTTCAGTGAGGGTATTTTGGCAAAGCATTTTACAGCCAAATGATGCGACAGAGATGGTGATGCAAAACTCCAGGATGGTGAACATAATAAGAACAGCCAAAATTCCATTAATGATATCCTATCAATGAAGCAGAAGAGAAACATATCTATTTTTATAAATAGAGATAGGCATATGTATCTCCAGTTCTAGAGTAAGGAAGATGACCTGTATTAGATATGCAGGCTCTGTTTTGCCTGGGCAAAAGGGAAGAAGAAGTGTTTTTTTTTTTAAGTGGAGAGCAATGAAATAATTCAAGAGTAGCTCAGGTCAACACCTCCCTAATTCAGGGAAGAAGGACAGCCCAAATAATATTGCAAGTTTCTGTTATTACAGCCAATTTCAATAACATTAGTAGTAGCTTTCCTGCAGAGATGGTTTACAGGTCAGTTCTACCTCATCAGACTGACTAATACATCCTGAGTAGCATAGCTAGCACCTAGTCAAGGTGGGACCCATTGAAACCATCTAGTTTGGTTGTAGTCCACACAACAAAAACTGCAAACTACATTTTTGTGAAACAAAGAGTTAACATTCGATTAAAAAAAAGTGAAACGCCAGGCACAATGATTCAGTTAAATCTATGGCAAAACTTTGGCTGCACTAATATAGCTGTCATTTTAATTCTTAGCCATGCCTTGAAGATATCACTCTTGAAGCTGTTCTGAAAAGATTGGGAGAAAAAAAACTAGAGCAGGGAAAACTCTTGAAACCCCCAAGACAACTTTTTAGAGCAATTCTGGAAGGTCACAGACTTACAAGACTTTCATAACACTTTTCCTTATAACTGTGTTCAAATTCACGGCAAAGGAACATGAAATGATATGAAAAACGGGTGGTGATACTGGAAGACAGGAATATGATGCCAATACCAGCTGATACAGCACTTATCACATTCATTGCCAGCGCACCTTGCACCTAGGAGGAATAAAATAAATTAATAAATGTACAAAAATGGGCGCACACATATGAAGAGATTCAGCTGGCTTTGTGCTCTGAATTTGCTTCAGACTTTTACTCTCTACACCAGGGGTTCCCAACTGGGGATGCTCCAGGAACATCATAAATCCACCAAGCTCCAGATTGGCAATCCAGGAGCTTGTAGCTCTCCAGGGCTTCAGATGAGAGGTTTTTTTTCCCCAACCTTTCTTGAAGAAGGGGGAGATCATGGCCAGGATCCCAGAGATGGAGGGTTTCTGATTTAGCTATGTCATTCACTTGGGTCACATGGGTTAATTACCAGAGGGATCTTGGGATTCCGAGCAGCTGCCACAGCTAAGGATCCAGAGATGATGTACTGGAAGAGAAAGAAAAGCAAGGGAACCACAATGGCTACATGCCCAGAGAACAATGTAGACCCATAATCTCTCCCTCTGTCTCTCCTTAAATTCCTGCCTACTGTTCTCTGATTATCTGTTGTGCTGAAAATCAATCAAAGTTCCCTATTCCAGTTGAGGCATTAAAGAAGGAGTACAGTCACAGGCATTTTACTTTATGTAGCACTGCAGTAGTATTCAGCATTTTCCCCATGTTGTTATGGCAAGGACACAGCTCTCCAGCGGCTGTGAACAACTCTCAGACTCAGAAGTTGAATGAAACCACTAGGAAATGTAGCCCTGAATGGCAACTGATATTCAGAGTGATTATCTGAGCGGTCCTCATCCACCAAAATTGAGTTGGGCAACTTGGTGCAGTTATTAAGTGTTATGTGACATGACTGTGTTAACTTATACTGACAGTTCCAGATGCAGTAATGGAGCAAATCAAATAAGTCATTAAGCACAAATTCACATGGATGTGACTTGCAACTTGTTGCGGCCGTAGCTTCCCCATTGACTTAACTTGTCAGAAGCCGATGATGAAGGCTGCAAATGGTGATCTGATGACCACGGGATGCTAAAGCCACTGTAAATGCACACCAGTCGCCAAGCAACCAAATTACAATCGCGGGGATATTGAAGACACTTTGATGGCCAGATGTTTGAAAACTGGTTCCCCCCCCCCTCCCCACACACATTGTGATTTGAAATGATCGCTGAATGAGCTGGTTGATAAGTGAGGAAAGAGAGTCAATGTAATAACTTCTATTAAGGTTTGTAATCTCTCAGTTCAGCGGTTTTCTGAAATCTGGAGAACAGACATAAGGCACAAACTGGAACTAGCCAATCTGCTGAACTATAGCATCCTTCAGGTAAGACCGGTTTGCCCTGAGCCTGCTGTGATGTGCATCTGGATCCCTGGTTGGGCTGTTAACCTTTTTAAACACAGCATTATATAAAATTACCAAGATGCCACTCCAATAAGCGATCTTTATAACACTATAGATGATGAAATAATCATTCATTATATCAAGCAGGATCCCAAAAATCATTCCTATGATTCCTATGAATATCTGTGTAATCTGGAAAAGAGAGAGAGAGAAATCACAAGATCAGTGATAGTCAGGAGTTGAGAACCAACAAAATTCCAAATGTCCCTGAACCAGGATTTTTTTGTTGTTTTAATTTTATTTTTCTAGGCCTCATGCTCACCTCAAGACCACCTTAAGGAGGAGAGGGTATATACTTCTTAGCTGCTACATTAGCTGTCCAATAAAACAAATGGATCAAGAATATTCATACAGTATGTACAGTACATAGCAAAGAATCCTCCTAGTCCTATTGCAACAGAACAGGGGACCCGGGGATTTGCAAAACACGAGGAGGAATCGTCATTCCATTTCTCTCCATACTCACCCCCAGGGCCAGAGGTTCACCCTGATAAAATTTCTTCAGTGGGACTGGAAGATCAGTCTGAGTGGTGGAAGGCAAGGACCCTGGGACTAGAGGAGCATGCATGCTGGGCTTTGCAAGAAGGGCGGCTCCTTTAGGTCAGCAAAGTCAGCAATGCTGGGGACCATAGAAAGGAAGGAAAAAGAGAGAGAATGTAGAAAAGACATGATCCCATCTTTTAATTTCCCATTCTCAATTTTGACTTTGTATGCATTTGTCCTTAAGGCTTGGTCTTGTGCAGCCAGAATTAGTCCCTCGGTCTCTTTCTTCAACTTTCCTGCTCTTTAACCCATTGCCAGGTCTTGTTAGTCTCTGCTTTCCCAGCTATTTTTTTTAATGTACTGGCCATGTAGTGCCTTGTCTTCCATGCCTCCATTCTGTTCGTCATTTGGTCTTTCTTGGAGGCCAGTTTGGTCTCTCCAGTAGTCAGCAATATAATACCTACAATACCTGGTATAATACCTTCAGTGCATCTTCATCACTGTCCTTCAGATGTTCTTCCAAAGCCATTTTTTTCTTCTTCAACCATCTGATGTACTTGCAACATTCCACACCCACCTATTTGCCTTGCTAGATAGAGTCTGTCAATGTCACTGGGTGGATGAAGGGCAAGACATCGACAGAATCTATCTACCAAGGCAAATTATTATTATTATTATTATCATCATCATCATCATCATCATCATCATTATTCCTCATTGCAGTCAGCCAGATGTTCAGCCTGGATTTGACATTTTTGTCTACCTATCGAGTCCTTACCAAGGAACTGGGATAGACAGATATAGATGTTTGAATTGATGGTATTACAGATGTCCTGGCAGGATGGAAGCAGTTCCTAGTAAGGCTGCCTTTTGCAATTGATTAATGGCGAATTTGTCAATGTCAGTGGTGTTCAAGTGGTGCTCCAGTTGTTTTGGGATTGTACCCAAGGAGCCTATTACCATTGGCACTGACAAATTATTATCATTATTATCATTATCATCATTATCATGAAGGGAGACGGGGAGCGACCTGGCTGAGGTTGACCTATTTGCTCCCATTTGGCTTGGCACCCTCCAGCCTCTTATCTTCCCAGCGTTGCCCAACGCCCACCCGGGAAGAGCAGGGTAACTCACCCAGCCAGAGTTTCAAGAAAAGACCGGCGTTCCGGATCCTTTCCTCTCCCTTAAGAGTTTGGCGAGCGACTGATAGCTGCGAGGGAGCAGAGCGGGTTCTTCTCTAACGCCCGAGTTCAGTTCTTCCTCTTCTTCCAAACTCAGTTTTCACTTCCTTAGACCATTTCAGGGAACAGCCTAGCTTGCACGAGCCTAATCTTTGCAGTTACAGAGACGTCCCAGCATCTTGGAGCATATTTGTTTTTTTTTAATGAAAAGTTTTATAAAAGTTACAGTATACACCCCAAAGCCCACCCACCCTAAACCCTCCCTCTCCCTCCCCAACTTCCCAGAGCTGAGTACAGGGTTACAAATATAATAATCATACTCTAACTAACATTAACCAACTATATAAATAACCAAGTCCATAATGCGCTTCAACTCCCCTTTAACATAAGGATAAACAAATTAAAAATAAACATAATGATATAAACAAGTTAATATCCTAATTATTAAACAATACAATAAACAATACTAATACTAATAATAATAATAAAACTAATAAAAATTCTACTATAATAAACTATTAATAATCATAATACTCTAAAATTTACTCATAAGCTAGATGAAACTTTTTAGTCCCATATTTATTCTGAATATAATCTATCCATCTTCTCCAGACCGAAATGTATCTTTCTTGTGAATGATCCTTCAAATAAGCAGAAATCTTAGCCATTTCTGCTAAATTTGAGACTTAAGCGTCCTTTCTTCTATAGCAGGAAAACAATCCTTCTTCCAATATTGCCCTACCAATAACCTTGCAGCTGTTATCAAATTCAACATCAAGTTAATTTCTTTAACATCACAATCTATAATAACACCCAATAAAAATAATTGTGGAGTAAACTTTATCTTTCTCCTAAAAATCTTTTGAATGTTCCACCAAATCTTAATCCAGAAAGTTTTTATATTTTTACAAGTCCACCAGATATGAAAATAAGTAGCAGCCAAGTTACCACATCTCCAACATTTGGGCTGTAAATTAGGATACATACAAAACAACTTTTTAGGATCCAGATGCCATCTATAAAACATTTTATAAAACTTTTCTCTTAAATTTTGGGACTGGGTAAATTTTACATTTCTAACCCAAATTACCTCCCATATATCCAATAGAATCAGTTCTTGAATATTTTGGGCCCATTTTACCATACAATCTTTAACTAAATCCATTTCTGAATCCAATTCTATTAAAGCATTATAAATTCTCTTTATATGCGCTCAATTTTGATCTTTAATCTGTTTTACCAAATTCTCATCCATTAAAGTAATACCAACCTTTTGAGCATATTTGTTTTTAAAGACTTCCAAACTTTTGTTTGCTGTAAAGAACGAGGGAGCTTGCTGGGGACGTTGCAGCCTGTGAAAATGTTAAATTGATCTTTAAAAGATAGAAAGAGAACAAACTAAGGCAGGGCTTTTCTACCTTTTCACCCATTCTACCACTTTTAGAATATGGCAACATCCAAGTACCACCAGTCGCCTAGCAAGGTGTCAAAAACTTGATGACCAAAAAAAAAAGAAAAGAAAAAAAGTGATAAAATACAGTTAATCCTTGACTTACAGCAGTTCACTTAGTGACTGAAGTTACAATGGCACTGAAAAAAGTGCCCACCAAGCCACAGCTGAGCAAAACGCCTGCCCGCCCAGCAGTGTTCTTCCTCCTGTCCGAGGTTTTCATTGTTGTTATGAGCATTTCTGTTGAGGATTCGCAGCGGGGGTGGGGTGGGGAACTGTTTGGTTTTTATTCCCCCCGTCTGCTGGGTGGTTGCAGCAGGTTTTGGTCACTTCACATGACCCTGGAACACTGTGACTGTTATAAACATGAATCAGTTGCCAAGCATCTGAATGTAAATCACAAGACCCTGGAGATGCTGCAACATTCCAGCTAATCGGCGCTTCTTCTGGGCTCAGCAGAAGTGCCAGGATCAGTGCTGCTTTTCAGCTGGAGCCTGTTGCTGATCCTGGCGCTTCCGCTGAGCCCTGACAGCCCCGAAGCACCGATCAGCTGGAAAGCGGCACTGATCCTGGCGCTTGCACTGAGCCCTGACAGCCCTGCAGCTCCAGTTGTCTCTTGCTCAGGCTTGTGCAGTGCTGCCACCGGTTCAGCTCATTCCTGTCCCCCACTACCACTTTTCTAGGATGGTCGCGTACCACCTGTCAGGTGCCAATGTACCACAGGTGGTACCCGTACCACTGGTTGAAAAGCCTTGAACTAAGGTATATCCCAAGCAATTATGTCTGATCTGATTTTTGTTTTGTTTTTTATAAACTGCCCTATTATGCCATTCCTGGATGGTCTTCAGAAGTGCCAGGTGACCAAGAAAACGTGACGCATTTCTTTTAAATTCTAAGCAAGCCTTGTTTATGCTCATGCAGGACAGTATTTTGGAAAAGATGGAGAAAAGCTGCTTCGGAATATTAACGTGGTGCCTGTGTTTTTTCTCAGGATTATGGTGCAAGTCTGGGAAAAGATTCAGCTGCTTTAAAAAAAATAAGATAAGGGTCATCGTTTTCCCACTTACATATTGCAAAACATATTTTTGGAATTAAATTGAAATCATTAGACAGCCCTACTTGATATTATTTGCTTATCTCTCCCTCCCTACCCCTCCTTCCGTTTTTGTAAAATAAATGGTTGAGATTTTGTTGTCCAAATAGAGGGAACTTTATAAAGTTTTTTCTGGCTTCAGGATTTCAACAAAAACCATCTTGCCAGACTTCTTTCCCAGCTCTTGATCTAAACGTTTCCCAATTATTTTAAAGAAGAAATTCTCACAAAAGTGATTTTTGTGTGCACTGTTATTTAGCTATCTTTGCAAAACAAAGAATGATTTTCTGCTTAAAGAACAGAATTTAGGCAGAAATTGTTTATGTTGTTCCCACTTCCCCTTTAGAAAAGCAGAAGGGAGAAATGACTGTGAATTGAAGAATTAAAAAAAAGAGATTTGCTTTAAAAAAAGAAATGCTTCTAAGAACAACAGTGATGCAAGTTGGAGTGTCTTGGTAAAGTTGGAATAAATAATTATACCATTTTAACCTTTTGTAAAACTTACATCAAAAACGATAAAAAAAATCCTGGAGTCCATCATAGACATAGATGTAAACCAGCTGAGAAGTAGGCTGGGCAAGTTGGCTACTTTCCCCCATTTGTTATATTTTCTGTTTGTTTTCTGAAGCCGAGAATGGTGTTTCAGTAAAGTGTTTTTGAATGTTGTAATGTTCTTATCCCCACCCCACCCCCCACCCCAAATAGTCAGCAGAGAGCTTGTAAGAGTGAACAGGAGTAGACTTTTGGTAAGTACATCTCTTCCTAGTCAAGAAAGCCCCAGGATCAGTTAATTTACCTCTGGAGCCAAATTAATCCTCCATGTTTCCAGTTTAGACAGCTTTAAAATAAAATTTGCTTTCTGTGGAGTAAATTTTACACTGGAATGCCACAGTCTGTTTAAGGTGAGCATTTGCTGGGTTTTCATAGGCTATAGGGCCAAATTCTTTGAATATCTCTGATTTGCCTCTCATTGGACTGATCACATGTCCTTTGCCCACTTGCCAAATTTGGGATGGAACTCTCTTACAAATTGGTACAGTCCTTCAGATGCTGCGAACTATGCTCAGCCTCATGGTGCAAGTTGAATGAAGCCACTAGGAACCATAGCCATGGAATGGCCACTGGTAACAGAATGGTTATACAAGCAAGTCTCCACCCGCCACGGTTGGGATGGAACTCTCTTACAAATTGGTAAAGTCATTCAATATGTTGCTATGTCACCATACTGACTTGCACCATTGGTTCTCTATGTGGTCATTAAGCAAATGGCACACAGTCCTTAAGCACAAATTCAGGTGAATGTGACTTGCGACCTCCTGCTGGTTTCCCCATTGACTTCTGCTTGTCAGAAGCTGGCTGTGAAGGTTGGTAATGGGGACCACAGGCTGATGAAGTGACTGTAAACAGCTGCCAAGTAAGCAATTTGTGACTGAGCCCTTTAGTGAGAACTGCATACAAAAAGAGCCAACGAGGTTAGTTCTATTAATATTGATAATCTCTGAGTTCAGTGATTTTCTGAAATTTGGGGAACAGACATGTCAAGAAATTGAATTAGCCAAGTGATCCCTTTCCTAAAGCAAAGCCTAAGAAACCAACAGCTACTAAATTACAGCTCAAAGCATCCTTCAGCAAAGGACAGTTTGCCCTGTGGCTGCAATTATGTGCAGTTCAACCTCTGGATCCCCAGATGTTCGGTTGACTTTTTAAATACAACAATATGCAGAATTACCAAGATTCTGCTCCACAGGGGTATCGCTATAAAGATATAGCATATCAAATGATCCTCAGCGATGTTGATCAGGATCCCAAAAATGATTTCAATAATTCCTATGAGTATCTGGGTGATCTGCAAACAGAGTCAGAAACAATTTCAGCTTCAACCTCCAGTTACAATTCACACAGCACAATCAGATCAACAGGACAGGACAGCAGGGGAAACAAAACACATGACATACACTGTTAATTTAGATTTTATCCCTTCCCTTCTAAAAGACTTTCAACTTTACTTTATATCCTCTTAGCTACCAGCCAGTAGGATGCACTACAACAAGCAATTTCCTCCTTCTCCAGGCATAGATATTCTTACTTTCAACACTTTTTCTTATATTTATAAAGATTTTTTTTAAAGGAAGCTACTGTAAATACTAAGAGAAGGGATTTGTTTCTGTATTTTATTTTTCCAGACCTCACGCTACAGGCCTCAAGATTACCTTAACAGAGACAGGTTATAAAGTTTGTAGATGTACATTATCTGGTCAGAATAACAAATCTTTCAAGAATGTTCATACGTGCACAACACAGAATCCTCATGATACTATTGCAACAGAATAGGATGTATGGATAACCTTTATTGTCATTTTTTTCCTGTGGGCACAACGGCACACATTAAAAATGAAAATTCCTTCTAGAGGAGGGATCTGTAACCGTGACAACTTTAACACTTGTGGACTTCAGCTCCCAGAATTCCTCAGCCAGAATTCTATGCCATGCTGGCTGAGGAATTCTGGGAGCTGAAGTCCACAAGTGTTAAAGCTGTCAAAGTTGTAGATCCCTGTTATAGAGAATTCCGTTTCCTGGCTTCGCATACCCCTTTTCGGCAACCGAGTAGATGGCCCGGCACGTTAGCCGAAGCATGGGCAGTGCTTCAGGCTGGCCCTGCAGTGGAGAAACTCTTGGGGAATGTCGAAAGGGGACCCAGCAGCCTTAGGACAGGGGTCCTCGACCCTTGGTCCGTGGACCAGCACCAGTCCGCAGTATGCCAGCAAGAGGGTTGCACAAACAAGCAAAGCTCCACCCTCGGGATGCAGGCAGTATTCAAAACCACACCCCATCTGGAATGACGGTGCCTCTCTTGTTAAAAATTAGGAATGATTCATATTTATATGTTACTTACATGTAAGGGTCTAGGTTGTATACTGCTTTCGAGGCACAGGATCCGCTGCTGAACCTAAACCCAATGAAGCTGGAAACACGCAGATGCTAAGCAAACAAAAACAAAAACAAAAACCAACAACTCAAACGTCATCGATCTTAAAATTCTCAAAGGCTGTTGCATCACCCGAATGCAGCTTCTGCTTCGGACGAAAGCAGCTCTAGCTGTTTGCACTCGATGAAACTCTGGCAGGAATCACATTCTGATGACGACAACCTAAAGAAACATATAATGAAATTTTAAGCCACTTGTTTCTGTGTATTTCTCATTCCACAGTTCACAATACAAATTCTCAGCTTGCCAACAGCTTCTTGAATGCTTCTATCTCTCCTTGTTTCAAATAAGGCTCAGAAGCACTTTTGGTTCCATTGCCATGAGGAATCTGGATAAAGACATCACTTCCTCTCTTTAAAGCAACTGCATCCTTTTCTGGTTTAATATGGCTGGTGCTGCTTCCCCAGAAAGAAATGCTTCATATGGTCTCACACATTGTTATTATTATTTTGCCTGATCTTTGTTAACTGTGGACACATTGCAACATCTGGGTATCTTTTAAGCCTTCCACACTCTTCTTTGTTGTTAAGCACCAGGGCCAGCAAAATGAGAGAGAAAAGAGAGAGAGTATCCCAAACAATGACACACACACACACACGCACACACCCCTATGTCCCTCTTTATTTCTGTGGAACTTAGAGAAAATAAAAACAGCAAGCAATATGTGCTCAGCAGTTTATTATTATTTGTCTGGAATGCAGTCTTGCCTAAAATAAAACAGTGAGATAAGCTGGATGGGCAGAAGGCAGCCTTGATGGAAAGTCAAGTGGCAAGGAAACCCGTTTTGTCTTCTGTATACATTTATATCCTATCTTCATTATTTTTATAAATGATTTAAGGCAGCAAACATAGCTAATATTCCTTCCTCTTCCTGCTTTCCCCACAACAACCCTATGAAATTAGTTGGGCTGAGAGAGAGAATGGCCCAGAGTCGCCCAGCTGGCTTTTCTTTATAAGGCGGGACTAGAACTCACAGTCTCCTGGTTTCTCGCTTAGTATCTTAACCACTAGAACAAACAGTTAAAATTTTAAATTATGGCTATAAATTTGACTCTTTAGTTTTCATTGGAATATACAGCTGTTGAGACTTTTATATGAAGGCTTCCCAGGGTCATTGTTACATCCCACAAATAAAATTCTGGAGTGTGTTGCAAGCATTAGATGATTTCACACAACTAGCATAATTGGTTGTATGAGTGTAGCTGAGTGCAACAAAATATATGACACAACCATTGTAAAGTGGAAACAATAGCTTATCCATAATGTGTTGTATAAACTCGACCAATTGTGCATTTTCCAAAAGCAAAACATAACAAGGTTGGGACAAGGTGCCAACCAGTTCACAGAGACATGTCTTAACCAGCAATCAGAACATTCACATTGTCAAGATCTTTTACACATGGTGTTTGGCTTAGCCCACTAAATGTTTTAGGTTCCGCTGAGTAAAAAGTTCCGTGCAAATCCTTAAAAAGCTCAAGTCTTCAATTTTGCAGGAGCCAATGTATTCCAGAATAGCTGCCAAGAAGGAAAAGCAACTCAAGGGAACTCTGGCTGTTTGCAGTCAATGGATGGATGTTCAACACTGGCAGGAGTCACATTCTCATAAATGACGACAACCTAAAGAAACATATAATGAAATTTTAAGCCACTTGTTTGCGTGCATTTCTCATTCCACAGTTCACAATACAAATTCTCAGTCTGCCAACAGCTTCTTGAATGCTTCTGTCTCTCCTTGTTTCAAATAAGGCTCAGAAGCACTTTTGGTTCCATTGCCAAGAGGAATCTGGATAAAGACATCACTTCCTCTCTTTAAAGCAACTGCATCCTTTTCTGGTTTAACATGGCTGGTGCTACTTCCCCAGAAAGAAATGCTTCATATGCTCATACACATTTTGGGGATTCTACCTGAAGTGTTGCTGGACTGTGTGCAGATGAGGTGATACGTATTGTCAATTTTATTATCAAACTCATTTGCTACCCATCTTCCAGTCTGAGGCAACTCTGAGCAAGTCTTAGTTAGAGATGAAGGTTGGGCTCACTGAGATAGGTAAGGTAGTTTGTTTCCGTTAGGTTTATCACAATATGAGAATCAACCATAACTTGGGATTTGCAACATAACATACTGTGTGAAGCCAAATGATTGTTTTGTTTCTTTGACAGCACACTTAATACAATGTATGTGCTACCCTAGAAACTAAGCTTATTGGCCAGCATTTGTTTCTGAATCTGCTTCCCTTGATTAACTAGCCTTCTTCCTTTGGAATCTTACCGTTTCAGTGAGGGCATTTCGGCAAAGCATTTTACAGCCAAATGATGCAACAGAGATGGTGATGCAAAACTCCAGGATGGTGAATATAAGAAGAACAGCCAAAATTCCTTGAATGATATGCTATCGATGAAGTAGAAGAGAAACATATCTATTTTTATAAATAGAGATAGGCATATGTATCTCCAGTTCTAGAGTAAGGAAGATGACCTGGATTAGATATGCAGGCTCTGTTTTGCCTGGGCAAAAGGGAAGAAGAAGTGTTTTTTTAAAAACATGAGAGCAATGAAATAATTCAAGACTAGCTCAGGTCAACACCTACAGTAGTGGCCAAAATTGTAGCAACCTTTTGGGAAAAGTGTACAGTAGAAATGACACCTTTGGTTAAGTTTCCACCAATTTTTCTTCTAATTTCTTTATAACTGTAGCCTTGTTCACTTAATAATACTATTTTACATCACTTTCTAGGCAACCAGTCAACTCTTTGGACCATTAATTTTATTACGTTTTACAAGCTCACTAAATGAAAGAACACAAAAAATCCCAACCAACTTGATAGCGATCACATAACACACTGATGATGTCCTCCTCTCAGTTTCAATACATGACATCAGTAACTGAATCCTACTGTGATCTGATTTGCTCAATGCCAAAACAAGATGACACCTGATTGGCTCTCTAAACACTCACGCTCATTGGCTACAATCAGATGAAGGAAAGCTACCTGATATCAACCTAAGCAAGTTATGCTTCCTTTTTCTGGTTATTTGGCTATACCTTTTCATAAAATATAGTACAGGTAATTGAACAAACTTTGTCGCATTACATTCTTGATTAAATTATCGTTCCGTTGATATATAATTTTATGGTACTACTCAAAAAAAGTGGTATTATTAGCCATCAAACCTCAAAAATACACTTTTCCCAAAAGGTTGCCACAATTTTGGCCACAACTGTAATTCAGGGAGGAGGGACAGCACAAACAGCAGTGCATGTTTCTGTTATTACAGCCAATTTCAATAACATTAATAGTAGCTTTCCTGCAGAGATGGTTTACTGGTCAGTTCTACCCAGGGTTTTTTTTTTCATAGAACGCCCAGAATGGAGTTCCGGCACTTTTTTGGATGGAACCTTGTAGGGTAGGCAAGGCAGGTTATATGACATGTGTGAGTTCCAGCACCTTTTTTTTTTTTTTTTTTTACAAAAAAAGCACTGGTTCTACCTCATCAGACTGACTAACACATCCTAAGTAGCATAGCTAGCACCTAGTGAAGGTGGGACCTGTCCACACAATAAAAACTGCAAACTACATTTTTGTGAAACAAAGAGTTAACATTTGATCAAAAAAAAGTGAAATGCCAGATACAACAATTCCATTAAAACTCTGCCAAAATTTTGGCTGCACTGATATAGCTGCCATTTTAATTCTTGCCCATGCCTTGAAGACGTTAATCTTGAAGCTGTTCTGAAAAGATTGGGAGAAAGAAAATTACAGCAGGCCAAACTCTTCAAACCCCCAAGACAACATTTCTGTCCCTCCATTCCATGGTTAAAACTCTGTTTGAAAGATATTTTTGACCCCACCATGTCCATCCAAAGATTTGCATGTCCAGCTAGAGGTTACCACGAGCTCCCTTTGCTTTCTCTGTCCTACTGAGGCCAACTTTTTAGAGCAATTCTGGAAGGTCACAGACTTACAAGACTTTCATAACACTTTTCTTCATAATTGTGTTCAAATTCACGGCAAAGGAACATGAAATGATATGAAAAACTGATGGTGATACTGGAAGACAGGAATATGATGCCAATACCAGCTGATACAGCACTTATCACATTCATTGCCAGCGCACCTTGCACCTAGGAGGAATAAAATAAATTAATAAATGTACAAAAATGGGCGCACGCATATGAAGAGATTCAGCTGGCTTTGTGCTCTGAATTTGCTTCAGACTTTTACTCTCTACACCAGGGGTTCCCAACTGGGGATGCTCGCACCCCCTGGGGGTGCAAGATGATATTCCAGAGGGTACGAAAACCTGGGTTTAGAAGTTTCAAAATTATAGTGTGTATGCACCATTTTTTGTAAGGGGTGCGAGAATATATCAGAAGCGTTCTAGGGGTGCGGGGTATAGAACTGCTGCTCTACACCCTCAGGTATGGCTGAATTCCCTTCATGTTGTACTTAAGTAGTGCAACTGCCTCATCTAATCAGAATATTCAGTTGGAGATTGAAACAAAGAACCTCTTTGCTAAATGTTAGCATAAAATGACCCACAAAACACCTGGAGTTTCCAAAAAGGGAATCCAGGACAAGAATTTGGAGTGGAGAGGCTCTTAAACAACAAGCCAGAATCATCATGATGCACCAATAGATGTTAATGATCCAGGAACATCATAAATCCACCAAGCTCCAGATTGGCAATCCAGGAGCTTGTAGCTCTCCAGGGCTTGAGACGAGAGGTTTTTTTTTTCCCAACCTTTCTTGAAGAAGGGGGAGATCATGGCCAGAATCCCAGAGATGGAGGGTTTCTGATTTAGCTATGTCGTTCACTTGGGTCACATGGGTTAATTACCAGAGGGATCTTGGGATTCCGAGCAGCTGCCACAGCTAAGGATCTAGAGATGATGTACTGGAAGAGAAGGAAAAGCAAGGGAACCACAATGGCTACATGCCCAGAGAACAATGTAGACCCATAATCTCTCTCCCACCTTAAATTCCTGCCTACTGTTTTCTGATTATCTGTTGTGCTAAAACTCAATCAACGTTCCCTATTCCAGTTGAAGATGCAGCTGATTTGAGGCATTAAAGAAGGAGCTACAGTCACAGGCATTTTACTTTATGTAGCACTGCAGTACTATTCAGCATTTTCCCCATGTTGTTGTGGCAAGGACACAGGTCCCCAGCGGCTGTGAACAACTCTCAGACTCAGAAGTTGAATGAAACCACTAGGAAGTGTAGCCCTGAATGGCAACTGATATTCAGAGTGATTATCTGAGCTGTCCTCACCCACCAAAATTGAGTTGGGCAACTTGGTGCAGTTATTAAGTGTTATGTGACATGACTGTGTTGACTTATATTGACAGTTCCAGATGCAGTAATAGAGCAAATCAAATAAGTCATTAAGCACAAATTCATATGGATGTGACTTGCAACCTGTTGCGACCGTAGCTTCCCCATTGACTTAACTTGTCAGAAGCCGATGATGAAGGCTGCAAATGGTGATTTGATGACCACGGGATGCTAAAGCCACTGTAAATGCACACCAGTCGCCAAGCAACCAAATTGCAATCGTGGGGACATTGAAGATACTTTGATGGACAGATGTTTGAAAACCGGTTCCCCCCCCACACACACACACATTGTGATTTGAAATGATCGCTGAATGAGCTGGTTGATAAGTGAGGAAAGAGAGTAAATATAATAACTTCTATTAAGGTTTGTAATCTCTCAGTTCAGCGGTTTTCTGAAATCTGGAGAACAGACATAAACCACAAACTGGAACTAGCCAACTATCTTTCAGGTAAGACCGGTTTGCCCTGAGGCTGCTGTGATGTGCGTTTGGATCCCTGGTTTGGCTGTTAACCTTTTTAAACACACCATTATATAAAATTACCAAGATGCCACTCCAATAAGCGATCTTTATAACACTATAGATGATGAAATAATCATTCATTATATCAAGCAGGATCCCAAAAATCATTCCTATGATTCCTATGAATATCTGTGTGATCTGGAAAAGAGAGAGAGAGAAATCACAAGATCAGTGATAGTCAGGAGTTGAGAACCAACAAAATTCCAAATGTCCCTGAACCAGGATTTTTTTGTTGTTTTAATTTTATTTTTCTAGGCCTCAAGCTCACCTCAAGACCACCTTAAGGGGGAGAGGGTATATACTTCTTAGCTGCTACATTAGCTGGCCAATAAAACAAATGGATCAAGAATATTCATACAGTATGTACAGTATATAGCAAAGTATCCTCCTAGTCCTGTTGCAACAGAACAGGGGACCCGGGGATTTGCAAAACATGAGGAGGAATCGTCATTCCATTTCTCTCCATACTCACCCCCAGGGCCAGAGGTTCACCCTGATAAAATTTCTTCAGTGGGACTGGAAGATCAGTCTGAGTGGTGGAAGGCAAGGACCCTGGGACTAGAGGAGCATGCATGCTGGGCTTTGCAAGAAGGGCGGCTCCTTTAGGTCAGCAAAGTCAGCAATGCTGGGGACCATAGAAAGGAAGGAAAAAGAGAGAGAATGTAGAAAAGACATGATCCCATCTTTTAATTCCCATTCTCAATTTTGACTTTGTATGCATTTGTCCTTAAGGCTTGGTCTTGTGCAGCCAGAATTAGTCCCTCGGTCTCTTTCTTCAACTTTCCTGCTCTTTAATCCATTGCCAGGTCTTGTTAGTCTCTGCTTTCCCAGCTATTTTTTTTAATGTACTGGCCATGTAGTGCCTTGTCTTCCATGCCTCCATTCTGTTCTTTATTTGGTCTCTTGTAAGCCCGTTTGGTCTATTATTATTATTAGTTTTAGTATTAGTAGTAATAGTATTATTAGTATTGTTTTTACTGTTATTATATTACTATTATGATTATTAATAAGGTGACCAACCGTCCTCCTTTTGGGAGGACAGTTCTCCTTTTGTGAGTTCTGTCCTCACTTAAAAATGTCCTCCTAAATGTCCTCTTTTTTTTATATTTGAAGACTTATCTGCAGGGCTTTTTTTTCCTCATAGGATGCCCAGAAGGCGTTCCGGGACCTTTTTTTGATGGGTTTTTTTTCAACTTTTTCCTGAGCTGTGCTACTCTCCCTACTGGCTTTCGAAAGCCAATAAGAATTGCTGCTGAGTGCGCCAAAACACCCAGGTGGCAAACTTTGCACATGCAAGTTGCAGGAACTTTGCACCCCTCACTGCTACCCAACTACACCATCTCTTACTTAGTTCCGCAGATAGCTGGAGAAGAATGGAGCGGTAAGTTTCTCTTGATCTTCCCTGTTCGGTTGTACACGGGGATGCACAGAGTAGGTGGTGGTGCTGGGGGGTGGCTGCAGGGCCGGAGCCAGCGCGCCTGGTGCTTTGCAAGCCGCGGGGCCGGCTCTATGGGGATGCGCAGGATGGGCAGTGGTGCTGGGGGGCAACTGGGGTGGCAGCTGCAAGGCCGGAGCTGGTACGGCTGGTGCTTTGCCTTTGCAAGCCGTAGGGCCGGCTCTATGGGGATGCGCAGGGTGGGCGGTGGTGCTGGGGGGCAGCTCAGGGCTGGAGCTGGCTCGGCTGGTGCTTTGCGAGCCGCGGGGCTGGCTCTCCACAGCAGGGCAGCGGTGCTGGCGGGACGGCTGTGGGTGGGGGCGCGGCGGCAGTTGACCTTCCATGGGCCGCGCCAGCTGGTGGTCTATGCAGTGCTGACCTGTGCTGCCACCACCTCACCCTGCGCATCTACGTGGCCATCCTGGAGCGCCTGGCTCACAACACCTGCGTCCGCCGCCCACCCCCGCGCAGTCCAGCCGTGTAGATTTTTGGAGAAGTGAGAAATCGAGATTGAATGTTGATATTCTAGCTGTAGCACTTGCTGTAAAATTCAATATGAGGGATATTTCTTGTTCAGATATTTCCAATATATTGTTAGAAGATGATACATTGACAAAAAATATTCATTCAATGGAAAAGTACACATTTAAATAATTAATAGGCATGTAAGCATAATTACAATATAAAATGTTATTGTTACAAATGTTTTTTATTATGCATTGATCACATTATAGTGTATTCTGTATTATTGTTGCAATAAATACAATGTTTCTTTTATTTACGATATTTTTTTCTTCAATTTATTCGTGTCCTCCTTTTTGTTGTAAAAAAGTTGGTCACCTTATTATTAATCATCACACAGTCAGCTAGATGATCAGTCTGGATTTGACATTTTTGTCTACCTATCAAATCCTTACCAAGGACTTGGGATAGGCAGATGTGGATGTTTGAATTGATGGTATTACAGATATTGTCGCAGGATGGAAGCAGTTCCTAGTACGGCTGCCTTTTGCAATTGACTAATGGCGAATTTGTCAATGCCAAAGGTGTTCAAGTGGTGCTCCAGCTGTTTTCGGATTGCACCTAAGGCACCTATTACCATTGGCACTTACAAATTCACTATTATTATTATTATCATCATCATCAATCATTATTATTATTGCGTCCTTCGCGAAATGGCAAGACACGAGAAGCAGTTGTAGTTCTCAGGAACTCTTTATTCTTTAGTTCAGCTTAAAGTTGGAAGACGCCGGCAACGCCCAAAACTCTCGGCCTCTTTTATAGGCCTTTCCCGGGTGAATCTACAACTTTTGGCACGCCAGCACTTGTGCATGCACACAAGTATTGGCGAAGCCTGCCTGGTCCCGGGCAGCTTGCACCTGTCCGGGACCATTTGCAATGCCCCGAGCCTGCTTCCACAGGCTCAGGACATAACACCCCTTCCCCCCGGGCTAAAACTATTACCCATGCCATAATAATACATAACTCATTTTTTAGTGTAGTGCCATGTTCTCCAATACCAGGTAATCCCCGTTTTCCATCGACTTCAGTGCTCTACTTTTCTACTAGCTCTGTTTTGCCAATAGGGTTACAAAATCCTCTAAATACTTAGGAGATTTCCTTGCTCTCTGTGACCTCCTAAGTTCTGGGTACCTGCCAAGTACCCCTTGACTGAGGGGTGATGCGTGCGTGTCCCCCCTATTGTGCCTTGGTGGTCCCCAAGGACTGCTCCACTGCCTGGCCTGCTTGCTTGCCCACCGGGCTCGTCAGGCCAGGGCTTCTTTCTCTGTGTAACCTGGTTGTCCCGCCTATCTGTAGGCTCTCTGGCCCTTCTAAGTGACTGTCACTGTTGGGCGTTTCTGTAGAACCTCCTAGGTCCGTCCAAGACCCGTCAGGAGGCTGTCTGTCCCCTGAATCCCATTCTGTGTCCGGGCTTGTGTGGGTTTCAGTACTGTCCCAAAACTCAGTTGTCCCCTGAGTGAAGTCAGAGGTGTTGTAGTCAGGATTTGGTTCCTCGACAACCTCCCTGTGTGTTTGCCCCCTTCTAGGGATAGGGGTAGAGTCGGGCCAACTAGAAGGAGTGTGTGCCAGCTCTCTTGCAGGGTATGGATTGTTGGGATGCTCCCGGGTATTCTCTCTGACTGGAGTACTGCGTGATGCGGGTGAGTAGTGATTATGCCCCCGGGGTGACTCCCTGGCTGGAGTAGGCATTGATGCCTGGCTTCTAGTTGGGCTCCATGACTTCCTGTTGGGAGCACTTGCGGAATCTTGAGATGAGCTGTGTGTAGCTTCCCCATTGATAATGGGCATCAGCCCATGCCCCTCCCTTTGCCCAAAGGGTTCCCCCTCCCCCCCTGGAAAAGACCCAGGAGTCTCAGCGGGAAGGTCCCGTCTAGGGTGAAGTTGGTCGATGTGCCGACGCAGGACACGACCGTTGTCCAGGGACACCTCGTAAGACAGAGGACCTGTGACCCTGGATATAGAAGCGGGGACCCATGTATGACCAGGCCCGTAATTATGAGTCCAAACTGGGGCACCCACAAGTAGTTGCCTAGGTGCCCTGGGGTGTGAGACAGAAGGAGGCAGTCTGTCCGGATGCAACTGGTCAAGCTTGGTAGTCAGTTTGCGCCCCCAACGAAGTTCAGCTGGGCTTCTCCCTGTAGAAGTGGACGGTGTGGTGCGATAAGAAAGGAGGAAGTCAGCCAACCTGTGATGCCAGTCTCCGTAGGTAAGTTTCTTCAAGGCATCCTTGGTGATGCAAACCATGCGTTCAGCCATACCATTAGTGGACGGGTGGAAAGGTGCAGAGGTGGCATGACGAATCATGTTAGCCTGCAAGAAAGCTTGGAATTCGGAGGAAGTGAATTGAGGGCCGTTGTCAGACACAATGACGTCTGGGAGCCCGTGTGCAGCAAAAATCCCCCTCAGTACCTGAATAGTCTTTGCAGTGGTGGTGGATGAGACAGGTACAACCTCAAGCCATTTTGAATGGCTGTCAACGAGGACCAAGAAGAATTGACCCTGAAAGGGCCCAGCGTAGTCAATGTGCACCCTAGACCATGGAGACTGTGTTTCCTCCCATCTATTTACAGGAGCTTGGGGCATTTCAGGGTGTGAGCATTGACAAAGGTGACATGCATGCACCTTAGCTTCAATGTCTTTGTCTAGGCCAGGCCACCACAAGTGGCTGCGTGCAAGAGTCTTCATTCGTACAATGCCAAGATGACCCTCGTGGAGGGAACCTAAGACCCTAGTCCTCATTGAGGTGGGAATGACAACTCTGCTTCCCCAAAGCAGACAACCCTGAGAGGTGGACAACTCATTCCTTTTAGACCAGAAACTCTGAAACTCAGGACCACGACAGTGCTCAGGCCATCCAGACAAAACCCAAGAAAGGACACGTGAAAGTGTGTGATCTGTGCCTGATTCAGCGGCTACATCCCTGGCATTCAGAGGGGACTCGGGCAAGGCTTGGATAGAAAGAAGATTGATAGCTGGCGCAGGGTCAGCTTCTATTACCGACAGGGGTAATCTACTGAGGCCATCAGCATGGCTCATTTCCTTCCCAGCCTTGTGAAGTAGGGAAAAATCATATGCAGACAAAAAGATAGACCACCTGAGCATCCTGGGGGAGATGATTTGGGGGGTTTGCTTACGTGTGATAAACAGTCCCAGCAAAGGCTTATGGTCAGTGAAGACCATGAAATGCCTACCATATAAAAAATCATGGAATTTTTTAATCCCAGCAACAACAGCTAAGGCCTCCCTGTCTATTTGAGCATAATTACGCTCAGCAGAAGACAATGTTCTGGAGTAATATGCAACAGGAACCTGAGTTCCATCAGACCTGAGGTGGCTCAGTACAGCTCCTACCCCATAAGGGGAAGCATCACAAGCGATGCACACAGGAAGGGATTCATTGAAATGTGCAAGTACACTGTTAGAAGTGAGTAAGGCCTTGACTTCATTGAAACTTGCCTCATGTGTTTGTGACCACTGCCACATTGCCTGTTTATCCAATAGCCTGTGAAGAGGCTCAGCTACACTAGCCTTATGTGGAAGAAAGGAATTGTAGAAATTCAGAAGGCCCAGAAAAGCCTGTAGTTCGGCCTTAGACTTTGGCCTAGGGGCTTGCATAATGGCTTTTAGTTTGGACTCAGCAGGGTGAATCCCAGCAGCATCAATTTTGAACCCCAGAAATTCAGTAGAAGGCACCCCAATTTTGCATTTGTCCTTCTTAAGTTTGAGGCCTGTTTTCCTGAACCTTAACAGGACAGCCCTTAGCCTTTCAGCTAAAATGTGTGTGGAGTCTCCTGCAATTAAGACATCATCAAAATAGGGGCAAACCCCTGGTATACCCCGTAGTGTGTTTTCCATTACGCTTTGGAAAATCCCAGGAGCGACATTTACTCCAAATTGTAGCCTCTTTACCTTGAAAGCCCCTCTGTGGGTCACAATGGTCTGAGCTATAGCAGTGTCATCATCAACAGGCAGCTGTTGATATGCCTGAGCTAGGTCAAGCTTTGCAAAAACACGCCCCCCCTTGAGGGAGGCCAGGATATGACTGACCACAGGAACAGGATAGGCATGTTGCTGCAATGCCTTATTCAGAGTGCATTTGTAATCAGCACAGATGTGAATGTCCCCATTTGCCTTGAGAGGCGTGACAATGGGGGTCTCCCAGGGACTGGAGTCAACAGGTTCTAGAATTCCTTGTTGGATCAGTTTATCCAACTCAGTGTCAATTTTACTCTTTAAAGCAAAAGGGACCCTTCTTGCTTTAATTCTAATGGGAGTGACAGTGGGGTCTAGCTTTAATGACACAGGGGGTCCTTTGAATGCGCCCAGCTGGAGGCTGAAAACATCTGCAAATTCTTTGCAGACTTCCTGTAGGTCGAGTGTTTGTAGGCTGTTGAGCCCTGTGACGTGTATCCCCAAGGCCTCAAACCAATCGAGTCCTATGAGACTCGTTCGTTCACCCCCTACTACTAATAGGTCTAGTGGACCCTCAAAATCCTTATACTGTACGTTAAGGGTGGCCTCCCCCTTAACACACACTCTGGAGTTTTGAAAGTCTGTTAGCACAATGTCAGAAGGCCTCAACTTGGCCTGGGTTCCACTGCCGGAACAAATCTTCCTAAATGTATGCATAGAAATGATCGAAAGTACAGACCCTGTGTCCAGTTCCATAGTTAATGGAACCCCTTGTAGCTTCACCTTAAGTGACAGCTTTTTCTTAATGGGCTTGTGTGTGCCTGTCCTATAGATGCTTCTTCGCGAAGCGCAAAACCCCACCCTATTCTGGCTGGGAACCCTGGTACCTTTCAGGCGCAATTCTTCCTGAGGTTGTACCTTCTGTCGGCCCAGGCACACAGCTGCAATGTGTCCTTGTTTTCCGCATGCCCTGCAGATAGCGGAGGGGAACTTGCAGTCGGTTCTCTTGTGGCGACCTCCACAGCCGATGCACTTGGGGAGACCTGAAGAGCTTCCTTTTTGTTTCCCTTCCTTTGTGGGGTGGAGACGGTCCATTTCCTCGTCAGGATCCTCCTCAGAGTTCCTTTGACTTCTTTCTGGTGCACGGATGCAGCATCTGGACTGTTTCTGATCGGCCGCATGTTCTTGATGGCGCCGCCCGCTGCTTCTTCTGCGGTGACCTCTCTCAAGGCATCTTGGAAAGACAAGTCCTCCTTGGCAAAAAGTCTCTGTTGTAACTCTCTATGCCTTAGTCCGCATACAAATCTGTCCCTCAGTCGTTCTTCGAGGTCCTTGAATTCGCAATGTTTGGCGGCTTTCCTCAATGCGGCGATGTACTCCTTGGCCGATTCTCCGGGTCGATGATCCCTCTGCTCGAAGGTGTGGCGCCACACGATGACGGACATCTTAGGCTGGAAGTGCTCCTTCAATAGCTTTTTTAGATCTGCGTAGCTGACAGACTCTAGAGGAACAGATGCTGCAAGGTTCTCAGCGATTTCGAATGCATCTTGACCACAGTTGTAGTTCTCAGGAACTCTTTGTTCTTTAGTTCAGCTTACAGTTGGAAGACGCCGGCAATGCCAAAAACTCTCGACCTCTTTTATAGGCCTTTCCCGGGTCAATCTGCAACTTTTGGCGCGCCAGCACTTGCGCATGCGCACAAGTATTGGCGACAGCCTGCCTGGTCCTGGGCAGCTTGCACCTGCTTGGGACCATTTGCAATGCCCCGAGCCTGCTTGCACAGGCTCAGGACATAACAATTATCATTATTATTATTATGAAGGGAGATGGGGAGCGACCCGGCCGAGGTTGTCCTATTCGCTCCCATTCAGCTTGGCGCCCTCCAGCCTCTTATCTTTTAGCGTTGCCCGATGCCCACCCGGGAAGAGCAGGGTAACTCACCCAGCCGGAGTTTCGTGGAAAGACCGGCGTTCCGGCTCCTTTCCTCTCCCTAAAGAGTTTGGCGAGCGGCTGATAGCTGCGAGGGAGCAGAGCAAGTTCTTCTCTAAGGCCCGAGTTCAAATGGGTTGCCGTTCTTCCTCTTCTTCCAAAACTCAGTTTTCGCTTCCTTAGACCATTTCAGGGAACCACCTAGCTTGCACGAGCCTAATCTTTGCAGCTAGAGCCGTCACAGCATCTCGGAGAATTTTTGTTTTTAAAGACTTCCAAACTTTTGTTTGCTGTAAAGAACAAGGGAGCTTGCTGGGGACGTTGCAGCCTGTGGAAATGTTAAATCAATCTTTAAAAGATAGAAAGAGAACAAACTAAGGTATATCCCAAGCAATTATGTCCGATCTGATTTTTGTTTTGTTTTGTTTTTTAAAAATGAGGACTTTCTACTTAGTCCCCTTTGAATGTCTGGGGGTGGCGGGGGAAAGGTGGGGGGCAGAGTAGCCCTGTACAAATTTATCAGAAAGCGTTTCCTCCTAAGTACAGCTGAGCTGATCAAGTAGCCAAGTAAAAGCCGGATCCAGAGGGAAGAAGGAGCACTTCGGAATTAGGCTTTGTTTCCAAAATCACAACGCGGTTGCTGCTGCCTTCTACTTTAGGAAACATTAGCTTAAAGTTTGCCCTGGATGCTTCTCTCCTTTGAACTGGCGTTCAGACAATCCCACCTTTTATAAACTGCCCTATTACGCCGTTCCGGGATGGTCTCCAGAAGTGCCAGGTGACCAAGAAAACGTGACGCATTTCTTTTAAATTCTAAGCAAGCCTTGTTTATGTTCATGCAGGACAGTATTTTGGAAATGATTGAGAAAAGCTGCTTCGGAATAGACGGGAATGTTAATGTGTGTTTTCTCAGCATTATTGCGCAAGTCTGGGGAAAGCTTCAGCAGCTTTAAAAAAATAGAGATAAGGGTCATAGTTTTCCCACGTTATTCCCAGTTCCCCTTTAGAAAAGCAGAAGGGAGAAATGACTGTGTGAACTGAAGAATTAAAAAAAGAGATTTGCTTTAAAAAAAGAAATGCTTCTAAGAAGAAGAGAGATGCAAATTGGAGTGTCTTGGTAAGGTTGGAATAAATAATTATACCATTTTAACCTTTTGTAAAACTTACATCAGAAGCAATAAAAAAAATTCTGGAGTCCATCATAGACATAGATGTAAATCAGCTGAGAAGTTGGCTGGGCAAGTTGGCTACTTTCCCCCATTTGTTATATTATGTGTTTGTTTTGTGAAGCCCAGAATGGTGTTTCAGTAAAGTGTTTTTGAATGTTGTAATGTTCTTATCCCCCCGCACCCCCCCCCACCCCAGATGGTCAGCAGAGAGCTTGTAAGAATGAACAGGAGTAGACTTTTGGTAAGTATATCTCTTCCTAGTCAAGAAAGCCGCAGGATCAGCTAATTTACCTCTGGAGCCGAATTAATCCTCCATGTTTCCAGCTTAGACAGCTTTAAAATAAATGATAAATTTGCTTTCTGTGGAGTAAATTTTACACTGGAATGCCACAATCTCCTTCAGGTGAGCATTTGCTGGGTTTTCATAGGCTACAGGGGCAATGCTTTGAATATGTCTGATTTGCCTCTCATTGGAGTGATCACATATCCTTTGCCCACTTGCCACATTTGGGATGGAACTCTCTTACAAATTGGTACAGTCCTTCAAATGTGTTGCCATGTCACCATGCTGACTTGCACCATCGGTTCTCTATGTGGTCATTAAGCAAATGGCACACAGTCCTTAAGCACAAATTCAGATGAATGTGACTTACGACCTCCTGCTGGTTTCCCCATTGACTTCTGCTTGTCAGAAGCTGACTGTGAAGGTTGGTAATGGGGATCACAGGCTGATGAAGTGACTGTAAACAGAGGCCAGCTGCCAAGTAAGCAAATTGTGACTGAGCCCTTTAGTGAGAACTGCATACAAAAAGAGCCAACGAGGTTAGCTCTATTAATATTGATAATCTCTGAGTTCAGTGATTTTCTGAAATTTGGGGAACAGAAATGTCAAGAAATTGAACTAGCCAAGTGATCCCTTTCCTAAAGCAAAGCCTAAGAAACCAACAGCTACTAAATTACAGCTCAAAGCATCCTTCAGCAAAGGACAGTTTGCCCTGTGGCTGCAATTATGCAAAGTTCAACCTCTGGAGCCCCAGATGTTCAGTTGACTTTTTAAATACAACAATATGTAGAATGACCAAGATTCCACTCCAATGGGGTATCGCTATAAAGATGTAGCATATCAAATGATTCTCAACAATGTTGATCAGGATCCCAAAAATGATTCCAGTAATTCCTATGAGTATTTGGGTGATCTGCAGAAACAATTTCAGCTTCAACCTTCAGTTACAATTCACACTGCACAATCAAATCAACAGGACAGGACAGCAGGGGAAACAAAACACATGACATACATAATTTAGATTTTATCCCCTCCCTTCTAAAAGACTTGCAACTTTACTTTATATCCTCTTAGCTACCAGCCAGTAGGGTGCACTACAACAAGCAATTTCCTCCTTCTCCAGCCATAGATATTCTTACTTTCAACGCTTTTTCTTATATTTATAAAGATTTTTTTTAAAGGAAGCTACTGTAAATACTAAGAAAAGGGATTTGTTTCTGTTGATTTTATTTTTCTAGACCTCACACTACAGGCCTCAAGATTACCTTAATGGAGATAGGTTATAAAGTTTGTAGATGTACATTATCTGGTCAGAATAACAAATGTTTCAAGAATGTTCATATGTGCACAACACAGAATCCTCATGATACTATTGCAACAGCATAGGATGGATGAATAACCTTTATTGTCATTTTTTTCCTGTGGGCACAACGGCACACATTAAAAATGAAAATTCCTTGTAGAGGAGGGATCTGCAACCGTGACAACTTTAACACTTTCCTCTGGTCCAGGAAAAACCTTTCTCCATGGCACCGGTCCCTAGTGCCCAAAAGGTTGGGGACCTCTGCCTTAGGAAACTCTTGAAGCTCTACCGCAAGTTCCCCCCCCCCCAGGCTTATTGAGGCAGAATAAAACATTGGGGAATGAGGAATTAAAAGACAGGGAACATATCTTTTATACGTTCTCTGTCTTTTTCCTTCCTTTCTATGGTCCCCAGCATTGCTAAATTTGCTGGCCTAAAGGAGCCGCACTTCTTGCAAAGCCCAGCATGGATTCTCCTGTGATCAGGGGCCCAGAGTCCTTGCCTTCCACTGCTCAGACTGCCAATCTTCCCATCCCAGTGAAGAACGTTTATCAGGGCAAACCTCTGGCCCTCGGGGGGGGGAGTATGGAGATGAGCGGAATGACGGTGCGTCTCTTGTTAGAAATCAGAAATGATTCATATTTATATGTTACTTACATGTAAGGGTCTAGGTTGTATACTGCTTTCGAGGCACAGGATCCGCTGCTGAACCAAAACCCAACGGAGCTGGAAAGACGCAGATGCTAAGCAAACAAAAACAAAAACAAAAACCAACAACTCAAACGTCATCGATCTTAAAATTCTCAAAGGCTGCTGCATCACCCGAGTGCAGCTTCTGCTTCGGACGAAAGCAGCTCTGGCTGTTTGCAGTCGATGAAACACTGGCAGGAATCACATTCTGATAAATGATGACAACCTACAGAAACATATAATGAGATTTTTTTTTAATTGAAAGTTTTTTTATTTTTTCCATATAAACTTTATAAAAAATGTATACAATACAATTTTAAGATAAAATAAACATTATTACGACCTGCCCACTCCCCCCAGGCCGCGTCCACCCTCTCTTAAAACATTCCCTACTTCCCTCCTCTTTCTCACCTCCCATCCTACTCTCTTCCCCTCCCCCTCTCCTCTCACTGCCCTACTTCCTCTCTACACTTTCTCACCTCTCATCCCTATCAAACCTATGAACGCAGCATAAGGGGAGTGCCCAGGCCACACCCCTATAAGCAACCATTATCTATATTACACTTACCCCCCCCCACATTTCCTCCCTCCCACCCCCAACCCCCCTCCCTTCACTTCCCAGAGCAGAATACAGGGTTAATAATTAGAAGAATTTATAATAATAAGAAAAAAGAAAAGAAAAAGAAAAAAGAAAAAAAATAATAAAAAAGGAAAAAAATACCATATTTAACCTTTAACTCCATAGCCTATAAGACAATTCTCTGTAATATTTACTATAATATTCATTCATAAAATAAGTGAAACTTTTTAATTCCATACTTTTTCTGAATATAATCTATCCATCTTCTCCATACAGTGATATATCTTTCTTGTGTGTGATCCTTTAAATAAGCAGAAATTTTTGCCATCTCTGCAAAACTAGATACTTTAAATACCCATTCTTCTAAAGTAGGCAAAGAATCTTTCTTCCAATATAAACCTATTAATAACCTTGCAGCAGTTAATAAATTCAACATCAAAATAGTTTCTTTATCATTTAAATCCACAAAGATACCCAATAAAAATAGTTGAGGAGTGAACTTTATCTTCCTTCTAAAAATCTTTTGAATGTTCCACCAAATCATAATCCAAAATGCCTTTACCTTTTTACAATTCCACCAAATATGAAAATATGTCGCATCTTTATTGCCACATCTCCAACATTTGGGCTGTATGTTAGGATATATACAACATAATTTTTTAGGATCTAAATGCCATCTGTAAAACATTTTATAAAAATTTTCTCTCAAATTTTGAGCTTGTGTAAATTTAACATTTCTAGTCCAAATTGTCTCCCATAAATCCAATGAAATCGGTTCCTGTATATTTTGAGCCCATTTAATCATACAGTCTTTAACCAATTCTGTTTCCGAGTCTAACTCTAATAAAACATTGTAAATTCTTTTTATATGGGCCTGACTCTGATTTTTAATCTGAATAACCAATTGTTTATCTTCTAATGTTATTCCCTCTTTCTTATCTTACAGTCCATCTATCCACTATTTGTAAGTATTGAAACCATGACTGTAGAGTATTTTCTTGCCTTAATACATCTAGGGATTTCAAATGCCAATTCGAACCAGACCAAATTAACAATTCTTTATACGAGATTTTATCGAAATTTGTCCCCTTAGAAATTCCCTCAATTGCATGTCTGGGAATCCCCCAGATAGGTATTTTGTAATTCAATCTGTAATAATACTTTTTCCAAACATGAAGTAAGGCATTCCTCAAAATATGTAATTTAAAAATCCGATCAACTTTCTTATTAAAAATCAGGTATGCATGCCAACCATATATTAAGTCCCAACCTTCCAAAAACAGAATATCCTTATTTGTTAAGTTGAGCCAATCGCTTAACCAAGTTAAAGCGGCTGTATCATAATATAATTTCAAGTTGGGTGCCTTAAGTCCTCCTCTTTCTCGAGCATCCTGTAAAATCTTAAACTTAACCCTTGGTTTCTTTCCGGCCCATATAAAATTGTTGATACCCCTTTGCCATTCCTCCAAATTTGCCTCTTTTTTAAAAATAGGTATCATCTGAAACAAAAAAAGGAACTTTGGTAGAACATTCATTTTTACAGCTGAAATTCTCCCCAACAATGACAATTGCAATTTTTTCCAGTCTTTTAAGTCCTTTTGTACTTTTCCCCATAATGGTTCATAATTATTCTTATATAATTTTCCATTTGAAGCAGTTAAATATACTCCCAAATATTTAACCTTTTTTACCATCTGAAAACCTGTGGCTTTGACCAAACTTTCCCTATCCTTAACTAACATATTCTTAGATAATATCTTAGTCTTATAATTATTGACTTTAAAACCAGAGACATTCCCATACTGTGTTATAAGTTCTAATAATCAATCGCTTGATTCGGTTGTTCCAAAATTAAAACCAAATCATCCGCAAAGGCCCGCAATTTATACTCATTCTTCCTTATCTTTACGCCCTTAATTACCTTTGATTCTCGAATCTGAATCAATAAAATTTCCAACGTTAAAACAAATAACAATGGGGATAATGGGCATCCTTGTCTTGTCCCTTTTTCAATATTAAAATTCTCAGTCAATCCCCCATTTACAACGATTTGTGCGGATTGTTGCTGATATATAGCTTTAAGTGCATGTAAAAAATTATCCCCAAAATTCATTTTCTCTACCAATGAAAATAGAAATTTCCAATCTAATTGATCAAAGGCTTTTTCAGCATCCAAAAAGATAAAAGCCACAGGAATCTGATTATTCTTATCCAAGTATTCAATTAAATGTATAATTTGTCTAACATTATATTTCATATATCGTCCTGTTATAAATCCTGTTTGGTCATTATGAATCAAGTCCTTCATAACCTGCATTAATCTGTTTGCCAAAAATTTTTGTAAAAATCTTATAATCAACATTTAATAATGAAATTGGCCTATAATTCTTAGGGTCTGTAAGATCCTGATCTTCCTTTGGAATCAGTGATATAAAGGCTCTTTTCCAAGAAGGAGGCACTTGTGTACCCAACATAATACTATTAAAAAGTTCCTTTAGAGGCTCCATCATTTCTTCAGATAAAGTCTTATAATACCTCGAAGTCAATCCATCTGTTCCCGGAGATTTTCCAACCTTTAACTGCTTAATAGCTAAACCAATTTCCTCCACAGTAATTAATCTATTCATCCCATTTTGTTGTTCCTCTGAAAGTTTAGGAAAATGCACAGATTGTAAGTATTTGTCTATATCCACACCCTTTATGTTATCACTTGAATATAATTTTGTATAAAAATCTAAAAAACTCTTTTGGATCAAATTTTGCTGAAAAATATCAGCACCTTTATATTTTACTTTCTCTATAACTCTAGCTCTCTGTTTCTTTTGTAACTGATAAGCCAACCACCTCCCAGGCTTATTCGCGTTACAGAAAGCATTATGTCTCATGTACGACAGATTGGTAGCCACTTGATCTGCCATCAATATATTAAATTGTTCCTTAAGCATCTTTATAGATACCTTTAAATTATTGTCAGTTGGATTAAGAACAAACTCTTGTTCTTTTAATTTAATCTCTTCTTCTATTTCTCTATGCCTTTTTAACTCTTTTTCCCTAAAAACCTTATTCAATTGAATCAAAATTCCCCTCATATATGCCTTACTGGCATCCCAAACCATGGACATCGATGTTCCCTTATTCATGTTTATAGCAAAAAAGTAATGAGATTTTAAGCCAGTTGTTTGCATGCATTTCTCATTCCACAGTTCAGAATAGAAATTCTCAGCTTGCCAACAGCTTCTTGAATGCTTCTATCTCTCCTTGTTTCAAATAAGGCTCAGAAATACTTTTGGTTCCATTGCCAAGAGGAATCTGGATAAAGACATCACTTCCTCTCTTTAAAGCAACTGCATCCTTTTCTGGTTTTACATGGCTGGTGCTGCTTCCCCAGAAAGAAATGCTTCATATGCTCTCACACATTGTTGTTATTATTATTATGCCTGATCTTTGTTAAATGTGGACACATTGCAGCATCTGGGTATCTTTTAAGCCTTCTACACTCTTCTTTGTTGTTAAGCACCAGGGCCGGCAAAATGAGAGAGAAAAGAGAGAGAGTATCCCAAACAATGACACACACATACACACACACACACATGCAAACACCCCTATGACCCTCTTTATTTCTGTGGAACTTAGAGAAAATAAAAACAGCAAGTAATATGTGCTCAGCAGTTTATTATTATTAGTCTGGAGTGCAGTCTTGCCTAAAATAAAACAGTGAGATAAGCTGGATGGGCAGAAGGCAGCCTTGATGGAAAGTCGAGTGGCAAGGAAACACATTTTTTCTTCTGTATACATTTATATCCTGTCTTCATTATTTTTATAAATGATTTAAGGCAGCAAACATAGCTAATATTCCTTCCTCTTCCAGCTTTCCCCACAACAACCCTATGAAATTAGTTGGGCTGAGAGAGGGACTAGCCCAGAGTCACCCAGCTGGCTTTTCTTTATAAGGTGGGACTAGAACTCACAGTCTCCTGGTATCTTAACCACTAGAACAAACAGGTTAAAATTTTAAATTATGGCTATAAATTTGACTCTTTAGTTTTCATTGGAATATACGGCTGCTGAAGGCTTCCCAGAGTCATTGTTAAATCCCACAAATCAAATTCTGGAGTATGTTGCAAGCATTAGATGATTTCACACAACTAGCATAATTGGTTGTACGAGTGTAGCTGAGTGCAAAAAAATATTTACCTAAGTTCTGTTGAAGTAAGCTTTGGATTTTGTCTAATCTATGACACAACCATTGTAAAGTGGAAACTATAGCTTATCCATAATGTGTTGTATAAACTCAACCAATTATACATTTTCCAACAGCAAAACATAACAAGGTTGGTACAAGGTGCCAACCAGTTCACAGAGACATGTCTTAACCAGCAGTCAAGAACATTCACATTCTCAAGATCTTTTACACATGGTGTTTGGCTTAGCCCACTAAATATTTTAGGTTCCGCTGAGTAAAAGTTCCATGCAAATCCTTAAAAAGCTCAAGTCTTCAATTTTGCAGGAGCCAATGTAGTTCGGAATAGCTGTCAAGAAGGAAAAGCAACTCAAGGGAACTCTGGCTGTTTGCAGTCGATGGGTGGATGTTCAACACTGGCAGGAGTCACATTCTGATAAATGACAACAACCTAAAGAAACATAAAATGAAATTTTAAGCCTCTTGTTTGCATGCATTTCTCATTCCACAGTTCAGAATAGAAATTCTCAGCCTGCCAACAGCTTCTTGAATGCTTCTGTCTCTCCTTGTTTCAAATAAGGCTCAGAAACACTTTTGGTTCCATTGCCAAGAGGAATCTGGATAAAGACATCACTTCCTCTCTTTAAAGCAACTGCATCCTTTTCTGGTTTTACATGACTGGTGCTGGTTCCCCAGAAAAAAATGCTTCATATGTTCTCACACATTTTGGGGATTCTACCTGAAGTGTTGTCTAGACTGTGTGCAGATGAGGTGGTACTTATTGTCAATTTTATTATTATCAAACTCATTTGCTACCCATCTTCCAGTCTGAGGCAACTCTGAGCAAGTCTTAGTTAGAGATGAAGGTTGAGCTCACTGAGATACGTAAGGTGGTTTTTTTTCCGTTAGATTTATTACAATATGAGAATCAACCATAACTTGGGATTTGCAACATAGCATACTGTATCAAACCAAATGATTGTTTTGTTTCTTTGACAGAACACTTAGTACAATGTATGAGCTACCGTAGAAACTAAGCTTATTGGCCAGCATTTGTTTCTGAATCTGCTTCCCTTGATTAACTACCCTTCTTCCTTTGGAATCTTACCGTTTCAGTGAAGGTATTTTGGCAAAGCATTTTACAGCCAAATGATGCGACAGAGATGGTGATGCAAAACTCCAGGATGGTGAACATAATAAGAACAGCCAAAATTCCATTAATGATATTCTATCAATGAAGCAGAAGAGAAACATATCTATTTTTATAAATAGAGATAGCCATATGTATCTCCAGTTCTAGAGTAAGGAAGATGACCTGGATTAGATATGCAGGCTCTGTTTTGCCTGGGCAAAAGGGAAGAAGAAGTGTTTTTTTTTTAAGTGGAGAGCAATGAAATAATTCAAGAGTAGCTCAGGTCAACACCTCCCTAATTCAGGGAAGAAGGACAGCCCAAACAATATTGCAAGTTTCTGTTATTACAGCCAATTTCAATAACATTAGTAGTAGCTTTCCTGCAGAGATGGTTTACAGGTCAGTTCTACCTCATCAGACTGACTAATACATCCTGAGTAGCATAGCTAGCATCTAGTCAAGGTGGGACCCGTTGAAACCATCTAGTTTGGTCATAGTCCACACAACAAAAACTGCAAACTACATTTTTGTGAAATAAACAGTTAACATTTGATTTAAAAAAAGTGAAACACCAGGCACAATGATTCAATTAAATCTCTGGCAAAACTTTGGCTGCACTGATATAGCTGTCATTTTAATTCTTAGCCATGCCTTGAAGATATCACTCTTGAAGCTGTTCTGAAAAGATTGGGAGAAAGAAAATTAGAGCAGGCCAAACTCTTGAAACCCCCTAGACAACTTTTTAGAGCAATTCTGGAAAATCACAGACTTACAAGAGTTTCGTAACACTTTCCCTCATAACTGTGTTCAAATTCATTGCAAAAGTGCCAGAAATGATATGAAAAATGGGTGGTGATACTGGAAGACAGGAATATGATGCCAATACCAGCTGATACAGCACTTATCACATTCATTGCCAGCGCACCTTGCACCTAGGAGGAATAAAATAAATTAATAAATGTACAAAAATGGGCGCACGCATATGAAGAGATTCAGCTGGCTTTGTGCTCTGAATTTGCTTCAGACTTTTACTCTCTACACCAGGGGTTCCCAACTGGGGATGCTCGCACCCCCTGGGGGTGCAAGACGATATTCCAGAGGGTACAAAAACCTGGGTTTAGAAGTTTCAAAATTATAGTGTATATGCACCATTTTTTGTAAGGGGTGCGAGAATATATCAGAAGCGTTCTAGGGGTGCGGGGTATAGAACTGCTGCTCTAAACCCTCAGGTATGGCTGAATTCCCTTCATGTTGTTCTTAAGTAGTGCAACTGCCTCATCTAATCAGAATATTCAGTTGGAGATTGAGACAAAGAACCTCTTTGCCAAATGTTAGCATAAAATGACCCACAAAACACCTGGAGTTTCCAAAAAGGGAATTCAGGACAAGAATTTGGAGTGGAGAGGCTCTTAAACAATAAGCCAGAATCATCATGATGCACCAATAGATGTTAATGATCCAGGAACATCATAAATCCACCAAGCTCCAGATTGGCAATCCAGGAGCTTGTAGCTCTCCAGGGCTTGAGACGAGAGGTTTTTTTTTCCAACCTTTCTTGAAGAAGGGGGAGATCATGGCCAGAATCCCAGAGATGGAGGGTTTCTGATTTAGCTATGTCGTTCACTTGGGTCACATGGGTTAATTACCAGAGGGATCTTGGGATTCCGAGCAGCTGCCACAGCTAAGGATCCAGAGATGATGTACTGGAAGAGAAGGAAAAGCAAGGGAACCATAATGGCTACATGCCCAGAGAACAATGTAGACCCATAATCTCTCTCTCTCTCCCACCTTAAATTCCTGCCTACTGTTTTCTGATTATCTGTTGTGCTAAAACTCAATCAACGTTCCCTATTCCAGTTGAAGATGCAGCTGATTTGAGGCATTAAAGAAGGAGCTACAGTCACAGGCATTTTACTTTATGTAGCACTGCAGTAGTATTCAGCATTTTCCCCATGTTGTTGTGGCAAGGACACAGGTCCCCAGCGGCTGTGAACAACTCTCAGACTCAGGAGTCAAGTTGAATGAAACCACTAGGAAATGTAGCCCTAAATGGTAACTGATATTCAGAGTGATTATCTGGGCAGTCCTCACCCACCAAAATTGAGTTGGGCAACTTGGTGCAATTATTAAGTGTTATGTGACATTCCCTGTTGCAATGTATGGCTGTGAAAGTTGGACTATAAGAAAGCCTGAGCGCCAAATATTTGAGGCCTTTGAACTATGGTGCTGGAGAAGACTCCTGCGAGTCCCCTGGACTTCAAGGCGATCAAACAGGTCAGTCCTAGAGGAGATGAACCCTGACTGCTCTTTAAAAGGCCAGATCCTGAAGTTGAAACTCAAGCATTTTGGCCACCTAATGAGAAGGAAGGACTCACTGGAGAAGAGCTTAATGCTGGGAAAGATAGAGGGCAATAGAAGAAGGGGACAACAGAGAATGAAGTGGCTGGATGGAGTCACTGAAGCAGTAGGCGTGAGCTTAAATGGACTCCAGAAGATGGTAGAGGACAGGAAGGCCTGGAGGAATGTTGTCCACGGGGTTGCAATGGGTCGGACACGACTTCGTAACTAACAAAAACAAATGTGACCTGATTGTGTTGACAGTTCCAGATGCAGTAATGGAGCAAATCAAATAAGTCGTTAAGCACAAATTCACATGGATGTGACCTGCAACCTGTTGCGGCGAAGCTTCCCCATTGACTTAACTTGTCAGAAGCCGATGATGAAGGCTGCAAATGGTGATCTGATGACCACGGGATGCTAAAGCCACTGTAAATGCACACCAGTCGCCAAGCAACGAAATTGCAATCGTGTGGACATTGAAGACATTTTGATGGACAGTTGTTTGAAAACCGGTTTCTCCCCCCCCCACACACATACACACACATTGTGATTTGAAATGATCGCTGAATGAGCTGGTTGATAAGTGAGGAAAGAGA
The DNA here is from genome assembly GCF_016545835.1 of Crotalus tigris. Lineage (NCBI taxonomy): Eukaryota > Metazoa > Chordata > Lepidosauria > Squamata > Viperidae > Crotalus > Crotalus tigris. Next base: position 2,440,134 of record NW_024100508.1, read on the forward strand.
GTCAATGTAATAACTTCTATTAAGGTTTGTAATCTCTCAGTTCAGCGGTTTTCTGAAATCTGGAGAAAAGACATAAGGCACAAACTGGAACTAGCCAATCTGCTGAACTATAGCATCCTTCAGGTAAGACCGGTTTGCCCTGCTGTGATGTGCATTTTGGATCCCTGGTTGGGCTGTTGACCTTTTGAAATACACCATTATGTAAAATTACCAGGATGCCACTCCAATAAGCGATCTTTATAATAGTATAGATCATGAAAAAATCATTCATTATATCGAGCAGGATCCCAAAAATCATTCCTATGATTCCTATGAATATCTGTATGATCTGGAAAGAGAGAGAGAGAGAAATCACAAGATCAGTGATAGTCAGGAGTGATTATCAACAAAATTCTAAATGTCCCTGAACCGCAACTCAGCATTGGTTGCTGGTTTAGATCACTGATGTTCATCAGCCTCTGGACAATCTATTTCTTTCTTCCTGTCATCTGAGCAACTGGCCAGTAGGAGGCACTACACAATCAATTTCATCCTTGTTGGGACTCATCAGGTATAGACAGCAATATGTTCCACCATTTATATAGCACACTTTATAATATTCTTTCTCTTTCTTTACGTTCAATCCTTTCTGATAAAGATTTTGAAAAAGGATGATACAAACTAAGAAAAGGATTTTTTTTTGTTTTAATTTCATTTTTCTAGGCCTCATGATACAACCCTCAAGACCACCTTCCCTTAAGGGGGAGGGGGTTATATACTTCTTAGCTGTTACATTAACTGGCCAATAAAACAAATGGATCAACAATGCTCATATGTACAGTAGTGGCCAAAATTGTGGAAACCTTTTAGGAAAAGTGTACAGTAGAAATGCCACCTTTGGTTAATTTTCCATCAATTTTTCTTTCAATTTCTTTATAACTGTAGCCTTGTTCACTTAATAATACTATTTTACATCGCTTTCTGGGTGACCAGTCAACTCTTTGCACCATTACTTTAATTTTATTATGTTTTACAAGCTCACTAAATGAAAGAAGATAAAAAAACCCAACCAACTTAATAGCGATCAAATAACACACTGACAAATGTCCTCCTCTCAGCTTCAGTACATGACATCAGTAACTGAATCCTACTGTGATCTGATTGGCTCAATGCCAAAACAAGATGACACCTGATTGGCTCTCTAAACACTCATGCTCATTGGCTACCATCAGATGAAGGAAAGCTACCTGATATCAACCTAAGCAAGTTATGCTTCCTTTTTCTGGTTATTTGGCTATAACTTTTCATAGAGTACAGTACAGATAATTGAACAAACTTTGTTGCATTACATTCTTGATTAAATTATCTTTCCATTGATACATAATTTTATGGTGCTACTCCAAAAAAAAGTGGTGTTCTTAGGCATCAAACCTCAAAAATACACTTTTCCCAAAAGGTTTCCACAATTTTGGCCACTACTGTACATAGCAAAGTATCCTCCTAGTCCTATTGCAACAGGGGACCCAGAGATTTGCAAAACAGGAGGAAGAATCGTCATTCCATTTCTCTCCATACTCACCCCCAGGGCCAGAGGTTCACCCTGATAAAATTTCTTCAGTGGGACTGGAAGATCAGTCTGAGTGGTGGAAGGCAAGGACCCTGGGACTAGAGGAGCATGCATGCTGGGCTTTCCAAGAAGGGCAGCTCCTTTAGGTCAGCAAAGTCAGCAATGCTGGGGACCATAGAAAGGAAGGAAAAAGAGAGAGAATGTAGAAAAGACATCTTTTAATTTCCCATTCTCAATTTTGACTTTGTATGCATTTGTCCTTATGGCTTGGTCTTCTGCAGACAGAATTAGTCCCTCGGTCTCTTTCTTCAACTTTCCTGCTCTTTAATCCATTGCCAGGTCTTGTTAGTCTCTGCTTTCCCAGCTATTTTTTTTTTAATGTACTGGCCATGTAGTGCCTTGTCTTCCATGCCTCCATTCTGTTCTTCATTTGGTCTTTCTTGGAGGCCAGTTTGGTCTCTCCAGTAGTCAGCAATATAATACCTACAATACCTGGTATAATACCTTCAGTGCATCTTCATCACTGCCCTTCAGATGTTCTTCCAAAGCCATTTTTTTCTTCTTCAACCATCTGATGTACTTGCAACATTCCACGCCCACCTATTTGCCTTGCTAGATAGAGTCTGTCAATGTAACCGGGTGGATGAAGGGCAAGACATCGACAGACTCTATCTACCAAGGCAAATTATTATTATCATCATCATCATCATCATCATCATTAATCATCGCACAGTCAGCCAGATGTTCAGCCTGGATTTGACATTTTTGTCTACCTATCGAGTCCTTACCAAGGACCTGGGATAAACAGATGTACAGTAGATGTTTGAATTGATGGTATTACAGATGTCCTGACAGGATGGAAGCAGTTCCTAGTAAGGCTGCCTTTTGCAATTGTCTAGTGGCGAATTTGTCAATGTCAATGGTGTTGGTGGTGCTCCAGTTGTATTGGGATTGTACCTAAGGCACCTATTACCATTGACACTGACAAATTATTATCATTATCATTATTAATCATTATTATGAAGGGAGACAGGGAGCGACCTGTTCTAGGTTGACCTATTCGCTCCCGTTCGGCTTGGCACCTTCCAGCCTCTTATCTTCCCAGCGTTGCCCAACGCCCACCCGGGAAGAGCAGGGTAACTCACCCAGCCGGAGGTTCGTGGAAAGACTGGTGTTCCGGCTCCTTTCCTCTCCCTTAAGAGTTTGGCTAGCTGCTGATAGCTGCGAGGGAGCAGAGCGGGTTCTTCTCTAACGCCTGAGTTCAAACGGGTTGCCGTTCTTCCTCTTCTAAAACTCAGTTTTCACTTCCTTAGATCATTTCAGGGAACAGCCTAGCTTGCATGAGCCTAATCTTTGCAGCTACAGAGACGTCACAGCATCTTGGAGCATTTTGTTTTTAAAGACATCCAAACTTTTGTTTGCTGTAAAGAACGAGGGAGCTTGCTGGGGACGTTGCAGCCTGTGAAAATGTTAAACTGATCTTTAAAAGATAGAAAGAGAACAAACTAAGGCAGGGCTTTTCAACCTTTTCACCCATTATATCACTTTTAGAATATGGCAACATCCAAGTACCACCAGTCGCCTAGCAAGGTGTCAAAAACTTGATGACCTTTATTCGTGGTTTCAGTATAGATAATTATTGGAAAGGTGGAAGATAGATTATAAAGTGGGTTTGATTAGAGAGGATAAAAACTTGCTGAAACAAATTAAAGATCAAAGTCGAACTCACATAAAAAGAATTTATTGTGTATTAGTGGAATTGGATTCAGAAACAGAATTAGTTAAAGATTGCATGGTTAAATGGGCTCAAAATTTTGATGAACCTGTTTTATTAGAAACATGGGAGATAATTTGGGTGAGGAATATTAAATTTACGCAAGCTCAAAATTTACGGGAAAATTTTTATAAAATGTTTTATAGACGGCACCTTGATCCACAAAAGATGTCTCGTATGTATTCAAATTTGCAACCTAAATGTTGGAGATGTGGTTGTCTGGATGCAACGTATTATCATATTTGGTGGTCATGTAAAAGCATAAAAGTTTTTTGGATAAAGATATGGTGGAATATTCAAAAAAATTTTAATAGAAGGATAAAATTCACTCCACAATTGTTTTTGTTAGGTATTATTGTTGATTGTGACGATAAAGAAATTATTTTAATGTTAAATTTAATCACAGCGGCAAGGTTGTTGATAGGACAATATTGGAAGAAGGAATTTTTGCCTACTTTGGAGGAATGGTTTTTTAAAGTTTCTTACTTATCTGAAATGGCAAAAATTTCGGCTTATTTGAAAGATCAATCGCAAGAGAAATATCTCTTGGTGTGGAAAAGATGGATAAACTTTATAAAGTATAAGTATGATATTAAAAGATATTATTTAGCTTTTGAATAATTTATGTTTAAAGTTTAAGATAATAAGTTTTTTTTATTTTATATATATATATATATATTGGACTTAAAGTACTTAAAAAATTGTTTTTTTTAATGTAATATTTGTTTGAGGTTTATTTAAGTTTAAATGTTTTGTATTTTTTAGTTCTAGTTAACCCTGTATTCAGCTCTGGGAAGACGGGGGGAGGGTTTCTGGGAGGGTAGGGAGGCAGTGGGAGAGGGATTTTATTGTAAAATTGCAAAAAAATTTAATTAAAAAAAAAACCTTGATGACCAAAAAAAAGAGGAAAAAAGTGATAAAATACAGTTAATCCTCGATTTATAACAGTTCACTTAGTGACTGTTCAAAGTTACAATGGCACTGCAAAAAGTGCCCACCAAGCCACAGCTGAGCAAAACACCTGCCTGCCCGCCCAGCAGTGCTCTTCCTCCTGTCCGAGGTTTTCATTGTTGTGAGCATTTTTGTTGAGGATTGGCAGTGGGGGTGGGGCGGGAGGTGTTTGGTTTTTATTTCCCCCGTCTGCTGGGTGGTTGCAGCAGGTTTTGGTCATTTCACATGACCCTGGAACACTGTGACTGTTATAAATATAAATCAGTTGCCAAGCATCTGAATGTAAATCACAAGACCCTGGAGATGCTGCAACATTCCAGCTAATCGGCGCTTCTTCTGGGCTCAGCAGAAGTGCCAGGATCAGTGCTGCTTTTCAGCTGGAGCCTGTTGTTGATCCTGGCGCTTCCGCTGAGCCCTGACAGCCCCGAAGCACCGATCAGCTGGAAAGCGGCATTGATCCTGGCGCTTGCACTGAGCCCTGACAGCCCTGCAGCTCCAGCCATCTCTCGCTCAGGCTTGTGCAGTGCTGCCACTGGTTCAGTTCATTCCCCTCCCCCACTACCACTTTTCTAGGATGGTCGTGTACCACCTGCCAGGTGCCAATGTACCACAGGTGGTACCCGTACCACTGGTTGAAAAGCCTTGAACTAAGGTATATCCCAGGCAATTATGTCCGATCTGATTTTTGTTTTGTTTTGTTTTTTTTAAAATGAGGCCTTTCTACTTAGTCCCCTTTGAATGTCTGGGGGTGGCGGGGGAAAGGTGGGGGGCAGAGTAGCCCTGTACAAATTTATCAGAAAGCGTTTCCTCCTGAGTACAGCTGAGCTGATCAAGTAGCCAAGTAAAAGCTGGATCCAGAGAGAAGAAGGAGCACTTCGGAATTAGGCTTTGTTTCCAAAATCACAACGCGGTTGCTGCTGCCTTCTAGTTTAGGAAACATTAGCTTAAAGTTTGCCCTGGAGGTTTCTCTCCTTTGAACTGGCGTTCAGACAATCCCACCGTTTATAAACTGCCCTATTACGCCGTTCCTGGATGGTCTTCAGAAGTGCCAGGTGACCAAGAAAACGTGACGCATTTCTTTTAAATTCTAAGCAACCCTTGTTTATGCTCATGCAGGACAGTATTTTGGAAAAGATGGAGAAAAGCTGCTTCGGAATACATGGGAATATTAACGTGGTGCCTGTGTTTTTTCTCAGGATTATGGTGCAAGTCTGGGAAAAGATTCAGCTGCTTTAAAAATAATAAGATAAGGGTCATCGTTTTCCCACTTACATATTGCAAAACATATTTTTGGAATTAAATTGAAATCATTAGACAGCCCTACTTGATATTATTTGCTTATCCCTACCTCCCTACCCCTCCTTCCGTTTTTGTAAAATAAATGGTTGAGATTTTGTTGTCCAAATAGAGGGAACTTTATAAGCTTTTTTTCTGGCTTCAGAGATTTCATCAAAAACCATCTTGCCAGACTTCTTTCCCAGCTCTTGATCTAAACGTTTCCCAATTATTTTAAAGAAGAAATTCTCACAAAAGTGATTTTTGTGTGCACTGTTATTTGGCTATCTTTGCAAAACAAAGAATGATTTTCTGCTTAAAGAACAGAATTTAGGCAGAAATTGTTTATGTTATTCCCACTTCTCCTTTAGAAAAGCAGAAGGGAGAAATGACTGTGAATTGAAGAATTAAAAAAAAAGAGATTTGCTTTAAAAAAAGAAATGCTTCTAAGAACAACAGTGATGCATTATTTCTTCCTTCTCAGGTACTGACTGATTCATTGCAGTTTCTCCATTGATGGATTGGTAGAAACGTTTCTGATTGGATTGAAATTGGAGGTTCTACCTATAATTTGCAACTTGAGCTTTGTATCTACTGATTTTCCTAGCTATAGCTATTATTTGCTGCTTTATTATTTCCAGTGCTTCCTTGATCTTCCTTGTTTCTAAGTGGTATTTCTTGATTAGGTATTCTTTCGTCTTCTTGTTCTTCAGCTTCTTTTCTTTCATCTGTTCTAGCTTGCTTGCATGTGATCTTAATTTGCTGATCTTATTTTCTAGCCTAACCTTCCATTTTTGTGATGCATTGTTTGTTTGTTTTTCTTCTTTGTTGATTTTGCATCCCAGGTATTCAGTTATAACTGCAGCTGTGCTATACATTGTTTGGTTTGTTTCTTGCAGTGAATTGGTGCTTATACTTGACATTGCAGTATTTGCATCTTTTAATGCTTGTGCTAGCTGTTTCTTTGGAACAAGCTTCAGTGCAGGCAGCCTTATTCTGTTGTTTTTGTGCTAGATGCTCAGTTATTCTTTGTTTCAATTCTTTTATTTCTTTAGTTAGAGTGCTTTGTTCTTCCTGAGGAAGAGGTGCCTGGTTTCCAAATGAGAACAGTTGTATATCTCTACTGGATTCTTTCACTGCCAACTCCCCCTGGTTTGCCTCTACATTCTGAATTACTTCTGGCAAGACTTTGATTTCTTTGCCCTGGGTAAACCTTCGCAGTTCATCCAATTCTGTTTCTCTGAATACTTTATTTTGTATTATAAATTGGCGTTAATCTGCTAGTCTCTTTTCTGTTATTTCTGATTCTGGATGTTGTTCATTCCAGAACTGGTGCATTCGTTTTAGATATCCTCTTCTTGTTGGACTTGATCTGTAATAACAAATCATTATTTGTTTTCAATCACTGTGTATTTGTGACAGGTAAAATCCTTTTCTTCCAGTAGTTCTGCAGCTGTTGGCTCTGATTGCTCAGCTAACAGTCCTGAGTCCTGTAACCCATTTTTCACCAGATATCCAGGAACTCCAACATCTAGTGTGGACCTTGTTAACCCGGGCAACATCCGAGCTGGTATGGCATTCTGAAATTTATGTCTCACCATATTTTTTATGGGAGAGACACTCTTTGTCTGACTCCTTTGATGAGACCTGTCTAGTATGGTTGAACCTCTGGCATAGCTCTCATCGTCCTCAGAGTACACAAGCCCCACAACCACATCAAGGTATTATTATTATTATTATTATTAACAGCAACAGCAACAGCAACAAATAACAAAACAACAAAACAGCAATATAATAATAATAGTAATAATAATAATAATAATAGTAAATAGGCATGGATTGACTACAAAAAGGCATTTGACTCTCTGCCACATGACTGGATAATCAAGTGCCTAGAAATAACAGGAGTCAGTAGAAACATCAGAAAATTTGTGCAAAGATCGATGACACAATGGAAGACACAGTTGCAGATCTGGGAGAGGTTAATATCAAGAGAGGAATATTTCAAGGAGATTCATTGTCTCCATTACTATTTGTTATTGCACTGTTTCCTCTGTCAACAATACTGAATAACTCAGGACATGGCTATCAAACATCAAAAACATCTACCAGACTATCTCACCTCCTTTACATGGATGATCTGAAGCTGTATGGAAAAACATCATCTGAAATAGAATCGCTGCTCAACACTGTCCAGATATATAGCCAAGATATTGTTATGGAGTTTGGCTTGGATAAATGTGCCACACTTACTATCAAACAAGGAAAAGTAGTGAAAACTGAAAGAATCAAGATGCCCCACGAAAATAACATTAAGAGTCTGGATGAGGAAGATTACTACAAATACTTGGGTATCATTCAAGCTGACAACATCAAGCACACTGAAGTCAAGAAAAAGATTAGAGGTGAATACATCAAGAGAGTGAAGAATATCTTAAAGTCCAAACTCAATGGAGGAAATACCATAAAGGCAATCAACACCTGGGCAATTCCAGTCATTAGGTACACAGCTGGAATAGTGGACTGGACTCAAGCAGAACTAAAAGCAATGGATGGGAAGACCAGAAAAAATGACAATGAATCATGCCCTTCATCCACGCAGTGACATAGACAGACTTTATCTACCAAGGCAAATAGGTAGGCGTAGAATGCTACAAGTACATCAGGTGGTTGAAGAAGAAAAAATGGCTTTGGAACAATATCTGTAGAACAATGATGAAGATGCACTGAAATTAGTATATCAGGAAGGCTTACTGACTACTGGAGAGACCAAACTGGCCTACAAGAAAGACCAAATGAAGAATAGAATAGAGGCATGGGAAGACAAAGCACTACATGGCCAATACATTAAAAAAATAGCTGGGAAAGCAGATAATAACAAGACCTGGCAATGGCTAAGAGCAGGAAAACTGAAGAAAGAGACCGAGGGACTAATTCTGGCTGCACAAGTCCAAGTCTTAAGGACAAATGCATATAAAGTCAAAATTGAGAAGAAAGCAACAGACAGTAAGTGCCGCCTATGCAAACACGCTGAAAAAACAGTGGACCACCTGGTAAGCTGCTGCAAGAAGATCGCACAGACTGACTACAAGCAGTGGCATGATAAAGTAGCAACAACAGTGCATTGGAAGATCTGCAATAAATATCATTTGCCTGGTGGGATCATAAAATAGAGAAAGTCATAGAAAATGATAAAATTAAACTGCTCTGGGACTTCAAACAGACAAGCAACATAACACCCCAGACTTAACAATTGTCGATAAGAAAGACAAAAAAGTCTGGATGGTGGACGTGGCAGTGCCTGGATACAGCAAAATAGATGAGAAAGAACTGGAGAAGATAACAAAATACAAAGACCTACAAATAGAAATAGAAAGACTATAGCAAAAGCAAGCAAGGGTAGTACCAATAGTGATAGGCTCCTTGGGTGCAATCCCAAAACAACTGGAGCACCACTTGAACACCATTGGCATTGATAAATTCGCTATTAGTCAATTGCAAAAGGCGGCCTTACTAGGAACTGCTTCCATCCTGCGACAATATCTGTAATACCATCAAACATCCACATCTGCCTATCCCAGGTCCTGGGTAAGGACTTAATAGGTAAGACAAAATGCCAAATCCAGTCTGAACATCTGGCTGACTGTGCGATGATCCATAATAATAATAATGTTGGAAGGGACCTTGGTGGTCATCAAGTCCCATCCCCTGCTCAGGCAGGAAACCCTATACCATTTCAGATAAGTGGCTGTCCAGTCTCTTCTTAAAAACTCCAGTGTTGGAGCATTCACAGCTTCTGGAGGCAGGTTGTTCCACTGGTTAATTGTTCTGTCAGGAAATTTCTCCTTAGTTCTAGGTTGCTTCTCTCTTTTGCTAGTTTCCCTCTGTTGCTTCTGCCACACATCTGTTCCTGTCACACATCTGCCTCTCCATTGACCCAGGAACAGACCCATTGGAGCACTTCTGACATTCCAAGATGTTTTAAAAGAAAGGATGCTTTTGAAAAGAGAATCAGACACAAAGCACCAGAGCCCCTACGGCCCTCTTTATTTCCATGGAGTTCAGAGAAAATAAAAACGGCAAGCAACATATTCAGCAGTTTATTAAAGGTGTAGCCCTAGCTAAAATAAACAGTAAGATAAATGGAGTGGCAGGAAACCAACTTGTCTTCCAATAAAATTGGCTCATGAGTTATCATGGGAATATCACGGGGAAACTGTTGACTTACAATAGTACGTTTAAGAACCATTATAACGGTAGTGGGGGAAAAAATGACTTATGACCGTTTTTCACAATTACAAACCTTGCAGCATCCCCATGGTCACGTGATCAAAAATCAGATGCTTGGCAATTGACTCGTATTTATGACAGTTGCAGTGTCCTGGCGTCAAGCGATCCCCTTTTGCGATCTTCTGAAAGTCAGTGGGGAAGTCAGACTCGCTAAAGAACCATGTTACTAACTTATCAACTGCAGTGGTGCACTGAACAACTCTGGCAAGAAAAGTCGTAAAATGGGGCAACGTTCCCCTAACAAATGTCTCACTTAGCAACAGAAATTTTGAGCTCAATTGTAGTCGTAAGTCGAGGAGTACCTACATTTGGTTGCCCGGTTTTCTGTTTGAACAGTTCCCATGGAGATTGTTATATTCCACAAATCAACTTCTGAAATGTGTTCCATTGGATGATTTCACACAACGGGCTTAATTTCTTTTCACAACTACAGGCCACACTAGGAAATACTTTTTTTTTTCTTTTAAAGAAGGTGACGATGATAGCAAATGATTTCTGCATGCTTTTCAAAAAGCCTGCTTGGTTCTGGATCCTACTCAGTTCAAAAATGTACCTAACCTAAGTAAAATGCATTGAACCATGAACTAAAGACACTAAAGACAAACTAGCCCAAGTTAAAATTAACCAGGCATAGTTGCTGTGTGGATGCACCCGAGTTTGTAACTGACCCGCTAAGCTTCCTTTGTGAGCACACACACTTTTTGCTGAGCCCTGTTGTGATGGCGTTTGATTTAGCCTGCTCTGGGACAAAGCCATTGTAATCTAGAAATTATAGTTTATATGCAACATAGCAATAGCACTTAGACTTATATACCGCTTCACAGTGCTTGACAGCCCTCTCTAAGTGGTTTACAGAGTCAGCCTATTGCCCCCAACAATCTGGGTCCTCATTTTACCCATCTCAGAAGGATGAAAGGCTGTGTCAACTTTGAGCCAATGAGAATTGAACTGCTGGCAGTCGGCAGAATTAGCCTGCAATGCTGCATTCTAACCCCTGTGCTGCCACCACAGCTCTTGTTGTATAAACATGTTGTATAAACCCAGCCAACCACATATTTTCCAACAGCAACCATAATTTGGTACAAAATGCCAGCCAGTTCACAAGTGATACTTTAGCCAGTAACAAAGAACATTCACATCCTCAAGATCTTTTACAGATGGTCCTTTGCTTAGTCCATTAACTCGTTTATGTTCCACTGATTAAATAGTTCTGTGTAATTCCTTTAAAATGTTGAAAGCTCCCATCTGCAGGAGATGAAAGCACTCTGGAACACTTGCTATGAAAGAAAAACAATTCAAGGGTGAATTACTGGCTGTTTGCAGTCAAAGGGTGGGTGTTGTTCGGCATTAGCAGGTGTCACATTCTGATAAATGACCACAACCTAAAGAAATGGGAGATGGAGGTTTTAAGACCATGTGTTTTTGTACTTTTATTTTTATTGCATTGTAAGGCATGCAGAGTCACTTTGGATAGTGAGAGGATGGCATATCAATTTAATAAAACAAATACAATTAAATTTTTATCCATATATTTCTCATTCCACAGCTCAGAATAGAGGTCCTCAGCTTTCCAAAAGCCTACTGAACTGCTTCTGTTTGTCCTTGTTTCAAATAAAGCACTTTGATTCCATTCTGAAGGTGGAATCTGGATTCTCACTTGAGAATAAAGATAGCACTGCCCCTCTTTAAAGCAGCTGCATCCTTTTCCATTTTGCATGTCTGGAGCTGCCTCCCAAGTCCCTGAAAAAGATCCAGCTGCTTTAAAGACCTCAACACAGCTGCTGGGTTCAAGTTCCTACAGATAGCAAAGCAATTTTTGAATTTCACTTTGAAGTGCTGTCTGAATCATGTGTAGATCATTGGGCAGGGGAAATCTTATATCCTCCCCTGCTAATTAGAGATAAAGGCTGGGCTCACTGAGTTTTCTAAGTTGGTTTGCTTTCTTTAGGTCTATTGCAATATGAGAATCTATCCACTAGTATTCATAATCCACAATTTGCAACATAGCATGGTGCCAGTTTGGTCTAGTCTAATGGTTAAGCACTAGGCTAGAAAACGGGACACCATGAGTTGAAGTCTTATCTTAGCCATGAAAGCCAGCTGAGTGACTTCGGGCTAGTCATACTAGCCCAACCCACCTCACAGGGTTGTTGTGAGGAAGATAGGAGGAGAAAGGTGTATTTGATATGTTTGCCACCTCGAGTTATTTGTAAAGTAATAAAAGGTGGGAATGAATGAATGAATGAATGAATGAATGAATGAATGAACGAACGAACGTTGTGTGAAACCCAATGGTTACTTTGAGCACACTTAATACAACATGTAAACTAGCATCATATGTTGATTGGCTACTATCTTATTATTATTATTATATTCTGCTATTGACTGCTCATATGCTACTATTCCATATTATTCAACAAAGCATCAGAAAGCCCATGTTTCTGAATCCTTTTGATTAACTACCCATCTTCCTTTGGAATCTTACCGTTTCAGCGAAGGGATCTCGGCAAAGCATCTTACAGCCAAAAGACGCTACTGAGATGGCGATGCAAAACTCCAGGATGGTGAACACAGTAAGAACAACCAATATTCCTTTACCAATATTCTACCAATGAAATAGAAAAGTAACATAGCCATTTTTATGCATACAGATAGGCACATATATCTCCAATTGTAGAGTAAGGAAGATGACCTGGATGAGGTATGCAGGGTTTTGTCTTGTCTGGGTAAAAAGAGGGATGAAGCATTTTTTAAATTAAAAGTAAAGAAATACTGTTTAAAAGTATACTCAGATAGACACCTCCCTAACTGACTGCAGTATACATACGAAGGGGGAAAGAGTGACAGCCCAATCAGACTTGTAACAACAAGTTCGGTTGTTTACAGCCAATGTCTATAAAAATAGTTAGAGACTTCCTGAAGAATTGATTTCCTAGTCTGGTCTCGCTTGAGGGACTCACAAATACCTTCTGGGTATATAGTAAAGGTAGGACATGGTGAACCTATCAAATTTGGTCACAATCTACAAGCAAAAACTGCAACCTGGTTTTGTAAAAAAAAAAAAATTTGGTTAAAAACGGTCAAATGTAAGCCTCAACAATGGAATCAAAGCTCCAGCCAGGTTTGGTTTTTTTTCTATGTCACATATAAAATTCTGGCAAAACTTTGACTGTTCTCTTACTGCTTCAACTTGAATTCTTGGCTATGCCCTATGGATGTGCTAGTTGCAACTGCTTTGAAAGGATTGGGAGGGAAAAACAAACAGAAGAAACAAACTTTAAAAGGCAACATTCCTGCCACTCCTTTCTATGGCTAAATCTCTTTGAGATAGATTTTTGACACCACAAACTCCAAAGTGTTACATCTCCACCTAGAGAACACCATGAGCTCCCTTCTTCTTCTCTGTCCTGTTGAAACCTGGTTCTCACTGATGGATTTTGGAAGGTCACAAACATATAAAAAGGCACACCTCGATTTCATCACATTTTTCCTTAGTGTCATAACCATTATAGTTGCAGTTCCAGGCGAAACTAAATGAATGGATGGGGCTGACTGTGAAAGACAGGACTACGATGCCAACACCAGCTGTAATGGCACTTATCGCATTCATTGCCAGCATGCCTTTCACCTAGGAGGGACAAAATAAATTAATAAACACAAATACACACAAGCACAAACACATTACAAGCACAGATACAGTGACTATAATGCAACCCAGATTTCTCTGAACAGAAGAATTCAGGTGGATTTCAGTTTTGGATTTGCTTTAGCCAGAAAAGGTGAGGCTGGTAGCCTCTACACTCTTGTAAGAATGGGTCAGCTCCTTCGTACCCCTCTCCAGTGGTGCTGTTTGGACACACATTTGCATGCCAGATCCTCTACCTGACCACTGTGGAGGAAGAGAGACAGCTTCAAGATGTTTGCTTCCATGGAAGCCACTGCTTCCACTAACTAGAATATTCAGAGATGGAGACAAGGAACGTCTTTGCCAAAAAGTGGCAAAAAGACATTTCCAAAAGACCTGCAGCCTCCCAAAAGGGAATTCGGGGGACAAGCTCTTAAACAAGAAGCCACAAGCATCATGATCCTCTGTTTGATGTTAGTGATCCAGGAACATCAGAAATCCCCCAAGCTCATGACTGGTAACCCAGTGGCTTGTAGCTCTTCAGATAAAAGGCTTTTAAAGCCATGGCCTTCGCTTCTCTCCAATGGCTTAATTACCAGAGGGATCTTTGGATTCCGAGCAGCTGCCACAGCTAAGGATCCAGAAATTATGTACTGAAAGAAAAGGAAAAGCAAATCAACCTTCTTGGCTCCATCCCCAGAGAACGAGAGTTACAGACTTCTCTCTTCCATCATAGGCCTATCATATCTCTCCCACCTTAATTTGCTCCTTAAGTACTGACATTTTTTGTGCTGAACCTCAATCCAGTGGAAGATACAGCTGCCAGGAGCCACCTTCATAGAACTTTTGTACAACACAGCATAGCAGTAGACTTCAGCTGTGTGTCAGAACCCATTTCTTTGTTAGGGGGGATGGTTCTGTTCCTTTTCGGTTTCTTTCTGTGGGTTCTGTCATTCTCTGGCCATCTGGCTTACCTCTCACTGTGGAAGGGAAAGGTGTGAAGACCCAACAACGTCTTGTCTTCAAGGCATGGGAACTCTGTTATCAGCTCCGTTCCCACAAACTTAACACCTGGGGATTGGCTCATTTGAACTGACCAGATGAACTATTGGGGTGGGGTTTGCTTGATGCACCTTTAACCTATTGATTTGAGTGGGAAACCCTCAGATCCTGCCTTCTTTTCCTGCTGTCAACTTCTCCTAATAAAAGTTCCTTTTGAAATGAAAGTGTTCCAAGAGTCCTGCTTTTTTGGGATGAGGTTTTGAAGCAGGTCCTTACACTATGTCTTTATGATAAAAAAAGCTCTCCAGATGCTGCAAACAACAAATAACTTGCAACCTCCTGCTGGCTTCCCCATTGATTTTGCTTCTCAGAAGCAAACTGTTAAAATCACAAATGGCAATCATGTGTCACGGCATACTGCATTCCAGTTGCTGAATGATTGAATCATGATCACATGACAATGGCCACTGGTCATCAGGACTGGTCATCAGTCCCCTTTGTTCAGCAGCACCATAACTTCAAACAGTCATTGAATGTGGCGGTTGGTTGGTTAGTAAGAACTATCTATACCAGGGGTAGGCAACCTTGGCTCTTTTATGACTCGTGGACTTAACTCCCAGAATGCCTGAGCCAGCCATGTTGAGGGGAAAGGGAGAGGTTTCCATGCTGAGCCATGCTGGCTCAGGAATTCTGGGAGTTGAAGTCCATGAGTCATAAAAGAGCCAAGGTTTCCTACCCCTGATCTATACAATAAGAGCCAAGGAGATTGCTTCTATTCATTTTTGTAATCTCTTCAGAGGTTTTTCCGAAATTTGGAGACCAGGCATAAAACTAAAATGGAATTAAACAATTCAACATGAATTAAACAATTCAACAAGAAAATCTTCAGAAAAAAGTAAAAAGTCTGTAAGAAGATTTGGAGAAACCCAAAGCGGCTAAACTACAGCTCCAAGCATTCTTCAGCAAAGACCAGTGGGCCAGGAGGCTGCTGTGATGTGCAGTTTAACATCTGGATGCTGAGTTTTCTTGTTGAATTGGTTAAACACACCATCATGTAAAATTACCAAGATTCCACCCCAATAGGGTATCTTTATAAGGAAGACCGATTCATCAATTGCGCTGACCAGACTCGCAAAAGCTATTCCAGTGATTCCTATGCATATCTGTGAGATCTGTAAACAGAGAAAAGTAATAATTTCAGTTTCAGCCATCACTTTCAACTCATACGCCACAACCAAACCAACAGAGCAGGAGGGCAGAGGGGCATGCCAAAGTAGGATTACATTGTATCCCATTGCCTCCCAAAACTTTAAACTTTATTGAAATAATACATTTTAAAGTGGGATATCTAACTATAAATGCCATTCACCTGCAGATACAACCTTTCCCACAATGTGGAGAACCAACAATCCTCCAGATGTCACTGAACTGCAACTCCCAGCCTCTGTCGGCATTGGCCACTGGTTTGGATGACTATTGTTCACCAACAGAACAATATTTGTTCTGTTCTCTGCACAACCTATTTCTTTCATGTCATCTTAGCTACTGGCCAGTAGGAGGCACTATGCAATCAGTTTCCTCTATCTATGCCAGTGGTGGCGAACTTATGGCACACGTGCCAGAGGCGGCACTCAGAGCCCTCTCTGGGGGCACGCGCACCATGCCCTGGAGATGGCAACTGTCCCTCTTCAACCAGCCGCCCGCTAACTTGCCGAGGTCCCACATGGCTGGATGCATCCCAGCACCCATGTCTCGCTGGCCTCTGTGTGCAGGGGCTGATGGTGTCAGGCAGCAGCCGCCCTGGCCCCTACCTCACCTTGCCCTGTGACAATGGCACCCCCACCCTGCCTCGCCTTGCCTCGCCTCACCCCGCAGGACAAGCCTCCTGCCCATTGCCCCACCTGCCGGAGACCCCCCCTGGATCTCCCCCAACGCTGCCCAACCCCCACAGGCGTCCCTCCCCACGAGCAACATTGAGGTGACCACGCCTACCTTGGCCACACCCGCTCAATCTGCCATGACCACCACAGCCACGCCCATCCAGTGGGCCACGCCCACCTGAAACCCGGCAATAAATAAGTGGGTTTTGGGTTGCAGTTTGGGCACTCGGTCTCTAAAAGGTTTGCCATCACTGGTCTATGCGGACTCATCAGGCACAGACATTTTCAAATTCAATACACTTTATAACATTCTTTCACTCATTCTTTTCTGTTTCAAATTTCAATAGATATTTTTACATTTTAGCAATTTCATGTTCACAATTGTACCCCATTCTATTTCAAATTCAGTCATGTTCAGATGATTCAATCGTGGTCAGCATATATGAATTTTAAGGAAGCATCTGTCCTTCATAAAGGAAAGGCACAAATCCAGCTCTAGAAAAAAGCTTGTCTGTAAGATCACGTGAAGTATTAATACCACTTTACAAGGCCTTGGGGAGGCCACACTTGGAATACTGCATCCAGTTTTGGTCACCACGATGCAAAAAAGATGTTGAGACTCTAGAAAGAGTACAGAGAAGAGTAGCAAAGATGATCAGGGGACTGGAGGCTAAAACATAAAGAACAATTGCTGGAATTGGGTATGTCTAGTTTAATGAAGAGAAGGACGAGGACATGATAGCAGTGTTCCAATATCTCAGGGGCTGCCACAAAGAAGAGGGAGTCAAGCTATTTTCCAAAGCACCTGAAGGCAGGACAAGAAGCAACGGATGGAAACTAATTAAGGAGAGACGCAACCTAGAACTAAGGAGAAACTTCCTGACAGTTAGAACAATTAACCAGTGGAACAATCTGCCTCCAGAAGCTGTGAATGATCCAACACTGGAAGTTTTAAAGAAGAGACTGGACAGCCATTTGTCCGAAACAGTATAGGGTTTCCTGCCTGAGCAGGGGGTTGGACTAGATGACCTTCAATGTCTTCCAACTACTACTACTACTACTACTACTACTACTACTACTACTACTTATTATTATTATTATTATTACTATTACTATTATTATTATTATTTCAGCAAGTCAGAGAATGCAAGTATTATCTCTAGCGGATGGAGACCTGTGTCAGACGAATCAGCTCATTTTGTGTCTCTCCAATCTTTCGCCCAATTGTTTTCTTGCTCTTGGAAGGAATGAGCCTGGGTGGCACTCCAGAAATACAACTCCCAGCATCCCCCACTGCAGCCATTATAAATAATTTATTCACCCCTGGAAGACCCAATCTTGCAAAATGGCAAGACATTCATGACCAAACTAAACAGGAATGTCTATTGCTCTGGTTTAATTGCCTTGCAAGGATGGGGACAGCTAGATTATCCTGCACTATATTCCAAGTGTCATTCCAAAGGAGAGGCACCATCATTCCACTCATCTCCGCACTCACCCCCAGGGCCACAGGTTCACCCTGATAAAACTTCTTCACTGGGACCAGATGATCAGGCTCAGTGGAGGAAGACAGGGAGCGTGCACCCATAACCACAGGAGAATCCATACTGGGCTTTCCAAAAAAGGGTCCTTTAGGCCAGCCAAGTCAGCAATGATGGAGACCATGAAAAGGAACGGAAAAAAAGAGAACATATAAAAGACACCATCCCCTTCCTCTAATTTCCCATTGCTCAATATTTAATTTCTGCATCAAGAAGCCTATAAGGAATGCAGTTTGCGGGTCTGTATCACCATCCAAGGGGATTCCTAAGCTGCTAGGTGGCCTTTAGCAACTTCCCAAGAGTTTCTTCACCCCTGACGGACATCAGCATTTCAAAGAGGCTGAACATCCCCAATCCACCCTCTGCCATAGATTTACGGGACTTGTGTTGCAGTGATGCAACAACACTTAAGCAACCACTGAGCGAAATTTACTATAACGCACATGTTTTTGGTGCACTATACGCTGAACCACGCCGCCAACAGGGCTGGAAACACACAGGTGCCAAGCCCTCCTCCCCGGCAAAAAGCTAAACAAACAAACAAAAAACCCCAATCCATTTTAAAATTTACAGGATTGAGGGCGTCGCGCGAATGAAGCTTCTGGGTTCAGACCCAACAGGGTAAACCTCAACAGCCACCCCGAAGGCCCCCAATCTACCGCCCCGGATACGCGTGGAGCCATTGCTCAGCTGCTCGCGCGGGTCGTGCGAAACCAGGATTCTTCACAACGCGCGTTAGAGAAGCGGCCCCCGCCCAGAGAGCCGCCGCTCCGATCTGGCGGAAGGAAGCTCAGAAGCGAATCCAGAAGCAGCGCCTCTTTGCGCGGCCCGTCCCCGCGGAGCAGCCCCCTTCCCTGCCCACCGACTGCCGCCTCCGCGACTCCGCAAAGACGAACCGCTCGCCTCGGCGGCGCTCCGTCCTCTCGGCCTTTTCAGCCGCTGCCCAGCGTTACTCGAGGCCCGCCCGGGAGGAGGAGGTGATTCACCCAAGCAGTCTTGTTTTTACAACATAGAGCCCGTAGGGCTCTCTCGGAAGCGTTTCTGCTTCCTGACGATTACCTCACTTTGTGTTGTAATGCAAGCGGATAACGAACTAGAAAATTTTTGCAAGAGTGGTGGAAACGGGAGAGAAATGTATAAAGTGGATGGATAGGATCAAGGAGACTGTAAGAATATTCTTGGAAGAACTGTGGATTGTCTATGTAAGATGGACAGTGATTAACATGTTATGTGTTTATATTGTAAGGGTGTAGGTATAGAATAGAATAGAGCTGGAAGGGACCTTGAAGGTCTTCTAGTCCAGCCCCCTGCTCAAGCAGGAGAACCTTTACTGTTGAGTCCTTAGCGCAAAGCAGACACGAGAAGCAGTTGGAGTTCTCAGTTTTCTTTATTCTGCGTTCAGCTTACAAGTAGATGGCTTCATGGCTTCCCAAACGCTCGCAGCCTCTTACATAGGCAACTCCCGGGTAATTGTGTTACTTTTCCCACGCCAGCACCCGCGCATGCGCATGGCGCTGGCAACAGCCTGTCTGGTCCCGGGCAGCTTTGCACCTGCCCGGGACTGCCTGCAAACGCCCGAGCCGTTTGCAAGGCTCGGGACATAACACCCCTTTCCCCCCGGGCTAAAACTATTACCAACATATAATCATTTACTCTATACAATGTTCCGTTCCCCAGTGCTCCCACTGTTTGCTGGCTTTTGCCTTGCCAGCAATGTTATATAATCCTCTAGGTACTTAGGAGATTTCTTTGCTCTCTGTGACCTTCTCAGCTCTGGGTTACTAGCATGAGTTTCCTGACTGGAGGGAGATGTGAGCCTGTTCTCCTTATTTTGCCTTGGTGCCTTCCAAGGACTATGCCCCGATGCCTGGCCTGCTTGCTCGCCCACCGGGCTCGTCAGGCCAGGGCTTCTGTCACTTTGTGACCTGGTTGACCTGCCTAGCTGTAGACCCTCGGGCCCCTTGAAGTGATAGCCACTGCTGGGCGTCTCTGTTGAACCTCCTAGGTCCGTCCAAGACCTGTCAGGAGGCTGTCCATTCCCTGAACCCCGTTCTGTGTCCGGGCTTGTGTGGGTTTCTGTACCTTCCCAAAACTCAGTTACTCCCTGATTTGGGCTAGAGGTGTTGTAGTCGGGACTTGGTTCCTCGACCACCTCCCTGTATGTTTGACCCCCTGTAGGATTTGGGGTAAGGTCAGGCCAACCTTGGGGATTGTGTGCCAGCTCTCTTGCGGGGAATGATTTGTTGGGATGCCTCCGGGTATCCTCCATGACTGGAGTGCTGTGTGATATGTGTGGAAAGTGAGTATGCCCCCGGGGTGACTCCCTGGCTGGAGTAGGCGTGGATGCCTGGTAGTTGGGTAGGCTCATAGAATTCTTGTTCGGAGCTCTCGCGGAACCCTGGAATGGGCCGTTTGTGGCTCCATCAGTGGAGATGGGCAGCAGCTCGTGCCCTTCCCTTTGCTCCAAAGGGTCCCCCTCCCCCTGGAAAAGACCCAGGAGTCTCATCTGAAAGGTCCCGCCTAGGGCGGAGTTGGTCGATGTGCCGACGCAGGACACGACCGTTGTCCAGGGCTACCTCGTAGGAGAGAGGACCTGTGACCCTGGAAATAGAAGCGGGGACCCATGTATGACCAGGCCCGTAATTGCGAGCCCAAACCGGGGCACCCACAAGTAGTTGTCTAGGTGCCCTAGGATGTGAGGTAGATGAAGGCAATCTGTCCGGATGCAACCGGTCAAGTTTAGTAGTAAGTTCAGCTGGGCTTCTCCCTGTAGAAGTGGACGGTGTGGTGCGATAAGAAGGAGAAAGTCAGCCAACCTGTGATGCCAGTCCCCGTAGGTGAGTCTTTTCAATGCGTCCTTTGTGATGCGCACCATACGTTCAGCCATACCGTTGGGGGACGGGTGGAAGGGTGCAGACGTGGCATGACGAATCATGTTTGCCTGTAAGAAAGCTTGGAATTCGGAGGAAGTGAATTGAGGGCCGTTGTCGGACACAATGACATCTGGCAGCCCGTGTGCAGCAAAAATCCCCCTCAGTACCTGAATAGTCTTTGCAGTGGTGGTGGATGAGACAGGTACAACCTCAAGCCATTTCGAATGGCTGTCAACAAGGACCAAGAAGAACTGGCCCTGAAAGGGTCCAGCGTAGTCAATGTGCACCCTAGACCATGGGGACTGTGTTTCCTCCCATCTATGCACGGGAGCTTGGGGCATCTCTGGGCGAGATCGTTGGCACAGGTGGCATGCATGCACCTTAGCCTCAATATCTTTATCTAAACCAGGCCACCACAAGTGGCTGCGCGCAAGAGCCTTCATACGAACAATGCCAGGATGACCCTCGTGGAGGGATTCTAAGACCCTAGTCCTCATTGAGGTGGGAATGACAACTCTGTTTCCCCAAAGCAGACAACCCTGAGAAAGGGACAGCTCGTTCCTTTTGGACCAGAAACTCTGAAACTCAGGACTAGGGCAGTGCTCAGGCCAACCAGACAAAACCCAGGAACGGACACGTGAAAGTGTGTGATCTGTACCTGTTTCAGCGGCAACATCCCTGGCACTAAGAGGGAGCTCGGGCAAGGCTTGGATTGATAGAATGTTGACAGCTGGCGCAGGGTCAGCTTCTACTACTGGCAGAGGCAATCTACTGAGGCCATCAGCATGGCCCATTTCTTTCCCAGGCTTGTGGAGTAAAGAAAAATCATATGCAGACAAAAAAATAGACCACCTAAGCATTCTAGGGGAAATGATTTGGGGAGTCTGCTTACGTGTGGTAAACAGTCCCAGTAGAGGCTTATGGTCAGTGAAGACCATGAAGTGCCTGCCATATAGAAAGTCATGGAATTTTTTAATTCCAGCAACAACAGCCAGAGCCTCCCTGTCTATCTGAGCGTAGTTGCGCTCAGCAGAAGACAATGTTCTGGAGTAATATGCAACAGGAACCTGAGTTCCATCAGACCTGAGGTGGCTCAGGACAGCTCCAACCCCGTAGGGGGACGCATCACAAGCGATGCACACAGGAAGAGACTCGTTGAAATGTGCAAGTACACTGTTAGAAGTGAGCAAAGCCTTGACTTTGTTAAAACAACCCTCATGCGTTTGTGACCACTGCCACACTGCTTGCTTGTCTAGTAGCCTGTGAAGAGGCTCAGCTACACTAGCTTTTTGTGGAAGAAAAGAATTGTAGAAATTCAGGAGGCCCAGGAAGGCCTGAAGTTCGGCCTTGGACTTTGGCCTAGGTGCTTCTAAAATAGCTGTCAGTTTGGATTCAGCAGGGTGAATCCCAGCAGCATCAATTTTGAACCCCAGAAATTCAGTAGAAGGCACCCCAATCTTGCATTTGTCTTTTTTGAGCTTGAGGCCTGATTTCCTGAATCTTAACAGAACAGCCCTTAGCCGTTCAGCTAGAATGTGTGTGGAGTCTCCTGCAATCAAAACATCATCAAAGTAGGGGCAAACCCCTGGTATACCTCGTAGTGTGTTTTCCATTACGCTTTGGAAGATCCCAGGAGCGACATTCACTCCAAACTGTAGCCTTTTTACTTTAAAGGCCCCTCTGTGGGTCACAATAGTCTGAGCTATAGCAGCATCATCATCAACAGGCAGCTGTTGATATGCTTGAGCTAGGTCAAGCTTTGCAAAAACACGCCCCCCCTTGAGGGAGGCCAGAATGTGACTGACCACAGGAACAGGATAGGCATGTTGCTGCAATGCCTTATTAAGAGTGCATTTGTAATCAGCACAAATGCGAATGTCCCCATTTGCCTTTAGAGGCGTGACAATGGGGTCTCCCAAGGACTGGAATCAACAGGTTCTAGAATTCCCTGTTGGATCAGTTTGTCTAACTCAGTGTCAATTTTACTCTTTAAAGCAAAAGGGACCCTTCTTGCTTTAATTCTAATGGGAGTGACAGTGGGGTCTAGCTTTAAGGACACAGGGGGTCCTTTGAATGTGCCCAGCTGGGGGCTGAAAACATCTGCAAATTCTTTGCAGACTTCCTGTAGGTCGAGTGTTTGTAAACTGTTGAGTCCTGTGACGTGTATCCCCAGGGCCTCAAACCAATCGAGTCCTATGAGACTCGTTCGTTCACCCCCTACTACTAATAAGTCTAGTGGACCTTCAAAACTCTTGTATTGCACGTTAAGGGTGGCCTCCCCCTTAACACACACTCTTGAATTTTGAAAATCTGTTAACACAATGTCAGAAGGCCTTAACTTGGCCTGAGTTCCACTACCGGAACAAATCTTCCTAAATGTATGCAAGGAGATGATTGAAAGGGCAGACCCTGTGTCTAGTTCCATAGATTAATGGAACCCCTTGTAGCTTCACCTTGAGTGACAGCTTTTTCTTAATGGGCTTGTGTGTGCCTGTCCTAAGGATGCTTCTTCGCGAAGCGCAAAACCCTACCCTATTCTGGCTGGGGAATCTGGCTCCTTTCAGGCGCAGTTCTTCCTGAGGTTGTACCTTTCGTTGGCCCAGACACACAGCTGCAATGTGTCCTTGTTTGCCGCATGCCCGGCAGGTAGCGGAGCGGAACTTGCAGTCGGTTCTCCTGTGGCGACCTCCACAGCCGATGCACTTGAGCGGAGCTGAAGAGCTTCCCTTCTGTTTTTCTTCCTTCGTGGGGTGGAGACGGTCGACTTCCTCGTCCGGATCCTCCTCGGAGTTTCTTTGGACGTCTTCCTGGTGCACGGATGCAACCTCTGGACTGTTTCTGATCGGCCGCATGTTCTTGACAGCGCTGCCTGCTGCTTCTTCTGCGGTGACTTCCCTTAAGGCATCTTGGAAGGACAATTCTTCTTTAGCGAAAAGTCTCTGTTGTAGATCTCGATGCCTTAACCCGCACACGAATCGATCCCTCAGTCGTTCTTCGAGGTCTTTGAACTCGCAGTGCTTGGCGGCCTTCCGTAATGCGGCGATGTATTCTTTGGCCGACTCGCCGGACCATTGATCCCTCTGCTCGAAGGTGTGGCGCCATGCGATGACGGACATCTTGGGGTGGAAGTGCTCCTTCAGTAGCTTCTTCAGATCTGCGTAGCTGACAGACTCTACTGGAACAGGTGCTGCAAGGTTTTCTGCGATGTCGAAGGCGTCTTGACCGCAAACGCAAAGCAGGGTGGCAGCCTTCAAGCTCTCTTCCCTCACTTGGTTTGCCTTGAAGTAGTTCTCCACCCTGGCTATGTAGGACTCCCACCGCTCTGGATGTGAAACGTCGAACTCCGAAAGCCTTTCGCCATCTTCAGGAGACGGGTCTATCAGCCAGCCTACCCCCGAATGCGCACTGGATTGGCGGGCAGCTGCCTAGTCGACGCCGTTCCGCCGCTCAGGACTCACTTGGGTAAGCTTACACTTCTTCCTTTCCAGGCGGTGTAAGGCATCCCATCCTCGTCGCCAGTGTTGAGTCCTTGGCACAAAGCAGACACGAGAAGCAGTTGGAGTTCTCAGTTTTCTTTATTCTGCGTTCAGCTTACAAGTAGATGGCTTCATGGCTTCCCAAACGCTCGCAGCCTCTTATATAGGCAACTCCCGGGTAATTGTGTTACTTTTCCCGCGCCAGCACCCGCGCATGCGCATGGCGCTGGCGACAGCCTGTCTGGTCCCGGGCAGCTTTGCACCTGCCCGGGACTGCCTGCAAACGACCGAGCCGTTTGCAAGGCTCGGGACATAACATTTACCATCTCAGACAGATGGTTGTGTAGTTTCTTCTTAAAAATCTCCAGTGATGGAGCGTCCACAATTTCTGGTGGCAAGCTGTTTCACTGGTTGATTGTCCTCACTGTCAAGAAGTTTCTCCTCAATTCCAGGTTGCTTCTCTCCTTGATCAGTTTCCAGCCATTGTTCCTCATCCTTTCCTCTGGTGCTCTGGTGAACAACCTGCCCCCTCTGCCTTGTGGCAGCCCCTCAGATACTGGAACACTGCTATCATGTCTCCCCTATTTCTTTAATTTAGACTGGCCAAACCCAAGTCCCGCAACTGGTCTTCACATGTTTTAGTCTCCAGGCCTTTGATCATCTTAGTTACTCTTCTCTGAATTTTTTTCCCCAAACTTTGGTGACCAAAATTGGCTGCAGTATTCCAGGTGTGGTCTTCCTAGGGCTTTGTAAAGCAGTACTAGTACTTCGTGTGATCTTGATTCTATGCCTCTGTTTATACAACCCAGGATTGTATTGGCTTTTTTGGCTGCTGCTGCACACTGCTGGCTCATGGTCAAGTGATTGCCCACTAGGACTCCAAGGTCCCTCTCACAGTTACTGTACATATGTTGTATATAGCATGTTTGTGTGGGTGTTATGTATGTGTACACTTCTGAGAGCAAGTAACAGAATTTCATTTTTAATGTGTGCCAGTGTAACCACAGTAAAAATAAAATGACAATAAAGGTTATCTTACCTTCTTACCTTATCTTGAGTCAAGCCCAGTTGTGCCATCTACCTATGTACATACAGTAATAATCTCTATAGAAGTAGTTGTCAACCTGTGGGCCGGGACCCCATTTGGGGTCGAACGACCATTTCACAGGGGTCGCCAAACAATGCAGTTTGCCATTTTTTTCCCCTTTTTCCTTAGCTGTGCTACTCCCTTTTATTCTATTGGCTTTTGAAAGCCAATAGAATAGACTCTCTTGAATAGAGTCTAATTCTATTGGCTTTCAAAAGCCAATAGGAATTGTCCAGGCTGTCTCTGCCCTGCTGAACCCACCAAAAGTCCCATTCTGCAAACGGTGCTGCACCAGTTGAGTAGTCCTCGACTTACAACTGGTTGAGTAGTCCTCAACTTACGACCGGTTGGGGGTCGCGGCATTAAAAAGGTTGAGAACCACTGCTCTATAGGGACCAGAAATTCAATCTACCCCGATTATCCTACAATAATAAAACTGGAATGTACAATTATTCACTGTTTCCTTAACAGTGGTTGCAAAATGATGTCTATTGATAAAGAACTCAGGATCCAACAGGCTTGTTCAATCATTGTAAAAAATAGTCACAAGAGATTCTTTCCCTTTGGAATTTTTTGATGGATGGAGGAAAAGAAATGGGAGAAACACATAATTATGTAAAATCACAGTATGCCTCTATTTGACATGTTTTAAAAAAAGAAAAAAAAAGACTGAATTCAGGAAAAGATGGAATTCCATAACTTAAGAAGCCCAAATTCTAAATGCAGCCTGGTTGCACATATTTTTAATGTAGAAATTCAAAAAGCTACAAGAATCTTTCTGCTGCCACCTTCTGGTCGAAATCTTCCACGGTCTTCTCATAACTATTTCCCAAGGTTTAGCGCAGGGCTTTTCAACCTTGGCAACTTTAAGACTTGTGGACTTCAACTCCCAGAATTCCTCAGCCAGCAAAGCTGGCAGAGGAATTCTGGGAGTTGAAGTCCACAAGTCTTAAAGTTGCCAAGGTTGAGAACCCCTGGTTTAGCGTTTTTCTGTTTCACATACTTTTAACAGGGATTCATTTTGAAAAGTCATATTACGTTCTGTTTATACTTTCCTGTACATTTCCTCAGACATATGTGAGGAAGGCTTGGGCTGGTTTTGTTTCATGTCTGAGATGGAAGGATGGATATTTGCATGCAAGCCTTGCACAAATATTTTAAAAACATTCAAGGAAATACAGGCACAATCATATAGCATATGTATTAGATATAAAATCTTCTAGAATTTTCATTCCCTGTTGCTTTGGTTAATTCCCCTAAAATGATTCCCCAGGATCACCTTTGGTTAACCTCGACAATTTAAGGGCAACATTTCAAGAAAAATGTTGGGCTTCGGCTATTCAGCTTTTTATTTTTTTAAGGATAGATGTAGGACCTACATTAATGTTTTTCAAGCTTAGCCATTTTAAGATGTGTGGACTTCAACATGGCTGGTGGAGGAATTCTGGGAATTGAAGTCTACATGTCTTAAAATTGCCAAGGTTGAAAAACACTGACCGATACAGTAGGACCATTGTGTAGGCCAGGGTTAGGCAACCTTGGCTCTTTTATGACTCGTGGACTTCAACTCCCAGAATTCCTGAGCCAGCATAGGTCAGCTTGGAAACCTCTCCCTTTCCCCTCAACATGGCTGGCTCAGGAATTCTGGGAGTTGAAGTCCACAAGTCATAAAAGAGCCAAGGTTGCCTACCCCTGGTGTAGGCTGATACGTTGCTTTACAGAACATCAGCTTCCTAGGATTGAGTTTTGGAGGGTGTTTTTTTTTTAAAAAAAAAAATTATTCAACTTTCCAATGTTAACCATTAACTAACTACCTTAAATAACAATCGTGGCAAGAATTCCACAAGATCTACAATACGCAGTAGGAGGGAGGCTGATTTATTTTGCTTTCAGTACATCTCCAAAATCATTGGCTAAAGCAGGGCTTTTCAACCTTTTCACCCATTGTACCACTTGTAGGATATGGCAACGTCTGAGTACCATCAGTCGCCTAGCGAGGTGTCAAAAACCTGATGACCCAAAAAAAAGGAGGGGTGGGGAAAGTGATGAAGTACAGGTAGTCCTCGACTTACAACAGCTCACTTAGTGACCTTAGAAGTTGCAGCAGCACTGAAAAAAGTGCCCCCCCAAGCCTCAGCCTAGCAAGACAGCTGCCTGCCCGCCCAGCGGCGCTCTTCCTCCTGTCCGAGATTTTCATTGTTGTGAGCATTTCTGTTGAGGATTGGCAGTGGGGGTGGGGTGGGGGGTGTTTGGTTTTTATTTCCCCCGTCTGCTGGGTGGTTGCAGCAGGTTTTGGTCACTTCACATGACCCTGGGACACTGTGACTGTCATAAATATGAATCAGTTGCCAAGTATCTGAATGTAAATCACAAGACCCTGGAGATGCTGCAACATTCCAGCTGATCGGTGCTTCTTCTGGGCTCAGCAGAAGCGCCAGGATCAGCGCCGAGTTCCAGCTGGAGCCTGGTGCTGATCCTGGTGCTTCCACTGAGCCCTGACAGCCCTGCAGCTCCAGCCATCACTCGCTCAGGCTTGTGCGGTGCTGCCATCGGTTCAGCTCATTCCCCTCCCCCACTACCACTTTTCTAGGATGGTCGCGTACCACCTGCCAGGTGCCAATGTACCACAGGTGGTACCCATACCACTGGTTGAAAAGCCCTGGGCTAAAATATCACTTATTTTACAGCCGTGGATAGAAAGACATTACAGAGGGTGATGAGCACAGCACAAAACATTGTAGGCTGTCCCCTGACACCACTAGACAACATCGCTAGGGCCCGCTGCCTTAGAAGAACGAGGAAAATCCTCAGGGACGACTCACACCCTGGTCAGCACTTCTTTACTCTCCTACCATCGGGCAGGAGATATAGAAGCATAGCCAGCCACAGCAACAGGCTGAAGAACAGTTTCTACCCAAGGGCTGTCAGACTCCTGAGTGGGAAATAACTCCATATATGATAGACTTGCGGGGCCAGCACATTGTGCAATAAGTTCACGTAGTGTAATAAGATTGTGTGTTGTTGTCACTGTGAATTGTGTCAGGGGGGTGCACGAAGGGAGGCTTAGTCAATCTCATTGTACACATATTATGACAATAAAGGTTGATTTGATTTGATTTGAGAACCGGTTTTCATAGCTAAAGCAATATACAGTACTATGCATTTTCATAAGCCTGATCTCGACTCATATATTTTCTCCTACCTTTTGTAGAGACGGCAGTGCCATAAATCCCAGTTCTAATTCACCCACTGCAGTAAGCAGTGATGTGCTTAATTATGGGTTTATTGAATACATTTTAATTATCTGGGGTTATTCAACATGGATTGCTAACTACGATGGCTGAATTCCCCCCATTATGAGGAACCAAAGCCCAATAAACCAGATTATAGTTTAATATGATGTGTTCACGCAGAGAACTATTTTTTTGTCTCTTATAAAACCTCCTCCCTTTTTCTGAATCTTTCTACCTTGTCATGTAATTTGACAGCTTCCAGATCCCATGATAATAGCTCTGCTGTCATAGCTTCTTTCAGAACAAGGATATGTAAATATAACCGACACCCACACCAGGCCAAAAACAGCACAGAGTCAATGTCAGGAAATTTAGAAGCAACAGACAATGCCAAAAATTTATTGAGAGAACAGAACTTGAGATTTCTTGGCAGAGAATTTGCACAGACCAATTTTGCTAAGCAACCAAGAACAATAGCCATAATTCACATTGCCCTGATCTCCGGCAGGCAAAGAAAGGAACAACGAATTGTGGTTGTGCCAAGGAACTAGTTTAATGTAACAGAAAGATAATTTAGGGAGAGGACAATAGAAATGAACTTATGTTGCAAGATCATAATAAGCACAAATGGAAAGCTCACATGGGAGGAAGATGGTTTTGGGAGAACATCAAACATTTCTTTGCCATAAGAAAGGATACCCCTGGTGGAGCCAAAGCATTCCCAGTAGTCTTTTGAGGCTTCCGGCAAAGAGGTTTCAAGGCAGTGACACAACATATGTTCTGTAAAAGATCAGGAATCAGGATCAGAGTTAATTATGCATGAGAATCGGACATATTTCTCAAGCACAATGCTATTCCTCCATTCCATTTTTCGTGCAATCAAGTGCACCAAAATAAGGGGATAGAATGGGCAACCCAGTAATAGGCTTACCTTGCCTGCTTTTTCCCTCGGCATCGTGGAAATTTCCCATGTTTATCACCTGCAAGAGAAAAGGAAGGAAACAAAGTATTTGAGGAATGCTCTTTCCTAGAATTCAGAACAGAATGGGAAGAGATGGCACGTCATCTGCCTCTAACACTAATGTTTGTGTAGACTAAAGTGCTAGGATTGTGGTTGAGCATATCTGGTAAGCTAGATAGAACCTCCACCATCACCATCACTTTGCCCTAGAGTTGAAGTCCACGAGTCATAAAAGAGCTACCCTTGCCCTAGAGCAGTGGTTCTCAACCTGTGGGTCGGGATCCTATTTGGGGTCGAACGACCATTTCACGGGGGTCGCCAAACAACGCAGTCCACCATTTTCCCCCCTTTTCCTTAGCTGGGCTACTCCCTTTTATTCTATTGGCTTTCAAAAGCCAATAGGAATTGTCCAGGCTGTCTCTGCCCTGCTGAGCCCGCCAAAAGTCCCATTCTGCAAACGGTGCTGCACCAGTTGAGTAGTCCTCGACTTACGACCGGTTGAGTAGTCCTCGGCTTACGACCGGTTGGGGGGGGTCGCGGCATTAAAAAGGTTGAGAACCACTGCCCTAAAGTTTGCCCTATGGTCAAAATAGCAGCCTACATAGCATCTTTAAAGCCAACCAAGGCATTGGATCGCCAAGTCATGGTACAAAAGACTGTGTCCTAACTATGTGCTTCCCAAGGCCTTTCCTGAACATTAAATAAAATTAAATAACATTTAACTCTTTTGATTTCAAATCCACTACCCAGATTTTCTTTGGATGGATAGGCAGCCATAGAAATTGATAGCAAAGTTAAGTGTTAAACGTTGCCATTTTTCTGAAGTACCTCTGATTTGAAACGGCGATATTAATGGTGTGATGTTATTCTCTAGCATTTTCAGTTAGGCAGATAACATTGCTGAGAAAGCCAACACAAGGCCAATGTAATGAACTGATTAATGTTAACCATAATTGTTAAAACTAAACTAGGGTTATATGGTTCTGTTCTTTTATTTCATCCTTCTCTTTCCATCTTTAGTTAATAAGATAAATTTCATTCATTCATTCATTCCAGTCTCTCAGGCTTACAGGTAAGAATGAGAATGCCCAAGATGAAAAGGATGGCAGCAGCTACCAAACCCCACTTGCGCAAGGAGTCATAATCTGAAAGACAAATGGAGAAAGGTCAATAAATTTGGGACATCTGGAACTGAAAAGAGAGCATCCATTGATGTTTAATGGAAGGCACTGCGTTCATACCTGCATTCATACCTGTCTAACTTGCTTCCCAGATCATTCATTTTTTTTCTGGCTTTAGTATTTTGAATCATGAACAAACCAAATAAGCTGGGTTTGCACAATGTGTAAAGCCACCAAAATACCCTCAAATTAAAAAAAAACACCAAACATTGACCATGCTTAAAGCGTTGTGTGAATGTAACCACTAAGTTTCCAGCATATCAGGTTTTAACAAGTGGTATAAATATAACCATTGGGTACATGGGCATCAGAGCACCTGTGAGCCTTCCAATGTGGTCAAACGAGTGCCAGAATCTCTCTCCATTGGTCATCAATATCTGGAGGACCTCAGGTTCCTCATCCCAATACGTGTGTGTGTGTGTGTGTGTGTGTGTGTGTGTATACATACATATATGCATCAGTAATGTGTTAAAAGGTGGCATAGTATATAGAATGCCTAGGAAATCTATAGAATGTGTAACATTTCTAGGCAAAGAATGAAATGTGTTATTTTAATATGCTATATACTTTCCCTAGGCATTGTATATAGTACCTAGGCATTAGGCAGAATGACAAAAACTATTTAAGCAACTTATGAAAAGAGTTATGAAAAGAATTAGTTAGGATTAACCCTAATCCTAACCCTAGCCCTAATCCTTCATTGAAAAAAACATATATGAAAATAAAAGAAGAAATACAAAATAAATCACAGGACTTCCTTACTGAAAGAAACAACAGAAAAAGACCAGTATTGACCTACTTGTTGCAACAAGGAAGGCAAGAGTGGCATTTTAGTGAGGGCATTTTATACTTTGCCGGTTTGCCTTTTGGTGTTGCAAAGAATGCCTAGGAAATGTGTGAAATATTAAGCATTTCATATTTTGACATCCACTTTTTGGCATTCTATAGATTTCGTAGGCATTCTGTAAAATGCTTAATTTCACACGTTGATAGTAACATATACATTTTATTTTAATATTTTTTCCCTCAAGCCATTTTTTTTTTGCAGGAATTTGGAAATCTCCCTTAAAGAATTGGACCTGGTCCAGTTTGAAACTCACCATAAAAGAAGAAATCATTATATTCTTTCATCTCAGCA
Source organism: Crotalus tigris (assembly GCF_016545835.1). Classification (NCBI taxonomy): domain Eukaryota; kingdom Metazoa; phylum Chordata; class Lepidosauria; order Squamata; family Viperidae; genus Crotalus; species Crotalus tigris. The sequence goes on from NW_024100508.1 coordinate 2,471,967, forward strand.
TCTATGGAAAGAGGTGGAAACATATTGATGGGGAAATGTCAGAACTGAAAAACATACTTATATTTACTTCAGCATTTACTTAAGACTGTAGATTTTATTGTTCAATAGATGTTAATATGTTACCTCAGATCTTCATTAATGTTGATAAGAATCTGTCATCTTGGAAACGTTTGCCCAGCATAGCCAACAGTTCAGAAATCTTTAAATCTTTCATAAATAAATTAAAGAAATACCTCTTCTCTTTTCTTGGTCAACAGATGGTAGTTGAGGTGTGGAATCTTCTGGAAAAGATAATGCCAGAGGAAAATTTTACTGTGCCAAGAACATCATCCTTGAACGTTATGTTCCCCTGTGAAAGAGACTTCTGGGATTTTTTGGGTCTGATTTTCAAGGTGTTTCAGAATTTATTTCAAAATTCTTTGTGCTCTTTGGACTCACCTGGAGTGTTCTTGGATTGCACAATGCTTGTGCCGAGAGCCACTGTCACTTCAGCTGGTGTTGTCACTTCAGCTGGTATCACTTCTATAACAGCTCAAGAAAAGAATGCCCTTAGGAAAAAATTGTTATTTTGTGGATTTTCCCTATCCACTATACAGGTTCTTCAACTAAGCATTAAGCAGAGAAAGGGAATCCTTAACCATAATTCCAATATTCAAATATGTTTTTATGTCAGCTCACAAACTGTGACTTAAATCTCATGCTGGGTTTGGACATCAATCAAAACTGTCCTCTTTGATTGGTTTAATTGGATGACAGCTGCCAATAGGAACAAGTGAACTACGTGGACTAAACATATAACAATGTACACAATATCACATACCATTTGTTGATACATTCTCTTGCAGAAAAGTTAGATTTTCTGCATTATGACTTTCATTCGCTAACACCCCTGTCATAGAAAAACAAAGCATAGAAAGGAAAAATGTATTAAATAGATGAATTTCTCTCTCACCCTAAGGTTACATTTCAACTGAGGGTTAAATGTCCACCTCCACCCAGTTGCCCTGACTCTACCTCAAATTAAGGGATTACAAGTTCATAAAAAGGGAGGTTTTTTTAATGAATACAAATGATCCAGTGATCATTTCAAACAATGAATAATAACTATATAGCTCTGGGTTGAAATGTTTGGTTCATGGTGTTCTCCAAGACTTTTTTTTCCCCCTGCAGACATTTTATTACCAGGCTAGATAACATCAGCCCTGTGATGGGAAAATGGAGTTTGCTGACTCTTTAACCCCACAATATTCTTCAAAGAATTGGTTTGCCATTGCTTGCTGAGAGGGAGGGACTGGCTCATGTCACCCAGCTGGCTTCATGCCTAAAGCAGGCCTAGAACTCCCAGTCTCCCAGTTTCTATAGTCTGCTGCCTTAACCACTATACCAAACAGGCTCTCTGTATGATGATGTTACCTAGCCTGGTAATGAGGAAAGAGACAAACTCAGAGAACACCAAGTGTTTCATTAAATCATGAAAGTATTTGCATTAAATCATAAAGTAAAATATGTCCTCTCCATACATGAGAACTTAGCAGTTCACTCATCCCCCTATCACTATGTCTAGATCCATTTACCAACTCAGATGCTTTGGAGACTTTAATAATTGTGTCACAAACCTATCTGGGAAGCAGAAATATGGGGAGAAGAATGCTAAGGGAAAAAAAAGAACGAATCACTTTACAGCAGATTCATTTCTTTTTAAAATTAATTCTCCAATCTCAAGAATCTTAACCCCCTGGCTTTCAAAAAGTGTTATGCATTGGACTCAATGACAGCTCCAAATTGCGCTCAAATGTTCCATTATATGGCATAAACTATATGCTCAGCAAGATTTTAAAGGAATGAAACAGCATCTTAAGGAAATTAGCCCTTTTGTCCGATCAATTAGTTCTCTTCTAAAAATACATCTTCAGGGAAGCAAAACAATCTAGGAATAGGAAATGTATACTTAATTAGACACAAATGCTAGCTTAGCTGAGTAAGATTGGCTATTGCCAGCTATTTTGGTAAGAGACTTACCCACGGTACTCAGCAAAAATTCTGTTGTGGTTTGAATTCCTTCAGCATCTTCTTCCTTCTGAACTGTCAAAGTTGGACTACCTGAAACTGAATCAAGATGGAGACAGCTTAATATCCTTTTTCTGTCTGACTCTCCAACTGTTTTGGGGTATATCTTCATCTTTTCTCCAAATTGTTCAGAACAGTGCTTACTTCCCTTTTTATTCTTATCACATCCTTGAGCAATGTTTCTCAACCTTGGCAATTTTAAGACATATGGATTCCAACTCCAGGTGTGTGGACTTCAACTCCTAGAAATTCTGGGAGTTGAAGTCCACATGTCTTAAAGTTGACAAGGTTGAGAAACATTGTCCTTGAGTAACAGATTGAGTTGAGATAAAAAGAAAAGAGAGGGAAATCAAACTCTCCAGAGGTCACCAAAGTTGAACAGGGAAACAAATTGAATTCACTTCAATCTGATGACCTAAAGGCAGTTACTTCCAAGATTGTTCCTTCCTCAGATGTCATCACTAATTTCTGTCATAGTGATTTACAGCATGTAGATTGCATTGCATCATCCAGCTATCAGTGAAGTGACATAAAACCTGTCTACATTACTGTTAGTTTGGCAAAACAATAGTTGAAGTACTCCAGAAGATGCCATAAATTTCTAGAGTGGTGATGACCTGGGTGGCGCCTAACATGGTTTGCTAGGAGAAAGTTTCTAAAGTGATCCTGCCAATTACCAATACCTTCCATCAATTTATAGCAAAACAGGATATAAATAAAACTAGATATATAAAATGCAACCATAAAAAACATAGCTTAAACTCAACACCACCTTGAATGAAAGAACAAATGGAAACCACCAATGAACAGAGCTGTCATTGGAAAAGTAAGATCTTGCAGCCAGGCACGGGAGATTTTAATACTGAAAGTGATAAGGAGGGTGCTCCAGCCTGAATAGGAGACATGGGTTAGAAAAAGATTTCTCATGGGTTGAAGATAGCCCAAGGTCCCATAGGCTCCTCACCAATACTCTAGTCCAGGGCTGTCCAATCTTAGCAACTTTAGGACCTGTGGACTTCAGCTCCCAGAATTACTCAGGAAGCAGATTCACTTAACTGTGGCAAGAAAGGTTGTAAAATGGGACAAACTCACTTAACAACTACCTTGGTTAGTAAACAGAAATTTTGAACTCAATTTTGGTCATAAGTCAAGGACTACCTGTACAATTATTTGATGCCAGGATGGTCATCCTTCCTTCATAACATGTCCCATACTCCCTTCTTCTTCTTCTCATCCTTTGTAGTAAGCTTATGATCCCAAGTTGGGTACATTTCCTCATCTTTCTTTCTGCCAGCAGTTTGCAAATATTTAAAAATAATTTTTAAAAAGACAATCTGGCTCTCAGCTTTGCAATGCATGCAAGAAAAGATGTGAAATTGTCACTATGGGTTTTTTTAAAAAAAATAAATATGGAAAATGCCAGCATATGTTTTGGCTTGTTTAAAGAGAATTAATTTTCATCTCAAGAATAAAATTAATCACAATATTTTTTTAGCTCAATCCTCCAGATATCTTCCTTCCCACCTCTTCTGGGTATTAAAGCAAAAAGGGAAAACAGGAGGTGATAAAAGGGGATCCCCTGCATTGTTTTTTTTTTTTGTTCCTCTCCCCATCTTAATTTATCTGAATGCATCTTTATAAATTACATACACCATCAAAAATTGTCCCACGCTAGCTGCAAATTATATTGACTAGGACCAAGGATAAATCAGTGGGTAACTTCCAGATAAATAAGTATTTCTCTGTGAATTTAAGAAAAGCACAACAACAAAAAAGCCCAGTACTACAATTAAGTAAAAAGGATCTTTTAGAATCTCTGATCTGTATAAGAACTGCATGGATATGGACTGAATTGCTGTCATAATGCCAGTAAGCAAACACACCAACTAAGAGATGCAAAATTAAACTACGGGATCTTTTTCTTACATTGTGGAGGGTGGGAGAGCTATACTCTGCTTGACAGTTGGTCATTCCTGCTGGGATGCAGATAAAATGGCTTTAGGAAGTATAAATAACTGACCTTTGGATCACCCAGGTAATCTCAGGCTCTAAGCTGTAAGGCTTTGCTAGGTTTTCCTGTAACTCTTGAAAGATTCCCATGCATCAGATAGCATGAAAGGTCGACAGTCATAGGAAATGTTATTTACTAAATTATTATGCTGTTCATTTCACTGTAGAGTGAAATAAATGAACAAAACTCATTTCTGGTCACTACTGTGGAGATGAGGGGACACACATATCTAGACAGATGTCAAAAAATAGCTAGCTTCTTACCTTGTGAGACTACAGGAACTGTGAGATTTGCAAGGGCAAGTAGGGCAAAAAAAATGAGCTGGGGAAAAAAGCAGAATTATGAATCAACTGTGATGTATTTTCTAACTCTGTCCCATGATTCCACCCCTGAATCACCACATAATCAACCCAGATTTATCAATAAAACCAATATGGGGCAAGTTACAGTTATAAATCAAGTGCAGATCCCACCTATGTCACAGAGTAGGCAACTGCCTTAGTACAGGATTCTCTAGACATAATTTATGGGAGTCATACATTTTAGTTTGTCCATATTCAGAATAGCAGATGCTAAGATAAAGAATGTTAATGGCTTTAGAGTGGTGGGAATACACTGTCTTGTTCCTCATCTGCAGATATTTCTGTGTTTAAAGAAAGATCTTTTTTCAATATTATGAAAACTTCCCAGATTTTCAGAATGGGCCCATATTCCATTAATTTACCAGTTGTTTTTAAAATTAGCTTGGATTAAACAATATGCGATCAACCTATTTTCTCTATGCACATTTACTAATTCCAATATGCGAAAATAAGTGAAATCAAAAATTGGATCGTATATTTATCATTTCTGTAATGAACCAGCAAAATCTAATTCTTCTCATCTATTTAAACAACAGTCTTTTTTTAAAAATGGAATCAAATTCATCCTTTAAGCCAACAAATGAGTGGCATTTCTTTCTAATTGTTTCTGAATGCTTACCAACGTGGCACCCATGAATGAAAAAAACCGAAATGTTTTCTTAACAAAAACACCTCAATCTAGAAGTCCATCCAAACCCTTACATTGATAGACTCACATGGAGAGAAAATATTTTCCCATCAGAATATAGATAATTCAAATATTCCCTCCCTTTTTTAGCACTGTGTTGCAGTGCGCTAAACACAAACAAAACTTCCTAATGCCTAATCACATAAATCTGACATTTAGAAAGCAAATAATAGAACAGGGTTGGGAGAACAACATTTGTACACTCACACTCACACACTCACAAAATTCCTACCCTACATGTTGCATGATTCTATCTTAAGTGACCGCTTCACAACCTAACAGGCATTTCTGGTTTGTTCAAAAGCTCTGACGAAGCTCACAGTCCCATGTCGATCCAAGTCTCCTGAGCTGGAAAAATACTGACATTTCCAGTCAGTGGAACAGTTCCTCCTTTCACTGAGACGGCTGAGGATATTGCAGTTTGCTGGAGGAAAAACTCCCCAAAACGTCTGTGCCATAGTACTGCCGTCTGCAAAGGCCATTTGGCGTTGTCAGCCAGCCAAAGTCCTCATCACAAAAGACCGTTGGGGTTGACAGAAACCTAGTGTGGCCTCTCACTTCTGCATCATAAGGCTGGGTGGATTTGCTAAACCCTCTCCTACGGGATTCCTGCCAATCTACTGTAGCCTACACATCCCTGAAATTTAACTATCCCCTTCCTGACTGTTAGCTTTGTAACCGAGAAGGCAAAATGACTTTTCTCTGTTCTTATTTGTTTTCTCAATAGTATATACACAAACACGCACACACATACACAGCAGCAGTTCTGAAGTTCTAAACTGCTCTAACTCTGAAGCCTAAAGTTTTGGAATCTACTGTTACAGCTAAACTGTTACACTCTCTCTCCCCATCATTAACTATAACACAAAGTTCTCATTTCTTGTATGAAAAAAAACTTCCTGCGAGCAAACCGAAAGAGTGAAAAAGGCATTTCAAGGGCCAACAAAAGTGGGGAGAAATGCATCTCACTGTGCTTTTCTATCTGTCTTCTGGCTTACAACTCTGCTTTTCTGCTTACCACTGACCTTCCATCTCTTCCCAAGATTTTCTGGACAGGACATGTGGTTTTCATTTACTGCCACTACCTCCCTCCCCCCCCCGCCACCTCTTTTATCCAGAGTCAGGTTCTTCAACCCAAAGAGTTAACTTCCAGCAAAGAATTTCCCAGCTAGCACATTGTTCCAGAGGCAGGAAACCGATGGACGGGGGCTGTCAGTTATCGTTAGAAAGAAAACTGGGAATAGGGGTCGCTCACCTTCATGGCGGCTGCTTCACAGCCTTTGGAGTGTGGCATGTTGAGCATCTGGAAGGAAAGGAAAGGCCGCACCAATCATTTCCTCTTCTTGCCACTTCCTGGACCCGGAGAGTGGGTGTGTGAGTCACAAGGCACGTGCTCCGACATTTCTAAGTGTGTGGGGTATGTATATACAAAGACCAGCAGCATACATGTGCAGTATGTGCCTTTCAGAAGGCACCAGTGCCTTGGCCGGAAAGACAAGCCTTCTCTGTTCAAGACAATTCACGCTAATCCAATCTCAGGCTGCTCATCAGAGGAGAACAAAGGCAATCTGGTTTTTCTTCACTGTTTCTCTGCAGGGCTGAGCGAGTGGCAGAAAAGTGGCCTGGTTCTTCCGCAACATTGATGGGTTCAAATGGGCACTGTGATGCAGTGCAAGAACACTGAAAAAACTCTTTTCAAGGAGCAGGTTGGTGAGGCAAACTAAACCAGAACTAAACTGATGATCAGAACCACCAAGTGGTACGTACGTACTTAACAAATTTATATAGCCTTCCCGACTCACATGCAGTGACCAGGCAATGTGTAACATTAAAAATCCAGAGTTAAAAATCTACACCCCCGTGGCAGTAGCAACAAAACCAGACAAGTCACTTGATCAGGTCTGAATGGGGCCCAAAGCACACAGGGAAAGCTGTCTTCAAGACCTTGTTATAACACCCATTCTTGACTTTTTGCAAAATGGGTATGGAAAGCTTTGTTGGATAGAAGACAGAAAGTGTAATTCAGGAAGTGTTTCAAGGCAGGTGGGTCCAGACTTTTTTTTTTAAATATATTTTTATTAATTTTTTATAATCACAAGTGCTTAAAATATTATCAGCAACATATTGTCTGGGCTTCAATGTCTAGTTTTCTAATACATATTCAGTTTCTTTCTCTCTACCTCGTTTTTCTAGCCAATTATAAAAAGTATCCCATGTTCTAAAATAAACTGAGTCTTCTTTCTCTTTCATTTTCAATGTCAATCTATCCATTTCTGCACACTCTTAATATTTTTTTAAATTAACACTTCCTCCGCTGGTAAGTCTTCATTTTTCCAGTATTGAGCGAATACAATTCTTGCTGCAGTTAGTATATGTAAAATTAAATATATACACTCTCACAATTACCTACGATTATGCCTAACAAAAATAATTCTGGCTTAAACTCTATATGGTTTTTTTTTTTGTCATTTTCTCTAGTCATGTATGTATTCAAGGCAGGTGGGTCCAGACTTAAAGGAGAGCTTTAAGACATTTTAATCAAGGGCATCCAAATTCTGACCTCAGGGCCACACAAGGGAAATAATTTTCGGAACTATATTTCATTAATATAAATTTAATGGAGTTTAGTTTTGTCCTAGAAATCGCCTATGCCCTTGTCCTGGCTGGTGTGGCCTTCAAACTGAAACAAGTGGTACATTTATGTTGCATATCCTATTTGCAAACGTTTTGTGAAAACCAGATCAGGCTGGCCCGACCATTAGGCAAAGTGAAAGAGCTGTCTCAGGTAGGAGATTTTAGACGAAGGGGGGAAAGCAGATCCCAATTTGCTTTTCGGTATTTGATACTGTTTTTTCCTGCTGTGGATGTGGAAAGATAGTTGCTCGATTCTTTTCTTTGTTCCTTTGTTCCTTTCTTCCATCCCCAAACTATTGGGCACCGTTCACTTTGATTCTGGCTGACCTCAGAAATGGAGTTTTGTGTCACATGTTCCGACTAATGAAGCACTTCAAAGAACTTTCAGGCATGTTTCCTAAAGTCTTTATTTGCAGAGCTACAAATTATGCCGGTCACCATTGGACTAATTGATGCCAGAATCTGAACTTCCGGTCGCTGGCATCAAGCTTTCCTTGCTCAACCCCTCCCTTCTCATGCAGTCACAGGTCACATTATCCAATTAGTGAGAAGGTCAAACGTTTACTTCCTCTTTCTTTCCCGGGCTTTTTCCCCGCTCAGTCTAAGCTAAGTATTAACCCAATAAATGCCAGACAGTTTTGCATATTGTCAAAGCAAGAATATACAGTATTTGCAGCATTGACATTTTGCTATAGGAAACCAATATTGATTGTGGTTTTTTCCCTACCAGCTCAAAAAAAGGCCCCAAATTTCATTTGTTTTCTTCCTAAGAAATTGCTTTTGTGAATGAAATATCTGAGTTAGATAATATAGTTCTGTTTGTCCGTTCTGCTAAGCTATGATAGGGCTCAGCACCACAAATCACCCATTTGAGGCTAGAATTATATGTGATCCAGATGACTATGGTTCATTTAAAAGTGATGGTGCATGGTGATTCCCCTGACCAAGTATTGACTGTATCAAGGGCGCACAATTTAAGTGAGTTCCATCACACAGAATTAGAAGACTATGCACTGAAAGTGGGTAAGATCAAGAGTTAAAGAAAGCAGGATCACTGAGCAATTTTTTTTAAAAAATAACATGAAAAAATGAGAGGGTATTTATTCCCTGCAGACCTACAGTCTGCATTTTAAATGTCATAACTTTGGGCACCAATATAGTATTCTTTTGAGAATCTTTTGAAACCATCTCATGGTTAATGGCCACTGCAATGTGGCAGCACCTGTCATTTCTTGTGTTATGGATGGCAATGTTTTTGAATCTGTCTCAAATCTGCTGCGGGTATCAGATATCCAATAGGGCATACCTATCAGCAAATAATCAAAAATGTTTCTACAGCAGCAAGTCTAGAATGAATCCACAATTGGATGATATTTTTACTAGGATAGCCCTGCATGTCACAAGAGCTTCCAAACTCTTAATCCAATTGTTTTGTACAAAAAAACAGGAGTGGAAAATAAGATTGTTTTAAATACATAATTTTAAAACAAAACAACATGCACAAAAAATTCCTCCAATCCCTCCAACTTCCCGATGTATATCTCTGAATAGCAAAACATGTCTATTTATAGCCATCAGGGCAATTGTACAATATCCATTGGCTCAGTGATGGGATTCAGCTGGCTCGCACCAGTTCGGTAGAACCAATAGCTAAATTTTATTGAGTTCGGAGAACCGGCTGAATGCACACCACTTCCGGAAGTCCATTCTAGGCCTCGGAGGCCTGGAGACCTCCCAGGCATAGAACAACCTGCTGGAAGTATGTGGATGCCACTTCCAGAAGTCTGTTCGAGGCCTCAGAGGCCCAGGCCTGCATCCACGCAGAGAACCAGTTGTTCAAGGATTTGAATCCCACCAATGCATTGGCTGCACAGTAAAGTATTAAGAGGCTAAATGTTTCCTTCCATAGAATGGAAGTTTTAATAGGAGCTGTCATCCATTTCCCCGCACAAGACACTTCACTCATCTTGTTGTGCCACTGCGCCCTCTGCTGCTCTTTCAACCAGCAAGTAAATGTCGGAATGGGACAATTGATCGTGGTCACGTTTTCGCATCCATTTCAGTAAGTAAGTAAGTAAGTAAGTAGTAAGTCTCCCTAGATGAATTGGCTATGATCACAGGGCCAATGAGCTTTCTGGTTCTAAGAACCGTCTCCATGGCCAAATTATGCCAGGCAAAATACCTAACAAAATCTATTGTCCATCAACAGCTCACCTAATGTTAAAATGGGCCATTGAGCTACTTTCTAGTTCTAAGAACCGTTGCCATGCCCAAAGCTACGCCAGGCAAGAAAATCTATAAAATCTAGTATGTCAACAGCCACACCTAGCATTAAAATGAGCCATTGAACTCCTCTTTCGGATTCTAAGAGCCATCGCCATGGCCAAGGTTACGCCAGACAAGCAAACTATAAAATCTAATATCACCCAACAGCCACACCTAGCATTAAAATGGGATGTTGAGCTCTACTTTCCGGTTCTAAGAACCAATGCCATGGCCAAAGTAATGCTAGGCAAGCAAACTATAAAATCTAGTATAAGTCAATAGCCACAGCTAGCATTAAATTGGGCCATTAAGCTCTAGTTTCTGGTTCTAAGAACCATCGTCATAACCAAGATTACGCCAGGCAAGCAAACTATAAAATCTAGTATAAGTCAACAGCCACACCTAGCATTAAATTGGGCAGTTGAGCTCTTCTTTCTGGTTCTAAGAACCATCACCATGACCAAAGTTATGCCAGGGAAGCAAACTATAAAATGCATCCCCAGGTTTACTTTTGGTGCTAAGAAGTCTGACTGGTACTGTACTGGCACTGATGGTGGGAGGGAGGTCATCCAAAAGGACTCCCTTCCAGTCGGAGTACTGAGGGTACTCAGGTACTGGAGGAGGCTTGTAGCTAAGTGCTCTTGACTCCTCCAGGGTGATTCGCCCTCACTGGTCTCTCAGGGACTGAAAGGGTTACCTAGTGGAGCCCCAGAGAGGTCATCCAGTGTGAGTCTCCCAGGGTGTGTGTGTGTGTGTGTGTGTGTGTGTGTGTGTGTGTGTGTGTGCAGTGATTGAATGAGACAGGGAGCAGCTGATTCCCAGGCTCATTCAGTCTGAGTGTCAGAGACTGGAAGCTCAGGGATTGAACGACCTCCAATGTAGGGGCATCATCCGCATCTCCACGCTGTGTTGGTATGGAGAATGCTTGTGGGGCCTTCTCTGGTTCTAAGAATCACAACTAATGGCTGAGATTAACTCAGATTTGATATTGTTTTAGATACATTTGTCTCATATATTGCCTATTGTTTTTGCCATTAGCTTTTTGGTTTTTTTACAAAACTTTGCTAAAGCAAGCCTTAAGATAAGCTTAGCAAGGTCCAAACATTTTTGTAGAAATAAACCACATGTTGCCAACAGTATCTGTCAGGCTTCTTAGCTAAATGTGTGTATAATGAAACTGACTTACCTTTGATGTCTTCAGTTTTGATTGATGCCACATGAGTGCCACAAATCTTCTCCTTCACTGTATATGGCGTCATATTAAAATGCATCACCAGGTTTACTTTTGGTGCTAAGAAGACTGACTGGTACTGTACTGGCACTGATGGTGGGAGGAAGGTCATCCAAAAGGACTCCCTCCCAGTCGGAGTACTGAGGGTACTCAGGTACTGGAGGAGGCTTGTAGCTGAGTGCTCTTGACTCCTCCAGGGTGATTTACCATCACTGCTCACTCAGGGACTGAAAGGGTCACCCAGTGGAGCCCCAGAAAGGGTGTCCGGTGTGATTCTCCCAAGGTGTTTGTGTGTGCAGAGACAGGGAGCAGCTGACTCCCAAGCTCATTCAGTCTGAGTTTCAGAGACTGGAAGCTCAGGGATTGAACGACCTCCAATTTAGGGGCATCACCCCCATCTCCACGCTGTGTTGGTATGGAAAATGCTTGTGGGGCCTTCTCTGGTTCTAAGAATCACAAGCAATGGCTAAAATTAACTCAGGTTAGAAATTGTTTTAGATACATTTGTCTCATATATTGCCTACTGTTTTTGCCATCATTAGTTTTTATGCTGTTTTTTGCAAAACTTCGCTAAATCAAGCCTTAAGGTAAGCTTAGCAAGGTCCAAATGTTTTTGTAGTAATAAACCACATGTTGGTAACAATACCTGTCAGGCTTCTTGGCTAAATGTGTGTATAATGAAACTGACTTATCTTTGATGTCTTCAGTTTTGACTGATGCCACGCAGTGAGTGCCTCTGAAATAAAAAAAAAACCAACATCACCAAATGTCCACCTGTTGTTCAAAGACTAGAAAGCCAATTCAGCAATTTTATGAAAGGGCTTTTATGTTCTTTATCCTAGGAATGAAAGAAGCAAGATATAATGAATCAAAATGTTATGCCCTTGAGAATACCCTCAAACTACAGGTTTCTACTGTTCCCTAAGATATGACCTCCAGTCGCAGGAGTTCCTCTTACCCTCCAGGAATAGAAAGGCATCCCTAAAATTGCCTCAGGCCCTGAGAATTTACTTTCCTGCAATAAAGTCAGTTAACTTTTAGTTAAATTTTGCCTTTATTTCCTTGAAGTAGTTAGTCTCCTACATGTTTTGCTTTAAGGACTTGAGCCTTGACTGGAATTATCTCAGGTCCCTAGAATAGACTTTATTCCCCAGAGCAAGGTCAGTCCCTGGACTTGAAGTAATTTTTGGTTAACTTTTGCCTTAGCTGAAGTAGCTAGTCCTCTACATATTTTTGCTTTTTTTTAGTTTAGAGTAGAACAGACAATGGAAGGCAGGGGAGAATAGCATTGGCATAGCATACCATTAGCATAGCATAGACTTTATTGGTCAAGTGTGATCAGCCACACAAGAAATTTGTTTTAAGAACTTGAACCTTGGCTAAAATTACATCAGGTCCCAAGAATTCACTTTATTCCAGAGAGCAAGGTCAGCTCCTGAGGTAATTTTACCTTTAAAAGTATGTTTAAATCTGACTCACTGTGGTGGTTTGATCCTTTTTAACAGGACATGGCTGAGATTACCTCAGGTTCTATCAGTATTTTACTCTAAGAACTTAGACTTTGGCTAAAATTACCTCAAACCTCAAGAGTTGATTTTATTTCAAGAAAGTAAGGTCAACTCATGTAATTTAAAGTAATTTAACTTTTGCCTTTAGTTACTTGAAGTAGCTAGTCCTCTACCTGTTTCGTTTCTTTTAAGAACTTGAACCTTGTCTAAAATTTCCTCAGGTCCCAAGAATTGACTTTATTCCAGAAAATAAGGTCAACTGCATTGAATTGGACTGGACTGAAGCAATATTGCCTTTAAGCTAATTTTAACCTATCCATCTGTGCTAGTTTAGCCCTTTTAACTCCACCTGGCTAAAATTGCCTCAGTTTTATTCCTAAGCTAATTTTAACTCTTATTCACCTGTGGTGGTTTGGTTCTTTTAACAGGACCTGGCTGAGATTACCTCAGACTCCACCAATATATTACTCCTAAAAGCTTGAGCCTTGGCTAAAATTACTCAGGACCCAGAAATTTGCCTTATTCCCTGAGGGAAACCACTTCGTTGGGACTGAGATAACTCACCATAGTTGAGCTATGGTATTGGAGTCTGTCAGAATCCAATTATATTTCATTTCTAGTTATCGACTTTGGAAAACCCCATTTCTGCCTCTCTGGATTCTGTCATACGATGAAGGGGAAGGGGGGGTGAACAAAGGGGATTTATGGCCCTCACTTCCTTCGGAACAACTTCAAAGGGGACTGAATGTGGATACCACCAAAAGGACTAACCATAACAATGGGGCCATCAGCTTTCATCTACTCCCCTCTGAAGTCTCCCTTCCACCGGCAGTGAGGAAAAAGGGGTTGGAAATGTAACACCTGGGATTGTCACTGGAAGGATGGTGGGGTGGGGTGGGTTGTTGGGAATCCCTTAAAACCTTGAACCATAGGGCTTGGCCCCCAAGTCCTGTCTAGAACGCCTGCAACCATTTTCTCTTAATAAAGATGCCTTGTTATGGTTCTGGCTAATGAAACACTTCAAAGAACTTCCAGGCATATTTTCCTAAAAGTCATTTATTGTTACAAAATGTCGGCAAAGGCATAATGGAGGTATGCCAAGATCTAAATTCTCTTCCTGTGAGCAATTAAATTATCAGCATGTTCCCTCCCCCAAATTAGCTGTCATATATCATGTTATCCAATTAGTATGAAGGTCAAAGTTTTCCTTCCTCTCTCTTTCCCTTTAACCTCTTCTGCTCTGCATTAACTCTAAAAATACCAGACAGTTCTGCATATTGTCAAATCAAGAATATATAGTATTTGCAGCGTTGACATGCCTGTTGGAAGAAATATTCCAAGAGTTCTATCTTCTTAAGATGCAAAGTGGCATTGACTCAGCCACGACTGGCATTTTACTCCTAATATACACCGTAGTTAAAATTACCACAGGTGCTATCCTTACTCCCCAAAAATATATTATTAATTACCGCCCCTCCATACCTCACAAGATCTAAGAGTCTCAGTTAGAATTACCTCACAACGCAAGAGGCTATGTACCGGTCTAAGGTGCGAAGTCTTCGGCTATGGAGGCACAGTTAGGAGAGATTTTTCGCTCTCCCGCACCCCGCAGCAGCATCTCTTTTGAGGACCAAGAGACGCAGTAGGAGCAGCGTCTGCTGCTTCTGCAACGCGCTCGCTCTTTTGCCTCCATCTGAGAAGCCTGCCCACTTTTTAAATGGTCCCTATCCCTCAAGGAGGGGAAAGAAAGGCCGCCCAGCTAATCAGATGGATAGGTTTTAAAAGAAGCCAATCATAGCTGAGAAGAAGGGCCGGGAGGCGGTCCGAGAGAGTTCGGCGGGAAGCGGCTCATCATGGACAGGTGTGCCACGGCCGCACAGGTGAGGGTGATTGGAGGCACGTGTAATGCACATGTGCTGCCTTCTCCTCTAGGCTTCGCCCCACCTGGGGGCCCTTTGCATTATCAATCCCATCCGTCAGCTGCCATCACCCCTTTTGCCTGAGAGGCCGGGATAATGTTAGCTTTTCTTCGGTTGGAGGCTGCCTTCCCCTCCCTCCCGCCCCTCCCCCGGTGCAAAGGTCTAGTTTTTAAATTATCTCTATTATCTCTGCAGAGATGCTTTGAGGATTGAGAAATCAGAATGACACTAGGGCTTATACTGGCGATGCTTTGGATTACAAGTCCCATAAGCCACCTTCAAGGTGGGGGTGTCCCTTCTTGCAACAGAGAGCAAGAAATTGAACAGGTTGCCCCCCTCAAAATACTCATTGTTTAAAGAAAATCTGAAAATTTAATAAATAAAAAAATAAAATTATGATGATACACACACACAGTATAGGAAATGCTTTGGACTACGGGTCCCATTAGTTAGCTTTGCAGGGTGGGGGCTGATGGGGATTATCTCTTTTGCAATAGATTGCCCCTCTAGTTGTTGGGTCCTCTCCACCTAAAATTCAAGCCTATGTTTTTTTACTGTGTTTTTGTGTTTTGCTTGCACCTTTCCCACCGTGTTACAATCTTGCCAAGCAGCCCTTGATTTTATTTTCATGTGCAAATATTGAATTTATTTTTTTCCAGTTTTTTTTAAAGAGGATTCCAGGACTGGTTTTCTTTGGTGTGTTTTCTAAGAATTCTTCTTAAAGGATACAGACTGAGGAGTTTTTCATACATGATGTCTTAGCCCCCTGAAAGTGAAAGAAATTGACCCAAATTCGAAACTGTTTCCTCCTTTCTCCATTACAGGAACTCTACCATCCCCCCCCCATCTCCAGTTAAATGTTTTCAAAGGGGGTGCTTGTCCAAAAGTGCAAAATAAATAAATGGCTATCTTGGTTGAGTAGAAACACAACCAAGACAGCCATTTATTATTTTGTACTTTATTCATGATTTAAATGTGGTTTATGGAACTAGCCAGATTTTCTGTCCTTGAATGACAATGAACTATAAATTACCCATATGGCCTACTTTCACAGAGCACCCTGAGTTAGAAGTGAGTGACTGATTCCTTGTGTTGGGCAAACCCACTTAGGTATTGACAAAATCAGCTGCTTTCTGTGTCATGGGTTAGAATAAAGTTGCAATGGTGAAACTCATCTTTTGGATATAGCACCTCTATAGACTTCAGTACTCCTTGCCAATGGATATGGTAGCAGGGTCTGCCAGGGGTTATAATCCAGCAACACCTGTGAGCACAGTATGTTCCTGTACATGATGAAATGTTACATGTATATTTTTTTCCTTGTTAACTTCATAATTCCTCTGGTGCTGCATAAAAGGGATCTCACAATCTGATAAACCCAGAAAAAATCTTCCTTCCTTCAGGTTTTAGACATCATTTTTTGGCTTGCTTGATTGCAGAAGAGATAGAACATCTAGAACAGTAGTTCTCAAGCTTTTTATACGGCACCCCGGTCATAAGCAGGCAGCGCGCATGCGTGGCACCGCCCCCTGCGCGCCCCCCTGCGCAGCGTGCATGCACGGTGCCACCCCCTGCATGGCACGTATGCGCAGCGGCGCCCCATGCACCACCTCCTGCGCGGCACACATGCGCGGCGGCGCGCATGCGCTGGCTGACAAAAAATGGCGGATCACGTTGTTTGGCGACCCCCCGTGAAATGGTCGTTTGACCCCAAATGGGGTTGCGACCCACAGGTTGAGAACCGCTGATCTAGAAAATAACTTGGAGATAGAACACTGGCAAAACAAACAGCCTGATTTGCTAGAGCAGATCCAGCAACAAGAGGAGCAGAATAAATCTTTAAAAGAGAAGCAAGAACAGCAGAAATAAAGTTATAAAGACTTGGAGACTGAGCTGGAAACCAAAAATGAGTTGATAAGGTAATGTGTAAGGGTGTTAGGCAACTATAGATTTCTTTTCTAAGGTTATAGGCTGTTTTCTGACGTAAATATGAAGTTGAATTCCATATATGATGCACTATACAATACTTATTGTGTTTTTATTAATTATGGTTAATTGATTAGTTCCTGAGCAAATCGGGGCTAATGTTACTTCCCTACCAGCCCAATTCAAAAATAACCTTTAATCTTTATTGTCATTTATTGTCATTTTTTACTGTGGGCACAACACATATCAAAAATGAAATTTAGAAGATGGATGTTGGAATAAAGAAAAGGAAATGATGAACTTTTGTAGTAGTTTTTTGAGATAGAAGATGTTTTAAAGGAAAAGTGAATGTTTTGTATTTAGTATGTTTTAAAGGAACAGTGAATGATTTGTGTAGTATGTAGATGTAAAGTAAAAGAATAATAGAAGGTGTTGATTTAGTGGAAAAGTTTAAATATTTGGGAGTATATATATTATAAATTCTTAATGTAAAGTGAAAAATAATTATGAGATATTATGGGTAAATGTGTAAAAGAATTCAAAATTTTAATGATCTCTGTTGATGAGAATTTTAGAAGATGAATGGTTTGCTGAAACTTTTTAAGTAGGAGGGTATTGATAGACTTTCTTAGGGGTAAAAAGCAAAGAGCCAATTTTATCGAACGTAAGTTTGTTGGTTAGGTTATAGTGGAGGGAAAATTTTGTGTTTATTATGGACGAATGGTTGTTTAAAAGAAATATACACCTCAGCGAGGTGAAGATGGATAAATTATATGTAGAGTAAATATGGGTTATGATATGGGTTTAAAATGCATTATGCAGATTATGAATTATTTATAGTTTTTAATTTGGAAATGCTTATATTGTTAATTTTTTTCCTTTTTTGTATTTGAGTTAAAGTATATTATCGATTTTATTATTTGTATAGTTGGATAAGTTTATTTAGAATTTGTTTATTTGTAACCCTGTAACCAGCTCTGGGAAGTGAGGGGGGGAGGGAGGGAGGGGGTTATTTTAGGGGGGGGATATTGTTTAAAACTTGTATAAAACTTTTCAATAAAAAATGAAATTTAGTTACCCGCTCTCAAAGTGAACACATACATGACACACACCTAAACATACTATATACAACATATATATAGACCTACACCCCTACATATAGACATGAATATTAAATACTGTCCATCTTGAATATATAAAAGAGGTAGTCTTTGACTTATGACTACGATTGAGCCCAAAATTTATGTTGCTGTGAGAAATTTGTTAAGTGTGTTTTGCCCCATTTTATGACTTTTCTTGCCACATTTGTAAGCGAATCACTGCAGTTGTT
Organism: Crotalus tigris; assembly: GCF_016545835.1. Taxonomy (NCBI): domain Eukaryota; kingdom Metazoa; phylum Chordata; class Lepidosauria; order Squamata; family Viperidae; genus Crotalus; species Crotalus tigris. Next base: position 2,489,908 of record NW_024100508.1, read on the forward strand.
TAGTAACATGGTTAAATGAATCTGGCTTTTGCATTGACTGTCAGGTCACAAAAGATGATCACATCTTTTGGGACACTGCAAATGTCATAAATATGAACCAATTGTCAAGCATCCAAATGTAAACCACATGACCATGGGGATGCGGTAACGGTCATAAGTGTGAAAAATGGTGATAAATCACTTTTTTCAGTGATGTTGTAACTTTGGTCACTAAATGAACTGTTGTAAGTCAAGAACTACCTGTAATACCCTTGGATCATCTCTGAACTTCAAAGGAGGCTACTAAGCAAAGGGAACCATGTTTGTTCTCTTTCAGCTCCTTAAAAAGAAAAGTAAAAATAACCAAACTGAACAAATTCTTTTTTTTTTTAGCCACTTTCAAACAATCTGAAAGTGGCAGGAGATAGACTATTAATATGAAGGGAAACTCCATCTTAAATGATCTACCTTTGGAATTCAACTGTAGACTTTATTTTGCAGTATTGTAGTAAAAAATATATTCACCAAATATAGACGCATTAAATTTTGAGTGACAAGGATTTACGGATTCCTCAGCCTCCCTTTTCCGTGTCCATTGCTAATGGCCATTTCACTAAATTCAGCAGCTTTCTTTAATCTGGCAGCTGTGCTGTGCCGTTATTCCCACTGGTCTTGCTGCAGGTGTTATAAGATTTGTAGTTTTATATCCCTGAAGGGCACCTGCTTGAGGAAGGTTAATTTATTCTGAGCACCTTATTCCCAAAGGCTTATATTGCACAATGAGTTAGGGAAGTGAGATAATCCTTATTTAAAAACTTAAAATCTAAAAGGCATAATACAAAAAAAAAAAAAGGATGGGAGAAAAGAAGGAACAAGAAAGCTTGAGTACCTAACTTAAGCTAAACAATTTTGTACTTTAATGATCTATTTGGTACCATTTATGGAGAAAAGATACATAACAAGGAAAGAAAGAAAGCTTGGCATGAAAATCCTTAGACTTGCCTTAAGTAATTCATTGAAATCCATGTCCAAATCAAGAAGTAGCATCAGCGTCAAGACTTCACCTTTCAATTTTAAATTAAATGTTTTCTGATGTTTGCCTGTTGTATTCGATTAGGTTTTATTATACTGGATGTCTGGTCAATCTCCTTAATAAAGCTGTAGTATGATTTGGGGGTACTTTCCTTCCATTTTAAAGCAGAAACATAAAAGCAATCATGTATCCCAAGAGTCCCATCGTAGCCTTTAAAACAAAGCTAAGTTCTCCATTTCAAACCTTGACCCCATCCATACAAGATGGCACGGCACCAACCTGTACAGCAAGTTTTGTGTGGTGATTAAGGTGCTGGCCTAGAAACCAGGAGATGGTGAGCTTTAGGAGTGAGAGCCGGCTACGTGACTTTTAGCCAGTTACTGTCTCAGCCCAAACCACCTCACAGGATTGTTGTGGGGAAAATAAGAGTAGGAAGGAGTATTATGTATGTTTGCCATCTTAAGTTGCTTATACAGTAATAAAGCCAGGATAAAAATCCAATATATAAATAAATCATGAACACCCCCCCTTCCCCTGAAGGCACTATAAAAGAGGTGTCCCACCATAGGACAAAACACTATTATTGCATTGCAACATATCTTTCTGAAAACACAAGCAATCTGGTTGAGAAATATAACACACATTATTGGGGACTTTCATATTTTTTTCTTTTATCGTCACACACAATTGCCTGTAGATTACACACTCTTTGTTCTTTATTTCCCATAGTGCAATTGCAGGAAAAAGACAAGCTGAATGAAGAAAGGGCAGTTGTTTTTCACAGCACATTAGAATTGAGTTTATAATGTGATGTGTTATTTGAAGCATCCCATCACCATTTTATAAAGTTTTAAAGCGTTGTATTTTGTATTTTGATTTTATTTGTGACATTTGTAGCTAAATGTTAGAAAAAATATTCTAAATCAATCAGTATTCATGGCTACATTTTGGGAGAGGTAGGGTGGGGGTGGGTATTTGCCAAAAAGGGTTGCAGAGGCTTTAGTGAGTAACAAACATGCTAACTGTTCATAATTTTACAGCCAGAGTGTTGTCTGTGCTATCAACACAGAGAGAAATCTACCAGAAAGAGGTAATTTTCTAATATCTGAAAAAGTTCTCTGCATTTTAAGAGCTCCAATTTCTCCACTCAACAATAATACCAGCTACATAGCTTCATGTCTTCCCTCCCATAAAAATCAGGTTTGCAAATATCTAAATGTAGCAGAATTACAACCTTAAGTAGACCCAGTCATCCCAAGTAAGGTCAGAGAAGCTAGGAAAGACCATAATTTTTTCACCACCAGCCCAAGAGTCTGAAGATGGGACTCAAGAGTAAGAATAAATAAATCACCAAATCAAGAGATTTGTTTTTAAAAAAACCACCATGATTTTTATTCATTGGTCAAATTTCCTCCATGTGTGAATGTGACATGGAGATGTGGATGGTACCGCATGGAGAAGCTGGGGTCAGGAATAGGACCAAATGACAAGAAAGCAACCCTTCCCTTTCTAACAATTCTTCCCTCGCTTGCTTACTCATCATCCCGACTACAGTACTAGATCAGACCTGCAAACCCACACTGTACCACTAGATGGCAGGAACAAGCTATAGAACGCTTCACTTGGCCACCCTCTAGTGGTCAGCAGTAATATTATATCCTAATTCTAGGAGTCCGATTCATTAGAATGGATGGAATCCATTACAGTGGCCCCACTCCAAGAAAAGGCTAGTTTCCCACAAGGTGGGGGGGGACCCTCTTTGGACTACGCCACTTCACTTTGTGGCTAATGGCATTCACAGCACAGCAAGAGGCTCAGATAGCAAAGCAGCAGCAGCAGCAGTAGCAACAGCAATGGAGAGTTATATTATGCCCAGTAGCGAGGAAGCATCTTGGTGATTTGTTTTCCCAGAGAGCAGCAGCAGGCAGCATTATTGCATTTTAAGAGGACCCTGTGTAAGAGGGGGGGGGAATTATAAGAACCAGCCCCCAGTAGAGTCGGGAGTCAGCTGACACTGACTGGCAGATGGGCTGCATCACACCCCGTGGCCTGTTCTGTGTCCTAACCCCACCCGGGTGGCCTGCTCCCATCATGCAATGGAAGCGCAAGAGCTATCTGGTTATAAAAGTGCCCCTCCCTCCTTGAGGTTAGACAGGAGAGCCCCTCCCCCACCCAGGCAGTCAGTGCCAAGGTCTCTGGAGAAAGGTCCCGGGCGCAGTTCATTGCCGGCCACTCGGGAGCAGGACATCTTCAGGACGGTGCCTACACGCTGCCAGCTGGAGCTGGGGAAGAGAAAGAGGGGGAGGGAGAAAGTGAGGAATATGAGTAAATACAGGTAGTCCTGGACTTAACAACGATTTGTTTACTGACCGTTCAAAGTTACGACAACACTGAAAAAAAGTGACTGATAGCCAGTCCTCAGACTTGAAACGGTTGCAGCATCCCCATGGTCATGAAGATCAGAATCTGGTTCCTAGCATTTGGCATGACTTACTTAACAACCTCCCTGCTTAACCACATAAATTCTAGGCCTAATTATGGTTCTATGTTGAGGACTACCTGTATGTGAAAACCTGGGGAGGAACTCCCCCAAAATAGAAAACTTCAGAGAAAGTGGGGGAGGGAATGAAGTTCAGAAGAATAAAACTTGGCTAAAAGTCAACTGAAAAAAAGCCATGGGAAAAAGGGATTTTTTAAATTCTCCCAATCAGGTTCCTTTTTCTTTTAATTATTTTTATTCATCGCTGCCCATCTCATGCATGTAATTTTAATTACTGAATTTATGTAGCTGCCCATTTTATGCGTATTATTTAGACTTGCGATACATGGTAACAATTCTGTCCCCCCCCCGTTCTTTTCTGTACCTTATCCCATCCCATCTTTCCTGCTCCCCAAAGCATCTTTTAAGCAGGAACAAAGATGTCCTGCCATTCAGGAGCCTTTCAAAACAACTCTCCCCAAGGACTTTGCAGCTCCTCAAGGAACAGTGCAGTCCGTTGCCACGGCACCACCATAGAGTCTTCAGCTCTCCTGGCAACGTCAAGAAGCTCCATGGTAACCCCAGGTGGATGGGAGGTGACTTCAGGTGTGAGAGCTCCAGGCAGTGGCTGACTTTCTTTACAAGAAGCAAGTTTAGTGAAGGATAAACAGATAACCTTACATTAACATGAATGCCCAACCTAGTCTCTGCAGAATAGAAAGGCCGATTAAGATAAGAACCCTGGGTTACTTTAAAGCAGAAATTATTAAGGAAAGAGTGAATTATTGTTGTATGTTCTCCATTTTGGGGGAACTCAGCTCTTGGAACAGAGCAACTACCAGAAATATTTCCTTTTTTTAAAAAAAAGGGATGTCATATAATTGTGCTAGTACAGTCAGACATCCCAATGTTCACCTTGGTTTCATCACGCGAAAACATGGAAACTGTAAGGACCCACCCCACTTTGCATCTTAAGAAGACAGAACTCTTGGAATAGTTCTTCCAAAAGGAATCCTTTATTAAGAGAAAATGGTTGCAGGCATGCTAGACAGGACTTGGGGTCCAAGCTCTCCCATTCAAGGTTTTAAGGGGTTCCCCAGTAGTCCCACCCAATCAACCCCCCTTCCCAGTGATAGTTTCAAGTATCACAATTCCACCCCGTTTCTTCTTTCTTCCGTCTGGATGGAGACTTCAGATAACTACATGAAAGGCAAATACTCTTCTTTGTTAATGCTAATGTTCTCTGGTGTTAACGCTTTGAGGTTACAATAGGTTACAATAAACACACATTCAGCATTCAGCTCTTTGAAGTCTACTGAAGGAAGTGAGGGCCATAAAGCCCTTTTGTTCTCCCCCTTCTCTCCCTCTTATGGCAGAATCCAAAGAAGGCAGAATTGGGAGTTTCTATATTTGATAATTAAAGATGAAATATGATTGGATTCTGACATCCGGCCCCTCTTAAAAATAAGAGAGATCCACCTGAAAGAAAACACAAGTATAAAATTTAGTCAGGCTTGTTAGGATACTCTGTGTGAAACTTCTTCAATAGCTTCGGGGCTCTGACATGACGTTTATGGACCCACTCATTTTGTGAGGGAGGGAGGTGTTTCCAGGCAACTAGGTACTGAGTTGCTCCATGATATCTCCTAGAGTCAAGGACTTCCTTTATTTCGAAGTGTTGTTCACCCTCCACCATGATTGGAGGTGGTGGGGGGGGGGATTTTTGGCCGTAGAGGTGACTGATGCTCTCTTTTCAGCAAGCTGCAATGAAAAATTGGGTGTATTTGCCTGAGATTTTTGGGTAATTCTAATTCTACTGTTACTGGATTTATGATTCTTTTAATTGGAAAAGGTCCTATGTATTTTGGTCCAAGTTTTTTACAGGGCTGTAGGGACTTTAGGTATTTTGTAGATAAGTACACCATTTCTCCTATAATGAATGGTGTAGGCTCAACCCTTTTTTTATCGGCTTGTGTTTTGTAAGCCTGCCTAGCTTCATCTAGTGCTTTTCTGACTATTGGCCAGGTGTTTTGTAATTTTTCCATCCATTCTTTCAGCGAGGGGATCGTTGGTTCGTTTGGGGTTAATTCTGGCATGGGGTTGAAACTTTGACCGGTGGCTATTTGAAAAGGAGTGTAACCTGTGCTGGAGTGGACTGCATTATTGTAGGCAACTTCTGCAAAAGGGAGTAAGTCCGCCCACTCGGTCTGCTGGAAACTAAGAAAACATCTTAAATATTGCTTAAGTACTGAGTTCATTTTTTCAGCCCCCCCATTTCCTTGAGGGTGGTGGCTAGATGTCAGTCCCTGAGTGGTTCCTAAGAGGGATAAAAATTCCTTCCAAAATGCAGACGTAAATTGCACCCCCCTGTCAGAGATGATGCGTTGGGGTGCCCCATGCAATCTGTAAATGTGTTGGATGAAAAGTTTTGCTAAGGCTTTTGCAGTGGGAATCTTTTGGCAAGGGATAAAGTGCACCTGTTTGGAAAACAAGTCCGTGACCGTCCAGACCACAGTATTCCCATTGCTTTCTGGCAATTCCACTATAAAATCCATGGCTATTTCTCTCCAGGGGGCTGAGGGACTTGCCACTGTTTGCAATAGTCCTGGCACTTTCCCTTGCAACCTCTTTGCCGTGGCACATTTTGGACAACTGGCTATATAACTTTCAATGTCCTTTTTCATGGATGGCCACCAAAATTGCCGTTTAATTAAATGTAAAGTTTTTACAAATCCAAAATGCCCTGATGATTTTGTGTCATGGCAAAGGTGCATGAAAGTTACTCTTTGAGTTGTTGGTATATATAACTTTTCCCCTATCCAAGGCAACCCGTCTCTCATTGTGCACACATTTTTATTTTTCTGGAACCAATCATCTGTTTCCAAACTTTTTCTGAATTCAATTCCAGTTTGGCTGTCCAGTTGTGGTTTTAATTTGGCTTGGGTTCTTGTGGTTACTGGTGCTGCCAGTTGTGACTCTGCCATTATTGGTCTAGAGTCTGTGGTTCGTGCGCTGTTATATTGGGGCATGCGAGATAGTGCATCTGCCAGGAAGTTCTTTCTTCCTGGTAAATGTTTGAGCTTAAATTGGAATTGGTGAAAATGCTGGGACCAGCGGGCTTGTTTGGGATTGAGTTTCCTGGAAGTTTTCAGGGCTTCCAAAATTTTTGTGATCAGTCCACACCTGGAAGGGGATTTTGTTGCCTTCCAGGAACTGTCGCCATGTGAGTAATGCCCAACGTATCCCATAAGCCTCCTTCTCCCATACGGGCCAGCGCTGTTCTGTTTCCGTGAGTTTCTTGGATGTATATGCACAGGGTTGCAATACTGCATCATCATTTTCTTGTAATAGCACAGCCCCCACTGCCACATCACTTGCATCTGCCTGTATTATGAAGGGCTTGTCCATGTCTGGGTGCCTTAGTACTGGTTCGGCAGAAAAAAGTCTCTTTAGTCTCTCAAACGCTGCTTGGCACTCCATTGTCCATGTTAGTGGCTGGCTAGGTTTTACTGAGGATGTTCCCTTCGTTTTTAGTAAGTTGGTGAGGGGCAAGGCTATCTGTGCAAATGAGGGGATGAATTGGCGGTAAAAATTTGCAAAGCCCAGGAAACTTTGTAGTTGCTTTCTTGTGCGGGGTGGTGCCCATTCTAATACTGCTCTGACCTTCTCTGGGTCCATTTCAATGCCCTGTGGGGATATGCGATAGCCTAGGTAGTCTATCCTTTCCTGGTGGAATTCGCATTTTGAGAGTTTGGCATATAGGTGAGCGGCTCGCAGCTTCTTTAAAACCGCTCTGACAAGTTTGACGTGTTCTTCTTTTGTTTCGGTAAAAGATAAGAATGTCGTCCAAGTAAACAAGGACCCCCTTAAACAGGTGCTCCCTTAGAACGTCATTGATTAATTGCATAAAGACTGCAGGGCCCCCTTGTAATCCAAATGGCAAGACTTTGAATTGATAGCACCCCATGGGGCAGTTAAATGCAGTCTTCCATTCGTCCCCTTCCTTGATTCTCACGCGATAGTAAGCTTCCCTTAAGTCTAGTTTAGAAAAAATTTCCCTTTCGATAGGTGTGACAGCATGTCTTTCATGAGGGGCAGCGGGTATAGGTTGCTTTCACTGATTGTGTTCAGGGCCCTATAATCCACGCATAAACGTAAAGAGCCATCCTTCTTCTCTCTAAAAAGGACCGGGGCAGCCACTTTAGGCTTAGCTGGTTCAATGAAACCTCTCTCCAGGTTTTTTTTTATAAATCTTTCCATTTCCTCCTTCTCCTTTGGGCTCATGGAGTATAATCTGGGTTCGGGAGTTTTGCCCCAGGCTTGAATTCAATGGTACAGTCTGTGGGTCGGTGGGGGGGAAGCTCATTCGCCCTCTCCTCACTGAAGACTTCAGCAAGGTCCCTATATTCCTCTGGTATTTCTGTTAATCTTTTTTCCTCTCCTATGGATGCTTTTTCTATTCTTGATTCTGGTAGCCTCCCTTGGGGTTTTAAGTCCATAGGGTCCCCCTTCGGGAATTTGATTTCTGTCGTCCTCCAATTTACCCAGGGGTTCCATTTTTTCAACCATTCCATCCCTAGAATCATTGGGCATTCCATACCTGGGGTCACCACAAACGTTAAGTCCTCTTCATGGTTGCCCAGGGAGAGGTGTATTGGCAGAGTGGCTAGGGTAGCTGGCACCCCCCCTGCTATGGATCCATCTAGCTGGCCAAATGAGATTGGTTGTTCCAGTCTCCTGGATGGGATGCCCAGATTCCCCACTAGTGTTGGGCTAATGAGGCAGCGGGTGCAGCCAGAGTCTATTAAGGCTTTCACCTTCACAGCTTCGGGCATGGGGGGGATTAATATAGTCACTGTTTTGAAGATGGGTGTGATGCGTCCACTTACCAGGGGTTCGCCTTCCGAGCTGTCATCTGAGGCATCCACCGTCCCTGTGGTGTAGGCTGGAGTTCTTTCCCCTTGGTGAGCAGAGGTGGGGTTTTCTGCAATTTCCATCATTTTCATGGCTGTTTCTTTTGGCTTAGCTGAATACCCTCTGGGTTTGTTGATTGGGGATCTGTCTGGGTTGTGCTGGGGGGCCTTTGAGCGGCATTCTACAGCTCGATGCCCTTCTCTTCCGCACTTGAAACACCCCATCTGCTTCTTGGCTGTATCCGATGATTTCACCGGTTGGTGTGTCAGCTCAGGCGGGGGGCGGCTCCATTGTTTTCCTCGGCGATGCCTCTTCAATATGTCGATCTCTGCTTCCTCTGCCAAGACGTACCATTCCTCAAGTCGATGTGGGTCTCCTCGGGGCAGGCAAGCATCATATAGATCATAGTTTAGTCCGTCTTTGAAACGGCCAAGGAGGATGTCTTCTGGCCAATTCAGTTTGCTGGCAATGGCTCGGAATTCTTGTGTATACTCAGCCACTGGGCGTTTGCCCTGCCTCATCGTTGTTATTCTTTCACGGGCTTTGCGATCAGCCAGGGGGTCTTCAAATCGTCTTCTCAAAGAGGACATGAAACGGTTGAAGTTACTGAGTTCTGGGGCATTGGAGTCATGCAGGTTCACCACCCAATCTGCAGCTGGTCCATCCAGGGCAGATTGCACGATCCGGATGCGGGCTTTGTCGCTGGGGATGTCCTGCCCATATTCCTCCATGTAGCTGAGGACTTGGGTTAGGAAAAACCCCAAGCGTGTTGGCTCCCCTTTGAATTTCACCTCCAACGGTGGACGTCTTGGAATGGATCGGTGCCTCCATTGTGGGTGGTAGTGTCTTCCGTCCAGATTTCCATCTTGGGTCCGGTAGGGGGTGGGAGCTCCTGGATCAGTAAATGTCCCTGGGGTTGCAGGTTCCACGTCCCCCTCGGTGTCTCTCCCTTTGTGGCTCCAGGAACTGGGGCGGGCGTAGGGCTCAGGAATCTCCTCTCCTAGGGAGCTGAGAGTTCTCTTCATCAGGTCAATAGCTCTCTCTAGGATCCAGTCTGAGTACGGCATACAGCTTCCTCCCTCTTCACTTGCGTGCAGGGATTTCTCCATCTCCTGCTTCCATTCTGGTTGCTTGGTCCCCCGTCTCAGGGTCACTTTTCTTGATTCCTTTCCCCACTCGCTTTTCTTTCCAACGCCCATCGACCAGCGAGGCTTGTGGTCCTGTGTCTCCACCACTTCTTCTTCTGAGAAATCTGGCCTCTCGGATCCCAACATCTGGCAAGGTTCCAACTGGGTCAGCGGCTCTCTTTCCAGGGAGTTTTCTCCCTCTCTTGCTTCGTTGTCTGACATGGTAAATTTTTGCAAAATCCCCCGGCAAGGGTCTACCTTCCAGGTGGATTAATTTTGCAAGTCCTGTCTAATGTAAGGACCCACCCCACTTTGCATCTTAAGAAGACAGAACTCTTGGAATAGTTCTTCCAAAAGGAATCCTTTATTAAGAGAAAATGGTTGCAGGCATGCTAGACAGGACTTGGGGTCCAAGCTCTCCCATTCAAGGTTTTAAGGGGTTCCCCAGTAGTCCCACCCAATCAACCCCCCTTCCCAGTGATAGTTTCAAGTATCACAATTCCACCCCGTTTCTTCTTTCTTCCGTCTGGATGGAGACTTCAGATAACTACATGAAAGGCAAATACTCTTCTTTGTTAATGCTAATGTTCTCTGGTGTTAACGCTTTGAGGTTACAATAGGTTACAATAAACACACATTCAGCATTCAGCTCTTTGAAGTCTACTGAAGGAAGTGAGGGCCATAAAGCCCTTTTGTTCTCCCCCTTCTCTCCCTCTTATGGCAGAATCCAAAGAAGGCAGAATTGGGAGTTTCTATATTTGATAATTAAAGATGAAATATGATTGGATTCTGACAGAAACCTTTCCCAGTAACTGCTTAATATTGCCAGTGCCCTACAGGCAGTCTTTGACTTACAACCAATCATTTAGCAACCGTTCAAAGTTACAACAGCATTGAAAAAGTGACTTACAACCGGTCCTCGCATTTACAACCATGGCAGCATTTGGGCATTTGCATAAGCCAGCACGTATTTAAATGGTTTTTGGCTTCTTGGGTTACACGATTGCCATTTGCAAGTTTCCAACTGTTAGTACAGGCCATCCTCGACTTACGACCACAACTGAGCCCAAAATAGCCGTTGCTAAGTGAGACATTTGCTAAGTGAGTTTTGCTCCATTTTACAACCTTCCTTGCCACAATTGTTAAATTAGTAACACAATTGTTCAATGAATCTGGCTTCCCCATTGACTTTGCTTCTTGTAAAGTTGCAAAAGGTGATCACGTGACAACAGTCATAAATATGAGTCAGTTGCCAAGCATCTGAATTTTGATCACATCACGGGGGGGGGGGGGCTGTAATGGTTGTAAGTGTGAAAAATGGTATAAGTCAGTTTTTTGAGTGATGTAACTTTGAACGGTCACTAAATGGACTGTTGTAAGTTGAGGACCACTTTTAATCAATTTACTGCTTTTGTTTTGTTGCCATTTAAATTCAGAATTTTTTCCCCATTCCTCATCATAGTCCTTGTTTCACCATGTTTTGTCCACTTTGTATCTAAAACCCTTTGTTACTTTATTTTACTCTTGTTCTGTTCCATTGTATTTATTCTGTGTTGCATTGTTACAACCTATGTTTGCAACAATAAAACATTTACTTATTAGTGTAATGTTCACTTAACACATTTAATTAGATTATAGCTTTACCATTTCTATATGATGCTAAAGTGGTATGTTGTGTAAATACTTCCCCTGTGGTTAGTTCTGCATTAATTCAAAATCCAGGCTAAACATGCAGTGTTAACACAACCCCACCTAAAATTACGCAAAAGTTATGCAAGCATGCCAGTGAAGGCCCCCTTTGCCTGGGCCTTCCTCTCCTTCAGTCTTGTGACACTTACTGGGACTTTTGCCTGTCGCCATGGGATCTGACAGTCTGCAGAAGAGAAGAAACACAAAGAGTGGAATTAGGGCAAAGCAGGGGTGTCAAACTGCCGGCCTGTGGGCCGGTTGCATCATACGGAGGCCCCGCCCACACAGCTCCAGCAATGGTTTGACACCCGTGGGCCAAAGGAACAATATTTCAGGGGTAACAGAACAGGAGGGAGGGAGGGAGGGAGGGAGGGAGGAAGGAAGGAAGGAAGGAAGGAAGGAAGGAAGGAAGGAAGGAAGGAAGGAAAGAAAGAAAGAAAGAAAGAAAGAAAGAAAGAAAGAAAGAAAGAAAGAAAGAAAGAAAGAAAGAAAGAGAAAAAAATACCTACCCAGGGTCTGATTTTTTGCATCTAATTTTTTTACCTGCAAGAGAGAAAGGGGTAGCGTGAGAGGAAGAAAAGAAAGCTCAGGTAAGGGAGGAAGAGAGGAGCACTGTAAGACTTAAAATGCAAAAAAAAAAGCAAGCAAAAAGATTTGTTTTTTCCATTTACATTCTTTTAATAAGAAACACAAAAGAAAGGGACTCTACGCTGCACTGGGCAAAAATTGTGTATACCAGTAATAAGTCTGCAAATGGTACTTATGGACACATCTATGCATACATATACAAAGTAGGATCTTTTTCCAAGGAATCCAGGAGTTAGGAATATGAGAAGAATTCAGGGTGGGATTTCTAGGGGCCAATCAAAGTTAGATCCAAGCATGCATAAAAGATGCAGGCATCTAGAAGAGGTGACTCACTCAGTGCTATCAAGATTCCCAGCACAAACATGATGGAGGCCAGGATCATCCCCACCAAGCGCAACGTATCATAGTCTGTAGGGGAAATACGGAGGTTCAAAAGTCAGACATTCATGACCATTCCAGCACATTCATATCAGGAACACCCTAGATTGCCCACCCATCTCCTCAAGCCATGCCACACTTCTTCATTCCTGGAAGGAAGAAACGCCAAACTTCATTCCACCCAGGTAGACCAATATCTGCAACCTTTCAATTAACACCACTCACCATAACTGAAGGGGTCGACAGGTTGGCTGGTCTCTGGGAAGCAAAGAGAGCAGAGAGTCAAAATACAGGGATTCAATATTTTTGTTGAATATTGAGTGGGTGGAGTCATTCCTTACACTTTACTACAAACTTTGGTTTAAACACCATTCTTCTCTGTTCATTCACCCACTTTGCATGGACAGTGCATTACCATAGGTTAGTAGCTAGGTGGCATTGGAGTCCATCATATCTAGTTGGATTCATTAGTTTCTCATACCTTTTCAATTTTCTTGATTCACAGAAGTAAACAAAGCACATAATCCAAACCTTTCAACAGATCCAAATCACAGCTCTGCCCTTATAGAAATACTATTGAACATTTAACCTCATTCATCATTCAAGTCAACCATCTATCAGCAATGCTCCATTACCCTCTTGACTGAACAATCTGGCCAATCTCTACACAAAAAGAATGAGCAAACAATATGACAGGCCCAAAGCAGCCATTTCCCAAAATTAGTGAGTGCATTAGTCTTAGATATTCTCATAAGATGGGTGGCCATTCGATAAAGAAATAAATAAATTTCTAAAAATGATACATAAAACAAAGCAACAGAATTCTTTTAGCACTTCTCTCATGCACCTTAAGACAGTTCCACTCGATGAAAAGAAGCTAAACGAGATTTCATGGCTGAGCCTCTGAGCTGGGTCCACAGTATTGTTGAATTTCGGAAACTCATGGGCTAAATAAACTTCTGACTGTGATTGTCAAAAACCAACAACAGTTTTCTCATCACACTGAAGTGGGAACATAAAAAGGCCAAATTGTAAGTCCTAAAATAGTTTTAACCTCATATGTGTGTGATGTGTGTGTCACTGTGTATGAGTTGGGCAGCTAATATAATTTTGTTCAGTCAATCAATCTAGGGTTTGCGCTCTGCAGTTCTCCATTCCCCCAGAATATTAAGGCTATTCAATGAACAAGTTCTTATAACAATTTTGACTTATTTACTGAATTAGCTCCTCTGCTAGATTCATGCTGTTCATTGAATTAGAAGCTAATTAAGAGCACTGGGCTAGTGCTGTAAAATCTTCTCAAGGTTAACATTAATCAAGATTTGCAAGCCGTGCAAATCAATCCTAGGTTTTCAACCGACCTGTTAAAGCCCAAATATGTTTGCTATCCATCAAAATATGAACTACTGTACAATTTTTAAAAAACTAAGTTATTTTATTTCACTAGGGGAGATTGACACAATGCATTAAACCAATGTTTCTCAGTCTTGGCTGCTTGAAGATGAATAGACTTCAACTTCCAGAATTTCCCACCAAGCCATGCTTGCTGGAGAATTCTGGGAGTTGAAGTCGACACATCTTCAAGTGGCCAAGGCTGAGAAATACTGCACTAAACCCTAAGCTTACATTAACAAACCGCAGTATTGCTGTTCTCTTTGTATTTCAATAGCTGTTGTCACATCCATATAAGGATGCAGTCAGTATCTAGCCAAAAGGTACATGACTATTTTAAAGATCCAAAGGTAGCTAATGTAGCTATCTACACTACTTTTGGCTAGATATTGGCAATGCTTTCTTGCTTGGATATGACAACACACAAGGAGAGCAATAATATAATGGCTTCATTTGCCTAATAGATTTAACTTTTGTGTATGTGTGCCTGCTGGTGAGTCTTGTCTACTGGTGACTGCCCAGACAAGTCCCAGCAGTTTTCTTGACAAGATTTCAGAGTGGTCTGCTATTGCCTCCTTCCTAGGGTTAAGAGAGAGTAACTGGCCCAAGGTTACCCAGCTAGCTTCATGCTTAATGCAGGATTAGGACTCACAGGTTCCTGGTTTCTAGTATGATGCCTTAACCATAACATCAAACTGGCTCACAATAGTTTTTAAAACATCCGTGGTGGCACAGTGGTTAGAATGCAGTCTTGCAGGCTAACTCTGTCCACAGCCTGGAGTTTGATCCTGACAAGTTCACTCAAGGTTGACTCAGCCTTCCATCCTTCCGATGTCGGTAAAATGAGGATCCAGATTGTTGAGAGGCAATATGATGACTCTGTAAACCACTTAGAGAGGGCTATGAAGCACTGTGAAGCAATATATAAGTTTAAGTGCTATTGCTATTTAACTAATTAATTAGTCAGTTAAAAATCTAGTGGCTGCCAGTAAGCTTAGATAGTTTTCATCTTGTTGAAGGTTTTTTGTTCCCTAATGTGGTCTTAAAAAGTCATTTCTAAGTGACTTGCTGGATGAGGCCAGCTAATAAAATCCGCTTTGGGAAATCTGCAATGAAGTTAGAAATAGTTGGCCAATAACCTACAAAAATGGGACTTTTGAGAAAATGTTGCAGAGCAGAATATTTCTGCTTAACTCTAGACATTCCACTTCGGTCACCTTTACACTTGAGAACATAATTAATTGGTAGGTCTATGAGCTTTGACAGAAGAAGTATTTGACTTGACTTAAAACCATTCATTTAGTGACATTTCCAGCTTGAGAAGAACCAAATCCTGAATAAATAAAACTTCCAGTGCCCAAACAAAACAATGTTGGCACCTCTGGGAAAAGGGCACTCTCTAGGTGGGGTGCCAATGCTAAGAAGACTTTTTTGTTTCTAATATTTTATCATTTTATGCTGCCTCTTTTTCATACTAAGAAAGAAAAGAGGTAATAGTTTGGCCATATGACACCCCTTAATGGTATTGGTCATCTTTCAGCCTCTCCTGTCTAAATGTAGAACCAGCCAGGAGCATCTGGGGTGGGGTGGGGGAGAGTCTAGATAGCAGCCATGATGATGTGATACCATTCACACAGGATACTTAACCTGCAATGAATTAAACTGGGTTGCTCTAAGCCAGTGACGGCAAAC
This sequence comes from Crotalus tigris, assembly GCF_016545835.1. Taxonomy (NCBI): domain Eukaryota; kingdom Metazoa; phylum Chordata; class Lepidosauria; order Squamata; family Viperidae; genus Crotalus; species Crotalus tigris. Next base: position 2,505,179 of record NW_024100508.1, read on the forward strand.
TTTTTAGAGACCAAGTGCCCAAACTGCAACCCCAAACCCACTTATGCATTGTCAGGTGCCGGGTGGGTGTGGCCCATTGGCTGGCTGCGGCTGCGGTGGTAATGGCAGACTGGGTGAGACTAAAAAGTTCAATCAATCAATTCCAACTTTGCGAGATCTTTTTTTCCCCTGCAAAAAGTTGAAATTGACTGATTGATTGAACCTTTTTTTTTTTTTTTGCACACGGCAGTGGAGGCCTAAAGCAAAAAGGTTTTATAAAACCCAGCTGAAGGCCTAGGACTGGGGCGATGGCGCGCGTGCCCACAGAAAGGGCTCTGAATGCCGCCTCTGGCACCCGTGCCATAGGTTCGCCACCACTGCTCTAAGCAACCAGAGAAAAGGACAGATAATAGAGAGGTTCTGATATAGTGTTGAAGCAGAAGGAAGAGGTAACAAAAAAACATTGCTGTACAAGATCCAAATATTGACATGAGAGAAAAGGAAAGGAGGAGACTAGGCGTCTTGCACAGTAGAACATGCCCAGGAATATTTATTGAACTTGTTTGCCTGGAATCTGTGCCCAGAAGCAGCAATGGAAAGAAAACAAAAACTGAGGTGTGTGTGTGTGTGTGTGTGTGTGTGTGTGTGTGTGTGACAAAATGCTCATTGCAACTTCATGTGTGTAACATTGCAAACTCAACAGTGCTGAGCATGTATCATGATATCATAACACCCCTTTCAGTTTTTTGACGTGATCATAGCTAGCTGCAGATTACTGTATCTTCTCTTAAGCCATAGTCTGCATAAATCACAGGCGACTGAATGACCTACAATGAGCTGGATTCTCATTGCATTGACTGGGTTCAGATAACCTGCTTAACCCTAAATCCACGTTAACGAGCAACAACTGAGTATTATAACATGTTATATTCTAAATAAAGAAATTTATTATTTATTAGGAAAATTTATGCATGGAGAATCTCTCCTAATTTAACACAGCAATCTTGTGAGCACACTGAGTTGGAAGCAAATGAGTGGCTCAAAATAATTCAGAGAGTCCAATCCAATATCTATCTATCTATCTATCTATCTATCTATCTATCTATCTATCTATCTATCTCTATATACCTATCTCTATCCCTCCATCCCTTCGTCCCTCCATCTGTCCATCCATCATCTATCTATCTATCTATCTATCTATCTATCTATCTATCTATCTATCTATCTATCTATCTATCTATCTATCTATCTCTATCCCTCCATCCCTTCGTCCCTCCGTCTGTCCATCTATCATCTATCTATCTATCTATCTATCTAAAATAAAATGAACACCAAGGTACTAATTAAAACTATAAAAGTTTAATTTAAAAACGCCAAGCTTTCGCCGTCACCTGCCGGCATCATCAGGGCTGGGCCGCCAGGGTGTGAGAGAGTCATTTTATAGGCAAGCCGGAGTCTGTACCCGGCTCCTTGATCTCGTCATCGGGCCCAATTGGTTAAATTGTGCTCCGGTGGTTCGTTTCTTCCTGTCCTTCCTAGCTACGTGTGTATCTTCATCTACCTTCTTTTCTTTGGCTTCTGGGGCAGGTGGCATAAACTCCTTGTCTTTCCGACTGTCTCTATCCCTCAATCCATTCTCCCTTTCGGGTTCGAGTGGTAATTTGCATTTGTCCTTTTCTTTTCCCAAATCACGCTTTACCCAGTCACTTTCTCTATGAGTATCTTTCTTTTCGTCCTTAACGCCCCTCCCTCGTGCCCAACTGTCATCAAGATAGTCATACGCAGTGTTCCAAATCGGTTGGGGTGGCTCAATAGGTTGTTTTTCTATGGGGGTGATCTCATAGTTATAATTATCTTTGACTACTTTTTAGCGTTATTATCTATCTATCTATCTATCTATCTATCTATCTACCCTTCATCATTTGAGCCATTGCTGTATCTCAAAATACAAAAATCTCCTTTTGGTGCCCTTTTCACCCAAATCAGCCTCCCACAATCTTTACGTAACGCACTTCAAAGCAACCAAGCTGAGGAAGGGAAACCAGAGAATCCTATAAATATTTCTAATCTAAAAGTCATCTTCTGACCTCTATATCTGTTGGGGGATATAACCATAGTGACTTGCACCTTCACCATGCAATTAACCTATTTTTGAATTAACTCATTTTCTGAGATTGCACCCTAAAGTGAATCCTAGGCTAGGCCCCTCCTCCTCCATTTCCTCTTCTCCCCCTTCTAACTGCTCAAACCTGCAACTGCTAATTGTCCTCCCTCGGTGAGTTGCACAGACACAACCATGGTCTCTTTTATCCATCAGTAAGTAGACTCACTTGGTTGGACAGCTTGTTTTCTACGCGCCTGCCTGTTAATGGGAAAGTCGGGATGATTTTCTTTCTTAGCTGAATGTCCTTCCAAACTCCAGAATTCATTGGGACACATCAGCAGCCCTTCTCTAATTCTCCTGTTCCCCAGTTCCATCCTATTTCTTGTAACCATTTTTTTTTTCTAGGCAAAGGAGCCTTATCGACCACGCCTTTTCTCTGAACTCCTCTACTTTTTTATTTATTTTGCCAACATTTTTCTTCCATCCCTATATAAGGGCATAGAAAAGAACATTCTTGACATTTAGCAAAGGCTTCTTGGCCAAGACACCCTCCAGACGTCTAGCCTTGCCTCCAAGGGCTTTTCGTCTGTCTTCTCCCCACCAGGGCTGTCGCTGCCCCATTCATAACATTTCAGACATAACCCTAATTTCAGGCCAAATCAAAAATTTTCTCTCTTGGAATTCTTGTATCTCACAGCAGAGACAGCTTTCCCCCCATCTTTCGCCAAAACTAGGGGAAATCTTACCTTAGCCATGATTATAAACAACAATTTGGCTACACAGTACCCTTCCTTTGGGTCAGACTGATCTGGGAACTTTATGACCCTCTTCAGACTCCTTTCACAGAATCAAGACAACCCAGGAATGTCAAAGTTGGAAAGGATCTCAGAGATCATCTAGTCCAACCCCCTGTCCAGGGCAGGAATCATATCTATGGTAAAACCCAAGGCTTCGTTAAGCCACCCAGAGTCATCTGATAAAGGAGATGGACAGCATAACAATTTAATAAATAAATAAACTTACAAGCACCATTGAACCCAACATTTCTGTTGCTAAGTGAAACATTTGTTAGGTGAATTTTGCCCCATTTTACCACTTTGCTTGACCAAGTTGTTAAGTGAATCCCTGCAGTTGTTAAGTTAGTAATATAGTTGTTAAGTGAATTTGGCTTGGCTTGTCAAAAGGTCACAAAAGGGGATCACATGACCCCGGGATGCTGCGACTGTCATAAATACAAGCCAGTTGCCAAGCTTTTGATTTTTAATCACGTGACCCTGGGGATGCTGCAATGGTCGTAAGTGTGAAAAACGGTCATAAATCAATTTTTTTCAGCACCATTGTAACTTTGGACAGTCACTAAACGAACTGTTGTAACTCAAATAAAAAAAATCCAAGCCACCCCATTTCTTATACACCAACCTGCACCCACCTCCACCTCATACTTTGGAAGCATTACCATTGCGGGTTTACCGTTCTTGCAGAGGAAACTAGATAGTTAGCTTGCCCTCAACTCCCTTTCAGAACCTCTCATTTTAACCCCACCAGAGTGCCGCCTTTGCTTCATTCAAAAAAAAAAAAAAAAAGACACTGTCCCATCCCCAAACCCTAACTGCAGCCTATATAATTATTGTATGCCACCCAGAGTCACTTTTCATCAGAAAGCCGGCTCTAAAAATTTGATGAATGAATAATTAATAAATAAGAAGTCAGGAGAACCCTCCAAGTGCTAAAGATAAGATTGAGGGCAAGCTGCAGCAGCCGGGACTGCGGTTGCATAATGCAAACTCCAATGCAGAGGATGGGGGGTTGCCATGGAGACGGGATACTGCATAAGCAGGCGCAGTGTCTTAATCCACTGCCAGAGTTAGGAGTAGGCAGGTCAGGAGAAAGCAGGATGCTCAAGTTCTTCCCAGAGCTGACTCCAAGACAAACCGTTTTCAGGAAACTTCACCCCAACTTCGGGTCCTACTCCTTCTAACCACCATACATCAATCCCCACTCCGTTTTATCTCATCTTGGTCCTTGGCCAGCCCTCCCCCCACCCACCCCTCCCAAATCTCAACTGTTGTCTTGAGATGTGTTCTGGAACAGCTAGAGAACCTTCTGTTTTTTTCTTCCTGTTGTCTGGGGCCTGTCTTCTCCCAGAACCCAGGAGTCAGATGGACTTTCGTATGGGATAAGTTTGCCCTAACAGATTCAGCAGCCGAGCTTTCCAAACAAGAGGGATCTGGAAGCGGGCCAGAAAAATACTCTGCAGACGGACTGATGCAGCAGCAGAGAGAGAAAAAGAAGGAAAGGGAGTGGCGTTTCCCAGAGCTGTTTTTTATTTTATTTTTTTATTTTTTTGCTGTTAAAAGCCTGGCCGTGGAAGTCCATTGGCATTAGCTGCCCCCTTAATTTCATTCCTCCAGGATGCCACATCATTTCAACCGCAGTTCAATTATCTCTGCCTCTCAAGTTAAAAAAAAAAAAAAGGTGATCTGCAATGCTGCAAAATGCTTCACACTTTTTGCGAAGTCTGAACTGGGTTCAGAAGATGGGTTCTAGGTCTGGATTTGGGAGAGGTGGCTCCAGGACAGCCCTTTGGAAGTCCTTGAAATTAAAAAGAAAAGTTGCTGATGGTTTTTTGTTGATGGCTGGCATGTTGATTGGTCAAACAGAAGGCAGAAGTGAATGTTTGTAGTCAGAAAATGTGTGTCTTGAATCTGACAACAACTTGGATATTTTCTCTAGGGGGTAAAGCAGTTCCCAGGGGGTAACACCTGCTTATAGGTTTAAGAGAGAGGTGGCTCTCACTTATATACGATAAAGGTGCAGGTATAGTCCTCAGCTGATGGCCACTGTTGAGCCCAAAATTTCCTTTACTAAGCGAGACAGCTGTTCAGCGAGTTTTGCCCCATTCTACAACCTTCCTTGCCACAGCTGTTAAATAAATCCCTGAAGTTGTTAAGTTAGTAACACGGTTGTTAAGTGAACCTGGCTTCCCCATTGATTTTGCCTGTGGGAAAGTCACAAAAGGTGATCCCATGACCCCAGGTCACTGCAACCATTATAAATATGAACGTTGCCAAGGGTCTGAATGTCGATCAGATGACCCATGGGGGATGTTGCAAAAGTCATAAATGTTGAAAACAGTCATAAATCACTTATTTTTCAGTAACTTCGAATAGTCACTAAACAAATCGTTGCACGATGAGGACTACCTGTATACCACTTGAAATAATCTGGCTTCACCTAACAAAAATTAATTCCTTTGTTATTAAAAATCCATTAGTTCTTAATCCATATTCAAATATAGCTCTTATGATTGATTGGTCAGAAAGACGATGGGCTTCAGAAAGACAATGGGCTTCAAATTTGGACTGAAAGAAGTTAGTGTGTTGAAGGGACCTGACGCTGAATTGTTCCCATATCGTTTTCACCTGAATTTGCTTACAAGCAGTGAGGATTTAAGGTTTTTAAGGTACAAATGAGAGCCAATTTCTGAGGTAGTGGTTAAGGCACCAAGCTAGAACCTGGAAGACTGTGAATTCTAGTCCCACTTTAGGCAAGAAGCCAGCTGGGTGACCTTTAGGCCAGTCACTTTCTCTCAGCTCTAGGAAAGAGGCAATGACAAACCACTTCTGAAAAACCTTGCCAAAAAAACTTCAAGAATTTCTCAAGGCAGCCTCTAAGAATCGGACATAATTGAATGGAAAAAAGAGAGAAAAAATGTACAAATAATATATTGATTTGGTAAGAATGTTTAGCATCTTAAGGCTGACAAATAAGAGTTGTCCAGCCATGTCCACATCAAAAGCTAACAAAGGATCAGTTGAACTTCACAACCAAAAAAATTTGAATCACTGACTGTCATACATATGTGAAATTTCATTTCACTCATAGTTCTGATGATATTTAGGTTTCTGAAATCATTTCAGAAATAACATAAAGATTACCAATTAAGTTAAAAATAGATATCATGAGCAACTAAAATTATTCCTTACAACAGGATTACCTAAAACTTTTCAGCAGGCTGGAAAATTATTTGTAATGTGAGGGGTCCATGACCATAAAAATAGTTTTGGCAGAAAAACAGGACCATTTAGAACATAGAATCGTAGAACTGGAAGGGATCTCAGAGGTCTTCTAGTCCAGCCCCCTGCTCAAGGCAGGAGATCTTATACCATGCCAGACAAATGGTTGTTCCAGTCTATTTTTGAAATTTGTTATGGTATACACAAATATAACTAAATAGGTACTTTGGTATGGGTAACAAACAAACACTTCCACTTTGATTACAAGCTTCCTAATCACACAGAGATCATGAATAAGAGGCAAGGTCAGACAAAAACTTGAATCTTTGATCAATAGATTTCTCTATTTGTTGTGATACGGGTAGTCCTCGGCTTACAACTACTTGTGTAGCAACCATTCAACATTACAATGGCAATGAAAAATAGTGATTTATAATCAGTCCTAAACACTTACTCATCATCCACATGTGATCAAAATTCAGGCATTTGGCAACTGACATGTACTTGTGAAGTTCCATTGTTCCAGGGTCATGTGAACGCTACTGGAGACCTTCCCACAAAGTCAATGCACAAAGCTGGATTCACTTAACGACATGAGTAACTTAAAAACTGCAGTGACTTGCTTAACCCTGGCAAAAAAGAGTATAAAATCAGGTGTGACTCACTTAATTACCACCTTGCTTAGCGACTGACATTCAGGTCCCAATTGTGGTTAGAGATTGAGGACCACCTGTAGTTTCAGCAACTGCTCAAGATTCACCATAAATGGTTTCCCTGCTGCACAAACCACAGGACGTGGTTATGAATGGGATAGCTTGGAAGATAATAGCAAGGATCTGTTTTCTGTGCTGCAAAAAATGGAGCAGCAGGATGTTCAGAGAAGACACAACCACAAAACAGATCATCCCCCTTGCCCAGAAATCCTACACTCTCTTAATATTCAGGCCCCCATCTTTTGAAGCAAAAACAACAGTGAGCAATGGTTTGTCAGAGAACAACCTTCCATTTATATGTTGATTGTTCTACAGAAATGGTGACAAAATTGCTGGGGAAACAACATAGAGCCAATGGTGGGATTCAGCTGGTTCGCACCACTTTGGCAGAACCGGTAGCTAATTTTTTGTTGCCCAGGCCCAAAACGGACTTCTGGAAGCGGCATTCACACAGAAAACCGGTTGTTCAAATATTTGAATCCCACCACTCCTTCCTTCCTTCCTTCCTTCCTCCCTCCCTCCCTCCCTCCCTCCCTTCCTTCCTTCCTGCCTGCCTGCCTGCCTTCCTTCCTTTCTTCCCTCCCTCCCTCCCTCCCTTCCTGTGGTAGGATTCAGGAAGTTTGCACCACTTCAGCAGAACCAGTAGCTAATTTTTTGTTGCCCAGGCCCAGAATGGACTTCAGGAAGCGGCATCCACACAGAGAACTGGTTGTTCACATATTTGAATCTCACCATCGGATGGATGGATGGATGGATGGATGGATGGATGGATGGATGGATGGATAGATAGATAGATAGATAGATAGATAGATAGATAGATAGACAGAGTGAGTGAGTGAGTGAGTGAGTGAGTGAGTGAGTGGGATTCCGCCAGTTCACACCACTTCAGCAGAACCGGTAGCTAATATGTGAATTGGTTGTTCACATTTTGAATCCTACTACAGCATGGAGCCCCTTCTTAGCAAAAACCAGGCCACACTAACAAGCGATGCCCATCCGTGGGATGCAGGCAGCACACAAAACCACACACCCCTCCAGTCCACGGAAAAATCTCTCTCCACAGAACCGGTCCTTGGGGCCCAAAAGGTTGGGGGCCGCTGCTGTATACCACAAGAAACTATGTTCTATGGATGTGTGGAAAGATTGTGGGGTGACCACCAGTTCTCACATCCCAGAGTATGGTCATAAAGTGTCAATTGATGGTGCAATCAAAACTCTTGTGTTTTTTTTAATGTGTATCTCAAAAAAAGCAGGCAGGGTTTGGATCGCACTACTGTGGTTGCCACGTTGACATTTCTGACCGTACCCTCCAGACCTCTGCTCACATCACATTAGCCATGCACAGCATGGACATACGTTTCTCAAACTGTCTGAGGGCCACCACGCCTAGAACATTACAGAATGAACATCGCAAAATCGATTATTGGAAGGAATGTCTTGTCTGAAACTTTGGAGAGCCTGTCAATCAAGAAGCAGAAATGAGCTTCTTCCTCCTATTTCTTCTACAGTAAGGTTGGAAGAAAAAAGCTTAACCTCTTTTTTGATTTATTTTTATTTTAAAAGCAGCATTTGGGATTTCAGTTGAAACTGGGGCCACCACTTCAAGGAGGGAGAGATTGAATATTCCTGTCTGTTTTTCTGAAATGGGGCTCATCATTTGTGATACAAGATAAAAGAGAGATTCTGGTGACACCAATGGAGCTACTCAACTGCTTTAAACCAGGCACTGGATAGCAAATTCTAAAAAATTAAGCGGTTTAAACTTCCTCCATCTTTGTGGGGAATCCCATCTATTATTAAATGGGTACTAAAGCAGGGAGAATCAGACTCACCGGCTGCATTTTAGATCATTTATTGTTATGCATTTGATTATTGTACTGGGAAATATGCTGCTCCAAATTAACTTGTTTGGACTGGTTATTAGCCTAATAAAACCCCAACCAAATTTTATTGACATCTATCTTCAGGGAGGTTTGATTGACAATTATAATTTACTTAAGTTACTGTTTTAATCATTTTGATATATTTTACTGTAGCATTTGCAATTGTAGCTAGAATCTTTTGAGTTGAGCAAGATATAAATCTGGTAAAATGAAAAGAAATCTAAAATATGTATTTATCAGTCCTGGCGGAAGAGTCAAACTATTTTACAGGATGCACAAAGCTGTGCAACTGTGACTGGACTGCAAGTGCATTCACACAATGTATGAAGCATAATTATTAGTGCTGAACATAGTTAGGCTTCTCCACCACTCAGCTTTTTGCTTAGGATATGATTTAGTGAACATGCCTGCTTAGAGCAGTGGTTCTCAACCTTTTTAATGCCGCAACCCCCAACCGGTCGTAAGTAGAGGACTACTCAACTGGTCATAAGTCGAGGACTACTCAACTGATGCAGCACAGTTTGCAGAATGGGACTTTTGGCGGGCTCAGCAGGGCAGAGACAGCCTGGACAATTCCTATTGGCATTTGAAAGCCAATAGAATTATATTCAAGAGAGTCTATTCTATTGGCTTTCAAAAGCCAATAGAATAAAAGGGAGTAGCACAGCTAAGGAAAAGGGGGAAAAAAATGGCAGACTGCGTTGTTTGGCGACCCCCGTGAAATGGTCGTTCGACCCCAAATGGGGTCCCGACCCACAGGCTGAGAACCATTGGCTTAAAGAATGGGTTATTTCAGAAATCAGGTTCTGCAATCATGTAGTTTGACTCCAAGCCAGGTTTCTCTCTACATAATGTATGAAATGACCATGGTGTCAGGAAGAAGCATTTCTCTAAGGCTAGAATCAACTTAAGAGGATTAGAGTACCTTGCTTGACATCCTATATTAGCTTATACATCCTGTGTGTACACCAGGGGTCTCCAACCTTGGCAACCTTAAGACCTGTGGACTTCATGCTGGCTGAGGAATTCTGGGAGTTGAAGTCCACACATCTTCAACTTGCCAAGGTTGAAAACACTGCCTTAAATACACAGAGACCAATGACTGATGAAGCAGTAGTACATTACATGCACAGTTCTTTCCTTTTTCATCTTACCTAAAAATAAAAAGGATTACATATCACGGACATGTAAACAGGTGATGTTTCGCCAGGATAGTTAAAAACTAGTGGATACCATCTTACAACATAGCAAGCATGGTTAGTTTGTCCTAGGGCAGTGTTTCTCAACCTTGACAATGCTGGCTGTGGAATTCTGGGAGTTGAAGTCCACATGCCTTAAAATTGTCAAGGTTGAGAAACACTGTCCTAGGGGCACATTTCTGTGGCTGGGCTTGCTCTGTGAGACCAATCAACTGGCTAGTTTACAGATGGATGGATTGTACTATACAAACCCAGCAAGTAGGTTAATACTGGAGCCAAGTTATGGGTGACATGTGAATGTAGCCACACTTTTGTCATGAGTAGATATGTTCCCTTGCAACTTATCCACTCTGTGACTAGTTATCCTAGTTGGCCATTAAATCTTTTAGTAAGAGGGCAGCATGAAAATTCAATAAATAAATAAAATAAGACTTCAATAACAACAACAACAACAACCTTGGAGGTCATCTAGTCCAACTCCCTGCTCAGGCATGAAACCCTATACCATTTCAGACAAATGGCTGTCCAATCTCTTTTTAAAGACTTCCAGTGTTGGAACATTCACAACTTCTGGAGGCAGGTTGTTCCACTGGTTAATTGTTCTGTCAGGAAATTTCTCCTTAGTTCTAGGTTGTTTCTCTTCTTGATTAGTTTCCATCTGTTGCTTCTTGTCCTGCCTTCAGGCACCTTGGAAAATAGCTTGACTCCCTCTTCTTTGTGGCAGCCCGAGATATTGGAACACTGCTATCATGTCCCCCCTCATTCTGATATAACTGGGGCCATGCCGGGGGGGGGGGGGCTCCTAACATCAGAGGCTCCAAAGTCCTTCCAGTGTCAAAGGCAGCAGACCCTTCCTAAGTATAATAAATTCAATGGCCCCACCAATATGGAATTAATGAATTTGTGAGTGTGAAGATGGACTGTGTTCGCACAATCCCAATATTCTCCATAACCATGCATCATTTGGAAAAAAATGTGCACATTTATACTCACAGATAATGTCTGAAAAATGAATTGTGGGGATAAAAACCTAATTTTGTAACCCACAAATTCTTGAAAAGACCACAACCATCTGGATTTCCATAGCACACTATGCCATTAACAGTGGTTTGCAAAGCAGAAGAGGTAGTTTTGGGCAACTGTGAGTTTTAGATTTTTATCTGTTCTATAGTGACTGCTTTATTTATTGTGCACCCTATGGGGGAAATTGGCAATTTGATAAATAAATAAATAATAAAAACAAGCAGATCATGTAATGGGATAGCCCAGGCATGTCAAACTTGCAATGTCACATGACATATCGCAACTTTTTCCCCACTGCCGGCAATGAGGTGGGCGCGGTTTCGGCGTGATGCATCCGGCCCATGGCCTGGCAGTTTGACATCCTTGGGATAGCCTATTGTGAGAATGCAGTCACTGATGTTTTCCATCTCAGACCAAAGACTGCCTGAGGCTCTCCTCCCATGGATATCGAATGTTCAGTCACCTCACCGAGACGTATTCAAGAGACGTGTGGTGTCTTTATGTCTTTATGTTCCCCTGCAATGTCTCACTTAGGAGATAAACAATGAACACTGGGGCTTGACGAGTATCACTCTAACTCTCCAGAGAACCTGCTCAAGCTGCTGGACCAACCCCAAAATAGGCAGTAAGTCATATAAACTGAGACACACACAGAGAGGAGCCCAGATTTCGTTCTTTCACAAACACCCACTCCATGAAAACTCAAGCCAGCAAGAACACCATTCACAAAGGCATACAAACAGCAGATTCTATGCACACAGATACGACTGCACCCGATCTGAACAGGAACGGGTAGAGTTTGGTTGGGTGAAACCTCGGAGGTGCAGCCAATTGCGGTTTTCATTTTCTAGAGTCCCACCTACCCCCGTCTGCCGTTCAAAGCCATTTGCCAGCTTTGATTTTTCTGGCCTGTTCAACTCTCCTGATAGGAAGGGCGATAAAATACCATTCATCAAAGCATGAATCACAACGCAGGCAGCACAGATTGGGTTTCCAAGCACATTGTGGATTGTATCCTAGCTTGCAAAAGAAGATTCCTTGATTTGGATATCACAGTCTAGCTAAGGGGTTCTCAACCTTGGCAACTTTAAGACTTGTGGACTTCAATTCCCAGAATTCCTCAGCCAGCTTTGCTGGCTGAGGAATTCTGGGAGTTGAAGACCACAAGTCTTAAAGTTGCCAAGGTTGAGAATCCCTGGTCTAGCTGCTTGCAGCTTCCTCAGTCGGGGCTTAATTTTCTACCTGCACTGAAGCTCTGCAGGTACAGGCAAACGTGTTGGTCTCCATGGAGATTCTCAGTCCTCCAGGTCATAGTTATCTCAAAGATGCTTTTTCACGAGGCCACTGGACTTATTCTTGTCTTTCTTTTGAAGACATTGGATGAGAAGCGAAACATCTTCAAAGAAAAACAAGGAAGTCCAGTTGCCTCGTGAAAAAGCATCTCTGGGATAAAAATGTATTGGCCCGTGCAGAAGATAGCAATAGCAATGGCACTTAGACTTTATATACCGCTTCACAGTGCTTTACAGCCCTCTCTAAGCGGCTTACAGAGTCAGCCTGTTGCCCCCAACAATCTGGGTCCTCATTTTACTGACCTTGGAAGGATGGAAGGCTGAGTCCACCTTGAGCCCAGTCAGTTCAGCCCATCATGCCAGATTCCTAAGGGAATCCTTCCCTGTGCATGCTGCCCTATGCACCTTCCTCATAAGTGCAGCTCACTTCTCTACCAAATCAGCTAGCAACTGCCTCTGGTCTCTTCAACTCTCATATTACCCCCCCCCCCCAGCGAAAACCTAACCATCACTTTGGCGCTGGGAGCAGGCCGCACAGACCAAGGCTGAGCCCCATATGCCTGGCTCTGCCCAAACAGGTGGGGGCATCTCCTCATTTTGGAAACCAAGTGCCATCAAGGTGTGTCTACCTCCCCTCCTCCCTCCACTTCCAGCCTCTGCTCTTGGCAGCATCTGTGGGCCTGTCAGTCAAACAGCAGCTGCAGAAGAAATGACTTCAGGCTGTTCAGTTCTGCAGTGTGTGCCTGCAAACACATCCAGCCCCTGCAGCAATTCCCTGGAGGTGCCAGCGGAAGGTGAAAGCTACCGCCGCACACCTGCCTCTCTTGCAGCTACCTGTGAACAAACAAACAGCTAAGCATCCTCAGATTTTTTTTTTAAGTAAGTAGTTATATGCATTTGCACACACATACACCACTAGGCACACCTGCCCAGGGTTCACTGCATAAGCCCTGCTTGTCTGCACACAACTTGTCTGCATACCGACAACATGCATAACCCAGTTTTTGAATGAACCCATGGTCTGCTTCTATATAAAACACTGAATGGTCATCTGACAAGCCAGACGCTAAGGTGCAAAAGAATTAACCCAGTTTAGCCCAGTGAGCAAAAACAGCAGTCAGTCTTTAATTGATTTGGTTAAATATGTCGTGTGAACATCGTTTGGGTGCTTGTATTGATCCATAATTTTGCCTATTTTTGCTGGGAAGGGCCCCTCCAATGACAGAGATCTGCCCAGCACAGAGCTCCACACAAGCCAATCCCAGGGAAACCCCAGTTACGGGTCATTGCACCACGCGGACCCACGCCCCGAGGCCATTAGGTAAGCCATGATAGGCAAGCCACACCTAAGCCAGGTCTGCAAAGCCGCCACTCAGTCCCAAGCGACCGTTCCCACCCCTCCAGGGGCACAACGGAAAGTTGCAGAGATTTTATTTTTTTAAAAAAGCTGCGAAGTTGCGGGAAAAGGGGGTAACCCCCCCCCAAAAAAAACAAATTAAGGAATTGGAGGGAAGAAAAACTACAGGCAGGGATTAGCATGCAAACATCGGCCTTTAAAAAAAAAAAACCAAAATAAAAATAAATAAATAAAAGAGAAAAAAAAAACCCACCCAAATGGAAAAGCGCGCTATTCGCAGGCTCCGTTCCGGAGAGGCTTCGGAATGGCTTCGGAGCAGCGGCCAAAGGAGCATCCCGCGACTCCGGCCATTCGGAGAGAGCGCGAGGCTTCCTCCGGATTAACTCCCGCAGAGGTGCCTAAATGCCACTTCTTCTCTCACCCCTCCCCCCCCGGGATTCTGGAGAAGAAGACGCCTATAATGCGGATGTGGAGTGATCCGAATTGCCCCCCCCCCAAAAAAAATGAGGCTCCAGGCCCCCCTTCTCCTCTCCCCGCTTTTGCTCACTAGCCCCCCGCAATGAATGGATGGATGGGCTGCCCGCCTGGCGGAGCGAGGTGGGGGTTCCCCCCTCCAGGGAATCCCGGTGGCCCCCTCCTTGCCTGCCTGCGGAGCGGGGGTGGGAGGGGGCGGCTCACCCTGATGCGGTGCTGGGGTGATCATGGTGGAGGGACGTTGGCGAGGCGGCAACTCCCGAGCAGGTTGATGCGGAGCGAAGAGCGAATGCGGCACGGCCAGGCTGGGAGGGCGAGCAATAAGACGGGAGCGAAGATGCGGGTCTGGATGGGGGTGGCTTTTCTTTCCCAGCGCTCCCCCCCCCGCGCCGCTCGAGTCTCTCTCTCTCTCTCTCTCTCTCTCTCTCTCTCTCTCTTCACGTGGGAAGGGAAGAACCAGTGGAAACGGAGAGAGGTGGGTCGTCTTTACGGAGGGAGGGGGCCGGTCTCAGACCTTTGGCCTCTCTGAGCTCTCCGCTTCTCGAGAATGCAAAGCACCCCCCTTGGCGAAGAAGGCGCCGGAGGTCTTGCTGCTTCCCAAGGACCCCTGTTTTGCCGACTCGCTCCGCAAGAAGTCGGGATGGGAACCACTCCGCGGCGACTGGCTCTTCTCGGCTTTCTCCTTCGGGGGAGCTTCCTTGCACAAGGGCAGTCTACCTCTGCTTGTCTGTTGAAAAGAGGCGGCTCGGCTACCTCCTCGGCGCGGAGTCGGTGACCTGCGGGGACGACTGGCTTTTGGAGAAAGGGCGCCAGAATAGTCCTGTGTCCTTCTGGACCCCCATCTTTACCCAACCAGGTGTCCTCTTGATGTATTGGGGCTACGACACCAAGAAGACCGGTGGGGGAGGGGCTCTTTTGCTCACAACATTTTCAATGCACAGCACTTAGGGCTATATTTTTCCTCTTTCTTGCACCTTTGGTATATATGGCAACAGCCGGGTAGCTTTAGCATTCGTGAGCACCTACAGTGAGCAAAGAATTGCAAAAACCTGAGTGGCTGCAGAGCAAAATTGATGTAAGCTGATCATTGAACAGCTTCCTGCCTTCACACAATACACTGAGCAATGAAGAGGTGGATTGACACCACATAGCAAACATCTAGCCAAGATTAAACTGAATTTAGTGGGCTGTGCAGTTGCTAAATCTTGTTCTGGCCTGATAAGACTGTTGGGTGAACACAGCCATTTTCTTAAACCCAAGTAAGCAAACATCTTTGTCAGAAAAACACTAACAATAAAAGATACTATTTCATGCAGCAGGGTTCCCCAACCGCCAGGGCTGTGGCATGCCAGGAACTGGGCCGTGCAAACAAGCAAAGCTCCATCTTTGGGATTCAGACAGCAGGTGAAACCAAGCCCCCTCCGGTTCATGGAAAAACCTCTCTCCACGGAGCCGGTCCCTGTGCCCAATCCTATATGCTGGCTGTAGAATTCTGGGAGTTGAAGTCCATACATCTTTAAGTTGTCCAGGTTGAAAAACATTGTTCTATATCAGCGACTCCCAACCTTTTCTATATCCCGCACCTCTAGAATGCTTCTGATATATTCTCACACCCCTTACCAAAGTTTGAAATAACGGCAATGAATTATGCATATATACTATAATTTTGAAAACCCAAGGTTTTGCATCCCCTGGTTTTGAACCCCTGTTCTATACTGAAGCACATTTACTCAGTCTTCCTTAACCTGGGATACTTTCAAACCTAATTGAAAACAATTATCCATATCCATTATGCGCATCCCTGAGAATAACTATTAAACATAATAGCTGATTCTGAAACTACCATATTCACCCTGATCACTAGGTAGAGTACCAAGGTTAATCTAATTTCAGGAATTCCCAAAGTATGGGTCGGGAGATTATTACCCCCAATTACTCTATGGGCAAAGTTGGAGCAGTCCTGTGATGTAAAAATTAAAATGTAATTATTAATAGAAGGTATATTTGCAGGTAGTCCTTGACTTACAACAGTTTGCTTAGTGACCGTTCAAAGTTACAACGGC